>NC_088362.1:67693321-67788321 GCF_034508935.2 Berghia stephanieae
CCTTGTAAATCATCTCTCTGTCATGTTTTGTTATGTTTGTTGTTTTGAATGAATGATGTAAGTATTTAAGTGTGTCCCTTTTAATGGGATCCTGTGCTGGTGTCTAGCTGAGACTTTTAGGATCTGAAACTAAGTATATTGATGGTATGATCTTGGTATCTACATTTGTTACTTATTTGAACCAATTCCCTTTGTCTTACTTTCTCTTGGGTGCTTTAATTATATTTCTCTAATATTTTGATATCCCATTTTCTTCTCCTTTTTTATTTTTTATTTTTTTTTTTTTGTTTTTTTTTTTTTGACTGGGGCTGATATGACCTAAATGTTTTGCAAGCGCCGTAAAACCCTTATAAAAAAAAAACGAAAAAAAAAAACAAACATTGTATATTCTTCCTCTTCCTTTTCACCCCACTCCACGGAAACGAGATTCTAAAAGTAAAACTTATAATAATGATAGTAGGGCCTAATGATGGTGACGATGATGATGAATATGATAATAATAATAATAATAATAATAATAATAATAATAATAATAATAATAATAATGACGGTACTTCTACTACGACGACGACAGCGACTACTACTACTACTACTACTACTACTACTACTACTACTACTACTACTACTACTACTACTACTACTACTGCTACTGTCGTAGTCGGCACCGCTAAATTCTGACGTCAATAAAGTATATTTGTGCTTCCAGGGATGGGGTTTCTTCTTCTTCTTCTTCTTCTTCTTCTTCTTCTTCTTCTTCTTCTTCTTCTTCTTCTTCTTCTTCTTCTTCTTCTTCTTCTTCTTCTTCTTCTTCTTCTTCTTCTTCTTCTTCTTCTTCTTCTTCTTCTTCTTCGTTGGGGCAGCCAGCGCCATCATGCTGGCGACAAGCTCTGCACCATGTATGCGCCCAGAGCGGTCAGGAATTGTTCATGACTTGGTGCTGTTACTAATTTTTGATGGGAAAGGAGTGGAATGGGAGAGGGGAAGGAGCAATTTGTTTCTACATCTGCCACAACCGTGATTTCATCCGTTGCGAAACCAACTCCGGTCTCAATTCTGACATTTTTCATATAAAGATATAATACAACTATTCCATCCAACCCTGGAGCTTGAGAGGAAAAAGAGACTAATTGATGGGTAGTCCCTTCATTCGTAACTTGTTAATAA
Organism: Berghia stephanieae; assembly: GCF_034508935.2. Lineage (NCBI taxonomy): Eukaryota > Metazoa > Mollusca > Gastropoda > Nudibranchia > Aeolidiidae > Berghia > Berghia stephanieae. Next base: position 67,694,486 of record NC_088362.1, read on the forward strand.
TATGTTGAATTGTAATTTTGGATTTTTTGTTTATTCATATATATTCTCTCACCTTTGCCATTTAATTTACCTTCAATATATGCCTTCAGGAATAACCACTCTGCAGTACTATGTCTTGCTGATGGCAGAGGTGCCAAATGCGCTATATTCCCTTCCTCTTACCTTTAACTTATGGTCAGAGCTATGGTCAGAGCTATGGTCATAGGCTAGTTACATTTTATAGTTCAATGTGTCTGTAAAAAATAAGCGCACCATTTGACTCAATGTCTAAGTGCATAATGGTGAAATTAATGACTGATGATGATGATAGAATGATATAATTATATTATAATAATAATAATAATAATAATAATAATAATAATAATAATAATAATAATAATAATAATAATAATAATAATTATAATATTAATATTAATAATAATAATAATAATAATAATAATAATTAATAATAATAATAATAATAATAATAATAATAATAATAATAATAATAATAATAATAATAACAACAATAATAATGATGATGATGATGGTGATAACAATAATAATAGAATGATAATAATTGATAATTATCATCATCATCACTATCACCACCACCACAAAAACGACGACGGGGAAAAAAAGTAATATCCTATCCAGAGTGTTATTAATCAATTGCAATTGCCAATTAAGACTATTGTCTCTGCACTGCTGCAGAATTTAGGATAAATTCTAGCTCCCTGGGCCTTATGGATTTGCGGTACTGCTATTTGAACTTGTAAAATGTTAAATTATTTTTTTTTAAAGTGAATTGTTTTGTAATTTTGACTTTATTCTCTTCCAATCCAGTGACATCGAATCCACAGAGGCTCTGTTTAAAAAACTCCAGCCTACCCATGTGATTCACTTGGCTGCTTTGGTTGGGGGACTGTTCAGGAACCTCAAATTTAACTTGGACTTCTTTGTGAGTGGGGCAGTAGACTGGGTGGGGAGGTACTCACTGTCTCTTCTATCCCCCTATATCTGTTTTCCAGCTTGCTTTCTGTCTTAGCCTTGGAATGAGTTTACTTGGTTTTGTCCTAGTCCTGGCCGGATACCCTGGTTGAGAGGGAAACAGTCAAATGTACAGTTAGTTTTTGGGAGATGATATTTTTTCCTTGTAAATTGTCTCTCTGTTATGTACCTACTGTTATTTTGTTTGTAAACATTTGAGTGTATTCCTCTAAGTGGGGACTTCTGCTGGTGTCTGGGTGAGACTTTTAGGTGATCTCAAACTAAGTACACTGATAGTGTGCTCTTGGAATATACATATGTTCCCTATTTGAACCTTTTCTCCTTGTATTACTTTTTCCTCAAGCCCCTTTAATTGTACATCTAGAATGTTTTTCCTATCCAATTTTCTTCCTTTTTACTGGTGCTGATATGACCTAAATGTGTTGCAAGTGCCGTAAAGCCATTAAAAACAAAAAAAAAACAAACAAACGTATGTTAACATGATTACAGCAGTGACTAAAAGGAAAATATGGAGACTTGAAACTTAGGGGTTCCTTCCATATATATGGATGTTCAATGTTAAGTCGGTAAACATGACATTTGAGAATTGATGGTGTGTGTTTTAATAAAATACGCATCACTTTTGCCTGCCATATCAGTTGTGCAAATACACAAAAAGTTTATAGTCTGAGAGAATTTAGTGAGAATAAATCTCCCAAATGAATATAAAAAGTTTTGAAAACTGGTGCCAACATACAAACGTTATTAGTGAGCGGATGCTTACCGACTTTAAACAACCAGACATAGATACGCATCAGCTTCTATTAAAACCCTATTGTGGCTATGTGGTCTTGTGGTATGACATTCGCTTTAGGATAGGAAGGTCCTGGGTTCGATCCTCGCTCAGCGCATAGTTCAGTTCTTGGAAAAGGCTCTTTACTCATATTCTCTCACCATCCTCAGGTGTAAGATGAGTACCTGGCCGTTAACAGCGTTTTCTCTGTCAAAAAAATTTTTTATTATCGCAGAACAGGCATCCTGTTAAGTGTTGCTGTTGGTCAGGGACCCTTTTTCAAGCGCTTTGCTTTGAGCATATTTAGTGGATATTGCGCTATATCAAAAGAAAGAAAATGAGAAAAAAGCTCAATTATATTGCCACTTCAGAAGTTTCGCGTCTCTAAATATTGCTGTCTCTGATTACAGGATAGAAGAGGTGGTGTTGGTGCTGCTGCTGCTGATTATTTCGGCACTGGTGGTCGTATTGATGATTATGGAGACTGTTGAGAGTGATGGCAGTAGTAGTCGTGTTGGTGATAATTATTGTTGCATTGTTAGAAAGGCTGTTGTTAAAATTGTCAAAAATTTGGTTTTAACATTACTTTTTATTTTCATGTCTTTCTCTTGCATTTCACCGGTATCTTTACTATCATGCTATTGTCCTTCAGTGCTTTCACTCTCATTTGCGTGAACCAACTTAAAAAGAATAAGATTTCCATTACTCTTTTAGTTCTTAAGAGTTCTCTTTCTTTTTAGATCATTTGATAATAGCAAACAAAACTTTAAAAAAAAATAAAGACAAAGAAAAAGAAAATATATTAAATCATTAAAATAATTCCAACTGAAAGAAATCAAAACAGAATTATCAAGTGTTTATTTGCTGACATTATTCCTCCACTCATCAGCGTGTCAACTCCAAGATCAACGACAACGTATTGAGTCTGAGTCACAAGTATGGAATCAAGAAAGTGGTATCGTGTCTATCCACTTGTATCTTCCCTGACAAGACCACCTACCCCATTGACGAGACAATGGTGAGTCTGTGCTTTTATTATTTCTTATCTCTTTCATATTTTAAAAAATTGGTGCTTCAACCCTTAATGCTGATCATTATATGAGAGAGATGGAGATGAGCTTGGATGTGGAAGATGCTCTTTTTCTAGAAACGTCCCATCTCTCTGGAACAAACTTCAAAAAACAAATTATGGCATTGTTCATCAGGAGAAATGTTTAAAAGGCTTTTCACATACATCTACCCAGTCCTGTTGGAGAAGAATGTAGATCTTCTGGTGTTAAACAAACACCGTCTTCGTCAAAGAATGTTGTTTTTGCACCTAAAAGGCTGCATGAATCAGCCTATAATATAGATACAATATATATAAATACCCAGACAGGGAACTTCTGTGTTAAGGCTAAAGGCAAGGCAAGTAGAACCAAAATATCACAGTATATGATATCAAAGTGACAAATTAGGGAGTAGACACTGGGTAAGTTAAGGATCTGAAATATGTGTATCAAACAAGAGTTAGACAAAGCAGAGATAAAAATACAAGAAAAAGAAAACATCCTAAAAAAACAGCGTGCCTCGACTTGATGCAACAATCAGAGCAATCATCCTTATCTTTGATATTTTTTTTTCCTTCCATCAGGTTCACAACGGTCCCCCCCACACCAGCAATTATGGTTACTCTTACGCCAAACGCATGATTGATATCTCCAACAGGTGAGTTCAATCATAACTTTTTTGGATTTAAAAAAAAAATGATTATAGACTGAGCTGTCTACATCTTTACATGTCAGTGATTAAATGTTCTATCATAATTGTTGTTATCATTGTTTTTATTGTTGTTCTTCATTTTTATTTCTCCTTCATTCCTTTTCATTTTTTTTCTTCTTTTTTTTCTTCTTTTTTCTTCTTGTTCTTCTTTTTCTTCTTGTTCTTCTTCTTCTTCTTCTTCTTCTTCTTCTTCTTCTTCTTCTTCTTCTTCTTCTTCTTCTTCTTCTTCTTCTTCTTCTTCTTCTTTGTATTATTATTATTATTATTATTATTATTATTATTATTATAATTGTTGTTGTTGTTGTTGTTGTTATTGTTATTTTTATCATGATCATCTTCATCATCATTGTCATTTTCGTCATTATTGTCATCGTTGTTATTGTTTAACCCAATATTCAAATAACATTATCTATATAAATCATATCAATTGTGTTTATTTTTTTCTCCTGTTTTTAGAGGTTATCATGACCAGCATGGCTGCAACTTCACGGCTGTAATTCCCACCAACGTCTTCGGACCTCATGACAACTTCAATCTAGAAGATGGTCATGTGTTGCCAGGACTTATTAGAAAAGTCTATGATGCCAAAAGTATGGAAATGGGATTTTTTTATTTCGTTCTTTTTGACTCAAACTATTCTAAAAACATCTTATAAAAAAAAAAAAACCTAACTAAAAATGAAAACAAAACAACACATCACAAACAACGATATTTTGTAACATGTTCATTTCATTCAGATCATTACTTGCCGAAAACCAAATAATGTGCTTATCACACACAATTAGAATTAAATCTTATTCATAATAAACTATTTCTGCAAAGTAGATTTTATTTTTCACAATGTCATCATGAATTATATGGAATGTTAAACAATACAGTTTTGTTGAAAAATAATAACAGCCAATTATTGCTAAAAGTGCTATTTCTCTACTTGTCATTTTATTTTTAATTTAAAAAAAAACAACCACATATGGTATTTTTTTTGTTTTGTTTTGTATGTTGCATAAAAAAATATTTTCAGTAATTTCATTTATTGATTTATTTAATTTAAAAAATATTATGTTCATCACCCAGAAAATGATTCAGAGTTTGTCATTTGGGGAACTGGCTCACCACGCCGTCAATTCATCTACTCCCTGGATCTTGGTCGTCTCATTGTTTGGGTAATGAGGGAATATCCCGAGGTTGATCCTATTATTCTTTCAGGTTAGTTAAAAAATGAAGCAGCAAAAGCAAAAATGATAAAAGTTAAAAAAAAATCATAAGAAATTGCTCTTTTGTTTACCATTAGTCACATTTATTATTCTTTTCTTTTATTAAACAGTCCAGTTGATGTTGATCTGTGTGTCTTTTTACATGGGGTATTGTAGAAATAACGATATATTTATTATTATAATAGTCATGTTATTGTAATGGACTTTGCAATATAACTTATAATATCCAGAAAAAAGCTTGTTTTGATTAAAAACAAACAAACAATTTGTCTCCTTTGGCTCAATTTAAAGAGCGTTCAACTCACCAAGCAAAAAGAGCGATGTCATTCCATGGTCACATATTCAGTTGATTTTAAACCAATTGCTTCTCTCTTAACAACTCCTTGAAATTCATTTTAGGAGAAAATTGCTTGAAAACTCCTTGAATTTTGTGAAGTCACCACATCATCATCATCACCATCACCAGTACAACAACCACCACATCATTGTCAGTACCACCACGACAACAACCTCATCACCATCCTTACTACAACTACTATAGCCACCATCACATCACCATCTCCACACCACTACTACAACCACTATCACATCACCATCACTACCACCAAAACAACAGCCAGCAGCACATCACCATCCCTACAACCACCACATATCATCATCATCTCTACCACCACTTCAACCACCATCACATCACCATCCCTACCACTACCAGTAAAACCAACACATCGCCATCCCTACCAACACCACCACCACCACTACTACTACAACCACCACATCAACATCCCTACCACCACTACTACAACCAACCTATCACCATCCCTACCACCACTACTACAACCACCACATCACCATCCCTACCACCACTACTACTACTACTACAACAAACACCACATCATCGTTTCTACCACCACTGCTATAACCACCACAGCACGATCCCTACCACCACTACTGCAATAACCACCACATCACCAACCTTACCACCACTATTGCAACCACTACCACATTACCATCCCTACCACCACTACTACAACCACCTCATCACCATTCCTACCACCACTACTACAACAACCACTAAAGTATCACGATCCATAACACAACTACTACAACAACCACTACAACCCCATCCATACCTACAACTACGACCACCGTTACATCATCATCCCTACCACCACCATTACAACCACCACCACATCACCATCCCTGCATTTACTATTACAACCACCACAACACCACCCCTACCATCACCAATACTATGTTGGTGTCTCTGGTCAACTTGAAAAAAAAGATAGGCATTAGTAAATGAATCTGTGAATAAGGGAAATGTGGCTGAAATGGAGAGAATGTAGGAGAAAAGATGATTATTCTTTCGCATGCTCTGCTGTTCTCAATTAGTTCGTCAATGGCTGCCGACAGCCAATTCTTCGAGGAGAAGGAGGATGAAAAGCTTAGGAGGAGGAAGAGGGAGAGAGAGGATAAATCTGGGGAGCAAGAAGTGTTAAAAGTGAAGAAAGCCAAATCTGTGAATGAGACCAAACCTATGAGTGAGATTTCAGATCTTGGCAAAAAAAAAAAAGATTCAAAAAAAAAAAGCAGACAAAATTTCAAAAACGGCAGAGTATTTGTATACCATGAAGTTTGTTCAATCAAATACATTGAATCTTCAGATAAGTTGAATAAAAGTGAATTTGAGGACCTTACATTGTTGTGGAAGCAGCAGTCAAGGAGTTGAGTTGCCTCTTTTAGTGGAGATAATAACTGTCGAAGGATATTAATCTTTGTTTTAATCCTAGAATTTAAAATGATACACATTGGAAACTCCTTGAATTCCACAATGGGATAGCTGTAGGAACCCTGTACAAACCACTGCTACTACAACCACCATATCACCATCCCTATCACAATTTCTACAACCACAACATCACCATCCCTACCACTACAACTACAACCACCATGTCATCATCCCTACCATCAGTACAACAACCACCACATCACTATCCCTACCACCACTACAACAACCACCACCACATCACCATCCTTATCACCACCACATCACCATCCTTACCACCACCACATCACCATCCTACCACCACCACAACCACCACATCACTCTCCCTACCACAACTACAACCACATCACCATTGCTACCACTGCTATACAACCACCACATCACCATCTCTACCACTGCTACTACAACCACCACATCACCATTCCTATGACCACTACTACTACCGTCACCACATCACCATGTCTTCCACCACTACTACTACAACCACCACCACATCACCATCCCTATCACCCCTACCTCAACCACCATAACATCACCATCCCTATTACCACTGCTATAACCACTACAACATCACCATCCCTACCACCACTACTATAACCACTACCACACCACCATCCCTACCATCACCAGCACATCACCGTCCCTAAGACCACTACTACAACCAGCACATCACCATTTCAGCTCTTCAAAAAAAAAAAAAAATAAGCTGACAACATGGCAGCAAATGTAGAGTGTTTGAATACCATGAAATTAATTGTTCAATCAAAGGCATTGGTGTCTTCAGCTAAGTTGAATAAAAGTGAAGCGGGTGGTTGGATGGGAGCATCACCCTTGAATCATATACCTATGATGTTCGCATGGGTGTACGATCCGATAGTGATGTCGTTTCTTCTTCTCTTTACTAGCCTATCCTGCTTCTTTGGTTTGTGATTGTATTTTTGACAGGGGATATTTTTTTTCTGTAAATCTTCTGCCTGTTTGTTCTTGGTTATTTATAATTTAGCTTATGATATCTTTAGGTTATGATTTTGATTTACATTTGTACTATTTTTGTTAGATTGCTTGTTTTTTTTGTTTCAGCGGTCTCTCATATAACCTCAATTGTGTTGGAAGAGACCTAAAGCAACAAACAAACAAAAAAAAAAATAAAAGTGAACTTGAAGCCCTTACATTGATGTAGAAACAGTAGTTAAGGAATTGAGTTGTCCCCACTAGCGGAGAAAATCGTTGAAGGAATAACTTGTTGTTTTAATCCTTGAATTAAAAATAAAATCACCGTTAAAATACCTTGAAAACTCCTTGAATTTTAAAATAGATTTGCTGTAGGGACCATGTTTTACATATGCACACACACACACACACATACACACACACACACACACACACCATACTCACTCACACAATGATGTAATGTATTTTGAATATATGTGGTTCCATTGTGTTTCTTATTTTAATCATACAGTTGGTGAAGATGAAGAAATTTCCATCAAAGAAGCTGCTGATATGGTTGTGGAAGCCATGGACTTCACCGGAAAAGTTACTGTATCCTTTTCTGCCTTGTTCAATAATTTTTGGTTTAAGATTATAAATTTGAAGTAAACATTGTCCATTATGGTTATTGTTTGTGAAAAGAGAGATTTGTCATACAGTAAAACCTGCTCAAGCTGAAATTTTTGGTTATCTATTTCAGTCAAATCATATTTTTGTTTAAGCTTTTACTTCAGCTTGTATATAACAAACTCCTTTTTTTTCTGTGCAGTTGTTTATTCCTGAGAGAGAAATTAGTTTGGTCTGAGTCACCACAAGTACAACAACCTGTGTGCTAAGGAGAATTGACGTGCTGAATGTCAAGCAGCCCGTTTGTCAAAAAAAAAAACTTTGAAAAATTCACAATTTTGTTATTTGTAGTCTGAATTTTTTTTACAGGAAATTATTGTTTAAAAGATTTTACTTTTACCACCAGTGGATCAATTTCCAAATTTAATTACTTAATATTCTAATGTATTTTGAATAACGATGTATATAATATACAAAAGGGGGTCGAGATATTTATTTTTCCCCTTTATTTCGGGGAATTATCCTTTTTTTTTTTTGGGGGGGGGGGGGGGGGGGGGGGGTGGGGTGGTACTCTTGATAGTTGGGAGGTCTGATATTTGTGCGTGAAAGAAAAAAACAAACCCAAAATTCCTTAACCCCATTCTTTAGCAAGACACTACAAAGGCTGATGGCCAATTCAAGAAGACTGCCAGCAATGCCAAGTTGAAGAAATACCTCCCTGACTTCAAATTTACACCTATTAAACAGGGTAAGAAAGGAATCACCAAAGTAGCAGTGAATTTTATGTTAATTAACCCTCCAAGCTCCAATGAAGTCCCAATGTTATTATGTTAAAATTGGAATAGATCCAAATCCTGACTGTAAAAGGTAAAATCAGGTTAATAATAATTGTTCATGATAAATGCCGAAAACAATCTATAGATGATATTAAAAAATTGATCCTGCTATAGTCCTAAGTCATAAAGCATGGAGCTGGAGATAATCATGGCTTCTGTAGCATTAGATGGACAGAAGCAATTGCTTGCAGACTTTCAGTAGGATGTCATAGTCCATTTTAAAACTCGTTTTCACCCATATGTTTTTATATCTCTTAAACTGGACTTACACTGTCATTGACATGAGGTAAAAAAAAGATAAAATTTATATTCTGTCGAGAAAATCAGATTAAATTACTTTTCTTCTGTTGCATTTAAAAACAAAGGATCTGGAATGAGTACATTTTTATATTTTACATTTGTTTTCAACCCTGTCAAAATGAAACGTCTCTCCTCAATGGATGCAATCTAAATCATTGACATTCTATTGATCACTTTTCAATTAAAATCAACTCACTGGGCGGGGTTCCTGACCTCCCGTAGTTGACAGGGAGGTACTTACTGTGTCTTCTATCCCCCTATAATATCTGTTTACCAACTTGCTTTCTGTCCTTGTCTTGGAATGAGATTACTTGGTTTTGTCCTGGCTCTGGCTGAGAGAGAAACAGTCAAATGTATAGTTCTGGGAGATGATATTTTTTTCCTTTTAAATCATCTCTGTTATGCACTGTATTATGTTTTGTTTACATATTATATTATATGATTTGTAAACATTTGAGTGTATTCCTCTTAGTGGGGACCTGTGCTTGTGTCTCAAACTAAGTACTTTGATAGTGTGCTCTTGGAATCTACATGTTCCCTATTTGAACAAATTCCCCTTTGCCTTACCATTTCTTGGGTGCTTTAATTGTAATTCTAGAACTTTTTACTCCGACGCTGATGTGACCTTAATGTGTTGCAAAGTCCGTAAAACCCTTAAAAACAAAACAAACAAAATCAACTCACAATTAGTGTAGATTGATGAAAATATGGGGGTTGAAATATTAAAAATCACAATGAGAAATGCTCCTGATACAGACCTACTACAGGCCTCAAACAAAAGATCTGTATACTTTTTAATAATAATCCAAATATTCAAAAATGTCATTATTTCATATTTTATCCATATGTATTATCATTTTGAAATGCTTTCCAATTGGTGTAATCATTCTCAAATGCTTTCCAATTGGTGTAATCATTCTAAACTGCTTTACAATTTTTGTAGTGCTCTTAGTCGTACAAAAGTACAAACGTGAATGGTTATGTAATTATATGTAATATTTATTTGCCTGACCTCTCTGTAAAAAAAAATGTTTAAAGATTTCAATTGCAATGTTTTTGATTAAGATAATTTTTTGTTTCAAATTCAGATAAAATTGCTTATTTTGTAATTTAACACATTTTGATTGGTCGGTAAATTAAAGTAGGAAAAGGCACTAATGAATAATCTCTTAAAATGTCCTCACAAGTTCCAATTGTAGATTTGTCCCAATCCATAGGAAGAGAATGGAAGATCCAGAATTTAAAGAAAAAAAATGGGAAGATTTATTTTATTGAGATCTTTTAATGTCGTATTTTTCTCTCCCTCTCACCTACTTTGCTCAATCATATCACCGTGCCTGGTCCTAACTGAGAGTACCTATTCAAAAACATTAAAAACTTCAGTTTAAAATTAGGAAAAAAAAGGAAATATATAAGAAATCTTTGCATTGGGAAGATAAAGCTAGATCTATCCCTCAGTCCCGCTTATCTTGTTTTATCTGGTTCACTGATTCTATCTGTTTTATATAAATGTTCAAATAGCATATGTTATATTTTTCTTCTCAGCTATCAAAGAAACTGTGGAATGGTACAAAGCCAATGAACATCAAGTACGAAAATAGACATCGCCCTCATCCATTTCCATACTGCCAATTATGAAGGTCTTGGGCCAAATTACTTAGGCCAATACACTAAATAATTCTTGGTTGGTTCAAATAATTTTCATTTGTTTTTGAGCTTCTCAGATATTGTTGTGTTTTTTTTTTTTGTATCAAATAAGAATCGCTTTACCCTTCTTACTCTACTTTTTACAAAACTCATAATATAATTTACTTTTAATTTTGTTTTATTCTGATGACATAAATTATGTCAGGGTCTTTGAGATTGTGATGTTTTGTATTCAGGTTTTTTGTTCTTTGCAATTTGATCTACATTCACCGACGATTTATTCATGATTGTCTGTTGATTTCTACATGATGGTTTATGACTTATTGGTAACTCTAATATATATATTAAAGGTTTGTGGCTTCAAATCAAGTTTACAGAGCTTTGAAACGTTCCATAAAATATTACAGAATTTTCAAACTTACCTTATTCTATGCAGTCCTTAGACTCGTTTTGGAAGCTTTAAAATGGAAATGAGAAACAAAACCATTGAACATTATTTTTGCAATCATTGGATATTCATTTGGGTTGTTTATATATATAAGGTCACTTGTTACATACTTCTACCCTGCTGATTATTATAATTTTATTAGCAGTTTCCTGGTTTTTAAAGAAAAAATTATTTCATTCCAAATTGGGGAGTGTAGGTATGTTGCAACATTGAGCATACTTTAAGGGATAATGATATTTGGTTATTGTAATTTTATTACAATATTATAACAAATCACTTTCATTCAATACAAGATAACCAACTTGCAATATTACTTAAATCATGGATCTCAAATCAGAATTTTCAACAAAGAGTCAAAGAGGAACATTTCACTGCTTTCGCGAAAGGCACATTTTATCAGTGGAGCAATATGCCCCTTTTAATGACAGTAATGACAATTTATTAACATACATATCAATTGACACTATAAAAGATGAAAAATTATTAACCAATATGAATAAGGCCTTTTCAACAAGACAAAATATAATTTTTGGAACTTATTTATATTTATTTACACTATTTGCAATGATTTTTGAAGATGCAAAGTACCATTCAGGGCCTGGATCCCCAGCAAATCTCCATAGCGGAGGACTTGATAGAATGGAAATTTGAGACCCATGCTTTAAAAATATTGGCACACACTCCATCATGCTTTAAACTAATCTGTTCAGACAGACAGAGGGGGGTGGGGATGCTTAAAGACAAATTATTATTTAAATTTTAGTTTTAATCCAAATCAACCTGGGATATGCACTAATGATTTTTTTCTCGCTGAATTGAACAAAAACAAGGAAATGATACTAGTATTAGCATCAAGAGCAGAGCACCTCAGATCAATAGTGAGAGGAATAAATAAAATACAGTACTTGTCACCAACATGACCGTTAGCTGCAAAAAAAAAAAAAGAAGAGCAAAAATGAAAATGGTTAGGATATTGTAGTTTTTGGCTGGGTGGGGTTCCTCCCATAGTGGGCAGGGAGGTACATGTTTTGTCTTCTATCCCCCTGTATCTGTTTTTCAATTTGCTTTCTGTCTTTGTCTTGGAATGGGATTACTTGGTTTTGTCCTGACCCTGGTCGGAGTTCTTAGCTGGGAGGTAAACAGTCGAATGTATAGTTATAGTTTTGGGAGATATTATTTTCCTTGTAAATCATCTCTCTGTTATGTATTGTGTTATTTTTGTTTTACATATAATGTATAAATATTTGAGTGTGTTCCTCTTAGCGGGGACCTGTGCTTGTGTCTGGATGAGACATTTAGGTGATCTCAATCTAAATAAATTGATAGTGTGCTCTTGGAATCGATATCTGTTCTCTATAAATTGAGCTAATTCCCCTTTGTCTTCCTTTTTCTTGGGTACTTTAATTGTAATTTTAGAACTTTTTACTATCCCATTTTTTTCCTTTTTACTGGCGCTGATATGACTGACCTTAATGTGTTGGAACCGCCGTAAAACCCTTTAAAACATACAAAAACAGTAGTTTATGGAATTTGATATGTTCTACATCGTAATTCCTTTGTTATTGCTTATGACTTATTTGATTTTGCTGAGAGAAAAGATTAAAAGCTTGGAGATAGTAACAATTTGATCTGTTAATATCAGTATTGTGAACAGCAAATTAATATGGAGGTGCTTACATCATGTACCGTATCAAAATTCACCTATCAGTATTATTTTCTGCAGGACACTGGCCAAAATATTTTAAAACGTGTTTTGCCACTGTACATTAGTATATTGGGGATGAGTCTCATTAGTATGTATGTCAGACCTGGTTTCATTCCTAGGGTTATAATTTTTATTACTTATTTTCTTTCTTTTTTTCGGTTATATTGGTTATGCCATGTTTTGTGGGAGACTTGATCATATTTATGATGCAGAGGGCATGATATATGTATAGAATTTTAATAAATATTTTTGGTAAGAAAATAAAATAAAGACATGTCTGTTGTTTGGTTCATTAATTTTATTTTATTTTATACAAAGAAATGATATACATAAATTTCTAGGTTCCTATTAATTTTTCTCAGTTATCTGGGGATGGCAATTGTAAGAATATGTAATATATGGGGTTATGTGGTTCTGTGGTATAAACCTTGCCTCGGACCAAGTCCCTGCAAAGAACCTGAAGAGGCAGAGCAATCTGGTAGAATGGTGTGTTGTGACAAGGCTGCCAAGTGGTTTCGCAACTGTACACAAATGCGCAAAGAAATTCGCCACCATTATAATATTGTAGTGTGAGACCATTAGAGACTGCTGCTCTAAAAGTGCATAGTTGAGTCCTTGGAAAAGGCTCTTGACTCGGGTGTAAAATGAGTATCTGACTAAATAGCATCACGTCTGTTGGAAAGAAATTGCAATATCGCCTAATGGCTGGGTGGGATTTTCTGACCTCCCATGGCGGGTAGGTTTCTTGCTGTATCTTCTATCCCCTATATCTGGTTTCCCTTTCCATGTTGCTCTCTTTGTTCTTGATTGAGATTGATCATTTTTTCCTTATCCTCATGGGGATCTTTAGAGAGAGAGAGAGAGACGATAGTCACTGGGTGGGATTCCTAATCTCCCATAGTTGGCAGGGAGCTACGACTTATTGTGTCTTCTATCCCCCTATATATGTTTTCTGAGTTGCTTTCTGTCTTTGTCCTGGAATGAAATTATTTGGCTTTGTCCTGGCCCTGGTGGGAGTCCTTTACTGGATGGGAAACAGTCAAATGTGCAGTTATATAGTTTTGGGAGATGATATTTTTTACCTTGTAAATCATCTCTCTGACTCTCTGTTATGTACTGTTTTATTTTTGTTTTAAATATATCTAATGGTTGGTAAACACTTGAGTGTGTTCCTCTTTGTGGCTGGGTAGGGTTCCTGACCTCCCATAGTGGGCAGGGAGGTACGTACTGTGTATTCTATCCCCCTATGTCTGTTTTCCAACATGCTTTCTGTCTTTGTCTTGGAATGAGATTACTTGGTTTTGTCCTGGGTGGGAGGGAAATAGTCAAATGCATAGTTATTGTTTTGAGATATATTTTTTTCCTTGTAAATCATCTCTCTGTATGTATAATGTAAGCATTTGAGTGCGTTCCTCTTTGTTTGATTTTGTGCTTGTGTCCGGATGAGACTTATACTTATAGGTGATTTCAAACTAGGTACATTGGTGGTATGCTCTTGGAATCTACATCTGATCCCTATTTGTTCCCAGTTCCCCTATGTCTTACTTTTTCTTGGGTGCCTGGGTGGGGATCCTGACCTCCCTTAGCGGGCAGGGGGGTCCATACTATGTCTTCTATCCCCTTATGTCTGTTTTCCGACATGCTTTCTGTCTTTGACTTGGAATGAGATTACTTGGTCTTTGTCCTGGCTGGGAGGGAAACAGTCAAATGCATAGTTATTGTTTTGAGAGATGATATTTTTTTCCTTGTAAATCATCACTCTGTTATGTATTATTATATTTATTTTTAATGTATAATGTAAGTATTTGAGTGTATTCCTCTTTGTTGGATTTTGTGCTTGTGTCCTGATGAGACTTATAGGTGATCTCAAATAAGTACATTGGTGGTATGCTCTTGGAATCTACATCTGATCCCTATTTGTTCCCAGTTCCCCTTTGTCTTACTTTCTCTAGGGTGCTTTAATTGTAATTCTAGAACTTTTTACTATCCCATTTTCTTCCTTTTTACTGGCGCTGATATAACCTAAATGTGTTGCAAGCGCCGTAAAACCCTTAAAAACAAAACATTTCTTGGGTGCTTTAATTGTAATTCTAGAACTTTTTACTATCCCAATTTTTTCCTTTTTACGCTGATATAACCTAAATGTGTTGCAAGCGCCGTAAAACCCTTAAACAAAAACTTCTTAGTAGGGACCTGTACTTGTTTCTGGATGAGACTTTTAGGTGATCTCAAACTAAGTACACTGATAGTGTGCTCTTGGAATCTACATCTGTTCCCTATTTGAACCAATCTCCCTTTGTCTGCCTTATTCTTGAATGTTTTAATTATAATTCTAGAACTTTTTAATATCCCATTTTCTTCCTTTTTACGCTGATATGACCTTAAAGTGTTGCAAGTGCCGTGAAACCCTTCAAAACAAAAACAAACTGTGTCTTCTATCCTCTAAATCTGTTTTCTAACATGCTTTCTATCTTTGTCTTAAGATTAGATTTCTTGGTTTTGTCCCGGCCCTGGCCGGATGCCCTAGCTGGGAGGGAAACAGTCAAATATATAGTTAGACTTTTTGGAAATGATATTTTTTGTCTTGAAAATCATCTCTCTGTTGTGCACTTTATTGTTTTGTTTGCATATTATATATGATGTGTGAACATTTGGGTGTGTCCCTCTTAGTGGAGACCTATGCTTGTGTCTGGATAAGTCTTTGTTGATCTCAAATTAAGTACTTTGATAGTGTGCTCTTGGAATCTACATCTGTTTCCTATTTGAACCGATTTCCCTTTGTCTTACCTGTTCTTGGGTGCTTTAATTGTAATTCTATAACTTTTTACTTTTCCAGTTTCTTCCTTTTTACTGGCGCTGATATGACCTAAATGTTTTGCAAGCACCTTTAAAAACAAAACAAAACAACATCCTCATGGTGGGGACCTGTGCTTGTGTTATTTGCTTTTGTTGGTGCTGTTGTGTTTTTTGTTTTGTTTTGTTTTGTTTAGTCTACTAAGAAATCATATGAAGTCTTCATGATAGAGACTTTGAATTTATTTTTCAGCTTTTTGAAATAAATCCAGATTCAGGAATGGATCATCACAAATTTTTATCCCTCGTCGACAAATCTCCATTTACAGTACCTTTCGTAACTTTCAATCCCACTCCTTCAGCTCCTGGGTGGGGTTCCTGACCTCCCATAGTGGGCAGGGAGGTACTTACTGTGTCTTCTATCCCCTTATATCTGATTTCCAACTTGCTTTCTGTCTTGTCTTAGAATGAGATTACTTGGTTTTGTCGTGACCCTGGCCGGATACCCTGGCTGAGAGGGAAACATTCAAATGTATGGTTAGTTTTGGGAGATGATATTTTTTTCCTTGTAAATCATCTCTCTGTTATGCACTGTATTATGTTTTGTATATTATATATCATTTGTAAACATTTGAGTGTGTTCCTCTTGGTGGGGACCTGTGCTTGTGTCTGGATGAGACTTTTAGGTGATCTCAAACTAAGTACTTTGGCGGTGTGCTCTTGGAATCTACATCTGTTCCCTATTTGAACCAAATCCCCTTTGTCTTACCTTTTCTTTTGTGCTTTAATTGTAATTCTAGAACAATTTACTATCCCATATTCTCCCTTTTTACTGGCGCTGATATGACCTAAATGTGTTGCAAGCGCCGTAAAACCCTTAAAAAACAAAACAAAAAAACTCCTTCAGCTCCCCTTTCCCAACACACACACACACACACACACACCCTTCTATTCCGCTTTCTTTTGTTGTTTTTTTTTTTCAGATTAATCACATTAAAAATGAGTTTTTTTTTTATTTCAGTTTTTTTTTTGTGTGTGTTTAACATCAAATTATACATCACACTGTTAGTCTCTGAGATTTAAATGATGAATGTTATAACTATAAAGTATATTTGACCATTAAATTAATTTTTTTGGTGAAAAACGGATATCATTCAATTTTTCCCAATTTTTTTCTTAAGGGTATGGTTAGCGAATCGAGAGATGTTAATGGTCCGAAGTGATACCACCGTCTATTTCTAATTGCACACAAGTGGGTATTCAGCACTCGCACTATTCAGTCAAATGTATAGTTATAGTTTTGGGAGAAGATATTTTTTTCCTTGTAAATCATCTCTCTTGTTATGTACTGTTATTTTTTTTATTTTTAACATATGATTTATAAACATTTGAGTGTATTCCTCTCAGTGGGATCTTGTGCTGGTGTTTGGTTGAGACTTTTGAGTGATCTCAAACTAAGTACATTGATAGTGTTCTATTGGAATCTACATCTGTTCCCTATTTAAACCGATTCCCCTTTGTCTTATTTTTGTTTTGTTTGTTTGTTGCTTTAGGTCTCTTCCAACACAATTGAGGTTATATGAGAGACCGCTGAAACAAAAAAACAAGCAATCTAACAAAAATAGTACAAATGTAAATCAAAATCATAACCTAAAGATATCATAAGCTTAATTATAAATAACCAAGAACAAACAGGCAGAAGATTTACAGAAAAAAAAATATCCCCTGTCAAAAATACAATCACAAACCAAAGAAGCAGGATAGGCTAGTAAAGAGAAGAAGAAACGACATCACTATCGGATCGTACACCCATGCGAACATCATAGGTATATGATTCAAGGGTGATGCTCCCATCCAACCACCCGCCCCTTTGTCTTGCTTTTTTCTTCAAACCAATTTAATTGTACTTGTACATCTAGAATGTTTTCACTATCCAATTTTCTTCTTTTTTACTGGCGCTGATATGACCTATATGTGTTGCAAGCGCCGTAAAACCCTTAAAAACAAAAACAAACAAAGACACACACAAACACCCCCAACCACACACACACACACACACACACGCGCGCGCGCACATGCATACCAGAAATTTGCAAGAAAAATAGTGTCTGTGATTAGAGAGCTATTTTGTTATAGGACGTATTGCAAATTCACCACACACAGACACACACACGCGCGCGCGCGCACACACACACAGACACATCAGACATTTGCAATGAAATTGTCTTAAATGATTTTAAAGCCATCTCTCTCTCTCTCTCTCTCTCTCTCTCTCTCTCTCTCTCCCTCCCTCTCTCTCTCTCCCTCCCTCTCTCTCTCCCCCCCCCCCTCCACACACACACACACACACTGCATACTCAGATTCATACACATTCATTCCCTGTAGTAAGTCTCCCTGAAATCATTGATTCGGGCTGCACTCATCACACACAAAGAAATGTTCCAAATGATCTGTACTCAGTCCAGATGCTGACTTGGTGCAGCGTGTGTGCCACCACGAATCAAAAATTTCACAAACCACCTACAGTTCCGCTCCTCCTTTTTCCCGGCATCCTTTGCATTCATCTTCACGGACCTCCTCCGCCATCTCAACGTCATCCTCATGAGCCTCTCTCATCACCCGTTCCATTTCTTTTTCCATTCGTGGATTTTGGTTATCTTCACTCTCATTATGTTTTCTCTTCGTGCCTTTCTGCCTTTCCAAGTTCTGCAACAAAGCCCGATTCTTTTTCTCTGCCGCTTTTTGCTGCTTTTCTTCTTTAGCCTTCTGTCGTTGCAGTCGCATCTGTTCTTTCCTTTCTTTCATCTGCCTTGATTTTTCTGCTCTTGCCGTTTTCTTCACCACCTTCTCTCTCTCTCTCACACCTTTTTGCTTCTTGTCCTCCTTCAATGAGATCCGTTAACAGCATTGTCTCTGTCCAAAAAAAATTATAATATCGCCTTACAGGCGTCATGTTTTGTCCTAAATGTTAAATGTTGCTGGTGGACTGGGACCCCTTGTAAAGCGCTTTTTAGCACGTTAAGTGGATATTGCGCTATATAACAGCTCAATTTATATAAAATATTCTTATAATATATATATATATATATATATATATATATATATATATATATATATATATATATATCAGTCCAGAGATCTAGATTGTGCTGACAATTGTGTGAATTAATGAAAAGGAAGAATTTCAAAACACATAATTCATCTCGTCAAAGGTGTACGGTTCGATGTGCAACACGGGCGATCGTGTTCATCATTCCGCACACCTGCTTTCAGTCGAAACCACAATAGCTAGGTCAATGGCGCCTTTCTACCACATTGTGTACTTTATAAGTAAGATATTTAAATACTAATTATTAAGCAGATGGTACGGAGGAAGTTTTAAAAAACCCTTCGTCCGTGTACCTGCATGCATCATCCCAGGGAAGAAGGAAAGTTGATACTCGCCGATCTCGTGATTTCAGGAAAGTTTAATATAAGCTGCCTCTTTGTTTTACTGTCTCAAGAAGCAAGAAGGAACATCGGTTGAGGCAATTAAAAATTGTAATTGCGTAATTCACGTATTTCACGCATTGGCAAAAATTTCCGAAAATTTAGATCATCATAAAGTGTGCGAATAGAAAATCACAATCAGCTGTGCGAACTTTGTACGATTACTCTATATCATAAAAGGAAAAGATGTTATATTACACTCAAACATAAATATATCCCAATCATCAAATATGTTCAATGTTGATACCTAATTTTTTTTTTAAACAAACATAAAAATATATTCATTAAAATAGTACACAGAATAAATAAAAATACAGCTCAAACAATAGAAAGGAAATAAAATAAAACGTTTTTTAAAATTATTCATACAACTGCATAGAAGATGAAATCATAAATCACTTTAAATGTTTTGAATAATCGGCAATTGAAATAGAAAATGCTCCCAGGTAGCTTTTGATAAACCAATCCCCTTAATAGTAGCTTCATCGTTTAGAAATTGTCTGATATCGATCATAAAACTTTCATCGACAGAGCATATAATTACGGTAATCTAACATTGTCACCTATATTTAATTGTTTCCGGCAATCGATCGAAGTCACATTATATTCAACATCTATGTGTTTTAATGTCTGAGTCTTCTCGTTACTGTTGATTTATCCACTCATGATAAACAAATACCTAATAATAAATACAATAAAAATGATGTTAAAGAACATAGGAACAATAATCGTACTTTATAACGGCACTGAAAATGTTCATATTGTTCTAAACCGCTCGAAGACAAAGATTCCTCTCTTTCAACCATTTTAAGCGAATATATTATTTTGTTTTGTATCTTCTCATCAACCCATTTACCAATGATGTAACTTTCCCGTCATTCGATCTGAATTTATACGGATGGAAAACGGCCAACAGACTCGAAAGTGATCTTCCCGTACTCTTCATAATTACAAAATAAACAGCCTACAACCGGCACGTGGAACTCGATAGAGCCTGTAATAGTCTTTGATTGCAACAAAATTTAAAACTGTTTCTCTGGATAAAGTTTAAACTATCGGGATATAAAGATGGGGCGAATCCGAAATTATCAAAATATTCAATACATCCTCTACCATTTTGATAAACACAGACCCAATGTTTACCAACCCCCTCGCTGTCATCGGTATTAATTACATAGGCAGAAGGTTTACACGTTCGGGAAGTTTATCTCTAGGATACACACCACGAAAGACCCGTTTTGAATGTATATTTCTCGTCAATAAATCTACAATATCAGAACTATTCATGTTGAAAAATGACAAATTATTACCAGAAAAATTGGGGGTTAAAGCTTTTGACGGGACTTGTTTTCCGTCCATATATAATGCTAAAAATGTAAGGTTGAAATGCTGGAAATAAAACGGGTTTTTATTATAAGTATGATAATGATGTTAGCTACAAGGCCTAAAAACACACAAACCAATATATATTTTTAAAAAAGAAAGAAATAAAAATTTTAACCAAAAAAAAAAAAAAAATCTACAACATGAAGGAGCAGTTCTATAAATGAATACACCGTTAACCTAGCAAAAAAATAAACATATTGTTTAAACATTTTTTTTCAAAAAATAAAATTTTGTGTGGGCGATAACTTGAATCTCTTTCCTGACATTTTTGACATGATTATAAAGAGCCACCAGCCACCACCTGACGGCATTTTTGTACAGAGATATGAATAATAAATTTTGTATTTGGAGCGCTTGGCTTGTAGTTGGAGACAAAGCTTCGGTTTGTTTCCGATGACGTTCAATCAAGGGACGCTACTCTCCCGCTAATCTCATTCCTATAGGCATGTCTTGACAATTTCAAAGAATCGTCTATTTGGAATGAATAGAATTTTTTATAAAAGAATCCGTGAGGAGACAAGATTTTGAATAAGGTCAATAAGCCGGGGTCGATCCTTGATTCTATCATTTTTTTTAAAAGTTTACCCAAAGTCTAAGACACAAGTTGAGATGAAAAGCACTTAATGCAAGACAATAAGAGATAGGGAACACAATGACAATCGTTCAAGCGTAAGAAAAACAACCGGTTTGAAAGTCATGAAAATTTGTTACTTATTTCCTCTAAACAGTGTCGTGTCGGGCTGATTGAAAATATTCAAAATTGATTTTATGCACAAAATCTATCAAACTTGTTTTGAGTTTTTGTGTTTTATTGAAGAGAATGATCAAAATTTGTTAAACTGACAAAATCTATGACTTCACATGTAATGATCAATCGTTTTACTGTTGAATTCATTTTGATATTTAGTTAATTCAGATATAATACCGTTTGGAAGTTATAGGTGACATATGTTGTGAAAAGACCTTCCAGAATATCGATGATTGCCGTTTGGATACAATAATATCTCGTATAGTTTGGAGGACAGAACGACTTAGATACAAAATCGTTTGGTAATGTTATGAATTGGGTTCCGCGAAAATGGACTGTTAAGGTTTGGAGACGACATAATAATAACGATAATAATATCACGCACAGTTTGGAGGGCATGGCAACCTACACATCGCTCGCACTTCTTGTTTTATACACGTCTTCATTTATCATTGACCAGTACCACATATTTTCGACAAATTATGGGAGCGACAGACAAGCTGACTTTATTTTGGGCAACTGAAGTTAGGATTGAATTGGTTGATTTTGTCTTGGAAACAAGATTGTTGTAACTAAGGCTAGAGATTTTGATCTGGACAAATTAGAATCAAAACGTTGTTAAGACAAGATAAACTGTTTGTTATGAGTTACAGTTCTAAAAGCCATACGGGTCAATAAGCCGGGGTTGATCCTAGATTCTATCATTATTCTTAAAGTTTACCCACTGTCTAAGACACAAGTTGAGATAAAAGGCATTTAATGCAAGACAATAAACGTTCAAGGTTACACATAGTTTTGTGTGTTGGTCCGTTATAATTCCGGATGGCAATGTTGTGAGCTTCTTAGCCAATCGCACAGCATCTATTCCCATCACCAACATTTGATCTCTTCATTATCACCACAACTACATCATCATTAGAGGAAACACAGGTGTGATGTCAAAAAACTGGTTCCGATCTCAATGCAAGTGTAAAACCACTCTTCCGGAGGTCTGGATACCTTGTGGAATTGATCTTCTGGTTTCAGATTGATGGGATCTTATTTTCTAGTCTAAATAAATGCTAGTCGTCTATCAAAGGTCCTCTTTCCTCGCTCTTTTACGTCCCATAATCTTAAGAATCTGCCAACGGTATACATCCTGCTACTAACTGAAACTAATAAAGTTGTGCGCCTTATGATTCAATATATGTAACCTTTTCATAATAAGTTCTCCAAAGGACTGGTCAAATCCCACGAGTTTGGAACCGGAAGAGTAGAAGATGTGACGTCACCATGTCTCTGCCCTATTACGATCGCAACTATACTTTCTGTACTTCTCATTACTGCCACCACCACCAATATATATTTCAACCACATATTATCACTATCATACGATAGGTGGATATTCATTTAGCACAGAGACCAACTCCCCCTCTCCTTCCAGTTCCAGTGCATCCTAAAATCTTGACAGAAAGTGTTCCCATAGGCCAGTTTTAAATTCGCGCCAGAAAAACAATTGACAAAAGATGATAGATATCGAGTGGATTTTAACATGAGAGGACTAACAAGTTGAGAGCGGAGATTAGAAAGGACAACAAAGGGGATAGAGTAAACAACAAGATCCCCCCCCCCTCCTCCCACCCTATAATACGAATGGCAACCATAGATAAACTTCAAGTCCCTAGCCCAAGACTTCGAGGAATCGCGGGTCAAATGCGCATAGGTCTCATTCTCGTCCCTGGCATGGGAAAACCACCAACAAGTGCCAGCGCTCGAGGGTCAGTACTGACCAATATCACTCCGTTTTCTCTATAAAGTCATGAGGGCCAAATGACCCCCAAATCAGGAAATATTACTTTCTGTATTTTTCTCTTTGAAAGTCATGGGGGTCATTTGGCCCCCAGATCTGAAAATCTCAAATTCCAAATGAGCCTGCTCAGTGTGAGTATACTATGCACGTGACAAGCATAAAATTTGGCATGGTCATGGACCTCATCATTTTAGGAAAAGTCACCAAATTTCAGGTCTCTGCGTGAAAAATTGACTGTTTTATGAAAAAAAAACCAACACACCCCTGGGGTCTTTTTGGCCCCCAAGTATGAAAATAGGGTAAGTAAAACAAACAGCCCCCCCCCCCCCCCCCCCCCAAAGCACTCTTCTCCTCTACTCCAAATAAAATCACCATACAAATAAAAGAGTAAAATGCAAAAATTGAATTTTGTCAATAACGTACATTGCAATTAGAAAACAGGGTTGTATTTGCGACCTAATCAAAAAGACCATTCGCAAATGCTAGTTAGAATTATTATAGTAGCCCAAATCTCTCTGGCTTAGTACAATAAGAACAAGGTGGACGTGATTTGTAAATAATGATGATGATAATAATAATAATAATAATAATAATAATAATAATAATAATAATAATAATGATGATGATGATGATGATGATGATGATGATGATGATGATGATAATGATAATAATAATAATAATGATGATGATGATATAATAATAATAATAATAATAATAATAATAATAATAATAAATAATAATAATAATAATAATAATAATAATAATAATAATAATAATAATAATAATAATAATAATAAATAATAAATAATAATAAATAATAATAATAAAAATAATATATATAATATAATAATATAAAAAGAAGACGTACAGTTGTGTATACCAAAACAGGTCATGGCACTCCAAAAAGATTAATATATGGCACAATGATGCTAAAATAATTGAAAATATGTACAGTTAATTGAAGGCATTAGCTTTCCGAGAGGGATATATAGAAAAGTGTGCAGAGGGTTTTATCAAACTTAACTAGAAGTTGGGGTATCATTTAAAAAAGATACTCCACTATGTTGACAGTCATCTTTTTACACATTTTCTCCAAATGCTTAACGTTTATGGAACACCATGCCTGATGGTATCAAGCTTCTGAGTAATATCATGGATGCAAGTAAGTTAGGTAAAAAAAAACAAAACAACTTTTTTTATTAAAAAGAAAAAAATAAGGCTGAAATCCATTCCCAACAAATTAAAAAAGCCTGAAACTTATTTTTAAATGTGACCTACTGCGGGGTGCCTCAGAACAGTATTATGATGGGGTGATCTCGAGGCTGGAAAGTAAATAGAATCCATTAAAAAAAAGCCGGAAACTTGAACCCATGTAATCTTCATACCTTAAATGATGTTCTACAGACTATCACTGTCAGTCAGGGAAGTACTGGAAGACGAAACCATCAGTGAAATGACAAATCGAGAATACGAATTTGTAATGGTGTGGGGAGTATGATTGGTGGCAGAAAAACTGAGCTAATATGAATCAACCAATGACAACAGCTCAGCGATATTCTTGAACTAATTATTGTCCCGTCTATTCAGAATCAGCATAATCAAGTGGTGATATTTCAAACGCATCAGCGCATAGAGGTCGACACATAGCTGCTTTCCTAAACGAATTAAATTGTGCAATTAATTCTGTTTTAAGTAAAAGAAGATTTCTCATCTTTAAATTATGCCAGATTGAAATAAAACAATTTCACCAAGTCGTCATTGTCCCAACAAACCTCGCCTGAACCTGACATTATAAGTGATAAACACAAAAGTCAGCTTAAAATACATGTCTATTTACCCTAATACGCTTCAACAGTCGTAACGTAACTTCCCTCGTAATGAAGCATGCTAACTTAGTACGCCCTTATGAAATATTTCTCCGACGAGCATAAAAGCGTATCCAGAGGGGGAAAAAAACAACATTATAAATCTTACATCATACATCTTTTGACTTTTACACATTCTGATCACAAGACATATGAAAGGTTCTAGCCAGCATGAAAAGAATAAAAAGTAGGTTCCCATTTTGGGAGACCTCCATAAGCTACTACATCCCAAGTCTTCTTCCGATTTGTATTTTCACCGTTGATCTTTTGTCATGTGTTTATTTATTCAATTTGTCATCATATAGAAGCATTTTAAAGTCTATAGTACAAGCCTTTATAGATTAGTCAAAAGTTTAAACTCTCCCAATACGACCATTGTTTTGATCATCCTCGGTCGCCATTGTATTTTGTGCAAGAGCTTTTTTTTTTTTAATTTTGGGAGGGCGAAAACTATAATAGTTAGGGGGTTTGGGAGGGGGGAGACTTAAAAAAAAAGTTTCCCCCTCCAAAACCCCCTACTAGAATAATATAAAAAACAAAGAATACTGGGGATGTAGGAGCTTTCGGAAGGCCTCCCGAGTTTGAACTTTGACTAATCTATAAAGGTTTGTACTATAGACTTTAAAATGCTTCTATATGATGACAAATAGAATAAATAAACACCTGACAAAAGATCAACGGTGAAAATACAAATCGGAAGAAGACTTGGGATGTAGTAGCTTATGGAAGGTCTCCCGTTTATTATTTTAATTTAGGACACAATGAAGACTTTGGACACGAGAGACTCTTTTCTGAAAAACACCTGCAGTTTTATTTATTCGTTCATCTGTAATTGGATTCAATAGTCTGATGTCACGTCACCCAACAACGGCGGCCATCGTGGTACTAAACAAAGAAAATCGGGGGAGACCTTCCATAAGCTACTACATGCCAAGTCTTCTTCCGATTTGTATTTTCACCTTTGATCTTTTGTCATGTGTTTATTTATTCAATTTGTCATCATATAGAAGCATTTTAAAGTCTGTAGTACAAACCTTTATGGTAGTCAATGTGTTAAAGTTGAAAATTATGAATTTTTGCCAAGGGAGTACAAAAAAAAAAAGAAAGAAAATATTATGCTAGAAAGGAGCTCGAACTAACTAACCCCACTCTACGCCTTCTCTCTCTCTCTCGGTCAAACAGATTGGCCCTTATACTTATAATCTCTTCCGGTGTACTGAATACACAGCTGTGCATTCATTCCACTGGTGGACGGAAAACACAGCTGTGTATTGAGTCCACTGGTGGACGGAAAACACAGTTTCTAATTATAATATTAAACTGCTAGAAACTGTAGGCAAAGTTTCAAGATAATTCTGTTGCAGGTTAGCGACGTCAACAACAGGGTTGCCAGTTTGGCATTTTAAATGCCAGATTCCAAAAATCTGGCATTTTTGAAAACCGTTTGGCATTAGAAAAATCATTTGGCATTTGGCATTTTCATTTGGCATTTTCTTTTCATGTATATTATACTTCAAATGACACCTTTTCTTAATTAAGTTTCATAAGAAACACGAAACAGTAAGTTTTCTTAATTGTCAATAATTATTTAACTGTTTACGTATTTACCTTTCATGTTAATGTATTTCTTTTTCATTCTTAAAAGCCAACCGTGGTGTCGTGGTTTACCACTCCACTTAGTAGTCAGTAGGTAAAAAATTACCCCAACAGGAAATTTAGTATAATTAAAAAAAAGAAAGAAAAAAGAAAAGAAAACACGCAAGCCACCAGGATATGATAGTAAATTGTCTATCAAAAGTGAGTAGTTTTCTTAGTGGGGGTGGGAGTCAACAGACTTTGGCATTTTTTTTTGTGTTTTGGTATTTTTTGAGTCTTCCCCTGGCATTTTGTTGAAAAATAATCTGGCAACCCTGGTCAACAACCTTCTTCTACGTGAAATCTAAAATCTAAAATTAAAATTACATTCACCCAAATCATGTATTCAGTTACTATTTTTGTCACATTACCTTCTGTGATGAAACACGGTCTGAAAAACACAATTTCTATTTTTATGACTGCATTATAATGTGATGCCAAAGCCGTTCTGTAGTGACTGTTCAGTGAGTGTAGAAGACCAGTAACTTAATAACAGAGACAAATAATGTAGAAAGAAAGTCTTTCAAAGACCCGACATAAAAGACCTTACATCACCATCAAACCTTTTTATTTAAAATTGATCATCTCGAAAGAAGTAAGTTGTTTACCCCATGGCTTAATATTAATATCGTAAGCAAGGATTGAAATAGTTGATTGATTTAAATTGATAATAAGGCTGCCTCTATTCTCATTCCCCCCCCCCCCCCCCCCGGCCGATTGGATTACCGAAAAAAACGTCGCCGGCTTTTTGCGATTTGGATTTGATTGATTTTTTTTTTTAAATTGTGCAACTTGTGACAAGAAACTGAACAAATTACTGCATTACAACCTTTGGATTAAAAATACAACAATTGTGGACTACTATTATGAAGACTAGCATCCTAGACTAGGGGGATGAGAATAGTCACTTCGTGATAATAAACACATACGAAGTCCTTATTAGCACTGTGAATAGTGATTCCACGGAATCACTATTTGCAGTAGTAGTAAAAAGGGCTCTTAACTCTCTGATAATAAGTCGTTGTCCCCTCACTTAACACAACACGCTATTTTCTGTTCAAAATGGCGTGTCGTCGAATGGCCTGAAGTTGAATGAGAGTGTGTTAGTGTTAGGTTGAGAAGGAAAGAAGAGGAGGGATGATTGAAACATTTTGTGTGACTTAGAATTGAGATTTTGAACGTTTCAACTTTTCCTTCAAGTCGGAAACTTGACAAGATCGTGTTTCGTTTTGTTTTTGTTACCCCAATCCAATCCATGAAAATTTCCCCGTCCCCACCTCTCCAACTTGATCATAATAATAATAATAATAATAATGCTGAAAACTTATATAGCGCTATAACTCCGAGACACCAGACTCTAAGCGCTTAAATTACAAATTACTTTGGCTGAAACATACTCATTCACACACACAAGCACACACACACACACACACACATACACACACACAACACAACACACAACACAAACCAAACCTATCTTGCTTCTCATACCATCTACTAAAATCGAAACAAATATGTTTTAAGCGAACGTTTAAAAATAGACAAAGATTCTTTTTCACGAATGCTCTGCGGTAAGGCGTTCCATATAGAGGGTCCGAAATGAGAAAAGGATCTCATTCCAGCATTTTTCCGAATTCGAGGGACAACTAGTTTTGTGGAATCACTGGCCGAACGTAAGGGGCGGGGTTTTGAATATCTTTCAATTAGTTCTGAAAGGTAGGAAGGGGCAGTACCTTCAAGACAACGATACACTAAAACACAAGCTTTGAATTTAATTCTTTTCTCAACAGGCAGCCAATGCAGGTCATGAAGTAGAGGTCCGGCAGAGTCGCACCTACGCTTCATAAATACTAGTCTGGCAGCGCTGTTTTGGACAATCTGAAGACGTTTCAGATTGTATTGCGAAACGCCAAACAACAGAGCATTACAATAATCCAATTTCGATAGTACGAGGGACACAACCAGGTGCTTGGTCACATCCTCAGATATGAACCGTCTAATGGAAGCAATCTTTTTTAGTTGGAAAAAGAGAGATCTAACCAAATTATTAACCTGATGCTCCATCGAAAGTCCAGAGTCTAAGAATGTGCCAAGGTTTTTCACTTTGTCAACAATTTGAATAGAGGCATCCCCCAACTTCAAATCTGTTTCACTTTTCCACTTCCTGTTCCCCACATACAGCACCTCCGTCTTATCATCATTCAGTTTCAGTCTGTTCTCATTCATCCATTTCTTAACACTTTGGATACAATTTTTACTATTGGCTGATACTTCTTGTAAATTTCTCATATTGGAAACGCAGTACAATTGCGTATCATCAGCGTATTGATGGTAAGACAGACCAAAACTTCTGATGATTTTAGACAGAGGGCCAACGTACAAAACAAAAAGAACGGGTCCAAGTACTGAACCCTGGGGAACCCCACAATCAAGAAAGATTTCCTCCGATCTATATTCATCCACCGTAATAATCTGTTTACGATTAAACAAATATGACCTAAACCAATCAAGCGCAGCACCAGACACGCCATAAGTAATTTCAAGACGTTTGAGAAGAAGATTGTGATCAATAGTATCAAAAGCAGACGATAGGTCAAGCAAATTCAGCAAAGAACATGAACCATTGTCTATAACAGAAAGGAGATCATTAACAACCCTAACAAGTGCGGTTTCCGTCGAATGATGTTGCCTATAAGCAGACTGAAATTTTTCTTCAAGACAATTATTTTTAAGATGAGACAGTAATTGTTTCAAAACAAGCTTTTCTAAGATCTTAGAGAGAAAAGGAAGATTAGAGACAGGGCGATAGTGCTTTAAGTTCTCTTTATCGAGATCAGGTTTTTTCAAAAGGGGTTTGACATGAGCAACTTTGTAAATGTCTGGTACAGCACCTGACTGCAACGAATTATTAACAATACATGTAAATGGTGTTAAAATTACATCAATGCATTTTTTTAAAATGGCAGTATTTAAGGGGTCTAAATCACAACTTTTAGTTGGAGACGACATAATGCAATCACGTAAGTCAGCTTCAGTAATCTTTGAAAAATGTGTTAACGAATCACCATGAAACTTGTCAAATGTTGTAGGGATCGATTCAGACGAGAGTTCCTTCCGATGGTATCCGTTTTTTCTTTAAAATATTGACCAAAGCGAGTTGGTAGATCTGCACGATCGATTAAAGATGGGAGAGCTGGTTGCGTCTGTTGTCCCAGCAGTTCCTTGGTCAAGGCAAAGAATTGTCTCGAACGTCCCACGTTTTTGAGGCTTTCTTCATAGAATTTCTTTTTGGCCCTGAAATTGACGGCTTTTGCATCATTTCTAGCCGCGATGTATCGCTTCTTATCTACAGCATCTCTGGATTTGAGCCATTTTCTTTCTGCCCGCCTCCTGGCTAATCCATTCAATTTTATTTCGGTATTATACCAGGGTGCTTGACGTCTCACTTTTACTGCTCTAGTTGTTAAGGGAGCATGCTTGTCCACCGTACCAACAATTGACTCGTGGAGACCATTCGCATCATGTTTATTTTTAACGTTATGGTCAAGGTCTTGTTTAAAAATGTTCATGTTTATATTCTTCAAATTACGAGATGTTATCATCTTTTTTACTTCGTACTTCATTGGAAATAAAACGCAAAACACAATTAAATGATGGTCAGAGATTAATTTATCAATATTTGAGACAGGTGAAGAGAGAGAATGTTCAATGTCTGTAATGACATGATCTATTGTGTGGCCATGGTTGTTTGTAGGACCGCTTACAAGTTGAATATAGTTGTTTGTGTCAATAATCTCCCGAAATACTTTCGATTCATTTTTGTTTCCGAAATAATCAATGTTAAAATCACCCATAAAAATATTATGCTTTTTGTTAATGGATTGCATAGACATAAATTCTCCGAACTCAGATAAAAAATCAATTGTTGATATTTTGTTTTGTTGGCTTGGTGGTGAGCGGTAGACACAGTGAAACGACTTTTTAAAATTATTTTCATGAATGGCAAATCCAGCGTATTCAAAACTTCTAAAATTATCATGGTGAAATGATATCTTGTCAAAGAGTGACAAGTTGTAAATAATTGCAATACCACCTCCTTTCCTCCCAATGCGTGGAAATGATTTAATACAAAAGCCTTCGGGTGTAATTGCTTTCATAATTGGATCATCATATGAATGATTAAGCCATGTTTCCAAGATGACAAAAATATTAATTTTATGATCTTCAATAATGTCGATTATGTCTTGAGTTTTATTACGACACGATCTAACATTTAGTAATCCAATTTTTAAACTGGTATGATCACTACGTGCAGGTTGTTGTTGTTGTTGTTGTTGTTGCTGTTGTTGTTGCTCAAGACGGTGCTGTTGCTGCGAGTTGTTGTCATGGTGGTCGTTAATTTCATACTGACTGTCACGGACAGTGTTGACATTTGACAAGGAACGGTGAGGATTACTCATTGAAGTGATTAGATTGGATGGGGGACGAGTGTTGATAAATTGAAGCGAGGATCGAGGTCGTAGGGGGAGCGGGCGTGGGGTTGGCCGATGACCAATGACGGTGGTTATAGGGCGTTGTTTTCGTCTACCCCCTCTGAGTCTGTTCACAAAATTAGTATTATAAATAGATCGATGTACACGGTAGTTGTTAAAAGTTGTAAAATATAGCACAGTGAATAAAGTTTCCAATATGGCTGTAAACAAATAGCAGTTTAAAACTATGTTCGACTTTGGAAAATCCATACTTAAGTTTTAAAATTTTAGAAAAATCCTCTGTTAGAAATCGTTAAAATGTATATCAATAAAACCACAAGACTATCACAAATCCGATGGTATTAAAATCCAGGCGAAATGTCAGATAAAAATCACTCAAAACACGTAAATGAAAGAGCCAACAAAAACAAGACTCGCCGGTCAGGCGTGTTACAATACAAAAAATTGTTCGTTCACATCTTGAAATCTATCAGCTTCTTATCTGTTAGATTGCTTTAATGAGAACAGTTCCATCCCTGTTTATTGTATTATACCTATACCTACCTGGATACCTCTGTATAGAGCTTTCAGACTTGGTGTAGTCTCCTTCTAGGTTCAATAGTGACAACAGATGGAAGATGTAACCGAGACATACGAGCAAGAATAACTCAAGCCAAACAGGCCTTCATGGACCTCGGAAACATTTTGAAAAACAAACAGATGTCGTTCGGGATTAGATTCCGAGTCTTGAAGTGCTACGTGTGGCCAATCTTGTTATACGGATGTGAAAGCTGGACTACAAATGCAGAAACACAAAAGAACATTGAAGCTTTTGAAATGTGGTGTTTGAGAAGGATGCAGAGAATATCGTATACTGCACACAAAATGAACGGAGAAGTGCTAAAACAAACATACCAACAAAGGAAACTAATGCCCTTAATAGCGGATCGACAACTATCCTTTTTCGGACACATAGTAAGGAAAGATAAGAATGAATACCTGGCAAGTTGTGGAAAAATACCTGGTAAACGCGCCCGGGGAGACAAAGAAAAACACTCATAGACCAACTGAAGGGCTTCACCAACCTAACAATCCAAGAGATGTTTGAAATAGCAAGAGACATGGAGGAATGGAGAGAGATAATTCATGCAGTATCCGAAGCCTGGACAAGGCATGGAACCTAGAAGAAGAAGAAGAAGTCTCCTTCGCTCCTCCTCATCTATTAATGATTGGACCAATTTTTATAATTGAACTTGTTTCCTAGGGTGTTGCTTATCTCCAACTCTGCTTTGAATTTATTCAAATTTTTTGCTGATACTGTGGTTTCTTGCAGTTTATTCCAGTTATTTACAATTCTAGATGAAAAAAAGTTCCTTCTTTCATTTGTTTTTAAACGTTCTTTTTCCAGTATTTTGCTGTTTCCTCGTGTCTGAATGTTCTTGTTTGGTTTAAGAAATCCTGCCTCTACCCTGTCTATTCCCTTTACTATTTTATATGTTTTCATATCTCCCCTTCTTCTCCTGTAATCTAAGGTGGGAGATTTAATTCTTTCAATCTCTCACAGTAGGTTTTGTCTTTCAGGTGTGTGATAAGTTTTGTTGCTCTCCTTTGCACTCTTTCCAAACAGTCTTTGTCTCCCTCAAACTTCGGATACCTTATGCAGTTAGCATATTCCAGCTTTGATCTAACCAGAGTCTTGTAGATGGTAGTCATGTGTTTTGTTTTCAGATTCTTGAAATTTCTTTTCACTATTCCGAGTGTTTTACTAGCCTTAGATTGAACATCTTGAATTTGCTTCTTGAAGTTTAGCTTCCTATCAATAAATACTCCTAGGTCTTTTTCCCCATTGGATTTCTGCAGGGTTTTTCTTTCATTATATAGTTTGCTTCTCTGTTGTTTTTTCCTAGGTGAAGAACTGCACATTTATCTACATTGAACTCCATCTGCCATATTTCGGACCATTCTTCAAGCTTTTAAAATCTTGTTGTAAGGTGTTCTTTCTTCTTCTATTTTTAGCTACTCCATAGAGCTTAGTATCATCGGCAAAGCTTTTACATTTAGATGATAGATTGTCTGGCAAGTCATTGATATAAATCAGGAAGAGAACTGGTCCCAGTACACTTCCTTGTGGAACTCCACTTGTTACCAGTCTCTCCGTTGATGCTGTTCCATTCACTATCACTTTTTGTCTTCTATCTTTGAGGAATTCTCGGACCTATTTGACTGTCTGATCATTAATTTGATACTGTTCCAATTTCCTGATTAGGCGCCAGTGTGGAACTTTGTCAAATGCCTTTCTGAAGTCGAGGTATATGACATCTAAATTGTTGCCTAATTCTAGGTCTCTCGTCCAGTCATCCATTGTTTCAAGTAGGTTTGTTACTGTAGACCTTCCCGCCATGAAACCATGTTGATCTTTGCTGAATAGTTTGTTCTTGGTCATATGATCAACCATTTCTTCTCTAATCAGCTGTTCCATGAGCTTGCAGACGACAGATGTCAGGCTCACTGGTCGTTTTCTGGATTTTTTCTGTCTCCCTTCTTGAATATGGCTGTGACGTTAGCTTCTTTCCATTCCCTTGGTAGTCTTCCTTCTTTCATCGACTGGTTAAATATCTTGGTTAGGGGTTCTACTAGCTGCTCTGCTAAGTTTTTTAGGATGTAAGGATGAAGTTTGTCAGGTCCAGGTGATTTACTCTCCTTTAGGTTTTGTAGTCTCTTCATTACTCTCTCTTCAGTAATCGGCCATTGTGTAGTATCTATATTACTTCTTTTAGCAATATCTGGCAAGTTTTTCTGGTTCTCCACCGTAAAGACACTTGCAAAGAAGAGATTTAGCACCTCTGCCTTGTCTTCATCTTCAGATGCCCAAGTGCCATCTTCTTTTTTTATGTCACAGGTTCCCTGTCTTGTCTTCATTTTACTGTTTACATAACTCCAGAATACTTTAGGATTTTCTTTCGTTTCCTCTGCTATCTTGTTCTCATACTTTTGATGCGCTTGTTGGACTATTTTAGTAGTTTCGTTTCTCACTCTTTTGTATTTGTCCCAATCCTCTTCCTTTTTGCTTCTACAGTATCTTCTTTTTACTGCCTTCTTCTTCCGTAATGCCTCTCTCACTTCCTGCGTCATCCAAGGTTGATTTCTTCTCCCAACTCGGTTCCCTCTGCTTTTCGGGATGTTTTTCTCGAAGCATTGGTTAAGTACTCTGGTAAATCTACTCCAGTTGTTTCCTACGGTGTCCTCGATTAGTATTTCCTCCCATTTGATATGCCCCAGTTCCTCTTTCATACTCTCTAGATCAGCCTTCCTATATCTGAGTGTCAGTTTTTCATCTACAGTCTCTGATGTCGCCCTCAGTTTTAGGAATATGGTCGCATGATCGCTTTTTCCCAGTGGGTGGCTCAGTCTTAGGTCGATAATGTCATTTTCTTCCTCCATCAATATCAAGTCCAATACGTTGGGCTTCTGGTTTTTTCTCTGTCTTGTGGGTTCTTTTATTATTTGTTGTAGTAGCAATCTTCAATGGTTTCTATGAAACTTTCCTCCAGGCTTCCCTCTTTTGGTTCGTCCATCCCTTTCCACTCCAGTTCCGGCATGTTGAAGTCTCCCATAATAATTATCTCTGAATGCTTTTTTTGTGATGCTCTCCTTATCATCTCCAACCATGGGTGAAAGTTCGCCGGAAAAATCCGGCATGGCAGGATTTTTATTTTTGAAAAAGAGGTCTCGCCGGTTTTTTTTTTGTCTGGCCGGAATTCGAAAATGAAAAAAACCGGCATTTATATAATTAACCGCACTTCTGTTTTTTCCTCTTATTGGTAGTTGCAGGATTTTTTTTTTCTGAGCACCTGCCTTTGCAGGATTAATATCATTGAGTAACTTTCACCCATGTCTCCAACATTCTCTCATTATTTTCTCCTGTGCTATTTGGGCTCCTATAAATCACTCCTACTAGTATCTGACTTTGTCCAGTTACTCCAATCGAGCACCAAGCGCTCTCCCTAAAGTCGTGATCTGTGAGTTCCTCTATGGGGTTAACCTTGAGGTTCTCCCTCACCAATAAGTATACTCCTCTGCCGGAAGTTTCAAAATCTCTGCTAGCTATTATAGTGTATCCCTCAATACCTAACTCTGCTATGGTTGCTATTATTTACAGTTAGTTATATTTTATAAAGTTCCAGGAATCTCTCTCTCTCTTTCTCTCTCTCTCTCTCTCTCTCTCTCTCTCTCTTACTCTCCCTCCCTCTCCCCCCCCCCCAACACACACATACACACTCTCTTGCCATTGCGCCGTTGCTCGACTCATATCTCAGTGCTCCTGCAAAAAAATAGAAGTTACCAACAATAAACTAACTACTACTGCAACCACCACCACATCATCATTACTACTACAGTAGAACATGAAAGTAACGTACTCGGAAATAGCGAGAACTTGGAAATAGCGAGTAAAATCTAAATCCCCGTTTTTTTCCCTTATTTGAGTCAATAAAATTAGCATGAAAGTAGCGAGTATGAAAAAGAGGTCAACTCGGAAATAACAAGCATTTCCTGCCCCAGCGTAGGACTGCGAAACAAGCAAAACAAGAGACAATGGCAATTTAAATATTTTTAGCCTAGCCTCTTTTCTTTTCTTATTTTTCGTTACGAGTAATATTACATAGTAGCCTAGTCTGTAGTAGTACGTAATAGGCGACACAAATTTGGGTGGGGGTTGGGTTTGTGTGCGTGTGTGTGTATTGGGGGTGGGGGTCAATTATTCACCTAATGTGGTGCCTCGCAACGCGCGAGGTAAGCACATGTCAACATGCCTCACTTCGCAGCATCGGTCAGCGAGTAGCATCGTTAACGAATGACACAATCAGCGAGAGAGGGGAGTGTGGAACCATTATTTCAATGGGTCAGTGATTGAGTGATGCGCTTGCTTACCTCATCAAACATGCCGAGTGCATACAAACACTCGCGCGCACACGCACACGCACACACACACACACACACACTTCTATGTTCTTATTTTTTTTCTAGTCATGATTTTACTTGAAAATAAAAACAAAACAAAAAACCAAGCATTCTGCCACTTCTGTGAAGAAATTGAAATAGGGGCGACGGCTTTTACTCGAATTACACACTGAGGGGAATAACCAGCAATATTATAACCTTTCCTGGCAACTCGGGAATAGCGAGAACTCGGAAACAGCGAGTAATCAGGAGTGGACCCGTCGAACTCGCTATTTCCGAGTTCTACTGTACTACCACAGCAACCTCCACATCATTATCAAAACTATAGCAATAGCAACCACTATCACCTTTATATCATTATCATCATCCTCCTCCTCGTCACCATCGCTACCACCGACACTACAACCACAACCATCACATCATCATAATTACTACCACAGCTACCACATCGTTATCAAAACTACAACAACCGCGATCACCATTACATCATCATCCTTATAGTCATCATCGCTACCACTACTACACCATAAACACAACCACTACAATCACAACCACTACATCAACACTACCATCATTACACAACAACAGACATATCATCATTAAATGAATAAGGCCTTGTCCTTTTTCAATCTCAATTTTATTTCAGAGATACAGAATATCGAAGAAAGACAATTGCATCATCTGTGAACAAATACATAACAGTGAAACATAACAATGACTGATATCGTAAGGCTTTTATAATTCTCTATGCCCCCCAAGTCTTTGGATAGTGCTTTCTTGACAAGTAGGGACAAAGACTGATATTAAATTAGAAAAATGATGATCAGTTGCAATAATATGGTGCTTTCTTCGCACATAGAGGACAGGGATATAGATTAGAAAAATAATACTAAATGATTTTCGAGTTTTAAGTAACGTAAAATGAAAGTCATTTAATTCTTGAGCACCTCTCAGGTAGCTGGTCCGTTTCCTTCAGACCAGGCTTGTTATATGGCTGGAGGGCCATCAAAGCGCGGGGCAAGCGAGCTGTCCTAGGAGGTGGAGTTCCTTCGGCATCACCGGCTGGAGCAATCGGTATGTTAGGTTGTTCTGTTGGGACGATAATTTCTTCAGCAGGACCGTTGCTAGGTGGCTCTTCGAGCGAGGGAGCATCGGGCTGTACTGTCTCTGGAGTTGCTTTCTGGCCTGCTGAGTTGGAGACCATCTTGGGTGTTGCAGGCGTTGAATTATTGCTCTTTGCCACTGTTGTGGTGGGTGTAGGCAGTGTGGCTAGAGGAGCCCTGGCAATCACTGGGTGGTAGAGGCGCAGGAATTTTCTGTTTCTTAGAGTTATCCTGCCTGATCCATCAACTCTGAAGACTGGCACTTCGTTCGCATTTCACTTATTGCAGTGGTCATCCCAGGCCAGAAAAATGAGGCGTCAGCACGGGAGAACATTTGAGACACACCTTGATGAGCTGAGTGGAGGGCTCGAAGGGCTTTGTCGCGCAGACTAGGAGGAATAATTATGCGGTCATTGTACAAAGCCACACAGTCGAAACTTGTAAGTTTGTCTCTGAATTGAAAGTAAGGTCTAAGTTCTGTTGGCAAATTGTCTTTTGCATCAGGGAACCCATTTTCTATCAGGTCAATTAATTCAACCATTGAGTGGTCACTGCTGGTGGCAACACGAACATCGTTCCAAGTTATTGAGCTGATACCTCCAAGGGGTATTTCTTCATCTGCGTGTAAATTGGGGTTTGCAGGTTGTGCTCTGATGGCCATGAGGAAGTCATGAGGCAGAGTAGGGAGGCTGAAGTCAGTGGAGATGGGGGTTGCATCGTCGGGTAGATGGAGGTGTTCGGCTTCGCCCACTGGTTTGCGTGAGATAGTGTCTGCAGCAACATGATGGACACCAGGGATTTGAGTGATCTGGAACAGATATTTCAGTGTCTTTTCTTTTAAGTTCCTGAGTCGTGGGTTTGGGATGGCATCCAAGTTCCTGTCACTGAACACCTTAAGGAGGGGTTTGTGATCAACTGCGATAATCAGGTTGGGACAGCCTAGCACAAAATGACAAGTTTTGTTGAGGGCATCTACCACAGCCAGGGCCTCTCCTTCAATTGGGGCGTATCTTGCCTATGCTGGTGATATAAAGCGGCTGCCCACTAATGTCACTTTCCACCCTGTTCAGCAGCAGAATGGTTTGTTTGATGCGCATGTGCAATGCTTTTGTAGTAGCCAGAATCCAATGCCATCTTTGCTGAAATCAGTGGCCAGACATGTCGGTTTGTTTTTGTCAAATATATCCACGCCACTCTGAATTTCTTGGACGATGATGGACTTAGTTCCTTCAAACAACTTGTCTAGATCTTCAGTCCACATGGATGGTGTCTTGGGTTGAAGCAGTGTGCAGAATGGTTGCAGTCTTTCTGCTGACGCAAAGGTATATGCGACCTGGTTTACAAGGCCAAACCAGCTTCTCACGTCGGTGATTGTGCAGGGTTTGGGAAATTTCTGAATTGCTTCTAAGACTTGTGGGCATGGACGAACAGTTGTTGGCGTAATTTCAAACCCTGCAAACTGGACTGTTTCTTTAGCAAAGGAGAACTTTGACGGGTTAAGAATGACCCCATTCCTGCCACATGTATCCAGGAACTTGGCTGTTTGGAAGAAACTGTCTTCTATGGATTGGGACCACATGACAGTGTCATCAATTACTTTTGTTTTGTCGCCGATGTCACCTATAATCTCGTCGAATCGTCTGGTGTAGGCATCGCCAGATGAAATGTACCCTTGAGGGCACACGCGATATCTGTATCGGCCCCAAGGGGTCTAGTGCTATGCTGTGATAGCCATTCCAGGCGTCGAAAGTACTCTTTCTCGTGTTGTGTTGAACCATGCGGGCCTGGTGGAATGGCGACTGAGTGTGGTGCGTCTCTCTAGTGGCATAGTGATTAAGGGCTTGGAAGTCCACGGTTCGGCGAGGTTTTCCCGATTTCTTAGCGCAGACAACCAGCCGATGACACCATGACACTGGGGTCCCGATTGGAACTGGTTCCAGTACGCCAAGTTGATTGTCCTGATCAAGACCAGCCTTAACCTGTTCCTGCCAGTAGATGGGTACTGGGATAGGGGTGTGGTGTGCAACAGGCGTGGATGGCCTCATCCTCGATAAGGAGTCTCATTGGGGGTCCAGACATCATTGGCAGCCCTTGGTGCTTGCAGACATTGAAAGTGCTACTTTTGTAGTAGTCTAAGAGCCATTGTTCAAGCTTTTCTCTGTTTTCTTCTATGGCTGGGAAGGGCAGGATTGTTGGGAGGAGTGGTGGTTTCTGGCGAGGGGGACAATCGCAAGGGTCTTTGTCAGCAGTATTATTAGATTCACTATGTAGGGCAGATTGGATGGTCTTCATAGAGCCTGTTATTATGGCTGATTCTATTGAAGGGAATGAGTGGTGTATGATACCAAGGTCTTTGCAGGCTTCCATGGATATGAAAAATTTGTCAGTTGCTTGCGAGATGTAAACAATTTGACGCGTTGTTTTCCGTTGCGTGGATTGTGTGAAGCCTGTTATTTGAAGGGCTAGGGCACCCACGATCACGATGGGGTTTTGGTTTGCAGCTCTCATCTTCATTGAAGTAGGGGTGAGGTGGGCAATGGTTAAACCTAGCTGTGTAAGGAGTGAGGTACCAGCAAGACATGATTGGCAGCCTGTGTCTGCTATGGCCAGGGCTTTTGCCGTACTGGTTGGGTTGCACAGGGTGGAATCAATTCCAAGGTCATTAGCATCTGACGGGAGGGCTTGGATCTCAATTTGGACTGTCGGCTGTTGTGCAGATGGGCGCTTTTCCCATGACTCACGTGCAGAATTGTAGACATGATGGTCAAGACGATCGATTGAACATAGTGCTTCAAACACAGCTGTTGCAGAGTTGCCTTGCCTTTTCTGTTTTGGTTTTCTGCAGACATTTTCAAAGTGGTGCGGAATGTCACAATTGGTGCATATATGACCGTATGCAGGGCAATGGTTGACTCTGTCTTGTTTCTTAGTGCCATGTCCATCTCTACCACAATAGCCGCATTTCCTTTCAGGGGGTCGGTTTTGCCCAGTGAGACGTTTTCTTTCCATTTGTCTATACGTGCTACTTGCTGCGTTGACTGATGTAGGGGTGAGCGTTAGAGGAAGAGGGTTAATCCCGCTTTCCTTAGCCTCGATAAAACGGATGGTGTTGTCGAGTGACATGTCTTGGTCAGCCTGCCCCAGCACATCGAGGTGAATGTCGTCGTCTGCTAAGCCGATTATCAAAGTGTCCCGAATCATCTGATCACTGTATGAGACATTGACTCCACATGTGCATTTCAAATCGTACTGACAGACACTAACTTGACCTTTGATGCGTGCGGCAAAGGTCCGGGCTGGTTCATCTCTGTCTTGTCGCATCTGCGGAGTTGTAACCTAGCCACCATGATGTTTTCTTGGCGGATTGCGAGTTTTTTAATATTATCGAGGAGAGTATTTTCATCACATGACGTGGGGTTCGTGAAACTCCTTGATAAGTCTCTACGGAGGGCCTCGTCGCAGCATTCAAGGAGTTGAAAAATAATGTCCTGGCCGCTAAGTCGCGTGGCGAGCTTATATTCCGACCACCTCTGATTGAAGTATGTCCATTCCTCGCTTGTTCCTGACACAGTGATGATCGGCCGCTTGACTTTTTCAGCTTTGACCCCTGTGGCCGTGGGCGCTGTTGCAGGGGATGTCGTCGGATGAGCAGTCCTCTCGTGGATGTCAAGGAGTCTGAGCAGGACGTCTGAAGGGATGTTTGATGTCCATGATTCTAGACAGCCTGGGGCAGGACACCTTATTGCAGTGATCTCCGCGAGATCTCTAGCGTCCATCATACTTTTAGTTTCTTCGATATAAATGAATAAGGCCTTGTCCTTTTTCAGTCTCAATTTTATTTCAGAGATACAGAATATCGAAGAGAGACAATTGCATCATCTGTAAACAAATACATAACAGTGAAACGTAACAATAACTGATATCGTAAGGCTTTTATAATTCTCTAATCATCATCAACGAAATGCAAACTAATAATAATAGTAATAAATTTTTTAAAATAAACAAATAATAATAATAAAAAATAAATAAAAAAACAATATAATAATAGTAGTAGTAATAATAATAATAATAATAATAATAATAATAATAATAATAATAATAATAATAATAATAATAATAATAATAATAATAATAATAATAATAATAATAATAATAATAATAATAATAATAATAATAATAATAATAATAATAATAATAATAATAATAATAATAATAATAATAATAATATTATTAAGGTAGTTTATTTATATAGCCCTATTGTGCCCAGTCCTCTATACAACACAGCTCTAGGCTCAAAGGCTACTACTGTAAATAATT
The DNA here is from genome assembly GCF_034508935.2 of Berghia stephanieae. Taxonomy (NCBI): domain Eukaryota; kingdom Metazoa; phylum Mollusca; class Gastropoda; order Nudibranchia; family Aeolidiidae; genus Berghia; species Berghia stephanieae. Next base: position 67,736,059 of record NC_088362.1, read on the forward strand.
GAAATGAATGATATCTACAAGTTGCAGTACTACTGCGAATAACGAATATGAACGCTATCTACTATTCGCCGTACTACTGCAAATAGATAAATAAATAATATGAAGTTGAATGTAAGCTTCGATTTTATTACAAGAACAGATCAAATGAACGTTTTGGGTCTTCCCTTTATCAACAAAACAGGACAGGACAGATTTTACAATTCTGTTTGGTTGATACAGGGGAAACCCGAAACATTCATTTGATCTGTTCTTGTAATAAAATCGAAGCTTACATTCAATTTCATATTATTTATTTCTTCGAGCTTCGAGCAAAAACATTTACATTACTGCGAATAGAGGAAATTATTGTTCACACTACTACTGGGAATAGAGGATATGGTGGCCAAACACATACTCATACTTAGTTGTTTATTTATATCTCTGTCCTGATAAAAAAGAATAAAAAGAAAGTCATTTCCATGTAAATCTCAGACTCTACCTTGTTTTCATGATTTAAATAAATGGGATTTCTTTATATTTCTGCACAAGCTTTAATTTGAGATTATTCTTTGGAAGCATTTCCTGAGATTTTTCTGAATTCTTTAAAATTGAGGCCAAATCTGTATTTATGTCAGGATGAAGCAGATGCCAAAACAGTGAATATGATAATCAAAGTGTGAAAATATTTGATTTACCTTTTTAGAAATTTTTAGTTAAATATTGCAAGGTGACATTGTGTTTTAAGGTCCTTGTAATTTCAGGGGTACAAGATGATCTACATTGAATTATATTGTCACCATACCGTCTCCAATTTGTATAGAATTTTTCATGACTATCATAATGCCCTCAACTCCGTCTACTTTGATTTTTAAAATTTTATGCTGCAGGTGTCTGAGCCAACGACGCAAAGATGTTCACTGACAGCAATCGGAAAGAGCTGGAAGAGAGAGGTGTAACAGTTGTATCCAATGTTATTTCTCATGAGGTTTGTGATCGTCACCAAGATTATTTTAGGTAAAATTTGAGTGACTAACTTGGGTGACATGGCAGCTTGGACTATTTTTTATTTGTAAAATTCTGAATTGAAAATTCTTGATTTGATTTCTTTTATGTGATGCATCTTAAATTTTAATGACTTTTGATTGTTTTAAGCTGCAGTGATGATAATCTTCCGCGGATCTGCGGAATTCAGGGATTTTAGAATTTTTTCATAAATTATGTTCCGCTGTTTTTGCCATGTCAAACATTTTCCGCTAAGTGGTAGTTCAAGGAAAAAAGACTAAACAATGTGTCTTGTGTCGTTTTTTGACACCTCTGCTCAGTTCCATGAATTTTGGTGACACTCCCATATTATGACGTTAGTCCAGACACACTGTTGCCAAATGTCAAAAGTGGCACAAGACACATAGTGATAGTGGCCATGGATGGGAAGATGATCGAAAGGTAATGGGATGGAGCAAATGGGTGTAAATAATTTTGTACTTTTTAGCTCTAGCATGTTAGTATGTACATTTGGCGATGTTGTTAGTTTTATAAGTGTCTTTTTTGTTTGTTTGTTTGATTGTTCTGAATTTGTTAATAGAATTCATTTCAACGTATGTCTAATTATAAAACAATTTTTTAAAAAATCAATTCATAAAATTTTCTTGCAGAGAGCTCGCTCGCTCTCTCTCTCTCTCTCTCTCTCTCTCTCTCTCTCTCTCTCTCTCTCTCTCTCTCTCTCTCTCTCTCTCTCTCTCTCCTCTCTCTCTCTCTCTCTCTCTCTCTCTCTCTCTCTCTCTCTCTCTCTCTCTCTCTCTCTCTCTCTCTCTCTCTCTCTCTCTCTCTCTCTCTCTCTCTCTCTCTCTCTCTCTCTCTCTCTCTCTCTCTCTCTCTCTCCTCTCTCTCTCTCTCTCTCTCTCTCTCTCTCTCTCTCTCTCTCTCTCTCTCTCTCTCTCTCTCTCTCTCTCTCTCTCTCTCTCTCTCTCTCTCTCTCTCTCTCTCTCTCTCTCTCTCTCTCTCTCTCTCTCTCTCTCTCTCTCTCCTCTCTCTCTCCTCTCTCTCTCTCTCTCTCTCTCTCTCTTCTCTCTCCTCTCTCTCTCTCTCTCTCTCTCTCTCTCTCTCTCTCTCTCTCTCTCTCTCTCTCTCTCTCTCTCTCTCCTCTCTCTCTCTCTCTCTCTCTCTCCTCTCTCTCTCTCTCTCTCTCTCTCTCTCTCTCTCTCTCTCTCTCTCTCTCTCTCTCTCTCTCTCTCTCTCTCTCTCTCTCTCTCTCTCTCTCTCTCTCTCTCTCTCTCTCTCTCTCTCTCTCTCTCTCTCTGCGACCCTTCAATCTTCATATTATGTTTATAGATATCTTTTGGTATCATTTGGAGATAATATGTAACAGTGAGTTAGGCTGATCGATTTAGAAAAATGATTGTTTTGCAATTGATTAAAGATTCTTATTTATAATCTGCATCATCACAAGGTTGCAGTCATACAGACACGAGCTGGGTTCGTTATGAAAAAGCAAATACTTCCTGGTCTTTTGGCCAAAAGTTTATCATAATCTTTTGATATAATGGGCAGCATTATAGGCCTCTAAAATGTTTAATTGGAAATGACAATTCTTTAAATTATATTTGCAAAAGGTCAGGATGTGTCTAATGATCAGAAGTGCTTTGGAACTAGTAATATATTAAGTAACTATGAATAGCTATGTTATTTTTGCATTAGATTTGGGCTTGACTGAAATTCCGTCGGCCGGTAGATTTTCCTCCTTTTTGTCAAATTGCCATTATCATCACTGAAGTGATATCAAGTGAAACGTATTGCATTATTATCATTGTCTTTGATTTGCTTTGCTGTGTTTGAAATGTTATTTCTGGATTTGTTTGCTGAAATTGCTTTGCAATGGCACCTTCATTTGTCTGCTGTATTGACATTGCCAAGCGAACAGCTTTGTCAAATGTGAGATCAGTCTCCACTTGTAACTTTCGCTGAATTGTTGCGTTGTTGATACCGGTAACAAACTTTTCCAGTAATCGTTCTTTGAGTGCTTCTCCGAATTGACAATGCTCACTTAAGTGTCTAATTGCTGCCACAAAGGCAAGGATGCTTTCATTGTCTTGGCGTATTTTTAAAAAATCAAATATCGCCCTCTGAAGAAATTGTGGTCGACTTGGCTCATAATGCTCTTGTAGTAAGCAAATAGCTCATCATATGAATTTTCCACAGTTTTTTTTTTTTGGGTGCAGCCAGATCCTTCAGCAGCCTGAACTGTTTAGCTCCAATAACTGTTAGCAAAATTGCTCTCTGTCAGTTGTTACTTCGTTGGCTTCAAAATAAAAATTCAGTCTCTCTAAATATTCACTGACTGTGCCTTTGGAAGGTATAAATTCTTCAATTTGGCCAAATAAAGCCATTTTAGCATATAAAATACACTACGCCCTGTTGGTGCTTTATTACTTTAAAATAGCTGTTTAGCTCGGATTGCTCGTCGCCATTGAGGTAGCTCGAGATTTTTAGTGGGTTCTTGGTTAGGATTCAAGACAGTCAGTCAGCCTTTGATTTTTTACAACTTTATTAAAAAACAAGGGACATAATTCATGTATCAAGTTTCCAAACAATATCGTAATAGTTCTATTACTTTATTACACTTCTTATTTGCCCAAATAATCTCAGACTCTATCTTGTTTTCATGATTTGACTAAATGGAGTGACTTTTGATTTCTGGATAACAGTTTTATTTATGATTTTCGCTGGGAGCGTTTTCTGGGAATTCATTTTTACTTTGACCCACTTCCTCAAGTCAGTATTTATGTCAGGATGAAGCAGATGCTTGAAAGTGAATATAAAGTTAAAGTGATCAGAAATGTAAACATTTGAGGTTTTGCTCTTTATAAAACAAAACTCACTCTTCTCAATAAAATACATATTGCTCTAACAATGCAAATGCCGTTTACAGTAAAATTATTTTTTTTAACTTATAAAACCCAACCCTTCCCCTTCCCTTGTGACCAACAGAGACTGACCACAATCCCGCTTTTCAGCAGGGATAGTCATGCAACCTAAACACACGTGACAAACGTTATTGCACAGGCCACACTGTTTTTTAAATTTTACTCAAAATCGCTTTTCTCTCACTTATATGGTTAGCAGGGCTGGCGAGTCGGAGTCGGAGTCGGTAGGAGTCGGTTGTTTGAGGGTGGAGTCGGAGTCGGAGTCGGAGTCGGTTTTAGAAGTCCCGACTCCGACTCCTTACCACTTTCAGACATTGCATTTTTATGGGTGTGTCTTTTTTACGAAACCTGCCGAATCCCGACAAAGTTATGGGAAGTAGGTGGCAGTGGGGAGTGAACCTAGAACTCAGGGAAGTGTGCACCATTGGGGAGTGAACCTGGGACTGGGTTTCGGCGGGTTTCGTAAAAAAGAACTAGTGCTTTTTTACGAAACCCGCCGAAACCCGACCATATCCAGCAAAGTTATGGGAAGTAGACAACTGTGGGGAGTGAACCCGAGACTCAGGGAAGTGTACACCAGTCGGGAGTGAACCTGAGACTAAGGTTATCGCGGTTTCGGCGGGTTTCGTAAAAAAGAATTAGTGCTTCATTACGAAACCCGCCGAAACCCGACAATATCCGGCAAAGTTATGGGAGTTTGACAACAGTGGGGGGTGATCCGGGGAGTCAGGGAATTGCACACCAGTGGGGAGTTAACCTGGGACTGTGGGAGATGGATAACTGTGGTTATCCGAGCCGAACTATAGGAGTTTGGTACCAGAGGAGAATGAACCTGACACTATAGAAGGTGGGCGCCAGTGGGGAGTGAACCTGGGATTCAGGGAATTACACACCAGTGGGGATTTAACCTGGGAATATGTAAAAAAAGATATCAGTGGGAAATAAACCTGGGACTAAAGGAGATGGATACCATTGAAATTTGAAGCCGGGTATGAGAGTTTGGTACCAGAGGAGAATGAACCTGACACTATAGGAGGTGGGCACCAGTGGGGAGTGAACCTGGGACTATGTAAACAGGATATCAGTGGGAAATAAACCTGGGACTAAAGGGAGATGGATACCATTGAAAGTTGAAGCCGGATATGAGAGCTTGGTACCAGAGGAGAATGAACCTGACACTATAGGGGGGGCGCCAGTGGGGAGTGAACCTGGGACTATGTAAACAGGATATCAGTGGGAAATAAACCTGGGACTAAAGGGAGATGGATACCATTGAAAGTTGAAGCCGGATATGAGAGCTTGGTACCAGAGGAGAATGAACCTGACACTATAGGGGATGGGCGCCAGTGGGGAGTGAACCTGGGACTATGTAAAAAGGATATCAGAAGGAAATAAATCTGGGACTAAAGGGAGATGGATACCATTGGGAGTTGAAGCCGGATTTGGGAGTTGGGTACCAGGGGAGAGAGAAACCTGACACTATAGGAGGCGGGCACCGGTGGGGAGTGAACCTGGGACTATGTAAAAAGGATATCAGTGGGAAATAAACCTGGGACTAAAGGGAGATGAATACCATTGAAAGTTGAAGCCGGATATGAGAGTTTGGTACCAGAGGAGAATGAACCTGACACTATAGGAGGTGGGCGCCAGTGGGGAGTGAACCTGGGACTATGTAAACAGGATATTAGTGGGAAATAAACCTGGGACTAAAGGGAGATGGATACCATTGAAAGTTGAAGCCGGGTATGAGAGTTTGGTACCAGAGGAGAATGAACCTGACACTATAGGGGGTGGGCGCCAGTGGGGAGTGAACCTGGGACTATGTAAACAGGATATCAGTGGGAAATAAACCTTGGACTAAAGGGACATGGATACCATTGAAAGTTGAAGCCGAATATGAAAGTATGGTACCAGAGGAGAATCAACCTGACACAATAGGAGGTGGGCGCCAGTGGAGAGTGAACCTGGGACTCAGGGAATTGCACACCAGTGGGTAGTTAACCTGGGAATATGTATAAAGGATATCAGTAGGAAATAAATCTGGGACTAAAGGGAGATGGATACCATTGGGAGTTGAAGCCGGATTTATTTCCCACTGATATCCTTTTTTAGATATTCACAAGTTAACTCCCCACTGGTGTGCAATTCCCTGATTCCCAGGTTCACTCCCCACTGGCACCCACCTTCTATAGTGTCAGGTTCATTCTCCTCTGGTACCCAACTCCTATAGTTCGGCTCGGATACCCACAGTTATCCATCGCCCACAGTCCGAGGTTAACTCCCAATTGGTGTGCACTTCCCTGAGTCCCAGGTTCACTCCACACTGGCGCCCACCTCCTATAGTGTCAGGTTCATTCTCCTCTGGTACTCAACTCCCATATCCGGCTTCAACTTTCAATGGTATCCATCTCCCTTTAGTTCCAGGTTTATTTCCCACTGATATCCTTTTTACACAGTCCCAGGTTAACTCCCCACTGGTGTGCAATTCCCTGATTCCCAGGTTCACTCCCCACTGGCGCCCACCTTCTATAGTGTCAGGTTCATTCTCCTCTGGTACCTAACTCCTATAGTTCGGCTCGGATACCCACAGTTATCCATCTCCCACAGTCCCAGGTTAACTCCCAATTGGTGTGCACTTCCCTGAGTCCCAGGTTCACTCCACACTGGCGCCCATCTCCTATAGTGTCAGGTTCATTCTCCTCTGGTACTCAACTCCCATATCCGGCTTCAACTTTCAATGGTATCCATCTCCCTTTAGTTCCAGGTTTATTTCCCACTGATATCCTTTTTACACAGTCCCAGGTTAACTCCCCACTAGTGTGCAATTCTCTGACTCCCAGGTTCACTCCCCACTGGCGCCCACCTTCTATAGTGTCAGGTTCATTCTCCTCTGCTACCCAACTCCTATAGTTCGGCTCCGATACCCACAGTTATCCATCTCCCACAGTCCCAGGTTAACTCCAAATTGGTGTGCACTTCCCTGAGTCCCAGGTTCACTCCACACTGGCGCCCATCTCCTATAGTGTCAGGTTCATTCTCCTCTGGTACTCAACTCCCATATCCAACTATCAACTTTCTATGGTATCCATCTCCCTTTAGTCCCAGGTTTATTTCCCACTGATATCCTTTTTACACAGTCCCAGGTTCACTCCCCACTGGTGTACACCGTCCTGATTCCCAGGATCACCCCCCACTGTTGCCAAACTCCCATAACTTTGCAGGATATTGTCGAGTTTCGGCGGGTTTCGGCGGGTTTCGTAATAAAGCACCAATTCTTTTTTACGCAACCCGCCGATAACCTTAGTCTCAGGTTCACTCCCGACTGATGTACACTTCCCTGAGTCTCGGGTTCACTCCCCACAGTTGTCTACTTCCCATAATTTTGCTGGATATTGTCGGGTTTCGGCGGGTTTTGTAATAAAGCACTAATTCTTTTTTACGAAACCCGCCGAAACCGGCCGATAACCTTAGTCTCAGGTTCACTCCCGACTGATGTACACTTCCCTGAGTCTCGGGTTCACTCCCCACAGTTGTCTACTTCCCATAACGTTGCTGGATATTGTCGGGTTTCGGCGGGTTTCGTAAAAAAGCACTAGTTCTTTTTTACGAAACCCGCCGAAACCCAGTCCCAGGTTCACTCCCCAATGGTGTACACTTCCCTGAGTTCTAGGTTCACTCCCCACTGCCACCTACTTCCCATAACTTTGTCGGGATTCGGCGGGTTTCGCAGGGTTTCGGCGGGTTTCGTAAAAAAGACACACCGCATTTTTATATCATTCAATGTGTAATATTTTAGATACTAGATATAGATAGTATCCAGGCCTATAGAATTTGAAAAAAATTACATTGGTATTAGCTAAAGGTGAACTATGCTTCCAAAACCCCCTTTCCTTCCCAACCTTCATGCTCTAGTGCTGTACATTTAAGTTGGCATCAATGCCAATCACCCCGTACCTGACTAGAGGAGGGGTGGGGATGCTGACTCTTCAATGTTAAAGTTAGGTTATTAGAAAGTGGGATAACCATAAGACCATAAGAAGTGACTTTATTTTAGTATAAATGGTTTCAGTTTCAATATTGTCTTAATTTCACTTTTCCTCTTTTTGTTGGTCTTAATGACAGTTTTATTCATATCTTAGTTTCAGTTCCTTTTTTGTCCTAGTTTCAAATATGAAGCGGCTTGTATTGTTATAATACATATACTGGGGAAAAGCTAAAAGTAGCTGCGAGTGTTGGTTGCATATTATTACCTATTAATACTATGCTTGAGGAGTCGGAGTCGGAGTCAGGAGTCGGAGTCGGAGTCGGTTTCAAGGCTGGAGTCGGAGTCGGAGTCGGTTTAAAAATAACCGACTCCGCCAGCCCTGATGGTTAGAGTCTGATGTCATTGATATACTAATTTCAAGTTTTATATTCTTGACTATATTTTCATCATATAAATCACCTCGACATTTTTGAGACAATGAGTCACAACTGTCTTTGTGGAATGCATGAACTTTGTTTTCCAATAAGGCTCTGAGGTCAAATTATAGAACAGGATAGATTTGATTTGAGAGGTATAAAGTTTAGGTTTTGTTTTCAGTTTAGATTTATTTTCTCTTGTCCAGATGTTTGTTTGCTCAGACCAAAGGTTGAGAGATAGTTTAGATGCTCTATATTTTTGTACAGTCGACTCCGATTAATCGCACACCCTCAGGAGTTGGGCTTAGTGCGTTAAGCGGAATGTGCGATTACGCAGAGAAGCTAATAATAGCATCTAAACCATAGCTTTCATGTGCCAGTCTGTATGACCTTCCCTTCTGAGTTTTCTATGGGCTTGGAAACGTCATATTCAAGACAGAACTTCATTAGAATGTTTGTTTCTTAATTTTTATTTATTTATTTATTGGTTTTTGTTTATATTTCTTTTGTTTTTGGTTATTTGTTTTGCTTGGTTTTTTGTTTGTTTGTTTGTTTGTTTTTTTTAAATTTTATTTTCTTTTCTTTTCCATGTTTTACCAACAACAAAATGTGACATTATTGTTTGTAAGAACAGTAACTTGAAGCGTTGATTGCTTTCTATTCTGTGAAACCATTTTGTAGATCAGCTGTCAAACGTTCTTCTTAGATTTGGCGACATTGTTTGTCCACTATGTCAAGTTATTCAGTTTTTGTCAGGGGTTATTTGTCACATTCCGATGACTCATCCTCATCTTCATTATCCAGGCGCTGTCTTTTGTGTGGCTGAATGGAGTCCAGTAGCTCCTGAGATGTCAGTTCACCACTGATGGGTATGTTGTTGTTCATTGTAAAGAATTGATTGAATGCTTTGGCCGAAAAGTTGTGTGGAATGGGGACAGCATCGTTGATTTCATATCTCTGTTGGTTGTCACTGCAATCAAGGTGTAGCGATTAAGCGGAGATGGTGTCCGATTAAACAGAGAGATTATATTGCAAAAATTCCGTTTTTGGGAGTGTGTAACATATAAGCAGAGCGTGCAATTAACCAATGTGCGATTAAGTGGAGTGAACTGTAGTTTATAAGAATAAGCCAAGTGTTTAAATTATCAATCTCGATATTTTGTCATCTTTCCTGATTTTTAACAGATATGAATACAACAGTATTAGAGCACAAAAAGCTTAGCATGGAATTTTTCAGGCTTACTTTTTTGTTTTTTTTGTTTTAGCTAACAACAAAATCAATGAAAACAGTGATCCTTTATGTAGAATCCAGACCAGAAAGACCAATGAAAAGTTCTTATTACGTATTGTCAGGATGAAGGATGGTGATATTATAACTTTTTTGAGGCTGTTATATTTATTATTGGTCAACACTTTTTTTTTTAAAGATAGAATACAGCCTCTAGTATTTTGGATTTTTTTTCTTTGTTATCATCTTAACAATTGTTAGGTATGATTTGTTGATATTAACACTCGGAAGATAAGTTCTATGTGCTTTTGTCCAATAAAATTTGGAAAAGATTATCAATAACGATAATGCTTTTCCTGATTTAAGAAAAATAATGGACATAGGCTGTTTCCATGTGGACTTTCACAAACAAGTTACTTAATAATATCATTGTAAGATTTGAATACTACACGAAATGAAATCACCATATATTCTATAATCATGCTTTCTAAATGAATTGTTTGCTGGTTTTTAGAGTGCACTTTTACAGAAACGTTTTAGTACATTTTGTGATACTTCCAAGTACACTACATTTTGTCTTGTTCCAGTTTTAGTCAACTTTCTTTTGATGGTGATAATTTAGCACTTTGTGGCCTGGTTGTAGAGTCCTTAACTCGTTACCTATAGTTATTTGTTCAAATCATGTTAGGGATGGTGCTATGCTGAGTTCATTGAATATGTTCATTACTCAATTTTTTTTGTTTTTCTCCTACTTTAGTGTAAAATGAGTAACAGTGTTTTCTGTTTTGAAAAAAACAAACAAACCCAACAAACAACAAGACATATGAGATCCTTACAGGTGTCATGTCTCCTAAGTGTAAAATTTTGCTGTTGGCATTTGGAATATATATTTTTTCCTGCACCCTATGATATATCTATAAGATATGATATATCTACTTTCACTTCCACTTCCTGGTGAGAGATAACGCTTGAAACAATATTGTAGAAATCGGTCATAATTTTACTTGAAATGTTTATATATGGTGTGGGGGGAAAACATTGAAAAAAAGATGACGTTAAGAAATTTGCTTGCTACAATAACCGATCTTAAGTTCTTACATATCAACTTTCATTAAACCTTCAGTTGGGTAAAAAGCTATGCCAATTATACCAATGTCATATAATAATCACAATATAAAAGTTTCCTTACTCGTGTCTTGTTTGTTTTAGTAGTGTTACATGCCTAGTAAAGAAAAATAGATGACTATTCTGGATAGAGTCTGTTATTAGTTTTCTTATAACGATTTTACATAATTTTCAAAACAAATCAGAAATCATATTTGATTTATTTCTAAAAATAAATGGCCTCTGTTGAGTCCTGATTTAAATCAAATGGGCTACAGCATTTGGACAAACTGATACTAAGCTGCTAGAGGCCATGGACTGTAAAAAGTAGTAAACAAAAATGAATATAACAGCTTCAAAAATGAACTAAATACCAAAAACGGAACATTTCAGGCCCAAAACTCTTCCTCAGCCAACAATAAAAACATAAATACATTACTGAAAAACCAGTTCTGTATGTTTTTATTGCTTTTTTTTTTTGGTTGTTGGCTGAAAAAGGGTTTTGAGCCGGATTGGTACTGTGCTCCATTTTGAAGTTGTTATATTCATTTTGTATATCAGCATGTCCAACATGATGTATAAGATTCGCAAAACGTTTAACACTGAAACAGAGTTTAAATTTTTTTATTCAAAAGGATGGGATTAAATCATTATCTAAGACTTAAGTTAATAAATTAAACCATGGAAAAAAAGGGTATGTATAGTCATTGCGCAAAATCGGGGATCGACATATGACATCATCGTTTAAGAAATAGGTTGCAAATATTCGATATGACAAATGTGCATTGCGTTTATTAAACCAACCCTTAAATCAGAAGTTTTGAACGTATTTTTTTGAAAAAATGTGTACATAAATTTCAATAATTGGCCTTGCATGTGATTAAATTTCAGACTTATGGCGTTTATAGTCTGGTAACTACAGACTGATATATTTACATATATGTAAAAGGTCAATGCTTACAAATGGACATTTCGAATAAAATATAAGTAGGAACAAGCTTATGGTGTGAAAGAAAAACAAAATAACTACAATTAAATTTAAACTCGTTAAAAGAATGATTTTGCGTTCATTTCAGACAATGGTTAGACACATTTCCTGAAGGAAGATTTCCCCAGTCCAAGAACTCGTTGATTCAACGATACAGTTCTGGTCACATGCAACCTGCTTGGGAAGCCAGACTGGCTGCTAAACCTGTGTTTGCTCAGGTAAAGTCGTTGTTTTATATGTTTTCCATTAAAATTTTATTGATGTTATGTAATTTAGTTTTAAATTTATAGGGTTCTATTTTCGAGAAATAAACTTGAAATTCTAGAATTTTAATTATTTTTTTTTTTGGAAAGGATAATGCTAAATCGATTGTAACAGACAGACGATTCTATGTCGTAATAAGTCGACCCTTAAAAAGTGGATTTAGAATAAAAATGATGAGAAATACGAACTTTAAGTTGTTGCTAATGTGAGAATTTGGATTTATTCTCCATCAATGAAAAGAAATTAACCCCAAGTTTCATTTTTTTTGGTGCTATAATTTCAATTTCAACCACCCAGTTCATCCAGCCGCCATTCCATTTGGAGACAGTGGGTCACATCAACTGGGGTGAACCTATTTTGTTAAATGGATCAGGAATATGAAAGTTTGATTATTTGCAATTTACGAAATTGCATTCATTCCTATCAATAAAACATAAACTTAACTCTAGTCCTTTAAAAAAAAAATGTCTACTATAAATTCAATTTTCATCATCTAATTGAGCTCAATCAAATTGTTGTTCTGAAGTAGGTACTTAGTTACAGTGACATGGTTGTTAAGAGAAATAAAAGAGAATAACCAAATCCTATTTTTGATCATCTGAAACTGAGATCTCACCACTTACCATACTCATTAGGCTTATCAGTTGGGCAGAGTTTATCCTGTTTTGTTTGTTTGTTTTTCTTTTTCACATGATATGGATAGTAACTCTTGCTTGCTACCTCGTGAATAATATACTGCTCTATTGCAAAGTATTCTATCAGATCTTGCTGATCCAACCACCCAGTCATTGTAAAATGGACATAGAGATTTAAGAAAAACAAAGTAAACCAAAAAAAAAAAAAAAAAGAAAAAAAGAAAAAACAACCCAGGAAAATAAACAAGGAAAAACAAATGCAAACAAAACAACAACACAAAAAACTTTAACTCAACCTTGGACTGTTACTGATTCCTATGCGTGTCACTTGTTCCACTAATTAAGCCACCATGACTTCTCTGACAGAATGGGTATTAAGTATAAAAATCACTTCGAAGCACTTCCTAAAATACTTTAACGATACTGTTCCAAACATAAGCTATATTTTAAAGTATTAAATACAATTTTTTAAAACCTTTCATTACATTCTCTTGTATCAATAACTCTTCATTTTATAATTTAGCAGTAAGTCTAGTGTAGGAATAGTCAGGTGCACCCTGTCAGGGGTTTTGGAGGAGTGCATCAGTGTGCATGTTGTATTGGGGCGACATTGTTTAATTAAATAAGTTTTATAAAAATGTATTCAAGTAAAATAATAAGAAAAATACATTATAAAGCAAGACGCACCAAAAAATAGAAAAATATATTAAAGTAAAAGTTAAACAAAACAGAAAAGGTAATAATTGATTTAAAAATAACGACTTGTGTATTTTTTAATTTTTTAAAATTATTTTTTTTTCTTGTTTGTAGCTCTGGGGTACAGAAAAGCTTCTGAGTAGTATGGATGCCATTGCCATTGGGAGACCCCCCGAAGAGGGCCAAGAAGAGTTTTGGGCTGATAATCAAAGTTGGCTTCATGTTGACCAATCAGCTGACAGAAAAGGACTTCATGCGTATCAAGTAAGCTGTGTGGAAGTTTTTTAAAAATCAATTCTATCTCATGAAATATTTCTAATGCTTTCAAATTTCATTCTTCACTTGCTTTTTCAAAGTTGTCTTTTGCAAGTAGGAGTAAAACTATATATGTTTTATCTGACATCAATTTTGTAAAAGTATCAGAAAAGTATTTGAATTACAGTAGTTTCCTAGAGGTTGTCCACATTGAAACTTGAATAGCAGTCCATTCTGTCTCCGTACATGCTTTTCTCTTGATACAGATTTTTAAAAGTAAAATTTGTCACTCTATGGGCCTGGTCTTTTGTTATAATGATGCCTGCATATCTGAACTGATCTTCAAAGTTTTATCCATTATTTCTAAATATCCTCCAATCAAGCTTTATAATCTGGTTGTAAGAAAGTCGAAAGAGGCGGTGATTTGTTATAATTACATGCAGGGCTGGAAACTGTGACAACTTGTCTTTAAATTGGGCATATTAGTTGATAATTTTTTTAAAAAGTGGAAAGAAACAAGAACCAGTACTGCTTCCATAAAACGTAGCACGTTCATTTCTTTTTGGCAAAATTTTGGTGAAAATTAACAAAGGAGCATATTTTAGCTGTAAGTAATTAAATGATTTTTTTTAAAAGCACAAACTAAAAATCATTTACGTGCATAGTGCATACCAAACAAATACAAAGGAATCAGTCTTAATATGAAAATGTATGTAGTGTCACGGAGTAATGATTATATATATATTCTTTGAATAATTTGCTTCATTGTTTATTTTCAGTGAATTGTTTTGCTAAACGTTTTTAGATAATAGTTTCCATACATTTTTTAGAATAAACTTTCCAAGAACTTTGCTACTACCATTTTGAATATTTTTTTTGGTCTTTTAATTTCTCATTTGAAAGGGTGCTGTTTATTTGGAGACATGTGAAGAAGATGATTGGACATTTGAAGTCATCAATGGATCCCATCTTTATTTTGATGAATTCATGACCAAGACACAGCAATGGAAATGTCACAACTTGAAACCCCATCACATCGAATGGTTTGAGAAGAAAGGTTGTCAGAGAACTCGTGTTCCCTGCCCAAAAGGTGGAATGATTCTGTGGGACTCTCGACTCTTTCATGCAAATGCTAGACCCTTTCAAGGTCGCAGCAATGCTGGAAGATGGCGTTTTGTCATATTTGTATGCATGGCCCCTGCCTCTTGGGCTACACCTGCTGATATTGCTAAGAAAATGAATGCTTATGAAAAAATGCTCTTAACTACTCATTGGCCATCACAAGATGTTCATACATTTTCAACACGCATCTTCAAAAATCAAATCAGAGAGACGGGACCTTTAGCAGAGTTGCCAGAAGTGGCTAAAAGTGAAGAAGCCCGACAACTAGCAGGGGTATTACCTTATGAAGAGGATGAGGATGAAGCTGCTGAAAATGGGGCTGCATTTCGTCCTGTCTGGGATAGAGAATCATGGGCGAGTGCAATAGAAGAGTTTAAGTCAAAGAATCCATATGGAGGCAGGAAGGGTGCCAATGATACGAGGAGATCTCATAAAACGTGAGAACTAAATTACTGTGTTGCATCTCTCTCTTATCTCCTCTCTCTGACTTGTAACACCATGAAAGCTACATTATCTTTTACTCCCTACAACTCCCCATCACCATACGTCTTTCTTTACATGATTTTGTTATTTAAGAATATTGTATCCATGTTTATATTATATATGTATATAATTTGGTCGTGACAGCTCAGTGGGAAGAGCACTCACTGTACAAGGAAAAGAACTGGATTTGGTCTCAGGTGCAATGATTATTGAGCTGAGTCTTTTAAATCGGGGGGATAGTGTTGTTATAACTATCCAAAGGATAGTACGCAGTGTTACTGTCCATTTAACTTAACCGTACAGAAACTGGTAATAACTTTGGCGTGAGGTTCTGGAAGACTTCTTTTATATATTATATAATTTGACACTTTATTCTGCATTATGTGGTCTAATGGTGTGACACTTGCCTTTTGATTGGAAGGTCCAGGGTTAAAATTCTGCTTAAATCAGCACTCAGTTGAGTCCTTGGAAAATACCCTTTATTCACATTCTCTCACTGTATTCTGGTTTAAAATGAGTACCTGGCCGGTAACAGCATTGTCTCTGTCCGAAACAAATTGTAATATTGTTCAACAATTTTGTTTGGGACTCCTTATAATATAAAGTGCTTTGAGCACATTTAGAGGATATTGGGCTTTATAAATGCTCAAGTTTAAGTTTATGTTTTCATTTGTGTCACAATGTTGTTGAAATTTACTTTATCTTGATGCCCATGCTGATCAGTTTTGTGTACAGACCAGGATAAAACATGTTTTTTAAAGTTGGAAAAAGTGTAAAAGACTAAAGCTTTATACAAAATGATTGAATATTCATTCAGTTGTAGTAAAGCAAATTTTCACAAGAAAAAGGTTTAAGTATTAAATGTCATATTGACATACCAATTTATCTATGTAAGAAATAATAAAATAAAAACAATTACAACCTAGGCAGTCAGATCACATTGTTTCAATTTTCCTAATGATAATGATTTTAATGATGATGATGATAATAATAATAATAATAATAATAATAATAATAATAATAATGATGATGATGATGATGATGATGATGATGATGATGATCTCCTCTTTTCTGTGATTTAGAAAAATTATTGCCACCCCATCAAAAATTGGATGATAGAAAATAAGCTATTGTTGAATGAAGATAAAATTGAAGTTCTTTTGATCGGAACTTAGCAAAAATAAAATCCACCCACTTGCCAACTCCTACACATGCCATAACGATTTGTAATATTTCTATTTCTAACAAGGCTAAAAATGTGCGTGTCATTCTGGACAGTCCTTTGTCTATAAATCAGCACATAAACAATAATGTTAAAATTATGTATTGTGAGCTCAATAGAATATCACAGATGAGTTCATTTTTACCTTTCAACACATTGAAGATAATTGTCTCTGCTTTGATCTTGTCACACCTTTGACTATTGCAATTCAATGCTCGCTGTTCTCCCCAAATACAAAATTTACAAACTGAAGAGAAATGTGCAGAATTGTGCAGCGAGGTTAGTCCCCTAGTAAAATCTCAATACGATGATACAAAGGACATGCTTCGAACCCTCCTCTGGCTACCAGTCAGGGCAAGTATTGAGTGCAAAAAAGTCCTTGTCTGCTTTGGTGTATTTGAATCTTTTGCTCCCTCTACATTCAACACTTACTCCAACCGTATGTACCCCTGCGAAATCTTAGATCCCATGACTCAAAATTGTTAGCATCTCTTATAACTAAACTTAAATACTTTATTTGGTGATAGGACTCTCATGAAATTCAGACCCACAATATGGAATGATCTCCCTCAGGCAGTAAGTTTTTCGAGCTCTATAGATATTTTTTTTAAAAACGCCTGAAAACATATCTTTTCACTAAATACTTACTTGATTGAATTTTTAAATGTATATTATGTGACTTATGCATCGATGTTCTTTTTTTTTTTTTTTTTGATGCCTTGTCCATGCTTTTACTTTTACTGTTTTGATATTGGTTGATTTGGTCTTGTTGGTTTTAACTGCTTTGAGGTTTCAACATGATCAAAACGATAATAAATTCACCATTGTGTTATAACGGTATGTTGTAGTATTGTGTGTATGGTATAGAATGACGATTTATGACCATGGTCTGTTGAATAGTAATAGATAATATTTTCAAGGATAATGTGTCATGTTTTCATTAAAAAACGACTGATAGCTGCCACTAAGTATCATTGCTGCTACTGATACCATATCGATCATCATCATCAGCACCTCCACCATCACCATCATCACCAATACCACCATCATCATCATCATCATCATTCAATATATTATTGTAAAGTTTGTATGGCCTGCTGAGAAACAGCGTGCATCATCACGTTTTGCTAGTAAAAGAATAAGCCATTGTGGCACCTTCCTAATAGTTTGTTGCACAAACTATAGCTGTTCTGTAATCCATTCACATTTCACTTTAGAAACGCTATACGTGCTCTACCTTATTTTTATTTTTTTTTGGCCATATTTTTTTTTTTACCTCAAATATTGATCAATTCAAAATCCTTAATTCTGATACTTCTAAGAAATCCCACATTAAATGTTTAATTGATCCAAAAAAAAAAGGTCATCTAAATTCATCGTGATTTGGAATTTTGTTTTTTGGGTTAAAAGTGTTTTTTCTATGCACATCAGTCTCAGCACTTGACTAATCCTTTTTATTTGTTTGTTTTTAGGAGACTTGATTGACTGTTTGTTTGTTTGTTTTTAGAAGAATAGATTGATATATTTGTTAACAAACCATTCTTTGATTTGCATGATAATTATTTTACAAAATTTATTATTGTAATTTGCCATTGAATCATATTTTGGCCATTTTATTTATGACCATTTTTATATTTACACTTATTATGACCATTAATATATTTTTACATGGTGATTCAAACAATATTTATTTACAATAGAAGAGAATGTTCGTATATCGAGTGTGATTGGTTGTTTAAAATTTTCTTTTATGTAGGAAGGATCTTGGTGATCAATTCAATTAAAAGTTTTATCACAATATTTCTCTATGGAACGCGTTGTCTCATCCAATCATGGGTTGTTGGTGGATGCTATTGCTATAGGTAAATATTCTAATTCCATTCTAATGTCTATTTCTCTGTGACTTTCTCTTTTTGTCCTGGAATTAGACATTGACTGCACGGTTTCAGTCATACTAGGAGGATTGTTGTGGACTATTTGATTTTAAAAAACACACTTATCCGAGAGATGATGTTTTCCAATCTCTCTCTATGTGATTGTATTATTGGTGTTAGAAACCAGTTGTCTATGTGATTGTATTATTGGTGTTAGAAACCAGTTGTCTATGTGATTGTATTATTGGTGTTAGAAACCAATTGTCTCCCTTCTGGTGAAGAAATGTCTCGGTGTCATCTGTGTGAGACTTTGGGTTGGGTCATGACCTCCTTTAGTACAGGCCTACTTGTACTTGCCTTGTCGGGTGGCTTTCCAGTTTGTGAGCACTTATCATGTTTCGACAATCGTGCATGCATAAAATTACACTGCACAATGCCATACATTTTTAACTTTTGTCCAGAATTTGTAAAAAGTCGCATTCATACAAACATAGAATTTGCTAAGAGGGTTATAATATACTCAAATGCATATAAACATATTATATGAAAAACTAAGAAGTATGAATTATATGACAGATGATTTATAAGGAAAGGCTCGTTTTTACGAAATAAACAAAAATGAAGATAACAGCTTTAAAAAAGAAAAAATATCAATTTTTTAAAGCTGTGTATTCATTTTGTTTATTAATTTATTAATGAATAAACCAAACATTCATCTTAACTCAGAAAAGTGAGTGGAGCAGGCACTTATGTTGGTAACAACAAGATATGAAGTGGGTAGAAAAGTGCCAGAAGACAATAGAGAATAAAAATTTTTTTTCGCGGCGGTGGTGGGTTTGAACCTGCGACCTTATTGGTACGACAACTCCGCCTGGCAGGTGAGAGCGTGGCTCTACCGTGTGAGCTATCCACGAACACAAAAATATTCGTTTCAAACCCAAAGTCATTTCTAGATCCCTCTCTCACCCACTTCTTGAGATCGCCGATTCGTTCACCACCATCGCGAAGTAATTTTGACCAGCAGTTAAGCTTAATAGCCAATATTCTCATCACAAACATATAACATAGAAACGATTGAGACATTGAGTATGCTCCGGTGTATGGGGTGAATGTCTCAATCGTTTCTATGTTATATGTTTGTGATGAGAATATTGGCTATTAAGCTTAACTGCTGGTCAAAATTACTTCGCGATGGTGGTGAACGAATCGGCGATCTCAAGAAGTGGGTGAGAGAGGGATCTAGAAATGACTTTGGGTTTGAAACGAATATTTTTGTGTTCGTGGATAGCTCACACGGTAGAGCCACGCTCTCACCTGCCAGGCGGAGTTGTCGTACCAATAAGGTCGCAGGTTCAAACCCCACCACCGCCGCGAAAAAAATTTTTATTCTCTATTGTCTTCTGGCACTTTTCTACTCACTTCATATCTTGTTGTATTCATCTTAACTACGCCACTATCATATTATTTCATTCATTGTTTTGTTGATAAAGGGGAAACCTGAAATGTTCATTTGATCTGTTTTTGTAATTAAATTGAAGCTTACAATCAATTTCACATTATTATTTATCGCAACACATTAACTCACTCAATCCTAGATAATTTTGTTACTGTTCAAAATTGGGGGAAAAATGTATAAAAAACGAGCATGCATGTAAATCGTTATATTCAACTATCATTAACATGCAAAAAAAAAAACACCTCTAAAATCATTAGCTTTGATACTACGCCTATAATTTGTCTCATAAAAATGTAATAAATAGGCATGGGGTAAAAGTAAGCCGGGTAAACTACGGATATAGTCGGTGTTAGGGTTGAGTGAGTTAAGGTCTTGTTTTGTTTTTGTTTTTAAGGGTTTTACGGCGCTTGCAACACATTTAGGTTATATCAGCGCCAGTAAAAAGGAAGAAAATGGGATAGTCGAAAGTTCTAGTATTACAATTAAAGCACCCAAGAGAGAGTAAGACAAAGGGGAATTGGGAACAAATAGGGATCAGATGTAGATTCCAAGAGCATACCATCAGTGTACTTTGCTTGAGATCACCTATGTCTCATCCGGACACAAGCACAAAATCCAACAAGGAGGAATACACTCAGATGCTTACATCATACATTAAAAATAAATATAATAATACATAACAGAGAGATGATTTACAAGGAAAAAAATATCATCTCTCAAAACAATAACTATGCATTTGACTGTTTCCCTCCCAGCCAGGGCCAGGACAAAACCAAGTAATCTCATTCCAAGACAAAGACAGAAAGCATGTTGGAAAACAGATATAAGGGGATAGAAGACACAGTATGTACCCCCCTGCCCGCTATGGGAGTGAGTTAAGGTCATATTAGTGCCAGTAAAAAAGGAAGAAAATGGTAAAAAGTTCTAGAATTACAATTAAAGCACACAAGAAAAGGTAAGACAAAGGGGAATTGGTTCAAATAGGAAACAGATGTATATTCCAAGAGCACACCATCAAAGTACTTAGTTTGAGATCACCTAAAAGTTTCACATAGACACCAGCACAAGATCCCACTATAACTATACATTCGAGCGTTTCCCTACCAGCCAAGGACTCCGGCCAGGGTCAGGACAAAACCAAGTAATCTCATTCCAAGACAAAGACAGAAAGCAATTGAAAAACAGGTAAAGGGGGACAGAAGACACTTTGCAAATACCTCCCTGCCCACTATGGGAGGTCGGAACCCCACCTAGGCTCTTGACTTGCTTCAGGATCCAACCAGAGTTTGTGTAAAACCAGGATAAGGGTAGAAAGCCACTTGGAAAGGAAATCAGATATAGAGGGACAGAAGACAGCAAAAATTACTTCCTTGACCCACGACAGGAGGTCAAAAGGTGTTATTCTTAGAGTACCTAAAGGAAGTACCAAGACACTTAATACTTAATGAATCAAATCAATAAAATTGTTGGGTGTAAATTTAAATCTGACAGAAAATAATCTTCGACTTCGACAGACTCGAGTCCTACTAACAGAATGGCTATTCCTGTTTATTTATTGCTATCTAAACTTGGATACACTCCAGTTCAATGGATCAAACTGCCCTAATGGACTAAATAAGAAGAAAAAAAAAGGAGGGGTGGGGGAGGCACAAAAGTGTCTTAACATCCATATTGAAGAATATCAAACACAGTTAAATAGGTAAAAATTAAGGAAACTTTATTCAAATTTATAACATTACTTAAGTCACAAAACCGTGAATGGTTGGGTCATTGATTGGTGACAAACAAAAGCAAAATAAATCCCATCTTTATTTGTGTCAATCTCATCAAACCTTTGTTTAAATTGTATTGTCTATTAGAATCAGACAAATACACAGCCAGGATGTGATCAATCCAGCTGTCGTTATAAACAAAGCTCTAATTCCTTAGTCTTGTGACAAATCAACAAGAGTTTACTTCCCCCAAATTGAGGGGGAGACTCTCAGTCTCTTCTAATGAGCCACTGGCAAAGTATAAAAAAAACACCGAAAACAAACAAACCAACAAAAAAACAAAAACAAACAAATCAATGATAATTATTTATTGACAAAAAATAACAACACAAAGACAAACAAAATTTTGTTTAAAAAGTCCTGTCCAGAGTAATGATGAACATCGCATGAAAAAGGTTAATTTATCAAGTGAAGTAGGGGAAAATTACAATACATATATTTCAATTTAAATCAGAAAATGACACTATTATTGCTATTTACATATTTATATCATAACAATATTTTCAATGTAATGTTTATTATTATGTGTAAAGCATTCATAAACAAGTAAAGTAGTCCTGTTATACTCGACTACCATTCAAGATTCAAGAAAATGTCTCTCACTAGAATCCAACAGTCACTTGAGTAAGCCAAAGGACATGTATTGGTCCTGCCTTTGCTTTTTACATGAGCCCTTCTGTCAATTCATTGATGAAAGGATAACAGGGTCAAATGCATGTGATGGAATGTCCTTCGCGATAGACTTCCATCCTATTCATAAGCTGGCAAGTGATTGTTTTGTCTGTTAAACAGGGATAAACTCCGCCTTAACTGATTTAGTGGCTCTTAAATTTTTTTTTCAATCGATCCTCATGACTCAAAATTGAGGGCTTAAAAATCTGTTTAAAAAAATTAATATCACTCACACTGATATGAAATGGTTATCTTTATGAATTTCAATTCATTGAACGCAAACACCTGTATTGTATTAAACTTGTACAGATTTTATTTTTCTCTGTCCTATAACACAGTACCAACAAAGATAATTAACAAATGTCAGAAAACTGGCTTCTTTTCTTTTGGCTTACTTACTTATCCGAACCAGCGACCACCTGAGCTCTAGCCCTTCGGTCTTGTGCCATGCCATAGAAGTTAGACGTCTTTTGTAGTTGTTCCAGGTGACTATAAAGTGTGTTACTGATGCTTGGGTTTGTGGGAGGAATGTCTCAGGTTTTCAAGAGGTTGACATTCAAGCAAGTGGTGTGTTGTTTCATTGGGGTGTTGACATAGGGGGCAGGAAGGGGATGCGTCTTTTGTAATTTTGCTTAAATGGTTGTTGAGCGGTATGTGTTGTATTCTTAGTTGAAAGATGATGCATTGCTGGTGTCTTCTGAGCTTATTTAGGCAATCAGTCTTTACAGGAGTGGTCATATGGGAAAACACATCTACCCATGGTGCTCATTGCCCAACTGTTCATCCATTCTTCTCTCATTTGTTTTGATTATTTGTTTCGCTGTGTCTAAGGATACTGGAATTGATGGTTGTAAAAGTGTTGATCCGAGTCTGGCTAGTCTGTCTGCATTGTCATTTCCTGGTATATTTGAATGTCCCTGTATCCACTGGAGAGATAAGTCTACTTTTGGCTAATGAAAAGTGTATCGATGTAATAGGACATAACTTGTCAGCATTCTCCATACACAGCCGTTTACTGCTTTCATCTTAGTTCGACAGGTAAATTTTGCCGGACGCTAGTTCATAACAGATGGTGTGTCACAGCCTGTGCCGAAAGGAAACTGAGCAATTTTGCCTATTTTGACGATTTTTTTCAAAGTAGAGTAGTAAAGATGCTATTAGATGTTGCAATAAGATATTTTAGTCATAACTAGTGATTTACATACTTAAATTTGATATAATTTTAGTAGATCATTTGGGATTAGATTTTATATCACAGAGTAGAAATATATAATTAAAGTCATTTTGTAATGAAGCATTGTTGAGTTATCCGCTCACCTATACAGCAATATCCTTTTTTGACAGCAATAAAAAAAAAGCGTGATCAGCGCCAGTAAAAAGGGAGAATATGGGATAGTAAAAAGTTCTAGAATTACAATTAAAGCACCCAAGAAATGGCAAGACAAAGGGGAATGGTACAAATAGGGAATTGGTGTAGATACCAACAGCACACTATCAAAGTACTTAGTTTGAGATCACCTAAACGTCTCATCCAGACACGAGCACAGGTCCCCACAAAGAGGAATACACTCAAACGTTTACACTATAAATTCAAAACAACAAATATAATAATACATAACAGAGATGATTTACAAGGAAAAAAATGTCATCTCCCAAAACAATAACTATACATTTGACTGTTTCCCTCTCAGCCAGGGTATCCGGCCAGGGCCAGGACAAAACTCAAGTAATCTCATTCCAAGACAAAGACAGAAAGCAAGATATAGGGGGATAGAAGACACAGCAAGTACTTATGAGAGGTCAGGAACGTCACCCAGATAATAATAATAATAATAATAATAATAATAATAATAATAATAAAAATAATAATAATGATGATGATAATAATGATCATTTTCATGAAAATAATATAGTGGCTATCACGTAAATGCCTGCTAATTTTGGTAAAACGCAATAATAATTTAAAATATTCTAAATGCCTGTTTTAAAAAAAACATTGGAATTCGCCTATATCTCCACTCTGACAGAAAGGAAATTTAAAAAAAAGAAAGACAGAAAGACTAAAGAATTTTACTAAATAAATTTGTGGCCAAAGAATTGACTCATCACCCGAGAGTTTTATTAACTTCCCAACGCCCCAAATTACTATCAGTTCATTCAATATAAATTACTCCTCCCCACTCCACGATCTCCGGCAATATCCTTCCATGTCCCTCAAACTGTTTTCTTTCCATGGAGCATCCAATCAGCTTTTTTTACTATTGCCCATTTCCAATTGGCTGCTGAATAAGGACAATTCTAATTTCAATTGTCCACCAGGCAGTCATCAGCAAAGTCAAGACAGCTCCTCCGACTCAAATCATACATACCCACGAATATGATAGGCCTTGTAGACCAGTCACTGGTCTTTGATGTTACACAACCATCCGCCAGCTTTGATCACATCGCTTTTGATGATGTCACTCAATATCTATCTTCTTCTCTCAACCCCGTTGACTGTATCACGAGTCAACATAAAAGAATATCGCGATGAGGTGCGAATCGTGAAAATGGAAAGACTTAGCTGTGTTAAAGTTATAGGTTCGAAGTTCAATTTCCAGAGAGAAATGATGAGATTAGCTGAGGTGGGAAAATGAAAATTGTTTCGTGGCAAAACGTTGCATAAATTAGTTTTATGTACACCAACACACACACTCTCTCTCTCTCTCTCCAGACCTGCCAACCTTCCCAGGATGAAAAGTGTATTCCATGACCCTAAAAAGTGTATTTTTTAGCAAAAAAGTGTATTTTGTCCGTACATGTGGAAAAAAAGTGCGCACTATACAAAAATTTATATAAAAGCTAACACCAAACCCAAATCAAAATAAACTCTGATCTTCATCATTCAAGCAATCTCTCGTGATTACAAAATTATCGATTTATCGAGAAACCAAAATTTAATGACCATTTTAAATTAGCATAAGGCTCAGAAATTGCAATATCAAAGGAAATTGCTTTCGAAACGCTCAAAAGAAATGACCAAAAGACCCTTAACATGTTGGTCGTATTGATGCTTGGGTCAGTGGAAGAAGTGGTGGTTGTTGTAGCGATGGTGCTCTAGTGGTGGTAGTGATGATGAAGAAGCTGTTGTGGCGGTGGTGGTTGTGGCAGTGACAATGCTGTGATGGCAGTTGTAGAAGTGGTGATGCCATGATGGTGATGGTAAGAGATGCTGATGTACCAAATGAAGTTGTGATGGTGATAGCAACTAGCCCAGTACATCAGTATGAGTAAATTTTGAGATAAAATATCTGGGAGAGTGGTCTTCAATTCAATAGATCACATTTTGCAACAGTAGCGAGATACTTTCCATATATGTTATCTAATGATCCTTCTCTCTCTCTCTCTCTCTCTCTCTCTCTTTTTTTTTTTTTTGAGCATTCACTACTACTACTCCCTCCTCCTACTACTACTATTACTTCTATATACTACTAATACTATTACTTTTATTCAAGTGATGGGAAATTCGTATGTAATATGCAGAGACAAGTTAACTACTTCTAAAATGGTTCTAGAGAATTCATTTTGAACCAAATACTGTTCCTAAAGCTGCCCACTTTGTAATTCGAGATTCGTACAAAATAATAAAGAAAAAAAAAAGATCATTATAAATTTTATAAATCAAAATAGAGTAATTTTAGTTATTATAAAGAGAAATAACCCATTTATGTTTAAGCTTATTAGCAATACAGTTTTTAATTGAAGGCTTCACTCATAGTCAAAGAAGTATGTTCAATTAAATTTTCACTTAGAATTTTCTATTTAATAAGTGGCAAAAGCTTAAATGTGGTCTGAGACTATTTAAAGTATAAAATAAGCTTATACGCATAATTCTATGCAAATCCTCAAAATTGTATGAGAAAAATATTGGTGAAAACCGGCATCATAAAAGCAACTGAAATGATAACTATAGTACTAAATGTGATGCATCATTCATTCAGAAACATGGTCGACAGTTGGTGTACGACATGTGTGTATCAATGCATCAAATGTATCATCAACATCACATATCTTTTAAAAAATCGTACTAAATCCTTTGGAATCGTATCCGCATATTTGGGTCCAAAAATCGTACTAAAATATGTGAAATCGTACTGGTTGGCAGGTCTGTCTCTCTAGTGCTGCGACAACAAAAAAGGACACTGACCAGACAGCTAATACTATTTATAATGGAAATTTGTTGAAAATGGTCTGCTTATTGAACAACCGAAGCATCGTGGATAACAGAAATGATCATTGTGAATCAGTTGAAACGCGTGATATCATTGTAATACTAATACTAGTAATAATCATATATAATATCAGTGTATTTATCTTTCTCTTGATCACCACTGTAATAATAATAATAATAATAAAAATAATAATAATACTAATAATAATAATAATAAACCTATTTAAGGATAAAGGAGCTCTTCATCTTGCCGTCTATTCAGTGTGGATACTATTAAAGTTGATCTATTCATGTTGTCATCAATTCAATAAAGATGACACTTGTTTTTTAGGGATTTAGGGCGCTTGCGACATATTTAGGTCATATCAGTGCTAGTGAAATGAAGAAAATAGGATAGTAAAAATATTCTAGATTTACAATCAAAGCAAACAAGAAAAAATAAGACAAAGGGGAACTGGTTCAAATACGGAACATATGTAGGTTCCAAGAGCATACTATCAATGAACTTAGTTTGAGATCACCTTAAAGTCTCATCCAGACACCAGCAAAGGATTCCACTAAGAGAAACACATACAAATGCTTAAAGAATACATAACTAACAATACATAACAGAGATGATTTAAAAGGGGGAAAATATGATCTCCCAAAACCATACCTATACATTTGACTGTTCCCTTCCCAGTCAAGGATTCCAGTCAGGACTGGGACAAAACTAAGTAATCTCGTTCCAAAACAAAGACAGAAAAGAACTTGGAAAACAGATATAGGGGATAGAAGACACAGCGTGACCTCTTGCCCACCATGGGAGGTGAAAGGACCCCGCATAGGTATTTGGAGAAAAGAAGAAAAAAAAACTCTCAATGAAAGATAGAAAATTGGCATGGCAAAGAGTGAAGAACTATTGTATGGGAAAATGAAGATATAAAGGACGACAGAAAGCATTTTGGTAGGCAATTCAAGTAATGGTGTTTACCTTAGATGATTGCAAGGATGTTTCCTTTGGAGACAAAGTAAATCAATAAATAATTGCTAATTAAAGAGGAAGAATTCTTTTTCAGATCATTTTCATGAAGATTGAAATGAATGATACTGGGTGTCTTAACTTGGAATTTTTAATTTCTTATATTAATATCAATCTGATGGTCGTTACTACAGTGAATAGTATCAAAGCTGAAGAGCCACATATAATTACATAGAATAGACAACAACCTGTTTGTAGAGCAAGTTTGTAAATCGTGCATAAAAATACACTTAAAAAAAAAACAAAAAAACATCCAAATTTATAATTTGGTATTTTGATGAATTAGATAAATCTTTTTGCAATAATTTGAAAGCAAGAAAATGTCCACATTAGATAATTTATAATCAGTATATTATCGTTATTAATTTAAGTATTATCATAGTAATAATCATTATGATTGCTTTAAGCAAAACCATTTTTATTATCAATCATATTGTTTTTCAATTTCTCTATACTATGACAGGTAAGTTCTAACTGTGCCTCTGACCTTAGCACGACAAATTGGGCATGTGTTCAAGGCTGGAGCACATGTGGAGCAGCACACTAAGTGACCACATGGTAAGAAAGCCATACACACTTCCTCATCCATACATATTTTACATTGGCGCTGTTCTTTCAGTAAACGATTTTCTTCTGCCAGGCGCAATGATTCTGATGGAGAAAACAAAACAGTTTCTAAAATTAAGTATGGAAGAAGAAAAAAAAATAATTATGAGCATTTGTGCAAAAATCAACCTTGAAAGTGCTTACTTGCATTAATAATAATAAAATATAAATATATTGAGCTTTATATAGCTCAAAATCCACTAAATGTGCTCATAGCGCTTTACAAGGGGTCCCTGCTCAACAGCAACATTTAACATGTAGGACGGGACATAACGCCTGTTAGGCGATATTACAATTTTTTCAGACAGAGACAACGCTGTTAACGGCCAGGTACTCATTTTACACCTGAGTACGGTGAGAGAAATGTGAGTAAAGAGCCTTCTCCAAGGACTCAACTATGTGCCAAGCGAGGCTCGAACCCAGGACCTTCCAATCCGAAAGCGGGTGTCTTACCACTTGACCACATAGCCGCACTTACTGAAAGTGGTAAACATTCTCTTACAACTTCTACCACAATCTACTCCTACACTACCTAACAAATATCAAAAGAGAAAAAAAAAAATAGCATCAATATTGTGAATAAAATATTGCTTAAATCTCGTATCATCTCAGCAATCCATTGGCTTTTAAAATATTCCTTATAGAAAGACTACACAATAAACAAAATATAAGCAATATTTATGAAGCTCACTCATGTTGTTGGGACAAAGACACTACCAATTACATAAGGAATCAAAAGGGACAGGCTGTCAACTGATAAAACACATTATTCATTTTGGCCAGAAAACTGTTACATCAAATATTCATCCATTAAGATGATCCCAAACTTGTCAAAAAGTCTGATAACCACCTGACTTAAACGAAGTCTCAGGTCTTGAGACCTCTTCAAAAGTTTGGGATAATCTTAATAGAACAATGTTTAAAGTAAAAGTAACCAACATTTTTTCAAAAAGTGCTTTGTCACCGAATGGCAGCATTGTCTGAATGCCATGATAAAAATAAAATCAGGCACTGCCCAAAAAGAAATATAAGAAAAGTCTAATGTGGGGTTCACATCTAAACTCTTCGGTTATAAAGCAATGCCTAATCTACTCATCAACCCCCCCCCCCCCCCCCCCCCCCGCCATCCACACCCCACTACATGTATGATTTAATATAAAACTGTTTAACAATTGAAGTGTTAAAACATTGTATCGACCCTGTTAATGCAACGTACCCCCCACATCTTTGGGGGATTGTTCCCCTTCCTTCTCCTCACTACCACCATTATTTCCAGCAGAGGCAACATCTTTTGCTGGTTCCTTCACACTTGTCTGCTCGTCCTGCGGGCCCAGATTGAAGACCGCCTCCAGCAGTGCTTCTGAAGTGGAAAAATCCTTGCCTGAAAAAAAAGAAAAAAAAATCATTTTCAAGGTAATGTTTAAACAATAGTGGTGAATCAACATTTCTAAAAAGCAAGAACTCATGTTTTCTTTTTTTTTGTTTTTAAGGAATTTGCGGCTCTTGCAACACATTTAGGTTATATCAGCACCAGCAAAATGGAAGAAAATGGGATAGTCAAATTCTAGATTACAATTAAAGCATCCATGAAAAAGTAAGACAAAGGGGAACTGGGAACAGATAGGGATCAGATGTCGATTCCAAGAGCATGCCATCAATGTACTTAGTTTGAGATCACCGATAAGTCTCATCTGGACAAGCACAAAATCCAACAAAGAGGAATACACTCAAATGCTTACATTATACATTCAAAATAACAAATATAATAATACATAACAGAGATAGTTTACAAGGAAAAAAATATCATCTTCCAAAACAATAACCATAAATTTGACTCGTTTCCCTCCCATCCAGGTTATCCGGCAAGGGCCAGGACAAAACCAAGAAATCTCATTCCAAGACAAAGACAGAAAGCATGTTGGATAACAGACTAAGGGGGATAGAAGATACAGTAAGTGCCTGCCTGCCCGCTAAGGGAAGCCAGGAACTCCACCCAGAACTCTTATGTCAACATCCTCCAAGATCCACAATAAAAACAAGAGATGAAAGTCTGAAGGAACGATAATAATAATCCAGAGGGGCAAGGCTCTGATCTTCAGCCAAGAAAGAAAGAAAGGTCACTCAACGTTGGAAGACAACCCACTTGTTCATGTTTTAAGGAAGTGATTGAAAACATGATTTTATTTATGCAGCATTGACACCTTTATTGCCATGCCCACATTGCCATGTGTCCATCGAGGGGGTGCTGAGCAACATAATTATTATCATTATCACAGTCATTAAAAAAAAAAAAAAATTGTTTGCAACACTTTTAGATCATTTCACCAGCAGTCAAAAGGAAGAAGATAGAATAGTCAAGACTTTTAGATCGTTTCAGCAGAAGTCAAAAGGAAGGAGATAGAGTAGTCAAGAGTTAGATATAGCTATCAAGCAGCAGAGAAGATAAAAGACAAAAGTAAAGTTAAACAGAGAATTGAAGTAGATCCAAGACCAATGTATCATTGTGCGTCTGGTCGCCGGTACAAAAAAGTAAGCAGCAACTATTGCTGCATGAGTCAATAACCATGACAGTAGTTTGACCATGAAATTCTGCTGATTGGTCCGTACTAGAACTACTGCATGAACCATATGCATTAAAAAAAAACAGGAAAAAAAAAAACGAAAAGAAAAGAACCCCCCCCCCCCCCCCCCCTCCCCCCAAATCTGCAAAGGTTTCACGCCCTTTTGATAAGATAAATTTTACAGCATGAACTGTAACTGTGACTCCCCCCCCACCATCCCCCATAAAACAAAAACACAAAAATGTACATACAAAATAAAATCAGCTCCAATTCAGGAGAAAATGGCAAACATATGATGACTTGGGTCAATACCATGTCTCAGTTTGTTACAAATTCAAGCAATATGTAGTGAGTTTTGTGACATTGTCACTTAACCCGTTGTTGACTTTGCTTGATTTTAATACAAGACTAGACACTGTGCCACCTGGCTACATATTGGGGATAAAGCTGTCATTATTCTATCATTATCAAAAGGAACACTTGTTTTTTGACTGGGCCAGAAATGTTCATGATCAAATCTGATTGCCGTTTTTGTCCTGAAATGATGTTTCATCTATTCCATGGTTGAAATTACACAAACCATTTTCAGCAAGTCTTTTACTGATAGCTTTCTCCACCAGTTGCTTGGGAATGTCCATCTTGAGAACAGTCTTAACGATGGCACTATCCATTCTGGCCATGACTTCACGGGGATCGACCTCACGCTGACCTGAAAAAAAAAGACAGAAAACCAAAAAATAAGAAAAGGTTTTATATATGATCGTAACATCCACTAAATGTTCAAAAGGGGTCTAAAGGGGTTTTAAAGAAAACTAGATTCAGAGAGGATACTGATTGCATGGAAAGCACTATACATGGCTATATTAATATGTTACTAACCAGGTAATCATTTTACAACCGAGTATGATAAGAAAATATGAGTAAAGAGTCTTTTCCCATGACTCAACTTTATACTGCCCAGAATGGGACTTGAATGGGTGACCTACAAGTCAAAGCCGCACATTGTCATCATGAAGAGTACAAATTCTAAAGTTCAAAATCTGTATCTGACCTTGGCAATCAGAAATAAATAAATATATTTACATTTTTTTATATATTAATATATAGTAAAATTTAATTTAAACAAATAAATAAAAGAAAAAAAGATAAAGGATTCATATATTGTCGAATTTTAAAGTCTTAAATGAGAACGAGGTGACAAATGTATTATTATATAATAAAGCAATCTCTCCCTTAACTTGTTGTTTTGTTTTTTAAATAGGTTCTTTCACATCCTTGTCACACTTTACCTTTATTTCAACACCAACAAGGACACTGATAAAAAAAGTTAATGGACTATAGGTCTAAGCAAACAATAACGTAAACTAGGAAATTTTAAACAAAGGGGGACGAAATCAAATAGGAACATAGATTCCATGAGCAATCTATTTCTATGAGCAATCTATTTCTATATATCTAGTTGGACAGATGGTAGCACAGGATCCTACCATGAGGGGTACATTCAAATTGTTACAAAAACACTTCACATAATAATAATAATTATCTAATATTAAAAAATGGTTCAAAATGAAAAAAAAAAGATATCATCCCTCATAAAAATAGTCATCTAATTGATTGTCTCCATCTGGGCGAAAGTCATTGGGCAGAGCTAAGGTAAAATGTAGTGAGCTAGACAAAGTAAGCCACAAGGAGAGGATAAATGATGATAGGGATTGAGGAGACAGTAAGGATGTAGATAGATAGGACCTGTCAGCCAGAATTCACAACCAAAAAGCCCTCTCTAAACTATTCTGGTGTGAAAACTATTAATGTAAAACTAAATGTCATCAAGATAATCTTACACAATGTCAGTGGTAGAAGACACCTAGGTAATCTCCGTCTAGGACACGAATCTGTTTCTGATGATGATGCCTCAATGGCTGATTTTTCTGTGACACCAACACCACTTCTGGTACAAGCTTTCCCAAAACTTTTGGGGGTTATTGTTGGTGATGAACAGACTTCAACTGTTGCTGCATTAGGAGCATTAGGAGCGGGTGAGTCCACAGAGGATGATTTGGGTCCATCTTCAACTTTAGGACAATTGTTAGAAGAATTATCTTTCCTTGAACAAGCTTTCCCTGAAGATTGTAAATTTTCAGTGGCCATAGATGATGGGCTAGCACTAAGACCTGCACTTGTACATACTCTACTAAAGTATTTTCTGAGATAAAATCTTTTTGATGAGAAGACAAGGGGAGATGATGGCTGTTTGTTATCAAGCTGATCACAGACCTTTGGACTATTGCTTCTAAGACATCTAGGAGATGAGCAGTTGTGTGTTGTGTCTGATGATCGACTCGATTCAACAACATTCTTATGAATTTTGCTTCTGAGTATGATGTTTGAAGAT
This sequence comes from Berghia stephanieae, assembly GCF_034508935.2. Classification (NCBI taxonomy): domain Eukaryota; kingdom Metazoa; phylum Mollusca; class Gastropoda; order Nudibranchia; family Aeolidiidae; genus Berghia; species Berghia stephanieae. The sequence continues at coordinate 67,768,920 of NC_088362.1, forward strand.
GGGGTGACATAACTGATATGTTTTGTTGATGAGGCTTCATTACTGTTTTCCTGGACACCAACATTTGGATTGTTACTTCTAAGACATAATTTGGTTGATGACACATCATTACCAGGCGATGAACATGAATTAGATTTAGTCTTAGTATTCACTTTTGGATTCTTATTCCCGAGGTCACTTGATGATGGAAAAGCATCTGATGATGATGATAAACAACAATCATCATTAGATTTAGCACATACTCTTTGCTTTCTACTCTTTTGACAATGTGGTGATGAAACTAAACCAGCAGGGAGACAATCAACACACACTCGCTTATTTCTACCTCTTAGGCACATTGGTGATGAAGTAATACCAGATGACGGAGAAGTATTACAATCTATCTTTGCACAAACTCTTGGACTCCTACTCCTGAGACACAATGGAGATGGGGAAACATCAGTAGATGATCCACGGATATTATCATTGTTCTGATTGCAGCTCTTTGGAGTAGTAACATTTCCTCCACGAACAACTCTTGCTGGCGATGGAGAGGATATGATAATCAGAGAATCACTTTCATTTGCATTATTGTCAGCATTGACTCTGCCAAGACGGGACCTGGAACGCTGGACACGACCTGTGCTTGGTGCCTTTGGAATCGGGCTTGTGAAGGGTGCAGTGTCACAACTAGAACAATGATTTCTATTCTTCAGCTCACCACCACTACAGTGACGTTTTGTGGTATGACGACGTGGGGATGGTGATATGGAACTAAAATCCACAGCCTTACAATCAGGTTTGACACCACGAGTGCAAAGGCGATTCATCATGTTTGATTTTTAAAAGTTTTTTTTCTTGAGGCTTGCTAAACAAATAACTTTTTATAAAATTCTATTATTTATTCTGATGGATAAAGAGAATATGAAAATTAGTTTTCTTTAAGATGGATGTATTTTCTCCACCTTATCTGCAGCATTTACTTGGTAAAAGCTATAACAAAAAGCATTATTGCTTATATCACAGCTACTTGAGATAAAAAAAGGAAATAAGCAAAAATTAATTCATTATGAAAATTTTAATTAAATCGGCTATAAAGCGTTTATGATGCAAGGATGTTGGATGATCTAACCAAGATGAATAGGTTGGAGACCTTTAATTTTTTTTTATTATTCCCATTAACCTGAAACTAATAAACACTATAATTGGATTATATGAGTGAATGATATGGATGGGGAAAAAAATAGATTTTTGTCATCACTATGAATATGAATAAAGTGATATTATGCTGCAGTAAGTGAAAAAAAATACAATTTGTCATAGGCACCGAAGTTGTGCAAACAAAATTTTATCATTTTTTTTTTACATATGTGCTGGAAATAAATCTGAATTTCAAGAAATGTTTCAACACAAAATTCAAGATTCCTCCCATTCTGATTTTTAAAAACAACTGGTGTCCCACTAAAATAACACCAAATTTCACTAATTTACCTTTAAAATGGGACAAATTCCAATTATGAACGGCATACAAAGAATACGTAGAATTAATCATAAATTAATCATAAAATTGCAATGCTATATTTCAACTCTAAAAACGATTGCTTACCTTTTTTATCTTAAGGATTTTATTAATGATATATCTTAATTTACATTTTAAAAATAATTCTGTATTATCTTTTAAATGTTGTTGATAATATGATAATAGTATTTCTAAAAAAAATAGTAATGAGTAATGTGCATTGCATGCCATGTATACTGTATATTGTGCGTCTCGAGCTATTTGGTATGGGACAGACGTTATATAAATAAATTACATTATTATAATTACTATTATTACTATTATTATTATTATTATTATTATTATTATTATTATTATTATTATTATTATTATTATTATTATTATATTATTATTAACGTAGTTGCTAACCATGAATCAAACTTTCATCTCTAATTAATACCTGATAGAGTTTCAATCTATAATTAAGGTTTTTATATGTTGTTTAGGTTGTAACACCCAGGACTGAAGAGCACTTTTAACCATAGAAATGGAAGCATTTAGAATATCTCCCTTTAAAATTTTGGAAAGAAACGTGAATCCTGGCCCGAAAAAAAAATATTAAAAAATTAAAGTTACAAAATAGGAAATTTGAATTTCGTTGTCTGAAAAAATATAAAACAAACAAATTTATAATACATCAATTAAATCTATAGCAGTCTGCATTGGTACACTTGCAGACTATTGAATTTTCTATCAATCATATAGTTATCATAGCAAAACACAACTTGTATCAAGCACTCCAAGAAGGACCATGAAATAAAATCGCACACAACAATCACAACACAGCCACATGGAAACACTCATTCGCTTTTCCGAAAAGTTAGAACAAAAAATAACCCTCTAAATTCCGGTATTTCTTTTCCTCCTCGTATTTAGGGGACTGTCCTCAAAGAATTAATGAATTGAAATAAAATGAATTCCATTTGAAATCATCACAAAAACTCATATTTCTACATTCTATTTAAAAAGAACCCGTATTTCAATATACATCTTAAATTGTCTTCACCACAAAGAAGTGAATGATCCTCATGTTTAGTGTGTGGAATGTGTGTGTGTGCGTGTGTGTGTGTGTGTGTGTGTGTTTGTCTGTGTGTGTGTGTGTGTGTGTGTCCCCGTGTCCCTGTGTAATGGGTTGAGATGAAGAATTAAAATCTGAAGAAAACTCAAGGGGAGACTAATACGAAGAAAGCACACGGCCAAAAGAATCTCTAAATAATGCTCACTTTAAAAAAACAAAAACAACTCCACTAAGAGGTGAATGCGGTTATCTCAGATTATGTCCCTTAGTTGTAACCAACACCGTGAATACTTTTAAGAGGACAGCACACATATAAACACTTTTTTTTTTAGGGCTCGATGATTTCTACGAGTAAACAAAACTCACAAAATCACACAAATCATTTTTAAAACAAGCCTTAACACCGAGATACCAGGACAAACAAAGGGACTGAATGTGTGTGTGTGTGTGTGTGTGTGTGTGTGTGTGTGTGTGTGCGCGCGAGTGATATATATATATATATATATATATATATATATATATATATATATATATATATATATATATATATATAGAGAGAGAAGAGAGAGAGAGAGAGAGAGAGAGAGGGGTTGAGAGGGGTAGGGAGAGAATGTGAAGGTGGAGGGAAAACAAGGAGGCACATGCACGACTGACGGAAGAGGTGTCAATGAAAAAAAAGACATTAAAAATAACCCCAACAAACAAGAAAAAACCCCCCCCCCAAAAAAACCCCCAGTAAAATATTGATATTAAGCGATTAAGTAACATAGTCACAACATATACCCACCAGTCCATGAGATGAAACGGACCAACATACAATACTCTTTGTAACCTTATGTGCAGTCTGATTGATATTTTAGTAAAAATAAGAACTAATCTCCTTACTGGCGCCTAAAAACAATAATTAGGAGCTGACTGACGTCAACTTCATTGCTCATACAACTTAAATGACCTTTAAATTATTCCGACAGGGCTGTCAGCACCCTCCCCTCTATCCCCCTCAAACTCAAACCAACGATCCTGAGCACAGTTCAATTTTAATAAATCGATGTGTAAACTTAGACGTTTATACTCTGATCCGAGAAAATCATGTGATAACCAGTCACTCATTTGGCGATATAAAAGCAACAACAATGATAAGAGGGAGGTCAAGTTCATTCACAACCGGTAGATAACCACGCCTCTCGGACATTCGTCATCATATAAACAATAGCAGTGATTGGTAGACACGGCAAACTACATAGGTTTTACTATCGATGGTATGTGTTAAGTAAAATACCCACTGTTTTACCGCTTGATCAGTAGAATCAGCACAGAAAACTATGTGTAAACTTAAACGTTTTTAATGATTGAGAAAACCATGTGATAACTAGTCACCCATTTGTCAATATAAAAACAATAACAACGATCAGCTGGAGGTCGAATTTGTTCACATTTTATAAACAACCTATTATGTTTGTCCGAACACTTGTGAAGGTGTGTCACAAATTCCATGTTTTGATTGGGCGAAAATCTACTGGTTAATAGTCTTCAACAGTCGTAACGTCACTTCCCTCCTAATGACGTATGGTAACTTAGTAACACTGGCTCTAAACTAGCGGACGCCGTATGAAATATTTCTCCGGCGAGCTTAAACGCGTATCCAGAGGAAAAAAACCCCACCAATTTGATCTTGTTTTGACTTTTACACATTCTGATCACAAGGCATATGAAAAGGGAATGCAAAGTTCTAGCCAGCATGAAGAATAAAAAGTAATGATTTTCTTTGTTTAGAACCAAGATGGCCGCCGTTGCCGGGCGCGTGACATCAGACTACTGAATCCAATTGTGATAAACACTCACAAACTGTGACTGTGAGGTTGACTTACTAAGTTTGCCATGTGCACTCAAAGATGACTATTAGGTGAATGCGTTTATCATAGATTCTGCCCATGAGTTATGTCTAACACAGTGAACTCTATTAAGAAGACAACAAACATGTAAACACTATTTTTAAGGCTCGATGGTTTCTACAAGTGAAGTCACGAGCCACTCAATTCATTAAAACAAGCCACAAGACTGAATATACCAGTCATCATGTGGTCAAAATCTTTGTAGACACCAAGATAACCATGCCACTAGGACAATCATCGGTGAACAGAAAACTACACAGGTTTTACTATTGATGGTATGTGTATAAGTAAAATACCCACTTTCAATTCCTTGATCAATAGACCCAACACAGAAAACTATAGGTAATTTTAAACGTTTAAAATATAATTAGACCTGTAAATGAGCTCTATAAAAATATTCTTCGACAAACTGAAGATTCAATTATTTTTTTAAAAATAAGGGCATCATTGGAGAGGAGAGTGATAAATACAATATATTAAAATCGTGGGTGTTATTTCTTACTGGAAGTATGACTGCCATAATTTGATGTAGAAGGAATGCTATATAAGCATGTCATTCATATAGGTAAAGATGACTTCATCAAAGTCATATTCCTGCCTCTGGAATTTTTTTGACATAGAAAAATAATCACCATTATCATCTTTAACTTCTAGCCATGACCAATTGAATTTATTCCTCACATCTTTATCGATGCTCGACAAGTCTGAATTGAATTGCGATCCACGAACAGCTCAGCCATTGTGAGAACATTAGAATAATGTAGCAATGAGCAAACTTGATTTTCAATCAGTAAATGACAGAAAAAAAAAACGTAAATAAATATGACTTCAGGCCAATACACTGAATTATTAAGAAGAAGTGAATTATCAAGAAGAAACTTCGGCAGGCGTAGCGGAAAAATTCAAAGAATCGAAATGAAGGTAAATCGCCACAAAACAGCAAGCTCGCTTGGGCTTGAGAAAAACAATGGCAGAAAACGTCCTGATTTGCACGGGAATTAATTAGGCTACTTACCATTGTTCCTTATAATCAGGTACTCAATCAGTGAAGAAACGGTCAACCAGTTTGTTTACAACGTGAGGCAATCGAAATGTGCTTGTAGCAATCTATCCTAACTTTCGATTTGAAGGTGTCTACATAACGGACTTCGGCATTCGCAATTTACTTTATCATACTTTTGAGACTCGCCAGGTAAATGTGGTCAATTTTGGCTTAGATGAAACAGTGAAATTTATCGCTCGGTGGCTCAGTTAAAATTGACTACAGTTGGGATCACGACGGGTTTGGAAAGTGAAAAAATAATTTAACGAAGGATGTGTGAAAATACCCAGGGAAGTGTTCAGACACGCCTTTTATAAAAAGCGTCGCTTAGTCTTGGCAATATATACATCGTCAATATAAACGGTCCCCATGAGCTATGCGTAGCGCTGTGGAACACTCCTAATTACTTTACGGTCATGGACTACGATTTGTGAATTCTTTCTTTTTTTATTTATTTCTTTCTTTCTTTCCTTTTTTTAAATATTTGAATTTGACAAATTGACTGATTTCAGTTAATTGACTGAGAATTTACAGGTCTAAATACACAGCTGTGTTTTCAGTCCACTGGTCGACTGAAAACACAGTTCCTTTTATTTTTACTATTATTTTTTAAAAAAATATTAGCACTTATAGAGCAAAATCGTACTGTCAGAAATCTGACAATAGACGGAAGATTTACAGGCATGTACTATTAGATTTGTGTCCTATCCAAGGGCACATAAGCAATTGGTACTGTAAATTGAACAATACAAAACTTGAAATAAATTCAAGCTCGATAGGCCTTAAAAAGTATTTTATTACATACCTTGTCCAGTAACACTTTTAACACTTGTCTGATCTACAGATGCTGTTTGGTACTCCTAAAATCAGGGGATAAATGGGAATAGAGGATATCATTATACCAAGGTGAATTTGTTAAGACATTTTGCAAAAACTAATGAAAAGATCAAAAGAAAACAACAAATGCAGACTAGCCACATACAGCAAAAGTTCTGACGTGAATAAATTTTTACATCTCATTCACGATGAGAAAATAAAATAATAAATAATATGCCCGAGGCATGAATCTCCACCGAAGTGGGCAGTTCCCGATTTACTAAGTACACATACCTAGATTTTGATTATCCGTTAGGAACGTTTGCTGTAGATTCAAATGGTCAAAGAGGGCGAGCATGCGGTGACTGCGGCTTATATACTGTGGTAACAAGATATGACGTCACAATCACAAACGGAATATCATGACAACAACTCACAACAGCCTCGATCGAGATACTACACACCAAAACACAAACACACAACACAACAAGGGATATTATTCCCTACATTCCTCCCCCTTCTAAAACAAACCTCAGTCTCCAGTTTGACATCCTATAGCAAAAAATAAGAAACTTCTTACCTTATGAGGCGTTGCTCCACTCGAGTCATAAAATGGGGGAAATAACAAAACCAAAAAAATCTCCCTTCCCGGGGCTTGAAAGCTTGAAAAATTAAATGGATCTTCCTTGTAAAAAAAAAGGCTTGAAATAAAATAAAAATCAGCAGGGGATTCTCCTCTCCTCCTGGGTTATGTATATACATATTTATGTACATGGAAGGGGGTGTCCTTTAGGCGCCTGTAAAACAATAAATCATAGATTAATATACCTTGTACAGGTCATTACGGCAAATCCAAAGGACCAATTAAAAAGCCATTATATTTTAATTTTAAAAGCAAATTTAACATTTCTGGAGTTGGCTTTCAAAATATCATTAAGACTACTGCCTCTTAATTCTGCAATGACTTTAGCAGATTCCCCTAAGTAATATGGATGGTTATGTCTAATATGGGGATGAAATGGCAGGTAGGGGGAGTCTGTTTCAAGCAGGAGCCTGTTGCTCGGGGTTTCCCGTACTGCTTTTATTTGTTCCAGCCCAAAGTTTCTGACTAAACCAGAGTAGCTAAAGAAAGTGTTGGGAAAAATATTTAGCCATCTGTGTAGGGTGGTACTGTTACCTGAGAAACAATGCAACTGAATGAATTGTTCTCTACATAGTCTCTGAGAAAGAAATTCTAAACAGTGCGTATATGCCTTGTTCCCAAATATATCAGACTCTTTCCCCCTGACATGCAAGATAATTGGTTTCTGGGGTTTGCACCAACAATAAGGCTCTCCACTAGAAACTCTTGCTCTTTCCTAGTGCCCCGTTTTGTCCAATCGAACCCAATTTCTCCTAACCCATGAATCATGTCCAGCTGGTTTAGGTTTTTTATCTTATCCCTAGCTGCTGACAACGCTTGCATGTTTAGGGTAGCGTGGGATGGGTGGATACCTACAGCTATCCCAAAGTTAGGGAATTTGCATGTCAGTGCTCTGAGCTCGCTCTCTGAAGGGAAACTTAAGGGATCGCAGTAAACTATTATTCCGCTTAAAAGAGGCAGGTCTACTGCCGGGTTGGGTGCGACATGGTACATCAGGAGTTGTTTTAACATGTCTAGAAGGTTCCTCTTTCCCTTAGCTTTATGCCATCGGTCCAAATGGAAGTGGGCATCTACTAGTCCAACACACTTACCTTCCTGGTCGGACAAATCCATGAGAAGATCGTCCATGGGTTTGTTCAACTGAAGACACCCCACCTCCGATTTCAAGCGGGCGAGCTCCGTCTTCGTTTCCTCCAGGTCTTTCTGGAGGCAGGCCAGGGAACCCTTTAGGGTCAAGTTCTCCTTCTGAAGGAGTTTCATCTGCTCCCTCCTGGCCTTGCTCCTCCTGGCCGCCCTTCCACCACTGTCTGAATGGCTATCAGACAGGGTTTCACCCCTCATGACCCGTGCTCCCGAGGGCGCAGCCCTGGTATCAACAGGTCGGGGTTGATAGGGGGTCTTTCCGGCCTCCTTCCTTGGGCCGCACTTTTGTCAGACCTTGAGGCTTGGTGGTGGTGAGGCTCTGGCCGGTAATCATAGGGCCTATCTCGTTGATGTCGGGACCTGGAGTCCCGACGGCGGGAGTACGAGGGTCCTCTCTGTGGGGAAACTTGCCTTCCTCTTCCTCTCCCTCTCCGCCGGCCCTGGCCACGTCCCCTTCCATTGTCTCTTGGTGGCCCCTTAGCATCTCTAAAGGCCTGAAACTCAGCCATCAGCTGAATTACCCGGCTTTCTGTGCGGCGGTCCATGATGCTGCATAATGAGAGATGGAATTAGTCAATTATAACCTGTTTAACTTTGGGTTTGGCAACATGGACAATAGAATTCTTTTACCCGACTCATTTGATAATCAGTTAAATTCATGCACCGTCCATGATACCACTCAAAACAATTATCGCATTGGATCATGGTATCGCCATCGTCGGGCTGATTGCAAACGCAATATTTCTGGGCCTTACCTGTTATTATGGACTGCTGTTCATTTTCTATCCACACTGGCAAAGAACGGTCATTGCATGTTTTGAGACTATCATGGTTGACCACTTTCAGTTCTTTGTTCCTCAATTTTATTTTATAGATGAAAGGAGAGAGAACAGTCATTACAATGGCAGGACCTATCCAAACTGGTTTCAGCTTCCTGGATTTCCCACCCTTTCTGTTAAGGAGGTAAACAGCATCGCCCCTCTGGAAGGTGTGAACATGAGCGTTCAGGTCATGGTCCAGTTTCATCCTTTTTAATTCCGTCCTCAATGTCTTTCTAGCAGTCTCATGGGCATATTCTAAGCTTCCTTGTAGCTGCTGAACATATTCATCTGCGATTTTGCCCTCTTCTCTTGGTCCAGGGGTTACTAGGTCATTCGGAGTTCTTAGCTCTCTTCCCAACATCAGTTTATTTGGTGTAAAGCCTGTATGCCGGTTGACTGAACTGCGGATGGTGGATGCAATCAGTGGCACGTATTCATCCCAGGTATTTGGCTTTGCTTGAATGAAGCTTCTTACTGCTGCCATCAGTGTTTTATTCATCCGTTCTGCTTGGCCGTTGGCGGATGGTCTGTAGGCGGTGGTGCGTATCTTTCTAATATGGAGGAGCCTACACATCTCCTTAAAAAGACTGCTCTCGAAATTTCTACCTTGGTCTGACACTAATTCCAAAGGGTATCCAAATCTTGAAAAAAAATCATTTACTGCTGCTCTTGCAGTTATTTCTGCTCCCTGTGAGGGTAGAGGTATGCATTCAATCCATTTGGTGAATTGATCTACGATTACGAGGATGTACTCATTACCATCTCGGGTCTTAGTCAAGGGTCCTAGGAAATCTATATGCACTTTCTCCATTGGTATACCTGCATGGTCTTGTACTAATGGGTGTCGGTGCATTTTATTTCCATGTTTGTTTTGGTTGCACGCTGAGCAGCCTTGAACATATTGCTTGACATCTCTAGAAAGCTTATACCAGAAATAGGATCCCTTAACTCTCAATTTCGTTCGTTGTACTCCTTGATGTCCTGCACTTGGGATGCTGTGACACAAGTTTAAAACCTCTTCTTTCAAACTTGGGGGTACTACTAATAGGTCTCTCCCTTCATCCGCTCTTTTGTAGATGAGGTCATCTTGTAAGTAGAAAAGATTCCTATTTAGCCAGTAGTATTTTTGAGCAGCGTTAGCAAGCCTGAGGTCTGCATGGGGCGGTGATGATTTGTCCTTCAACCAATCGACTAGGAACACTACGCTAGGGTCTTTGGTTTGTGCTTCTTTCCATTCTTGTTTTGTCTTAATGATGACATCTCCAGGGTCTATCTGGTTATATGGGTGGGTACTGGAAAGATCTCGAATCACAATGCGGATACCCGCTGTTAATCTGTCATGATTAGGCTTCTTATCTTCGGGTTGCACTGTGGGTAAGGGGACCACATCATCTATGTCATCTGAAAATTTTGTCCATATTCCATGTATCCTGGTACAATAATTGCATCCACCGCAAGGAAGTTCTGTCAAGTCTTTTGTTTCTGCATAGTGAGGACAAAATGTGGCTGCATCTGGTGGTCTTGACAGCGCATCTGCATTCTTGAGTTTAGCCCCAGGTCTATGTTCAATTTTCATGGAGAAAATACTGATAGCCTCTAACCATCTAGCAAGTTGGCCTTCTGGTCTCTTAAAATTCATCAGCCAGGTGAGGCTTCTATGATCTGTGCACAGGAGGAATTCCTTTCCCAACAAATAATGTCTGAAGTGGTTGGTAAACCTGACAACTGCTAACAATTCCTTTCTGGTGGTACAGTAGTTCCTTTGTTGGGGGGTTAGGGTAAAACTTCCATAGGATATGGCTCTCTCTACTCCATCTTGTACTTGGAGGAGCTCTGCACCTATCGCAACATCAGATGCATCGGTGTCGAGTATGAAATGGCCTTGTGAAACAGGGATTGCTAGGACTGGTGGTGTGCAAAGAAGTGCCTTGGAGTGATCAAACGCTTGTTGCTGTTCCAGGTCCCAGTAAAATTGTTTCTTCTTCAGCAACCTTGTGATCGGCTCCATGATCTTTGCCATGTCCTTTATAAAGGCCCTGTGGAAATTAATTAACCCGACATACCGTTCTACTTCCTTGATGGAGGTAGGTGGAAGCCAGTTTTTGATCACTTCAATTGAAGCATTAGTTAACATCATGCCATTCCTACCTACCTTCCTTCCCAAGAATTCCACTTCTTGTTTAAATAGGTCGCATTTCTTGGGTTTCAATTTTAGCCCAAAACGGCGGAAACGCTGAAAAACCAGTTCTAGGTTTGAAATATGGTCGCTAAAAGACTTACCCAGAACAAGTGTATCATCAAGGAAAGCTAGCACCCTTTTCCAGTTTAACCCTCTAAGTACCAGGTTAATGACCCTAGAGTATGTGCTTGGACTGTTGGATAGTCCAAATGGAAGTTTATTGAACTCAAAGAGTCCCTGGCGGGTCCGACAAGCCGTCTTGTGCTTGGAGTCTTTATGAACTGGGACTTGCCAATAAGCGGAGTTAGAATCCAACTTTGAATACCAGAGGTTACCTTCCAGTGCGTCAATGCATTCAGACATGAAGGGTAGCGGGAAGACATCTTTCTTTGTGACATTATTGAGTGCCCTGTAATCAATACACCAACGTACTGATCCATCCTTTTTCCTCACAAGTACAGGTGCCGCTGCCCAGCTCGAGTTTGAGGGTTGTATGACTCCTGCTTTAAGCATTTTTTCTAGCATTTCATCTTCTTCTCTGGTGAAATGTACAGGGGTGCGACGCAAACCTAGTTTAATTGGCTTCGCTTCTCCGGTATCAATATGATGTTGAATTGCTTGGAATTTTCCGAGATCAAATTCACTACTTGCGAAGATATCCTGATATTCCATTAGCAATTGCTTCACCTTGCCGTGTCTCTTTATCCAAAACTTGTGTAGCTCTCTCCCAGAGATCACGAAGTACTTCTGGTAATTGGGAGGCTTGGCAAGAAGTGCTTGATATGGAGTAGCCCAACTCTCGGTTTGTAGAGGAGATTTTGCATTTCTCTATTCCTCTTGTATCATGCGAGTCATTTAATTCCAAGTCTAATATGTCCCTTTCTTCCAGGGGTAACAATTGTCCAATCTCAGTCCCTTTCTTGAGAGAACATTTATCATCTGGATTGATCCAACACACCACAATGTCTTTTCTTGTCACATACACGGCCTGGCCCACTAAAACAGGTAGGTCTCTGTGTGGCTCTAAGTACATATAAGGTGACATGGGTATATCATCCAACTTGATGCTTGTAATAAACTCTGATTGGGCTGGGATAACAATTTTACTAGATAAGACAACGTTGGCAACTACTTGGCTTCTATTGTCAACCGGTAAATGGGGTTGTATTGTATCACACCTAATATGGTTCGCTAATTTTCTTGTTGCCAGAGGGATGACTTGGCCTGGACAGTGTAGTAGTTGATTTTCCACATCAATCTTAACCTTAAGTCTTTTCAACAAGTCCATTCCCAACAGCATTGGGTCGAATATTGGTGCAACATAGAGATGGATGAGCAGGTATGTTTCCCCTAGTCTAAACTGTATTGGGCCAACCAGTCTTGCGGAGAAACTCTGATCTTTGCCAGCTGCATACATCTTGATAGTTTTTGTACAGGTGGGTGGAGGTTTCAATTTATCATAGACGCTCTCCGATATGATAGTGACATCTGCTGCTGTGTCTACAACTGCTTGGACTGGAATGTTTTCAATTCTACAGTAGACGTTTAAGGCGGATTCCGATTGTAGCCTTGCAATGCAGATATAATCCTCACCGTTTTGTAATTGTTCAGGATTTCGATAGGGTCGACGGGCTGTATTATCTGAGTAAGAGGGATTATTCTTCTCCTTATGTTCCTGTTTCTGTTCGTCTATGGCGGCATCAGTATGTTGCATGTCAGAAACTTGGTATTCCCTGTCTGCCCTTGTCTGGAGTGGGATCAACTGCGGGCTTAAATTGATCCCTGCCCTTTTGGCGTCTTGTCTTCCTTCACAGGACCTTTCTTTGGGCATTCTCTGGCAAAGTGGTCTTGACTTCCACAAGTAAAACAAGCGCCTGGAGATGGGGAATTAGAGCGTGATCTTGGGCGTGTGCGCCGGGCATCTCCCTGGAACCTTTCCAAAACTTGAGACTGGAGTGTGATCAAGGTATCTAATTTGTTTAGAGTCTGTTCATGCATGCTTAGCATTTTCTTAAACATCATTTCCACACTGCTGTCCGACCTTTGTTGAGCGCCTGCTGCCCTGTTGGTAGAGTTGCGAGTCACTGCTCTAACACAGTTATAATCATCAAGCTCTTCCGAATCTGACTCTGTTTCTGGCTCATAGCGATTCACCGCTTGGATAGTAGGCTCTCTGAATCGTACTGTGTTTCCAGAGGTGCTTGCCTTATCTCTTCGTGAACGCCATCCAGTTTGTTGAGAGTTCCTAAATAGCTTATAGGTTCGAAGGGCTTGATCCATGGTGGCACATTCTTGACATGCGATATATTGTGCAGCTTTTATATCATTTAGCCCCGTCACAAAATGGGCCACTACTTGTGCCTCCAAGTGGTGTGGGGATTGTCCTGGGAAAGCTTGGAGTGCCAGTTCCCACAGTCTGTCTGTGTAGTCCAGAACATCCTCCTCCTCGGCCTGGATGGTACTGTTGAATTGTATCAATGCTGCATGTTGCAGTTGTTGGCCGCCAAATCTATTCCTTAAAGCCCCATATGCTTCCTCAATATTTATGAAGACTGTTGATTGGTGGATACGCGATAGGTAATCCGCGGCTTTTCCCTCCAATGCTAAGTTTAAGAAATACAGTTGATCACGAAGGTGCTGGATATCGTGATACTTCAAAAAATTTTGGAAACTGTATACGAATGTGTCCCATCTTCCAGTTCCATCAAACGATATTGATCTTGGTAGCTGCACTCTGGATGGGGGAAGCATGTATGAGTATTCATTTGGCATCTCATAGTTGGGCTTGTTATCAGGGTTGCGGGATGCAAACAGGACGTCACGATATGGCAACTGTCTTGCTTCGTCTCTCCACCTCGGACGTTCGTTGTACCTATCAATCACATTTTGGACATCACCGTACATCGGGGGCATCCTTCCTGATGGCCTCGTATGCGCTGTCCTACTTTGCCTTACTGGATCTCTTCTACTACTTTGTTCCTCTCTCATGTGCATTGGTGCTACATCTTCCTCTGTAGGGATCCCTCTTGCAAATATTCACCGGGTCATAACCTTTACCTTGGAGATCCCCCTTAAAGGGATCCTGACCAAGTTTACCCCCCTGTGAAAAAGGCACCCCTTCTTGATCGGACAGCGGAAAGGTTGCTCGGCGTGACATGCTTGGTGAGTCATGAAACTCTTCACGTGGGAAAGGTCTCATATCGCCATTTTGATTTGCACCTGAAGCATCAATCGCCTTTCCTCGCGACTTATCAGTAGCAACCATTTCGGGTTGCGAAACGGCTCGTCGAGCGAGGTTTTTAGGTTCGAACGGTTCACCCCGCAGGTCTACGTTACTGCTACTCAAGTTATCCAACGGCATGCTTTATCCGGGTACTAGCCTGGGAAGCTGCGGCAGCTGGTTCCTCAGGATTTACCCAAGCACCGGTAGACGGAACCGCAAAATCAAAAAGATCTAACATTTTGATGTTAGCAACCTTATCTTCCAAATCGTCTCTAGTTAAAAAACCCTTCTGAGCACGCAGGTCTAACACTTTGCGAGCCAGTGACTTGCTGATCAATGAAGATCTGGCAAGATCTTTGGATGAGATTGAGTTGATCATGATTTTTGAATCCATTTTAAATGAACTGAAACAATATGAATAGATTTTGTCTCAGTGAAATTGCTCACATGGATTGAATCTAGGCCATAGCCAACTTTGTGACAATTTAGGGTTTTCTATTCTTGTCATATTAGATTGGGGTATGTAGACAATTTGGTGACTGGGACAGGTAATTTGTGAGCTAAATGTCCCACATATTGGACGGAAAGAGTTTCAGGGAAACGTCCAATAATTAATAGGGGTAGTTAGGAGCATGTAAGTTAAGATGAACGCTTCTGTCTGGTGAGACCCAACTAGCCGCCTGTGTAGCTTGGTCAGCTAGTTAGGTTTATCACTTACAACTTAGTCTAGTTAGTCTACCTGAGTTGAGTCCAGTTACTGTTGACTTTAAAACTAGAGATAGAGGTAATTGACCAGCAATCTGGGAGCCATGCAATGCATAGAAATAGTACTCCAGATGTCAGTCCTTGAGACTCTAGTCTCATGCATAAAAGATAAGCACCCTACCCTGTATGCATGGTGGGTCTTGATTAAACTCAGTTTAGACAGATTTCGACTTCTGTTGTAATCTTCTGGTGTTAACACTTACAGCTTAGAGACTAGTCAGCTAGTCTACCTGAGTTGAGTCCAGTTACTGTTGACTTTAAAACTAGAGATAGAGGTAATTGACCAGCAATCTGGGAGCCATGCAATGCATAGGAATAGTACTCCAGATAGCAGTCATTGAGACTCTAGTCTCATGCATAGAAGATAAGCACCCTACCCTGTATGCATGGTGGGTCTTGATTAACTCAGTTTAGACATAGACTTCGACCTCTGTTGTAATCTTCTGGTGTTATCACTTACAGCTTAGAGACTAGTTAGCTAGTCTACCTGAGTTGAGTCCATTTACTGTTGACTTAAGAACTAGAGATAGAGGTAATTGACCAGCAATCTGGGAGCCATGCAATGCATAGGAATAGTACTCCAGATAGCAGTCATTGAGACTCTAGTCTCATGCATAAAAGATAAGCACCCTACCCTGTATGCATGGTAGGTCATGATTTATTAAACTCAGGAGTTTAGACATCGACCACGACTTCTTGTGTAAGTAAAAACACCATGACACCTATTTTATGAGTGGTTCACCAGATCAGCAGATAGTTATAAGGAATAATGCATAGTAGGTCTCATCTCCTAGTCATTTAAAGCATTTCCAAATAACAATTCAATGAAAATGGGAAACGTACTCACCAATATTTTGTTCCTTTTTTGTAGAGTGAAAATCTCTCTAAATATTATCGCAGTTAAATCACTGAAATACTGATAATTAGTTGAGAATTGCCGACCCCTAAAACGGCGAATAGCTGCAGAAATAGCAGTTAAGACCTCTCTGGTTGGGTAGCATCCACCAACTCCCATGTAATCCAGAGGAAAAATATCGCGGCGCATCTAAACATAATCCGTTGAAATTTTAGAACAATGCTAACTAACGACGGACTTGTTTACAGAACTCTTTTTTTTTTTATGAAACTAATTCCCGTGCCCATGCACGTGGTGTCTCCATGCACGATTTTCATGGCAGGGTTCGAAATTTTACAGTTACACTAAAACCACAGTGAAAATTGTAAAACTTTATTAGTCGCAGCGCCAATTGTCGTGAATAAATTTTTACATCTCATTCACGATGAGAAAATAAAATAATAAATAATATGCCCGAGGCATGAATCTCCACCGAAGTGGGCAGTTCCCGATTTACTAAGTACACATACCTAGATTTTGATTATCCGTTAGGAACGTTTGCTGTAGATTCAAATGGTCAAAGAGGGCGAGCATGCGGTGACTGCGGCTTATATACTGTGGTAACAAGATATGACGTCACAATCACAAACGGAATATCATGACAACAACTCACAACAGCCTCGATCGAGATACTACACACCAAAACACAAACACACAACACAACAAGGGATATTATTCCCTACAGTTCTGAATATTTTGGGGAAAATAGTCAGAGATCGAATAAGTAAATATGTATCAACCCAAAATGTTTTATTCCCATCCTTATTTCTCAGAAAGTCAATTTAAAATGCTTTAGAATTGATGTGAATTTCTTTAAATATTTATACCAATCTATTTGTGAGATGTTCTTATCTAAAAGTATGGTTTAAAAAAAAAAAAAATAGATCTGGAACTAACAAATTCGAATTTGATTAAAGTGGAAATTCTCTTCTATTTAAATGTCCACTTTAAGTAATATCGAGTTATTTTCAATATAAATTGATTAAAATAATATATATAATATTTATAATATCTTTAAGTTACAAAGAGAGACTATAAATCAACTCACAGCCATGTTGGTGTTTTTTATAACCGATTCAATGTAAGCTTTGCCTTTAGCCTGCTTGACATAGCCACAGCTTGGAAACCACCGTGCATGTTCCTGCCAGGGATCATCATCTGACTCCCAATTCCTCAGGCCTCCATCACAGAAAAAACATTTTACACTGTCACCATGTCCTGTGAAAGGAAGTTGACAGTGGTGGTTAAACACAATTAAATATCATAAGGTGTGGGATCATTTACTGGAGGGAGGTCAAAAAGAAGAGCAAATCTTCCTAAATACTTAACCTCTTTTCTCTTCCAGCATGTGGATAAACTGACAAGATGGAGAGGCATAAAAACAATCTGAGTACGCTCGATTTGATTATTATTATTTTTTTAAGCTTTTTTATATAGCGCAATATCCATTAAATGTGCTCAAAGCGCTTTACAAGGGTCCCGGGCCATAATGTGATAGATAACCAGTCACTCATTTGGCGTTATAAAAGCAATAACAATGATAAGAGGGAGGTCGAGTTCATTCGCATCATAATGTTGCTGAGTGGTGTGCAAAGGAAGGCCACAAAACAGTTGCCTGGACTAGGATCGCTAGATTATGAGGAAAGAGTGAGGAAACTTAATTTACCAACCTTCACACAGTAAAACTGTTTTCTCACATATGTTTATAGTTTTCTGTTTAAAATATTTTATATTCTTACCCACATAAAAGAATCCAGCTTTAGACAACTCTTGTGGTGATGGTATGTTTCCATTTGCCCAGTTCTTATTTGTGAATGAGCTGAGGCGTGAATGCTCTGTTCTGTATTTTGGATGTCGCAACTTGGCCATGTTCACAGCTGATGAGAGATACTCTTTTACAAAGGAGCATTGTGGGAAATGCTTGCTGTGTTCCTCCATTGGTACGTCATTATCATTCCAATTGCGTAGTATTCCACTGCAAAACACACATTGCACTCTGTCAGGTTGTCCAAGGAAAATGAATCCAGCCTGAGCAAATTCTCTTGGAGATGAACCTCTAATAGATGGCCACTGGCTGTATGTTGCAAGACGAGCCTGCTCTGACTCCTGATACTCAGCATGATCCATCCCAGGATTTGAAGTTTGTCGATTGGCAATTGTTTCTGAATGAGATCGCGATACACGGGGATCTGGAATGTATGACCGAGTTCGTTGAAACTGAGGGCGGTCCATATTTGGCATCAATGTTGAAGTGGTGCTGTTTGTATTGCCAGTTGCAGTTCGGAGTACATTGTTGCTGCACTCAGGAGATGGAGGAGGTGACTCTGGAATACTGCTTTGACTTGCTGTGCGAGTCCCTCTTTTGCCTCCCCTTACTCTAGTTTCTTTGGACATGGAAGGTCGAGCTGGAGAACTAGAAGATGATCTTGCATCATTTGTACTGGAACCTGGTCTGGCTCTTGCCCTCCTTGAGTCAGCAAGCATGCTCTCACCGTAGAGAATTCTTAAACTGTCACAAATCAAAGAAGATGAGAAGGCTGGATTGCATTGACTTTGGCGAATTGTTTTATGACTGATTTGATCCAATAATTTGAGTATTGCATTATACTCTCTATCCTCAGGCACGAACACTCTTTTGTTGGAAGCTCCTTTCTCCATTATAAATGGACATTGGGGACTGATTGTTGCATGAATGACGTTTGGAATGTTGTGCTTTTCCCACTTTTTAAATGAAACATTGCAAGAAAAACATTTCACTTCATCCCCATTACCAGTAAAATAAAACCCAGCTTCAGCTAATGCCAAGGGGCCTGGTTTGCTTGATTGATTTCCATCTTCTCCTGGCCATCCAGTGAAAGTTCCTATCCGAATGATTTCCTTTGAGAGATCAGCTTCAGGTTCACGACAAGCGTTTGTCACGGCCATGATTCAATCGTGATGTGGCTGGCGGATAATGATAATGTGTTGGTATTAAGTAAGGGTTGGTTGGTTAGGATTCAGATTTAGGTTGGTTGAGGTTGATCAATAAATTACTGAACAGGACTCGAACTCGAACGAAGTCTTTCATATTTATATTTGTAGTTTTGAAAACTTAATCGATAGAAGAACGGCAAGACAATAACTGACAGGAGGTTCGAAAGCTAAACTTAGAGGCTGCGAGAAGAATGAATTAAAGAAGTGTCAACAAATAAAAGGGTAGAGGATTTTGTGATTGGATATTCCGGTTTCAGTTTCAGTTTCAGTGTTATTGTGTTTCTAGTGTTATTATGCAGAATTCTTTGACGTTCATCTTCATTTATGTCTGATTTCGTGATCCACCAGTCATAATTTAATGGAATATTGGCGTATCAGAAATTAGATCACTAGATGTGGCAGAAATTATATTTGATTAACATTCTGGCCTCCTTGCACTAATTAGAAACTTATTG
>NC_088362.1:67793321-67828321 GCF_034508935.2 Berghia stephanieae
GCAACTCTGCCTCACGTATTCATTTAATCAGTCAATTTAAATTTCATTAAGCTTGCCTATTCTTCAAGTTTATGTTATATTCACTTTTTCTATTTAAAAAGGGTAATCCAAACAGACCATAAAAATGATTTTATAATAAGCCGACTTCAACTTCCATCACTTACGACACGAACTTATTTTGGGTGTTTTTTTTTAACAAAACCGTTTGACTCAAACTAAAGCTTCGGCATTGGATAAGGAGCGAGGTCCCTGTTGCCATCTTGCTTAGTTTATACAGAGACTGGGTTGCCAGCTTGGCTGTTCTTGATAAATAGTAGTAAATAGCACAACCTTGTGCAATGAGAGATAGAGAGAGAGAGAGAGAGAGAGAGAGATTTTGAACAAAAAACGAATATCTCTCTCTCTCTTACCCTCTCTCTCTCTCTCTTGCCCCCCTCTCTCTCTCTCTCTCTCCTCTCTCTCTCTCTCTCTCTCTCTCTCTCCCTCCCTCTCTCTCTCTCTCTTCCTATTTCATCTGTCACACTGTTTGACAATCTTCTTCACCTGGCTCACTTGTACTTGTAATATCGGTGTAAGGTAAAATTTTGAACAATTATTATTATTTATAAAATGCAGAAACTTTGCAAATAAACCGATAGACTAGATATTAATTCGATTCGAAAAGTGGAACACAAAAGGAGAATTTGCGAATACCCGTCCAGACATAAGCGTCATGGTCTTATTTATAAAGTGCAGAATCTTTGCAAATAAACGGATAAAATAGAGATTAATTCGATTCGAAAAGTGGAACACAAAAGCAGAATTTGCGAATGCCCGGTCCAGACATAAGTGTATGGTCTTATTTATAAAATCTAGAAACTTTGAAAATTAACGGACAAGATAGAGATTCATTCGATTCGAAAAGTGGAACACAAAAGCAGAATTTGCGAATGCCCGGTCCAGACATAAGCGTTATGGTCTTATTTATAAAGTGCAGAAACTTTGCAAATAAACGATAAGATAGAGATTCATTCGATTCGAAAAGTGGAACACAAAAGCAGAATTTGCGAATGCCCGTCCAGACATAAGCGTTATGGTCTTATTTATAAAGTGCAGAAACTTTGCAAATAAACGGATAAGATAGAGATTCATTCGATTCGAAAAGTGGAACACAAAAGCAGAATTTGCGAATGCCCGTCCAGACATAAGCGCTATGGTCTTATTTATAAAGTGCAGAAACTTTGCAAATAAACGGATAGACTAGATGTTATTTCGATTCGAAAAGTGGAACACAAAAGGAAAATTTGCGAATACCCAGTCCAGACATCAGCGTCATAGTCTTATTTATAAAGTACAGAATCTTTGCAAATAGACGGATAAAATAGAGATTAATTCGATTCGAAAAGTGGAACACAAAAGCAGAATTTGCGAATGCCCGGTCCAGACATAAGCGTTATGGTCTTATTTATAAAGTGCAGAATCTTTGCAAATAAACGGATAAAATAGAGATTAATTCGATTCGAAAAATGGAACACAAAAGCAGAATTTGCGAATGCCCGGTCCAGACATAAGTGTTATGGTCTTATTTATAAAATCTAGAAACTTTGAAAATAAACGGACAAGATAGAGATTCATTCGATTCGAAAAGTGGAACACAAAAGCAGAATTTGCGAATGCCCAGTCCAGACATAAGCGCTATGGTCTTATTTATAAAGTGCAGAAACTTTGCAAATAAACGGAAAAAATAGAGATTAATTCTAATCGAACAGTGGAACACAAAGGCAGAATTTGCGAACAACCGGTCCAGACATAAGCGTTATGGTCTTATTTATAAAGTGCAGAAAATTTGCAAATAAACGGATAAGATAGAGATTAATTCGATTCGAAAAGTGGAACACAAAAGCAGAATTTGCGAATGCCCGGTCCAGACATAAGCGTTATGGTCTTATTAATAAAATGCAGAAACTTTGCAAATAAACGGATAGACTAGATATTAATTCGATTCGAAAAGTGGAACACAAAAGCAGAATTTGCGAATGCCCGGTCCAGACATAAGCGCTATGGTCTTATTTATAAAGTGCAGAAACTTTGCAAATAAACGGAAAAAATAGAGATTAATTCTAATCGAACAGTGGAACACAAAGGCAGAATTTGCGAACAACCGGTCCAGACATTTCCCCGTGTGGTGTCCGGGGTCCCTCAACTGAGAGGGTCAAGAATAGCCCAACGCCAAGCCAGCGTGTCGTAAAAGGCGACTAATGGTGTGTGATTCCCCCATCTTTGAGTCACCTGGTCCTCCAGGTTGGGGTTGGCAAAGGGTTTAACACCCCTTTCCGTTAAACTCAAACCGTTACAGAAACACAGACAGACAAACCAAATCCTTTTTTTAGCTTGGGCGACCGAAGAGTTTCTGGAATTACAGAATTTATGAAGGACAACAGACAAAGCCGAAAGGACTCTGCTGACCCGATGACGTCTTCGCCAAACAAGCAGCTTCGAATTGCGTCGTGGAACGTTCGCACCATGTATGAAGCAGGAAAAAGCTCTCAAGTTGTGACTGAGATGAGAAGATACAGGCTGCATATACTTGGAGTAAGCGAAACCCACTGGATACAATCCGGACAGAAACACCTCAAGTCTGGGAGAAGATTTTATATTCAGGGAGAGGGGACGGGATTCATACACAGGGAGTAGGAATAATTCTAAGCAAGTTTGCCCAGAAGTCACTGAGAGGATGGGAACAATGCGGAGAAAGGATCATCATGGCGTCCTTTACAACACGGAGTAAGAAGATCAGCATGAACATTGTACAGATCTATGCCCCAACAAATGATGCAACAGATGAGGACAAAGATACATTTTATGGTCTGCTACAACAAGTCATTGACAAGTTGCCAAGGAAAGACATCAACATATTGATGGAGATGCTAATGCAAAAGTGGGACAGGATAACGTAGGCTATGAAGGTATCATGGGACGTCATGGCATGGGAGAAATGAATGATAATGGTGAGAGATTTGCAAATTTCTGTGCATTCAACAGTTTGGTGATTGGAGGATCAGTGTTCCCCCATAAGAGGATCCACAAAGCAACTTGGGTCTCACCAGATGGTGTGACAGAGAATCAGATTGATCATTTTTGTATCTCTCGTAGATTCAGACGTTCATTGGAAGATGTGACAGTACGGAGAGGGCAGATGTTGGATCAGACCACCATCTGCTATTGGCAAAGCTTAAGCTCCGACTCAGAAAACACGGGCCAGATCACATACAAGAAGAAAATTCGAGGTGAATGCACTTGATGGGGAAAAGAATGAGGAATTCAAACTACAATTGAGTAATAGATTCCAACCTCTTACTGAGCTCGAGGAGGACATAGATGTAGAGTCACATTGGGCAAAGATCAAGGAAGTTTACATAACAACTTGCCACGAGGTATTGGGGGTAAAGAAATCGGAACATAAAGAATGGATAAGTCCAACCACCTTGGACCTTATTGAAAAGAGGAGAACAAGGAAGGAACAAGTGAATGCAAGCCGAACAAGGGCTTCAAGACTGGATGCACAAGAGCAGTATCGAGCCATAGCTAAGGAAGTCAAAAGATCTGTGAAGAAAGACAAGGAAGCATTCATGAACAGACTTGCAGAGAAAGCAGAAGCAGCAGCGACTGGAGGACACATGAGGATCCTTTATCAAACTACCAAGACACTTGCTGGAAAATATGGGAAACCAGAGGTACCAGTCAAAGACAAAGATGGGAAAACTATTTTTGGAAAAGAGGCTCAATCTGAACGATGGAGGGAACATTTCAACTGCCTTCTGAACAGACCACCACCAGACAACCAGCCAGAAATTTTGCCTGCAAGGAATGAGCTACCAATTAGCTGTGATCCACCATCGATAGCAGAGATTGTGGGTGCCATTAACAAGATGAAAAGGGGAAAGCTGCTGGACCAGACCAGATTCCACCGGAGGCTCTAAAAGTTGATGCGGAAAGAAATGCTGAGGCCCTGCACCCACTATTTGAGAGAATCTGGAATGACGGGATATTCCCAAAGGATTGGAAGGAAGGACATCTTATCAAGCTTCCAAAGAAAGGGGACCTCAGTAATTGTAATAATTATCGAGGCATCACTCTTCTTTCTATCCCAGGAAAGGTTTTCAACCGTATTATTTTAGAGAGAATTAAGAATGCAACAGATGCTAAACTGCGGGACGAACAGGCAGGTTTTCGGAAAAACCGTTCAACCACCGACCAGATTGCCTCTCTGCGAGTCATAGTGGAACAGTCTATAGAATGGAACTCTCCTCTTATTGTCAACTTTCTGGATTACGAGAAGGCTTTCGACAGTATTGACAGAGCAACATTGTGGAAAATTCTGGCACATTATGGACTCCCTGAAAAGATAGTAAACCTCATTAAGGAAATGTATGAAGGATCAAGTTGCAGGGTTGTACATGAAGATCAGCTGACTGACAGCTTTGAAATTAAGACTGGTGTCAAGCAGGGATGCTTGCTCTCTCCATTCCTGTTCATCCTTGCCATTGATTGGCTAATGAAGGAAACCTCCAAAGGGAGAAGAAATGGGATACAGTGGACCCCCTGGACACAGTTGGATGATCTGGATTTTGCAGATGATCTGGCTCTTTTGTCCCACACCCAGGACCAGATGCAAACAAAAACCACAATTATAAACAGCCTCTCGGAATCAATTGGTCTAAGAATACACCCTGCAAAGTCAAAGGTCTTGAGGATAGGTACGCGTCAAAGGGAGCAGATCAAAGTAAAAGATCAGGAACTCGAAGATATAGACACTTTCTGCTATCTCGGAAGTATAATTGACAAGGATGGAGGCACGGAAGCAGAGGTGAAAGCACGAATAGGAAAGGCACAGGCTGCATTCACATCTTTGAACAGAGTTTGGAGAACTAAAGATATCTCCCTTCAACTAAAGCTAAGACTTTTCAACTCAAACGTGAAGTCTGTCCTACTGTATGGATGTGAAACTTGGAACGCATCACAGGCATGTATAAGGAGGGTACAGATTTTTGTAAACAGGTGCATGCGTAAGCTACTCAGAATAAAATGGATGGATAGAATAAAAAATGAAGAAGTATGGAAAAGAACACAGCAGAAACCAGTAGGAGAGGATATAGGAAGAAGACGATGGAGGTGGATTGGACACACGCTTAGAAAGAATGACTCAACTATAACAAAGAAAGTATTGGACTGGAACCCTCAGGGCAGAAGATCAAGGGGAAGGCCACGAGGAACATGGAGAAGAATTAAAGAAGCTGATATACAGAGAAGTGGTAAGACCTGGAATGAGATAAAAAAGTTGGCTCAGGATAGAGAAGGATGGAAACTGTTTGTCTGTGGCCTATACCCTGACCCAGGGTGAAAAAGGCAATGATGATGATGATGATGGTCCAGACATAAGCGTTATGGTCTTATTTATAAAGTGCAGAAAATTTGCAAATAAACGGATGAGATAGAGATTAATTCGATTCGAAAAGTGGAACACAAAAGCAGAATTTGTAAATACCCGGTCCAGGCATAAGCGTCATGGTCTTGTTTAAATGAAACAATGCCATTTAAAAAAATATATGGTCAATGAGTAATTAAGCTAAATATGTGGAGTTCAAATAGATAACTTGATCTGTGAATTTTTTTTATAATTAGCTGTTTTTATTCTCCATCATTTAGGTTATGTGATTAAGTTTATAATTGAAATACAAACTTTATCTCACTTATCAATGTTTTGCAATATAGGAGAGTGTGAGTGAACCTGAGCAAAGGAAATTATTTGAGAGAGTGATATTTATCATGCTTTTCAGTTTGTAGTTGAATTCTAGAATGGATTCTTTATAGTTCTCATTGATTGTATGTCAGTATGTCAGTCTTTAGGACACCGATTACCTTAATGCGGCCACAATTTACAATGTGACGGCCACAAGCCCGTTAAACGCAGAGTGGGGTATTTGTTTTGCAAGTAATGCTATGGTTTTAATAGGATATCTGTCTCCTATTAAAATACATTCCTGTGTTGGATTTTGGATTAAATTCATGTCTTCTTCGGATTTTGGGATATTTAATTTTCATGGATTGTGATTGTGATTTTCAAGACTATTAATGTAAGTAAATGCCCAAATAGATATTTTTATTCATTTATTCTTTATTTATTTTTTTTAGTTTTGTTTTGTTTTGAAGCATTTATTATAAGAAATATTGTACATATGCACTTCTACACCAAAGACTATATCCTTTCAACTGCTTATTATTATTATTATTATTATTATTATTATTATTATTATTATTATTATTATTATTATTATTATATTATTATTATTGTTATTATTGTTATTATTGTTATTATTGTTATTATTATTATTATTATTATTATTATTATTATTATTATTATTATTATTATTATTATATTATAATAATAATAATAATAATAATAATAATAATAATAATAATAATAATAATAATAATAATAATAATAATAATAATAATAATAATAATAATAATAATAATAATAATAATAATAATAATAATATAATAAAATAATAATAATAATAATAATAATAATAATTAATAATAAGTGCATTGAGTGAAATCCCAATCCTGGTTGCCCAAATAAAACTGGCGCTAGAATCCCGACTACCTGTCTAAACGAATGTTGTTTGTACGATACATACTAACTACACGTTCAATATCGGGGCAGAAAATATACGTTTGGTTTTATGAAATTAAAACAGTAGTCCCACATTGTTCTTTGATGTTATTTGTGGTTGCATTTGCTTTGAAACTTACACATTATATTGTGTTACATTGTTTACAAAATATTTCTGGTACTCGTATGCATGTGTAGTCAACGGACCACCGGTCAATTGTGTTCTTTATTATTTTATTATTAATTTTGGCTTGACATCTTACATATGTGAATGTGACAGGTTGTTATGGATGGTAATTATAACATTAAGTGATTTTTAAACATTTTTACGGCGTTTTAAATGTCTTTCTTGCATTCATTGCCGAGCACCTCCACTTTTCTGTTACTATTTTAACGATCAGCTGATTTTCTCTTGCCTCCCCTTTAATTTCGCGGACTTTTTTCAGAACGAGGCGTGGGAGTGGCTAATAGTGTTGCTACTAAAAAAAAAAGGAAGTGACGAGGACCAAAACCTTGGTCTTTCGAGCCAAAATGAGCCATTTTGGCTAGAGAGAGACCAAGATTTTGGCTTCCCGGGGTAAAACTATTATTGTTTATCGAACTGTTTGTTTTTGTTGAAGAGGCGAGTATCATTTTCTAATTGCTTGTTTCTTTCTGTTGCAGGTTTAGTTTTATAAAGCCTCATAAAAACAGTATTGTCACATCCCCTCACACCCCCCCCCCCCCCCCGACCAAAAAAAAAAAAAAAAAAAAAAAAAAAAAAAAAAAAAAAAAAAAAAAAAAAAAAAAAAAAAAAAAAAAAACAAACAAAAAACAAAAAGCCAGAAGAGCGATAGTAAGTAATCAGCCACTCAACACAAAAATTAATTTAGCTTTCTTTTTCTCTTTTTCGATTATATTCTTCAATTTATTTCTAGGGACTTTGGTCTTCTGACTTAAAACCGTAATTTCATTTATTTGTTTCTTTACGTTGTGGAGTTTTATTTATTTATTTATTTATTTATTTATTTATTTATTTATTTATTTATTGTTCTTTTTGCTTTCTTGACTTGTTTTGTCGTGTCTCCCGAACCAAAATGGCTCGTTTTGGGCAGAGAGACCAAGATTTTGGCATCCAGGCGTAAAACCGTATTTTCGTTTATCGATTGTTTCTTTATGTTGAAGAGGCGAGTTGTTTTTTGTTTGTTTTTGGTTTTGTTTTTCTTCTTTCATTTATTTATTGCTTGTTTATTTTTGTTGCCAGTCTTGTTTACTGTTTTTTAAAGGCCAGTATGTTAATATATTATTATAATAAACCACCACCCCCCCCCCCCCGACCCCCTCAAAAAAAAAAAAAAAAGCCAGAAGAGAGATTGTAAGTTATCGGCGTCCAACAAATAAAATAATTTAATTTCCTCGTTTGTTTATTTTTGGTAACTTATTTAGTTCTTGTCCGATTATCTTGATTCTTGTATCATTTTTTTTTCTCTGTGAGGCAAGAACGGTAGTGTAATTTGTTTGTTTCAAATAATTTGACTAAAACATACATTGGCTTTTTTTTTACCCACGAGACTTGGCTCACTAATAAATTCAAAAGGGCACAAAGAAGGTGACGCAACTTTCAGATGGTCGTCGAGAAAGCTCTTCCTGTCGTAGAAGCATTTAATAGCTGCTAATCTGTGAGCAATCACATCAACCAATCAGTGAAAAGCTGTAGGTATTGGTGATAGGTCAAGAACCAGCATCATCAATCAAGAACCAATCATTTGCTCTGAGAAAGTCTTGACATCTCACGAGCAAACAGTTTTAAACTCTAATTCTAATGATGGGCCTATGAAAAGTTTGTGGGCGGGATTTTGTCATGATTGACAATCGGAATCGAAGACGCGGCTATAGATATCAAAGAGTAGGGTGCAATCATTTAAAAATGCTACATGATTGACATGGCTATCAGGGAACTCATCATTTAGCAGAAACAGAATCTGAACACAATAGGGTAAACCTGTCGATGCAACATCAATCATCCATCGACGATCCAAGTCTGTCCCTTTGTGTCGCACACATCGGTATTTCATTTTCAACGTTTGTGTTTTTGATACCACCCTAGACTCAATTTCTTGTCGAATTTCGTGATTTGACGATGTATACAGCTATCTCCAAGTCGTCATGAGGCCAAATAGGTTTCAACAGTCGTGACGTCACTTCCCTCGTAATGACGCATAGTAACTTGGGACTGGTTCTAAACTATCGGAACAATGGCGGACGCCCTTATGAAATACTTCTCCGACGAACATAAAAGTGTATCGAGAGAAGAACAACAGAGAGAGAGAGAGAGAGAGAGAGAGAGAGAGAGAGAGAGAGAGAGAGAGAGAGAGAGAGAGAGAGAGAGAGAGAGAAACAAAGAACGAAAGAAAGAAAGAAGGAGAAAGAAAGAAAGAGAGAGAGAGAGAGGGGGGGAGAAAAAGAAAGTAATAAGGAAAGAAAGAATAAGGGAAAGAAAGAGATAGATGAAGAAAGAAAGAGGGAAAGCGATAGAGAAAAAGAGAAAGGAAAAAGATAGAGAGAAGAGACTAGAGAGAAGAGAGAGAGAGAGAGAGAGAGAGAGAGAGAGAGAGAGAGAGAGAGAGAGAGAGAGAGAGAGAAAGAGATTTAGAAAGAATGAAAGAAAGAGAGAGAGAGAAATAGAGAGATATAGAGAAAGAACGAAAGAAAGAAAGAAAGAAAGATATATATATATATATATATATATATATATATATAATATAAGAGAGAGAGAGAGAGAGAGAGAGAGAGAGAAAGAAAAAGATAGACAGAGGAAGAAAGAAGAAAGAAAGGGATAGAGAAAGAGTGAGTGAGAGGGAGAGAGATATATAGATAGAGAGAGAGAGAGAGAGAGAGAGAGAGAGAGAGAGAGAGAGGGGGGGGGGGGGGAAAGAAAGTAAGTAAGAAAGAAAGAAAGAAAAAGGGAAAGAAAGAGATAAAGAAAGAAAGAAAGAATGTGTGTTGTGTTGCGCCTGACAGGCTGCTGTCTCGTTTGCTCCGTTTCATTTGACATCTTTAAATGAAAGGAATTTACATTCAATTGGAATTTTTACATGTTCATATTTTTAAACGGAGTGACTATTCTCATCCCCGGGGTGAGAGCTCGATCGCTTTTCTATTCTCATCCCGGGGGTGAGAGCTCGATCGCTTTTCTATTCTCATCCCGGGCATGAGAATAGAGGCAGCCATTTTTAAAAGGACAGTGCATCTTATGTGATATTTTTTGTGGATTTTAATCAGTGACTTTTTACAACATTCTTATATTTATGACAACTATTTTAAACAAGAAGAAGTGTTCATTGCCATTTTCCACTCCGTCCATTTGTTGTTTTGATACGTCGACAACTAATCATTAATGTAGCAATGAGCAATGACTATCCCGCACAAATCTTTGGGCCTCTTTTTCGCTTACGAAGTGCCCGAATTCGCGTCAAAATATTATGGGACGAAGCCGTTCCGTACATGCTATTTTTAAAAATTAATTACGACGCTGTTTATAGATGAATATAACTGAAAGTTGGCACACAGTTAGAAAAAAGGTCATTTTAGATTATGTCAAGCGACAAACTC
The DNA here is from genome assembly GCF_034508935.2 of Berghia stephanieae. Classification (NCBI taxonomy): domain Eukaryota; kingdom Metazoa; phylum Mollusca; class Gastropoda; order Nudibranchia; family Aeolidiidae; genus Berghia; species Berghia stephanieae. The sequence continues at coordinate 67,803,568 of NC_088362.1, forward strand.
GTGCGATTACCAGAAGACCGTTAAAAATAGATTTTTACTCTTTGGAGTATAATATTTCTAAAACTACCGGGCGTGGAGGTTTTGTCGCTGACAACGTAATACATGAACATTTATTCTTCTTTTTGGTTGTAAAATTTCATATGAATATGACGAGTACATTTCCCGTATTTTACAAAACACCATCCTAATTTGCTCTTCAAGTTTCAATCTTTTAATCCACTTATTACGCAAGATACAACCAAAGGTCGAAAAAAAATGCCGAAAAAGCGTCCCGTATTTTCGCGTTTTTTTCCTCTTTGCGGGTCATCCAAATAAATGACACCTTTGAAACTGCATAACTTGTTTATTTATGAATGGATTTTCAAAATTCAAAAACATTTTTACTCAGTGGAGATAGGGCTTTGATTTTAGACAAAAATTTTCCTCAAAAAGAGAAAAAAACATTTTTCATAGTCCTTGCTACATAATGTGTAACAATGGTTACCCGTTCCATTCATACCACCTGTACGGGCGGGGGCGGCGTGGGGGCAAACGAAAACAATCAGTGGTCAAAAACATCATCGGCCACCGACCGCCTCCCCGTTTCCAACCACTACGACCTCCCTCCACACTCACAACTGTCCCCATTGTAGCCAACACACCTGCTGTCCATACAATTAAGTCAAAACATTCACGTCTACAATTTGCAACACAGAATGTACGATCAGCAAGAAACAAAACGATTCTAATTAATGATTTGATTGTTGAGAAAGACATTGATTTATTGATTTTAACGGAAACTTGGCTTCATGACGAAGAAGGAAACATAATAAATGAAATTGTACCTGAGGGTTACTGTGCCCAAGTCCAAAATCGTTCGTCAGGCCAGTTTGGTGGTGGTGTACTTGCTATTTATAAAAAAGGTCTCAACGTTCATAGAGTGCACAATGAAATTGAATTCAAAAACTTTGAACATATTGAGCTCATGGTCACCATTGCTAATTTTAGCTACCGCGTGATTGGATATATTCTCGGACTTGGGAGGAATGGCAGGACAAACCTGCTCGATATAGGAACTGAATTCCTCCCAGTTCAGCCTTCCTGAAGTTCCATCTGCAAAGTGGGAGAGACTGCACCCTCGGTATTGTCACCCCCGCTGTGACAAGAACCGGATTTCTGCTGGCTATACGGAAAGTCCCCGAGGACTGTTCGCTTCACCTGCAGCAGCAGCCTCTTATGGTTCACACTATTATGTTATGACGATCGACCCAATCAGCAAAGTCCGGTCCGCATTCGCGCACCGTCGCGAACCCGCCGGGTAGCATCGTCACAACACACCTTTCGACTAGATGCTCTGCCGTCTCGGGTTCTTGTCCACAGCGTGGACATATTGGACAGGAAGTTAGACCCCACCGATGTAACGCACTTGCCGTTAGGCAGCTCCTCGACCGAAGCCGATTCGCAGCTACCCAGTGTCTCCTCTTACTGGTATCAAAGCCTGGCAACTTCTCACCAAGCTTAGAAGAGTGTAGGTCCCCGCCCCCACGAGGGATTGAATTCGTCCAAACCGACTTCCATCTCGTATGTGCAGCTCTGTCCGTAGTGAGGGGTTCTGCGTACAAGGGTTGCCGGGACTTATTTCGGCTCGAAACGGGGGCACCGTCCATTATGCGCATGAGAAGGGTATCCCCATTCCCTCTCTCTTTGATCTTACTCAGCCAGTTTCCCGTAATCGTTTCCCTCCGGACATCGGGGGGCTGGATCGCTGCCATTATCGGGCCCCATTCTCTAGGGGTTGTTGCTAGCGTTCCCGACACTATGTACATCGACTTGCGAAGTTTTACATCCACCTTCTCAACGTTTCTGCTTCTACCCCACACTGGAGCGCAATACTCCGCGGTGGAATAGCATAGTGCCAAGGCGGACGTTCTCAGGAGCGCTTGGCTAGCGCCCCAAGTCGATCCCGCCAGCTTCCTCAGAAGACTATTCCGCTTCTCTATCTTCCGGGCAACCCCTTCGAGATGCACCCGATAGGTAAGGCTGCGATCCAACGTCATCCCTAAATATTTTGGATACGGCTCATATGGGAGTGGCTGGTCCCCGACTAGGACATTCAGTTTGCGGGTGTGCCAACCACTGCATAAGTGAAATGCAGTGGCCACGGTTTTTGAAGTGTTCATCTTCAGGTACCACTTGTCAAAGTAGGATTTGAGTCTGGTGACGACCTCGCTGAGTACGCTCTCGAGACGGGTCCACACTTTACTCTGAATAACGAGTGCCCAGTCGTCCGCGTATCCCAGCCTCAGGGAGGAAGTGTTCGGCACATCGCTAATGTAAACGTTAAACAACATTGGTGCAAGTACCGACCCCTGAGGGACCCCATTCTTCAGTTTCCTTACTTTGCTCGTGACGTCTGCCAGCGCGACGTGGAATTGCCTTTCCCCTAAGATCGAAGAGAACAACTTCAAGGTCTTTTTGCACCTTATGATTTTTGCAAGTTTGAGCATCAACCCTTCGCACCAGACCGTATCGTACGCCGCTGATAGGTCTATAAAGACAGCACCTGTTTGCTGTTTTCTCTCGAACCCGTGCTCAAATGCTCTGCAGCGGTTCACCGTTCGCGCCTTTCGTAACGAGGGTGAGGTCTGGAGTATACTCCTTCTTATGGCGGGTACCCCTGAAGGTACCCTTGGCTGTAGGATCGTACACTAGGTGTAGATTGTTACAGTCCATCCATGAGCGGAGTTGTCTTCCTGCCTCGTTGCAGTCTCGGTAGCCCCATTCGTGATGGTGCCGGTAGCTATTAAAGTGTCCCAGACAGATGGAAGGATGGCTGACCACCGGTACCGGTGGTGTAGTCCAAGTCGCTCTAGGTGGTTTGTTAATTCTATGCAAACACAGTCCACCTACTTCCACGGAAATTCGGTTCACCCCATTGTTGTCCGTTACGCTCTCTATGACCCTTACCTTCGATGGCTCTTTAGCGTAAACGCCTTTGAGCCCCGAAGTGTCCTCTCGTTGGACCACCGTATAGCCTGGGATCTGGAATTGGGAAGATTGCGCGCCGGAATAAAGGTGGGTCTCCTATAGTAGGAGGATATCTACGCTATGGGCGGCCAGTACCTTTGACAAAAGCTCATTTTTTTGCCATACTCTGGCTCTCGATGTTGAGGGACAATATATGCGCCAGGTCGCTATTCCCGCTGTCCTGCCACCCAAGCAGTCGGGTTTCAGGGAAAGGAGGTGCACAATGGAGCAAGTCATTGCCTTTACAGAGCATACTGAAGCAGGGCTAGAAACGAAATAGCAAACTATTTATAGACATATCAGCGGCGCACGATACGGTCTGCTGTGATGGTTAATGCTCAAACTTGCACAAATCAAAAGATGCAAAATGTCATTGCAACTGTTCTCTTAGGGGAAAGACAATTCCATGTCACCCTTAGGAGACACCACGAGCAAAGTCAGGAAACTGAAGAATGGAGTCCCTCAGAGATCTGTTCTGGCGCCAATGTTGTTTAAGGTCTAGATTAGCAACATGCCGATAAATTCCTCCCTGATACTGGAATACGCGAACGAGTGGGAGCTCGTTACCCAAAGTAAGGTGTGGATCCTTCTCGAGAGCATACTCAGTGAGGACATTACCAGACCCTAATCTTATTTTGACAAGTGGTATCTGAAGATGAACACTTTAAAACTCCGTGGCCACAACTTTCCATCTATACAGTGGTTGGCAAACCTAAACTGAACGTCCTCGTTGGTGACCAGTTTCTCTTATATGAGCCGAATCCAAAGTACCTAGGGGTTCCGCTGGCCCACAGCCTTACCTATCGGGTCTATCTCAAAGGTGTTACTCGGAAGATAGAGCAACGCAACAGTCTTCTGAGAAAGCTGGCGGGAACAACTTGGGTGCTAACCAAGAGCTTCTGAGGACTTCTGCCCCGGCACTATTCTATTCCACAACGGAGTATTGCTCCTCAGTGTGGGGTAGAAGCAAGAACGTTCAGAATATCGATATAGATCTTTACAAGTTCATGCACATAGTGTTGGGAAATCCCTGCCCAATAACGACAGCAATCCAGCCCTCAGTGTCCGGCGGGAGACGATTACAAACAACTGGCTTAATAAGTTTTTTAAAAAGTAGAGGAAATGGGGATAACCTTTCTCAAGTGCAGAATGGGCAGTGTCCCTGTTTCAAGTAGAATAAGTCCAGATGATAGTTGTCTCTAGCTCTCCTGACTTTGGACAGAGCTGACTATGTGAAATGGAAATAGGTTTGGATGAATTCAATCCCTCGATGGGGCGGGACATCAACTCTTCGAAACTGGGGGAGAAGTTGCCAGGCTTTTCCACCAGCAAGAGGAGACATTGAGAGGCAGCAAATCGACTTCGGTCGAGAAATTACGGAGTTATAGTTACACGCCGAAGCAGACCGACCGATCGACTTACCGAAGACATGATCAATTTTTTCTCGCGTCCTCTCGTCTAATCTCGTTACTTCGGAATAGAAAGAGGAGGCGGAGCTTATATGATATAACGCAATGAAAGTTCTGTCCGATGACGGGTGGGGGGATATCACCTCTCCAAAACTTACCTTATTATATGAGATCTTGAGATTCTTATCCAATAATCGATTGCTCGTTTGACAGTTCGCTTGTGAACAGTTAGGAGATCATCTCTTGATTTACGGGCAGGCGGCTTTGCGTAAAGGCGGTGAGTGTTGTATACATCAAAGAGTACCGCTGACCGATGTGTAACCCAAAAGCCCTGCCGACTCGACTGCAAGCTCTTGTATGTAATAGTTGTGTCACCATCTCAACCCTCAGGAATGAATTAGTGAGGCAGGACTCTCAGTATATATATATTAAAAAACAAACAACGCTTTTGAATCACACGAGATACATCGGTGTGCTCGTCGCATTGAGAATTAAAAAATGAGATATAAATCAAGAAAATCGACCGGAAAAAAAGAAACTATCATTAAATTTTAAAAAATTGAGCAATATTTTTTTCAAAATCAATCTACTAGAAAAAAATTTAATTTCTAAACCTATTTTTGTGAAACAAAGATAAATGTTCTCCTTTTTGCAAGCTGATTCAAACAATGTGGTTTTCAAATTTATAGTATACGTAATCATTTGGAAGCTACAGAGAAAGGTGTTTTTGTGTAATCCCTTTCACACACACACACGCGCACACACACACACACAAACATATACAAACAATACACATCCCTGTTCATCTATTGCCTATATTATTAATGTTAATGTATACATCCCATGCTGATTGTCACTCCCCCCCCCCCCCCACCCATTTCCACCATCCAAGTACCAGCGACCTTTTCTCTTTGATTTCGTATCACGGTCTACCCGAAGCCCAACACCTCGGTCGTTCGTGGGTCAACCCCCCCCCCCTCCCCCCACCTTCCCCCGTAATCAATTTATAATTTTCTCTCCGTATAGAGCGCCACATGCACAATTATATACTATTGAATGACACTGACCTTGCCCCTCCCCTAACACATGGCAAGGGGAGGCCTGAGGTAGTCTCCATTCTTTCCTTCTCCGTTTCTTGTCAGCTGAAGCCAACAGCAACCCAAGCTATCGTCTATCACGTGACCTTAGATCCGATGCTGCATACCGCTTGAGAGTCTTCACTATCCAGATCTCGTTCATGGTCACGTGAGAAGGCTATATCCGTTCGGTTTCGGCGTTCGGCGTCTCGTTCGGCCCGATTTCGTTAAAAGCCTACTGCCTCACGGTACACTCCCTTCATCAGTAGGGACTTGCCACCTGTCCAATATGTACCCGTTAGGATCAAGGCGATGCGTTTGCCGCCTGGATAGATCATCACAACATAGTAGTGTGACACCACTAGAAACTGCTGCCACACGCTGATTGCGCAGGTGTAATCACGACGCGTGTCCGGATCTGTGGACTTCAAACTGTTTCTTGAACGAAAATCTCTAAGGCCTTAACTTATTGTGATGGATTTAATATTCAATTTCTTTTTATTTAATCATTTTTTTTGTCATTTCAAAACAAACAACATTTTGATGATTAAAACGTCCCTTAAAAAGTAGCTATCTGCTATTTTTGGGTTGTCGACTTGTTTCGTGGTTCGAAGTTTATTAATGAATAAATAACAATAAATAATGGAGTTATATAGCGTCAAAACATCCATGTTAATCCACTTTTCATATAAAATATTAAAAAAAAAAATGTTAATAAAATTAAAATCACGACAATACATAATAAGCATGTATACAGAAACAAAATCTAATCTACATCTATTTCATAAAAAAATTAGCCTTACGGAACAACTCAGTCCGCAGACATTTCCTGAGAGATGATAAATTTTCACAGGACTTTGTCCGAGGACTGAGTGTGTTCCATAAGCATGGAGCAATGGATGAAATTGGGGTTTAAAAAAACAAACAAAAGTGGATTTTGAGGTGGTAACCTTTAGAAGTTGGGACTAGGATGATCTTAAATTTCGAGTGGATGATATTTTTCAGTTCCTGCAAATATTCAGATCCCAATCCATGCAGACATCTAAAAACATAGTACAATCTCTTAAATTCTATCCTAAATTTCACAGGAAGCCAGTGCAATTCCTGGAGAACTGGTGTTATATGAATTCTTTATTTCGTTAATTTTATAAGTCTAGCCGCTTTATTTTGAATTTGTTGTAGTTGATGAATTAATCTGCTTTCACAGCCAATGAGAAGGGCATTACAATAACCTAAACTGATAGTAATTAAAGAATTAACAAGCATCTTTGTAATATCCTCATCAATATAATGTCTGATTTTTCCAATGTTTCTAATATGATAGTTACACTATTGACATATTTTTAAACCACGATCTTCCATGGATAACCTTTGATCTAAATACACCCCAATATTTCTCACACAAGAATTAGGTTTAATAGTATTTTCACCCACTAGTATCTCATTTGTATATATTTTTGAGAGTTGATACCTATTTCCAAAAATTATCATTTCTGTCTTGTCATCATTAAATTAAAGCTTGTTTAGTTTCATCCAATCCTTTATGTTCACAATACAATTATCCTTAACAGTTACTGATGACAGCTCTGAATCATTATTGAGTTTTGTATACAGCTGAGTGTCATCAACATAAAATGAAAATCAATGAGAAAGGTGGATAACATATCAGAAAGGGGAGGAGTATACATTGTAAAACGGAGGTGGGCAAGAACAGATCCTTGAGGCACTCCACGTGTTTATATGGATGGAGTTGATACATGGTTTTCTATAATTACTGACCAAATTTCTTTCAAACAAATATTACTTTAACCAGTCAAAAGCAGTGCCACATATATAAAATTGATTACGTAGTTTAGTCAAAAGTAAATTTTGATCGATAATGTCGAAGGCGGAACTTAAATCTAGTAAAACGAGCACGGCAGCACTTTTATTATCTATATCAATTACAATATCATTAAAAACTTAAAAAGTAATGCCGTTTCTGTGATATGTGAGGCTTTGTAAGCAGATTGAAATTTAACATTTAAGGCATTCGTCTCTATATGGTTAATAAGACGAGCAGCAACGACTTTTTCAATTAATGTTGAAATGAAATTCAAATTTGACACAGGTCGAAAATTCTTTAACATATTGCAGTCAAGTTTTGCTTTTTTTTCTTCAGGGGTCTAACCAAGGCATGTTTCAGCATATTTGGAAAATCGGGTAACACTAGACTTTCATTTTTACGATGGATGCAATTGCTGGGGCAAGATAATTTGCACATGCCTTTATGAGCCCAGTTGGTGTTTTATTTAGCGGGCATGATTTATTAGGCATATCAGACAATATATTTTTAACTTCCTCTATTGTTACGGGCTCAAACGATGTTAACGCTTTATAACGGGTGTTCATGGTTTTAGTTGGTTTTGTCGTGCAGGAAAGTGTTGTGTCCTGTAGTGTCTCTTCAGTTGATGTTGCTCTTTCAGCCGATGTCACGTGCCTAGTCATTGTTGTTTTGTCCATTGGTGAATTCACTTCTTGTTATTTCAACTAGTGATGTCGTGCTGGGATGTAGATAAGATGGTATGGTGGCGCTGTCGTTGTCTAGTTCCTGTTGGATGTTGAAACTTTTCTCTGTGAAAAAGGTGTTGAATTTGTCACATAGTTCTTTTGGACATGTATTTCTTGATAGATTTGTTGTATTCGATGGTGTGATCATTTATTTGACAGTATCATCAAGCTTATAAGAATCACGTTTGGTATTTATAAGTGTCCTTCACATATTGCCGCTTGTTACTGACTATAAGTTGATTGGTATCACTTTCGGCTTTTTATACCATTTGTTTGTAAATTTCTTGTCCAGACTTACGCCAAATGCGTTCCTAATGACGTCTGTCATGTTTGGCCTTGAGGATTTCAGCAGTGAACCATTTGGAATTTGGTCTTAGGACGATTGTTCTGGAGGGGCGCATGTTTTTTCAGACAATTATTGAGAGATGTGTAGAGAAGATCTAATTTCTCTATGACGCCGTGTGTTTTCATAACTATTATTTATGTCCAACTCACGAATTTGGTCTAGTAATTTGGTATGATTTATATCTTTCGTTTTTCTATAGTTGACTGTACGCCGATTTGAAATCGGGACAGGGACATTGACCTTGAAAAATATTGGGTGGTGGTCTGAAATGTCTGGGCTTCCGATCCTGACATCACTAGTGGAAATATTGATAGACCGTGTGAAAACGAGATCCAGGGTGTATCTACCCTCGTGAGTTGGTCCTTTGACATTTTGTTTGAGATTGAATAATTCTAGAAGTTTGGTCAAGTTGTCCGGAATCTCGGCATAAAAATTAAAATAATCTAAGAAGATAATTTCTCCAGTCTCGGTGTTTTTTCCATGGAGAAAGTCTTCAAACTATTATAAAAGTTGTATTCGTACTCTTGTTTTTAGTTGATGGTGGTGGTTTGAAAATGTTTACGACGTTAAAGTGTCTGTTATTATGGCGAAAGTGGATTTCGATGCGTTCAAATGAGTCGAAGTTTTTTTTTACTTTGATAACATTCAATTGGTCTCTTAAAACACACATCAAACCACCTCCACGTCTTTGGTCTCTATTTTCTTGATGATATGAATATCCGCTGGGGATGATCTCGTTTATTGTTATAGTGTCAGAAAATGTCAGCCAAGTTTCTGTAATAAAGAATAGATCCAATTTGTTTAAGACGATAGAATCATTTATTAACACACCTTTATTTCGCACAGAGCGGGCATTCAGGAGAGCACATTTTAAATTGTTTTCGTCATCTGTTCTCCTTTGTTGTTGCTGTTGTCGCCGCTGTTGTTGCCGTAAAGTAATTAGGTTGGATGAGGGTAGTGATGCTGATGATAACTAAGTCGACTGCGAAGATGGGGATGGTGGTTGTGATGGAAACGATATGGAAGATGACAGCGATGATGACGGTAATGGTGCTGACGATATCGACGACGATGATAGTGGTCGTGGCTTTAAATCAACTGTTGTGTATGTGGGTAGGGGTCGTGATGGTTTGTAATGGTGGGGACGATGTGGTCTGTGGCCAGTGGACACTGGTATTGCCCTTTGTTTTCTCGTTCCACCCGGTTGATGAGAATTTGACTCAATGCCGTCAACAACACCGTCTCTTGTTGATAATAAAACGTCGATGTTAAAAATAAAGTAGGTGAATAAAAATCTCTCGTAATGTGTAGGAGAAAAAGATTGGTAAAAATCAGGTTTTAGCTTAAAATCCATTTTAAAGAATGAGAATATCACAGAAGTAGTTCGTTTGAGATTAAAATTGATTTCAGATAATTAAACACAACGCCGTCACACGATTAACCATATAAAATCCACATTGAAGCATAAGAATTTAAAGTAAAATCGAATAGAAAGACAAAAGGAAACAAACACGACGTCCTGTCGGCTAGACATGTATTGGTTCGATGTTATCCTGACACGCGTGAGTTTATATCAGATGCATTTTGAAAACAAATCGGATCGGAAATAATACGTTTTTAGATGAAAAACTACTACCTTTTACCAATATTAAATGAATGACCTTATTATTTTATGGTCCAGTTATTTCAAAATCCTTCTGTTTCTTCCATATCGATGCCATTTGTAATCAGGCCAATTGACGGTCTCGTAATAAAAACGATGATAAATGTTTAAGAGTATACATCCACGTATATTAAAGGACTTTGCAAAAGATATAACATTTCCTGTCTGCTACTTAAATAACAAATCTCTTTCTAATGGTGTACTCCTTAATGATTGGAAATTTGCAAATGTTACGTTAATACTCAAAAAGGGTGATCAATGTGATCCATCTAACTACAGTCCAATAAGTCTATCGTGTACTCTTTGTAAAATATTAGAGAGTATAGTTAAAGAGAAAATAGAGTTACTTTTCTTGAAATGAATAAATTGCTAAATCATTGTTAACAGGATTAAAAAGGTGCGCTCTTGCATAACTCAGTTATTGCAAGTAATGGATGATTTTACAAGATGTGTTGATGAAAACTGCAATATTGATGTTATATATTTGGATTTCCGGAAAGTTTTTTATTCTGTGCCACACAAAATATAATTTTTGAAACTGAAAGGTTATAGAATTACTGGTAAAATGGAATGTGTCTTTATAACTGGTCGTAAACAAAGATTTGTCATAGGTGAATGTTGCTCTGACTACATATGCGCAACTAGTGGTGTCCCTCAGGACAGTGTACTTGGTCCTTTACTGTTCATTATCAATATAAATGAACTATCTTATACTATAAATTCTAAATGAAAAATGTTTGCTTATGACACCAACATTCATGCACCAACATTAGATAAAGATACCTTACAAAATTATATAAATTCACTATATAATTGGTCTGAAAATTGGCAGTTTTAATTACTAAATGTAAAGTCCTGCACATTGGTAGTTGTAACCCTCTATTCTCCTACTACATAGGTAACAATAATATGACTGTAATGGCAACTACATGCTCAGAAAGGGACTTGGGGATCATATTATTTGATAACAAATTTTGTTTTGATGAACATAAAAACAAGCTTGTGGGAATTATATACAGAAGCTTTAGCTATCTTTATTTAACAACTTTTGTCCAACTTTATAAGTCTTTCATAAGACGGTGTATAGAGTATGCAAATAGTAGTTGAAGTCCCTTATTTAAGCGAGAGTCTGTTAACATTGAGAACGTACATAGACGCCTGCGAGACTTTTACCTAACATTCGACATCTATCTTATTTAGAAAGATTAAAGTGTCAACATTTGCCTTCACTAAAATGTCTTGGAATAAGAGGTTATCTAATTCATATGTATACTCGTGCATTGTTTTTTCAATAAAGATTCTAATCATATTATAACAATTATTTGCGTGTTACAAACACTAGGGGAGATAAGTTTAAGATATGTGTTGAAAGATGTAATTTGTCTATATGACTATATGGAAAATAATCTAATTCAAAGTGTGACAATTTGGAATAATCTAAAGTTTGAGACAAAAAATTCTAATTCAATTTATAATTTTAAGAATGCTATTGATCAAGAGCTTACCTACCAACATGATATTTGATTTTGACGAATAATGTAACATGACATAGGATATTATTCTCTTCTGTATATCAGTTATTTGAAAATCTCGAATGTACAAGATGGACATGCCAAATTAATGTAAATAGAGTTCATTATTCTACGAATATATGACACTTAATTATGCATTAGATGTTCAATTCTAAATATTATCAATTGATTGGCATTGAATACTATATACATAATTGATAAATTGTATCTATGCATAAAAGTCTCAAAGAGCCTTTAAATGTTTTTAGAACTGATTAACTCTTAAAGGATACGATACGACACGATACGATACGAAAAAAACAAAATAAAACAAAATCGTGTTTGCTCTGTGTGTGAACTTTATATTTAACGAAATATAAAGATATCTTGGACGTGCGACGATTTATTTTTAATTTAGGTGGACTTTACTTTGAAGGTTCACATCGGGAAACGCAGGTTATTATATATTTTTTAAACATATTATTTTCCTCTGCTAAAGATTACAAGGGCTTCTGAAATGATATACATTTTAAAGTCATTTTCTACACGAAAGAGCTTGATTTGGAAAATAAAATAGTCTTTTACATTCTCTTTTTTTTTCGTTAGGTAATTCCATGTCGTGACATAGAAATAAATGCCGTAACCTGGAATAAGTGAAATCGAACAAACATAAATTGTACAAGTATAAAAAATAGCAAAACACATTTTCTTGCTTGTGTAGAATCTTTTAAATATTCAAAGAAGAAAAAATATCACACTGGAAAAATAATAGACACGACATGAGAGCTATCAGTTTAAATATTTTTTTTTTTGCTATGTCGTTATGCTCTGTAGAATCCGCCTGCAAAAAAAAAGAGAATAGCGACAGCATAGGGAAAATCCTTTTTTACAGACACATTTCGTGAGATAAAATTAATAGAAGGTGGCGGGGTGGAGGTAGTGCGAATATGCTTCGGTATAGGGGGGGGGGGGGGGGGGGGGGGGGGGAAGGGGTGGGGGGGGGGGGGGGGGGATTGCGCCAAAATTCTGAGAATAAATAAATAGACAGAGCCTTCTCATTCTTTCTCTTCCCTTTGATCAATGCAGTGGCCTGATTTTCCTCTCCGAGGTAAGTTATCAACGAGTTTCCTCCGTCTATCCTTTTCTTTTCTTTTGTTGACATTTCGGGCTTTCTGTTTCACCGACCCTCCGGGAGCGGCTCGAATCATCACACAAAAAATTATCATAACACTAATTCAATTCAATTGCGTGTCATACCTGGTTTCAACAATGACACAGACATGATTGTTACCTCAATATAAAATTGCACGAATGTCTAGTTTTTGTTTTATATATATATATTATATATATATATATATATATATATATATATATATATATATATATATATATACATATAAAGAGAGAGAGAGAAGAGAGGAGGAGAAGGAGTTGGAGGGGAGAGAGAGAGAGAGAGAGAGAGAGAGAGAGAGAGAGAGAGAGAGAGAGAGAGAGAGAGAGAGAGAGAGAGAGAGAATGTATATATATATATATATATATATATATATATATATATATATATATATATATATATATTGTGTGTGTGTGTGTGTGTGTGTGTGTGAGAGAGAGAGAGAGAGAGAGAGAGAGAGAGAGAGAGAGAGAGAGAGAGAGAGAGAGAGAGATAATGAATGTTATGCATGAATATTATTGCAATGTGGGCTTTTGCTATTACGAATTCAGGTTTGCTAGATCAACCTTTGGTTAGACCCATCAGTAGTTTTCTTGTGCTGTAATAGAAAGAGTAACATACTGTTATAATGATAATGGTACTATTTGGTGATAACACTGATAACAAAGATAGAAATGTAGTATTAAAATAACAGAGACAATCATATTGATGTTTGTAACAATAATAGGTGTAAATAGTTATGATGACGATGATGATGATGATGATGATGATGATGATGATGATGATGATGGTAATGAAACTTATAATTATACCTATAATAAAATAATAATAATAATAATATATAATAAATATAATAATAATAATAATGATAATGATAATATAATAATAATAATAATATAATAAATAATAAATTAAATAATAGATAATAACGATAATAATATAATAATAATAATAATATATAATAATAATAACATAATAATAATATAATAATAATAATAATAATAATAATAATAATGATAATGAATAATAATGATAATAATGATAATAATAATATGATAATAAATAATAATGATATGATAATATATAATAATAATATAAATAATAATGATAATATAATGATATAATATAATAATAATATAATAATAATAATAATAATAATAATAATAATAATAATAATAATAATAATAATAATAATAATAAATGTGTGATTTTTCACTTTTTCATTCTCATCAGGTATAATATGATATTACTTAGTTATGAGTTTCCGCCGTAGTGTCTTTAAAAAAAAAAAAAACCAAACATTTTTTACGGTGAGATAAAGACTTGAAAATGTGAGAATGTGACAATATTTGACAAAACAGAACGTATTAAAATTAATATCCCCCCCCCCCCAAAAAAAAAGAGCATTCCTCGACAGGAAAGACTCATTTTTGGGATGATTTTACACCTACGTAATCGGAATATTTTCGTTCACCAAAACAGCCCCTAACTCCTTCCCAGTTTCCATTGTCAATGAGATCTCGGGATGCCTAAATCTTATTGCCGTCACATTCTCACTCGGCCATAAATCGATGGATTAAATTTGTAACCGATTCACCAACTTTGAGATAAAACAACAAGAGATAAAATCAATTCGTGAGAATATCTTTTGAATGCATGAAAAGATCTGATTGGAAGTTAAATTCGTTTTAAAATAGAACGGATATATAAGTGTTTGCAGTTATATTATGATCTCGTGATGCCTAAATCTTATTGCCGTCACATTCTCACTCGGCCATAAATCGAAGAATTGAATTTGTAACAGATTCACCAACTTTGAGATAAAACAACAAGAGATAAAATCAATTCGTGAGAATATATTTTTGAATGCATGAAAATATCTGATTGGAAGTTAAATTCGTTTTAAAATAGAACGGTTATATAAGTGTTTGCAGTTATAATCGTAACCGGTGTCTTACAATTTAGCAAAACGCGTGGAAGTTGATATCACATTTACTCATCTCGTCTTCGTTTACATAAATCTTTGAAAAGGTAAGGATCTATACACTTATGATGTCAAAACCTCCTCATGGTATATCCATGTAAATTATTAATGTGCCCGGAAAGGATTGATCAATGAATGAATTGGGTAATGTCTAAATAAGATTCACATACTTATCCTAAACATCGCTGCGACTCTTGCTGTCAATTGTTTCCGGAAGCTCTGCGTTTCGTGTTTCCGGTAACAAGATGACGAACAAACCAGACGTCAAAGACAAAACACCAAATATTAAAACGGGGAGAGCCTTCCCAATGGGGCCGGAAATCAAAAGACTCTGCAATATACAGAAATAGATTTTTGTTTTATTTATAAAGAGTTCAAGATACTTAAAAGCGTCTTGTGTTGGCCACATTGATTAGAAACCCACCTCCTTTATCAAGATATATTTTGGGGTGAAAAAACTATTTCGTATAATAAGTTTAAACCTAAGACGACCAGAAGAAGCCGACATCCACTTACTTGCCGGTTTGATAACCCAACTCGTTAGGGGCTCATTTTTGCAATGGAAATCTCAATAAATGACACAAAATATTGTCCATTATCTACAACAATTTTAAACCAGGATCATAATTGCGATCGGGTGTCAGACCTCCGTATATGTACACGTTGGAAGTAGCTAATTTTCAGTTTGTTACAGATATAGAAACGATTTTTATTCTTGTTACTAAAAAAAGTATCTAAATTTAACCAAAGGCAATATTTTCCACCAAAGAGTTTTAAAAACTGGAATTTTATATAACTAGAGCATTTTTATAGCTTAGTATCTACTAAATGTGCTCAAAGCGCTTTACTTAGCCATTTACCCATAGTCCTTAGCCATTTAAAATACAGGATGGGACATGTTAGGCGATAATACTATTTCTTCCGACGTACACAACCCTGTTAACGGCCAGGTAGTACTTATTTTACACCTGAATACGGTGAGAAAATATGAGTAATGAGATTCTCCCAAGGATTCAAATGTGCCCTGCTAAGAACGGAAGTAGATAACTGGACCTTACGGTCCGAAGGCGAGTGTCATACCACTAGACCACATCGTCACAAAAATACCCCGACAGTTTGAGACGGTGAAAAACGAAATATAGGGAAAAAGAGTAAAATAGATATAAAGAAGTCTTTACCTCCAGGGATCTTCGATGACAGGAGCCTTAAAATATATATAACCCGCCCCCCCCCACCCAAAAATAAATAATATAAAAGAATGTAAAATATGTAGATTATTCACAAGACAACTATTTTATAAAGCAATCAAGCTACCAACACCCCCCCCCCCCCCCCATTGAAGAAGAACCTATAAAAATGAAAACAAAACTGAAAAATAACAACAACAACAACAAACAAAACGACAACAAAGAAATCGACAACAAAGAAAACAACAACGTAAACAAAATTTTGAACAAATCATCATAATGTCTCAAACCGCAACCCCCCCCCCCCCCTCTAAAAGCGAACAAACAAACAAAAATAATGGAAGTGGGAGGTGGGGTGGCGGATTTCTGAAATTGTTTATTTAACAAATCCCTTAAGGGAGCGTTCACATATTACGTCATCAAAAATTTGCCCTTTTTAGACCCCCCCCCTCCCCCAAGTCATCACTTGTCATCATTGACCTGACCCCCCCCCTCCCCCAACAGATGATGACGTCATCTAATTTAATAAAAACTAAAAGATAACTTTAATTTCACAATATTTATTATTCATTTTTCAAACCATAAACATTGATTATCAACGTTTGATAAAACACATTCAGACATTTTATTAATTTCAGAAACTGTTGATAATTTATGTTTTACGATACAATGGGGACATAAAATTTAAATTTGCAAAGATAAAATCTAACAACATTATTTAAATTAGGCTACTTGGTGCAGGTGCTATTAAAAAAAATTTCAGAAAGTAATTTAAAATAGTATAGGAGGCAAATTATTTTATAGCATATTAGTCTTTTAGTGGAATGAATTTCTGTTTCAATTTCCAAACATAAAATTAATTGATTCAAAAATGTTTCTGCCTTGGACCTCTGGCAATGTTCTATAAATAGTATCATCAATTTCATCTTCATCGTCATCACTTTCTCCCATTTGCTGTTCTTCTTGTATGCCGCATTTTCGTGAATGGTCTTTCATTGCTGTGATCAAGGAGTGATACAATGAACATTTAGGGCAAGTTCGCCTTTTGAGAAGTGATACCCCTTTCCCATCTTGTTTCTTGAGAGATGGGCAATACTCATCATAGCAATTTATCTTTAGCTGTTTTGAAAGGAACAAACTTTGAAATAGGCTTCCAAATCATTTTTGAAGCTCTTGCATTTAAAAATATAGGCCTAATTTGCCTATGTTTTGATGACATCATCTTGGGTCTGACCCCCCCCCCCCCTCCCCCATGTCAACACATGTCAACATTTGGTAGACCCCCCCTCCCCCCCTAGCTGATGACGTAATATGTGAACGCTCCCTAACATCAAAATTTCTTTCCTCAACTCACCGCGCTGACAATGTAAGGGGAGAGTATTCCACTAAATCTTGCCACAAAAGAACAGAAACCGAGACCCGAGTTGCGTATCTTGGTGGGACACAACTCAGTGGTAATGATGTAAATGAGACTGAATCCAATGCAGATGCCCATCTTGCCAAGGCAATAGAAAGCGATGGAAAGCCACCGAATGTCTGAAAATGGATAAAACAATGGAAAAATTGGGACCAATTGCATGTCCTGTATTGTCTTTCTCTATGTAGCACATGTGTACTAGGACAATCTCTTGAATGAGCATACTGTATCTTTTTCACACATAACCGCAATGTAACAATGTTTCAGTATGACAATGCTGGACCTCATTCATTAATCATTTCGAAAAAAATTGACATAATTTTTCATTGAATTTATCTCCAGCAAATTTTCACAAACAGCTTTTCATTTACCGATGTCAAATTAATTTCTGACTCTCGGTATGTTTACCTTGATCAGCAATGACTAGAGCTCCAATCCCTAAGGTAGCCAAGCCACTTGTTATCATACTGGAGCAATAAAACACCTTACGGTCAATTTTCTCCACGAGCAAGGCGCTGATCACAATACCTGGGATCTCCATCACAGACTGTAATAAGATCATATTAAAATATTAGGTCGGTTTTCTAACCTTCGACACTAAATTACAATAACATAGTTACATTGAAAAATATGGAAATATCTTGTTATCATCTTGAGTTGAAAGATATTAAAGGATAAAAAAACTGAGAGACTATGTGGTCTTGTGGTATAACACTCGCTTTCGGATCGGAAGTTCCTGGGTTCGAGCCTCTCTCAGTGCATTGTTGAGTCCTTGGAAAAGGCTCTTTACCCCAATTATCTCACCGTACTCAGGTGTAAAATGAGTCCCTGGCCGTTAATAGCCTTGTTCGGGAAAAAATTGTAATATCTCCTAACAGGCGTCATGTTCCGTCATCTATGTTAAGTGTTGCTTTTGACGAGGGACTCCTTGTTAAGCGATTTGAACACGTTTAGTGGATAATGCGTAACATAAAAGTTCAATTTAAATTCTAAAAAAAGAATAGCATGAATATGTTCTAAATGAGTCAAAAACTTGTGGACAAATCTAGAGTTAATTTTATACTTTAAGAGCATTTAACGTTTTGCAACCATGGCTCTCTATTGGATATTGGTCATTATCAAATTCAAAGTTATGAAAACAAATAATATTCATGAATCTAATATTGTTTTTTTCCATTGTGCTTTTGTGACAAATGTGACAAAAACTACATTTTGTCATGACACCAAAATATAATTCATGACAACATTTATATGTCAACTTTAGCCCATTCAGTAGATGTATTGTTCCATTCTTTTTAAAAAATTTAATCAGAAGTGAAGGAGGATGTAATTTTTTTTAAAAATCGTTTTTACCTTATTTCTTATTCTGATTGTTATCTTAAAACAGCTTTACCTCAATTTCTCTATGGTATATTTTCAGCATGCAAGGGCCATTTTGTGGTATTGTGAGATGACATTTTGTTTGTGACCTGAAGCCTCGTGATCGAGTCATGATAATAGTGTTGGACTTCTTGGAAAATGAAAATTGTAATAGCTCTTTATAAAAGTTAAGTTTTGTCCCGAAACATTACATGTTGCTGTTGCTAAAGACCCTTGAGCAATTTTGGATTTTGGTGTGTTGTAAAAGCACAATTTTCCTGTTTTGCCTCTGAAAGCTCCACCCCATTCTCACCAGCCCACTCACTCAATACGTTACCTGTAATACAAAAGTGATGTAGATATCCCCTTCAATGATGTCTCCGGCGCCAAAGACCATACCAAAATAAACCATGTTGAGTGTTACCCTGGAAACGGCAAACAAAATGAATAATAAGTCAAGAACATGGGAGATTCTGTGACCAATAGCAAAACAAAGCTTTAAAAACATTAGACTAAAAAGCATTAAACAGAAATGAATATCATGTTTGAAAACATACAAAAACCCTTCCTCAGCCAAAAAGAAAAAAAAAGAAAAAGGATCATGCATGTAAAACCTAGAAAGAAGAAAAGCATATATAAATAGAAGGAACAGTATATTCCGGCCGAGTTTTTAACATTAACAATTATTCTAAATCTTTATCTCTATAATACGAGATATGGATACTTTTCTTGTTATCAATCGCCGGTGTAATAAAGTACATTTGTTTAATGTCTTCTGTCCATTAGCAGTGATTTAGTATTATACGTTATTAGATCTACTCAAGGATTACTATACTGAAAGGATTGACATGTGGAATCTTCAGCCCAGCTCGTGGGGGCCATTGGTTGGATAACGATTTCAAGCAAAATTACTACTTTTCTGCCTGTTACAATTTCCTTGAATGCGCAATAATGGATTCTGTTCTTATAATTTCGGTACTTTATAAGAAATTGGTTAATTGGCGACCATAAGTTTTAAATAATATTTCTTATGTCTTGAATGATATGAAAATAAAAAGTAGTGAACTATCAACAATTTTACAGGAAAGTATGAACTATTTTTTATGACGCCCTCTTACAAATTGAGTGATTGGGTTTGTTTTCATTTTTAAAAATCGAAAGTACGAATCTGCTTTCAATTCCTTTTAATAACTATCTAGATCTATGGCTAATTTATCGAACCAGAATCTTTGAAAAGTGGTAAGTACCAATAATAATTGCGTAATAATTATTATTTAAGAAATGTTTAGAATTAGCATCTGGCTGTAGTTCCTGCAGACGATAGTTGGACCCGTTGTCGTGCTTGCTCTGTCGAGTCGCACAGATATGGTGATCAGACTCGACATCCTGAATCCTGATTCGGATTACTGTTTCTTATTTTATTATGGCCTGTGGCTTTATATTTATATCTTTTTTTCTATATGGTTAACTGATAAATATTGACTTTATTGTATTAGTCTAGTGTATAAGTCTAGAGGGCCCTTTGCTCGTCACGTCAACTTCACAACTTGAACAGTTGCTATCTAGTCTAGATAGTCATTGCTATTGCTAGATATCTAGCTAGACTAGAATAGTTAGTGGGTCTGATATTACCATATATGATGGAGCTTGGACTCTGAATATATAGGTATGCCCATTGCATGGATCTGGTGTTGCTGATATGACTGTCAATCGTATGTGACTATTACTCTGAATATATAGTTTTGATTTTGACTCATTGATCTGAGACTGAGACTGTTACAGTTACACTACACTCATCAAACTCACTCACTCTAATTATCTCTGTGATTATGGAAGGGAATTAGGGATCTGATGCTACTCCATTGACTGAAAGGAATGAACTAATAGTCTGAATATATAGTTTTGTCTCATTGTAACTCTATTAATTAACTCTTGATTACATGGAAGGGAACTATGTATCTGATTCTGATGCTACTCATTGACTGTAAGGAATAAACTATAGTATAGTAGTCAGATTTTTTATGAATGGCGCATGTTTTTCTAGTTTTTCTCAGATGTCCCTCTATCAAAAGTTGTAAACCTTTGTGTCAACCTCCGAATCAATTTCTCTTAATTGAATAAAGATTTTGGCCCATATTGTGATGCCATATCACAAAAAAGATTTCTTCTTCACGACCTATAAAAATTCACTTTAAAACCCCTGTCATAAAATTAGAGATTTTACACTGCTAAAAATGTAAACATTTTCGCACCACAAAGTAAGATGAATTCATCGTTTTTCAAAATAATCTTGTGACACGGTAGTTCCGGCTAGTGGTTATGAGTTCACATCATACTATTTTCCGAATAAAAGCAACACACATTAACTGTTATAAAGTAACAACTAATGTAGTTTGCATCCCATTTTGACTTTGTAATTTATGGCTTTTTATTTACATCACGTCGCAATTACCGAAGACTGATATGAATCTCTAGCTTTAACTCATTTGAACTAGTGATTAAATACTCAAAATTGTCAAATTAACAATGAATGTATATATTTAACTTTGAAAAATTGTATCTATGCATGAACGTTTCACACAGCATTTTAAGTTTTCTTTTAAACCTTTAAGCTCTTAAACAATACGATATGATACGGAATCTCTATCGGTTCCTCTCTCGTAAAGCTGCGAAATGAAGTCCACTTTTATCTATCGATAAGTCGTTAATTAAAGAGGACAGCTATGGAATTTGAAATTCACAATCAACCCTGAGTTTTGCATGTTATTGTTGTTGAATTCAACCACTTATTTGTGGAAACACTGTATTATAAATTGATGAATTTCTACTTTTGACTGGTCTACATTAAATTTATGTAATCCTCTTTGGCATGAATAACAAGCTATTTCATTTTAACAAATTCTTTCAAAATGAAGAAGCGGAAAATCATATTTTTGACACTATAATCATATTTGGGTTCCGATCCTTACTAGTTATCGATTTTAATATAGCTTTTAAAATTCGTGAAAAAATATTTTTTATTTGGACAAAATGATCCAAAGGTTCATACAAATGTTTGCAGCTGTATATTGTGAACAGCTGAGAAAAAGAAGAAAAAAGTGCGCCCCTTATTAAAAATCCGACTATTGTACTCTGAATATATAGTTCTGTCTCATTGATCTGATATGTTACTTTATTAATTACTCTTAGACTATGGAATGGAATGGAACTATGAATCTGATGCTACTCCATTGACTATATGGAGTGAACCAGTACTCCGAATGTTTTGCCTCACATGAACTTTTGCCTCTTGTGGGTCTGATGTTCATGGACGTGATTTTTTAGCAAATTCAAGATGGGCAAAATTGTGGTGTTGCGAATTGCAATGGTAACTACAATAAAGCCAACAAATTTGTGTTCAGATTGCCTAAAGAGGAACCAGAATGGGAAACATAGTTAAACAAACTCCCTCCTCATGATGATATTGAACCACAACCGACAGAATTTGTTAAATGTGAAAGACATTTGTCTGCAGGTGTTCCAATGAAAATTCTACCTGGCAGACCGATCGTCCCTTATAGGGATGAAATAGTGTTAAACAAAATTACAACTACTATGTAGTGCATCCCTTAGTAGATATTTTGGTATTCATCTTTTTCTTGGGATCATCCTCCGCAGATTACCTCCCTTTGTTGATATTTTACATCTCCTTTCCCCTTCATCTAATTGTTCACCCTCATCTTCATCATCACTTTACATGTACATTCATTAATCAAGCTTCTAAAGAAATCATCCAGAATCATTCATTATACGGTCAGTTTTTAGAATATCCATCTACTCATCCTTTCCGTTTCTTGGCTACTCTTATTCACTGCTGATAATAGTAATCATTAAATTTAAATATTTTTTGGACCCAGAATTCACAATCATTCTCTAAAAGGGTAGATCTTACCGTATAATGCCCCTGCTGTTATTTTGGTTTGAATTTTCTAGATTTTTAGTTGGCCCCCACTAGCGGGAGCTGAAGATTCCATATGTCAGCCCTTTCAGTATAGTTGTCCTTGGATCTACTGAAAAGTACATTGCAATGTCCTATTCAATTGGTAGCAAACAATTTATACCCCCTGCTTAACACTAAAGAAACCGAGTGGGATAAACACCAGCTCCGTACATTATAAATGTGACGAATCTACTCTGACAATGATCAAAATAATTACAAAATAAACAAATACGAGCATTTATATTGCGCATTTCCATGTAAACAAAAAGTTTGACGAACTTCACAGTTATTCATTAAATCCATCCATTTTAGGCTATGTGTAACCATTTTCCATTTATACCGTACATTAAAATTATAAGACCTGTCAGGATCATATTTGCACTAGCACTCTTAATATAAGCAATAGTGCATCTAACCATGGACTCTTTCAGTCCTGAGTTGAGTTGGGCCAGAGCGCCTTACCAAAGAGTCAAGAATAAAGATACTATCTTCTACACTGCTTTAATACAATAGAGTCGGGGCGGGACCTATCGAGGTTGCTGTTAATGATATAATGAAATATAAGGATGATAATATGTCATTACCAGGAAAAACACAAAATGGTGAAATACAACACGTATCGCCTGCTGGTACAAATATGCCAAATCTTCAGATTATTACTGGAACCAGAAGTAGTCGTTTCTTCATCCTCTCCACTCTCACCTACTCCAATGCCATCCATTTTCATCGTTGAATTGTCCCCCAACACGTCCATATCCCAAGAGATATTGACTTTGTTGGCCTTGGCGATGTAGACGATGACGTCCTTGGCCTCCTTTTGTCTGTTCTGGCTTAGCAACCATCGGGGTGACTCTTGAATTAGCCTGGAAAAAAAGCAATAACAGACCGGTTACTTTTTCAATTGCATCAAAGACATTACGTATAAAATCCGACGTGAGCTTTAACACAGAACGAAATTTACCAGATGTGTTCAATGCGCTCCATAAAAAGTCTCAAGTCATTAACAAATTCTAACATGAAAGAGAAGACAAAGTGTCTATAGGGTGTTTTTTCCAATTTTCGATGCTGTTACTGACCAAGTACATATTTTACATCTGAGTATGGTGGAAGGATATCATTATTGAGCATTCTTTTTCCTTAGAACTTGACTTTGCACCTTCCACGAAGGGACTAGAACATATGGTCTGCATATTAGCAGCCAAGTTTCATATCGACATGCCACAAAGCTTTGCAAAAGAGAAAAGAGCAGTAAAAGATTCTTAATTTTTGCTTCTCATTTTATCCTCTACATTCCATATACCCTAGATTCTATTATATATATATATATATATATATATATATATATATATATATATATATATATATATATATATATATATATTATATATACATAATACATACATGCATATAATATTAAAGATAGGGGGCCCGAAATTCGACACCGGCCCTAAACTCGACAATCTTATATAGCCTGCTTCCAAACCTGTTTTCACCTAAATTCATGTTTTCCGACATAAAATCATTCTTGTCATCTTAACCGCCGATAAATATTCTTTCTGTTTCACATACTTTCGGATCGATAAACGGATGGAAAATTTTGTTTTACCGTGCGTAAACTTACGGTTCACGAAATCCGCATCAACGGCCGCCATTTTGTAAAATTTTAAGGGGTGGCCCTAATTTCGACACCCTCCAGGGAAAAGGGGGTGATTTTGAGATTTGGAAACTTCTGATTTATTAAAACTAAGTATCATTTTATTCAAGATACTTTTTCTGTTCGATCTATGTCATATATCATATGTTTTGTATATCCTTCTCCCACCACCCCTCTTCTCCCTCTACGGCTTACTTCAGAATAAAAGGCGAGTTGGCCCATCTATTCAGTTATCTAATTAAAAAGAAAACAAAACCCTCAACATGAGAATTAGAAAGCTTTTGACCGGTCTACTGGTGGAGCTCCCCGGCCAGTTCTATGAGAGCTTTGACTGGTCTATCCTCTTCAGAAATGTTTATGTACTGCATTTGGGAGTTAAGTCTTGTCAATCCCTCAACTGTGTTTATTAAGCGCCATTGATTATTTAATACATCTGTTCTTA
>NC_088362.1:67833321-67888321 GCF_034508935.2 Berghia stephanieae
AGCAAATTCCTTAGGTCATTACTAAATTAATTTATAAAAAAAAAAACAATACACTTTGGATTTCAAAATAGTATCGCTTAATAATATTCCCGGTCTCTAATTCAATCAACCAAGAAAGGCGACAAGAAGTGCCGTTAAAATATTCCCCAAAAAATGTTATTTACGAAATGTAATGGAAGAATGGAATTCTTCCTTGTGTTTTGGAAACCGAAGGTTTCAATCGTGCATTCCCAAACACAGAGAGCATGAAGTCACTGAGCAAAATGTTGAAGTCTATTTAATTCATTACTAAAATAAAACAAATTAACTAACAAAGAAATCAACAACAACAAAAAAGAAATAACCAAACAACCCCCCCCCCCCAAATAAAACAACCTTTGGGCTATTGGGCTCATAAAAATATTCCAACAATCTAATCTGTATTTTTCCAATCTGTATTTTGAACATCGTGAGTGTAAGGATCATCTTGGCTGTCATCCAAGAAGAAGTGGAAAGAAGAAGAAGAAAAAAAAAAAAAAAAAAAGAAGAAGAAGAAGAAGAAGAAGAAGAAGAAGAAGAAGAAGAAGAAGAAGAAGAAGAAGAAGAAGAAGAATAAGAAGAAGAAGAACCGTCCCCCCTCCCCTTTTATTCCCCACCACTACCAGATTATCTGAATACTTACACATGACGTAACCAGCAAGGTATTGAGTGTGAGCGCAAAGGACAGACATAAACCTACAGATCAGCACCAGAATGAAGGAATCAAACGCGGACATAACAGCGGCAATGACACAGGCGAAGATTGATCCTCCCAGTAAAATTTTCTTGCGGCCAAAGCTGTAAAGGAAATGGTGAAAAAGTAATTAAAACCTACAAAGCATCGCATAAAAAAAATTATAATCTTGTTTTATTAAATGACCAACGTTGACTTATCTCAGCTTTTTGTTGTTTTTAGAACGCATGTTGGGTGATTAGTTCTCATTATATTATTTTTATAAGACTATACACTTTTAGGGTTTACAAAGCTTTGTGCGTTAGCACGATTGATTTGGCGGGCAGAACTAGTGGGAATTCTACTTAAACGTTTACCATCAATATGATCCGTGTTGCTCTCAGCATTCTTGTAAAACAATTTTAGTGGACAGTGAATTTTATAAAAGCTGTTTTTTTTTCAGCGTGGCTTTGTTCGATTATTGTATGGCCCTCGTCATGCAACCTGTAGGTCTAATATTAGAATCTCCCTGCTGGTGGCTCAAAGTTGAGTCAACAGAGAGAAAGCTCTGTGTTCACATTTTCTCCCACACTACAGTTCAAAATGACTGGTGATGATAAGAAATGACTGGATTGTTTAAACGTTACGGTTGTTGGTCTTGTTGTGACAACAGTATTAAATAATCACAATTAATACAAGTCTTATTATTTCATCCTAGTGACTGTTTCTTAGTTTAAAACGATAGAAGCAGTTTCTGCAGTGTCAGCGGGAATTGGATGGGAAAAGGGAGTAATGATATTAATATCTTGCCTCATAACATCCGCCAGCAGGACATGATGTACCAATACACACAACTATGTGTAACCTTGAATGTTTATAGTCTGATTGGTAGAATTAAGTGAAAACTAGACATAAAAATGACTGGCTAAAACAATGAAAAATAGCTGAGTGACGTCAGTTTCGTTCTCTCTATAATCTCTGTTATTGCTTTTTGCCATCCAACTTCATGAGCATCAATAGATGCTGTGCGCTTGCCTCAGAAACTTACAACATTGCCATCCGAAATTTAATGGACTAACTCACAAAACCATGGTTAACCTTGAACGTTTATAGTCTGATTCATACAGTTTAGTGATAATTACTCATAAACAAGGATGGCAAAATATAATAACAACGACCTGAGTAACGTCAACTTCGTTCTATCTATATATTTATTGTCTATGCATGTGGCAGACTAATTCTGGCTTCCCGTCCTCTGTGCAAACAGGATCTCTCACGAGGCCAGATTGGGGAATGGATATGATCTATTCTATTTTTCATTGTTCTCGAGTCATTGCCCACTGGGAGCAAGTAACAAACGTTCACGTCGTGCTCCTGTAATCCTTCTCTGAAGGAGACTGATTGCTACACTACGCGACCAGAGAATAAATTAGGCGGTAAAAGGATAGCCCCTCGGCCCAGACAATGGAAAACTTCAATGTTGTAAGTTTCAACACAGAAGGAATCTCCCATACCAAATGCAAGATACTGACAGAGCTAAAAGCAGATATAATTTGCTTACAGGAAACCCACAAAGACTCAAAACCACCTTGCATACCTGGCATGCAACTAGTAATACACCACGAACACCCAAAATATGGAAGTGCCATGTACACTCGAGAAAAATCTACCATACTGAAAAGCGATGACCACTCAGAAAATGACATTGAGATTCTCAGAGTAGAAACAACACTGATTACCATCATATCTGTGTACAAACCTCCATTAACCCCATTCAAGTGGCCCCAAATGAATCTATCTGATAGAAAACCAACCCTGATCATTGGAGATTTTAACAGCCATAACACTATATGGGGATATGAGCAAAATAACCTTGACGGAGATGCTGTTGAGGAATGGGCGGCCGGCAATGACCTCACAATCCTCCATAACCCCACAGACAAGAAAACCTTTATGAGTGCCCGGTGGAAGAAAGGTTACAATCCGGACCTTGCATTCATATCCTCTCAACACTTCTCAAACTTTGAAAGGACTGTAGGTGAGCCTATACCGAAATCTCAACACAGGCCTATTACCATCAGCATCAAACCAGCTGTTAAAGCCCTCGAATCAAATGCGATACCACGATTCAATTTTAGAAAAGCAAATTGGGAAAACTTTACTAAAGATTTAGACAATGAGATCACCAATATTAAAAGTGACCCACAGAGATACGACGACTTTAGAACACTCATATGGAAAGTTGCAAAGAAAACCATCCCCAGAGGATGCCGAAAAAGTTATATTCCATGTCTCCAAGATGAAAGCAAGAAACTATATGAAAGATACATTGAATCATACAAGGTGGATCCTTTCAGTAAAGAAACCCTAGAACTGGGTGAAGAACTCACATCAATGATCGCCGATGAAAGATCAGAAAGATGGAAGGAATTAATAACCTCCACCAATATGACCCTAAACAGCAAAAAGGCCTGGACTACAATTTCAAAACTGAATAATGACAAAAATACCCAGACAAGAGTGGCTGCAGTAACACCTGACCAAGTCGCACATCAGCTTCTACTGAATGGGAAACCAGCCAAGAAAGCACGAGGCCAACTAAAAGCCCTGAAACGTGAAATGGACAAAGCCCTCAAGGATAGTGAAGATCATCTTGACTCTTTTACCCTGGAGGAGCTACTAGAGGCCTTGTCCCATCTGAAGGCAGGAAAAACATCTGGACTGGATGGAATCACAACTGAGATGATTCAACACTTTGGCCCGAGAACCCTATCCTGGCTATTGGACCTCTTCAATGTATGCGCAAGGACAAACAGGCTGCCAAGTGCATGGAGGAAAGCAAGAGTAGTCGCCCTACTGAAACCGGGGAAAGATCCAAAATCCAAGAAAAGCTATCGCCCGATCTCCCTCCTATGCATCACATACAAGCTATTTGAGCGAGTGGTTATGTCCCGCATGTCACTCAGTCTAGACGAACAACTGTCTCCCGACCAGGCTGGATTCCGACCAGGACGGTCAACATGTGGTCAACTTCTTAACCTTACACAATTCATAGAAGATGGATTTGAGACAAAACAGGTCACTGGCACAGTCTTCGTCGACCTCACTGCAGCCTATGACACAGTGAATCACAAGATCCTACTCCTCAAAGTGGTTAAAATGATAAAGAATAAGAAAATTGTAAATATCATCCAGTCACTTCTCGAAAACAGGCGCTTTTCTGTTGAAATGGATGGCCGGAAGAGCAGGTGGCGCACCCAGAAGAATGGTCTTCCCCAAGGATCAGTGCTGGCTCCAACACTTTTCAACATATATACAAATGATCAGCCTGAGTTCCCAAATATCCGCCGATTCATATATGCTGATGACCTATGCCTCGCAACACAGGATGTGTCATTCCAACCAATCGAGAGCAGACTGGTAAATGCTCTAGACACCCTTACAAAGTACTACACTAAAAACTCGCTGAACGCCAACCCAGGGAAAACACAAGTGTGTGCATTTCACCTCAACAACCACCAAACCCACAAAAAACTTAACATCAAGTGGAATGGCCAGACATTAGAGTACAACTACCACCCAGTGTACCTCGGAGTGACGCTTGATCGGACTCTGTCCTTCAGAGAACACGTGAGGAAGACCAAGGCAAAAGTGTCCACGCGTAATGCCCTCCTTGGAAAGCTGGCAAACATGAACTTGGGAACTGACCCCAAAACTCTAAGGACCACAGCATTGGCCCTCAGCTACTCAACTGCGGAGTACTGCTCAGCTGTATGGGCCCGATCATGCCATGCCTCCAAGCTAGACCCCGAGCTCAACAACGCCTGCCGGATCGTAACGGGCCAGCTGAGAGCAACACCATTACCACTGGTCTACCGTGCAGCAGGAATAGCCCCACCACACATCCGGAGGGAAACTCATGCCCAAATACAAAAATACAAACAGGAAATGGACCAGAGACACCCCTTCATGACCACAATTGCCCCAAAAGCAGGCTCAAATCAAGGAAAAGCTTCCTCACAGTAGAGAGCCTTCACCCAGACCACTCAGCATTCTTCCGCCTGGACAAATGGGTAGAATGGGACAAGACAGCAAACGATGCCCTCCAGTCCCCAACAGAAAAGCTCCCAGCAGGCACAGACCTCAAAAGAAAAGACTGAGTGGCGTTGAACAGAGCTAGAGCAAAGGTGGGAAACACCGCCACCAACCTCTTTAAATGGAAAATCTCACCGGGCACTGAATGCCCATGCGGTCACCCCAGACAGACCATGGACCACATCCTGTCCGAATGCTCGCTGGGACCTCACTGCACCAATGCTGACCTGAGGGAATGCAACCAGACTGCCCGGGACTGGCTGACTCACTGGCGCGACAAGATATGATGATGATTGCCCACTTTGCACAATCATATAAGCTCAAAATGATCTACCTAATAACATTTGTTCCCAGTTTTTGAAACATTCAACATTACAGTCTGTCGTTTGACTCATGGGCATGTTTACAACTTTCATAAAATAAGAAGCGATTTGAGATATATGATCGTTGGACAGCAAACAACAGATCATCTGCTCTATGACTCGGTTGGACGAGAATCTGAATATAGATCGCTCGCATTGAGTAAAGCATTTCTTTCTTTGTGATTGATATAA
Source organism: Berghia stephanieae (assembly GCF_034508935.2). NCBI lineage: Eukaryota > Metazoa > Mollusca > Gastropoda > Nudibranchia > Aeolidiidae > Berghia > Berghia stephanieae. The sequence goes on from NC_088362.1 coordinate 67,838,662, forward strand.
CATTAATTTACTGCTCCTTCTCGTAAACGAGAAACAATAAATCAAATCTCTCATGTAAACAAATTAATGACGTTGTTGACTAAAAATTTCACAGAGGAACAGCCAACTTGGGAACATGTCTGTCATCTGAAACAATCAATCCTCCAGCTCCTAAGTATTATTCATATATGTTATATAGACTGTCAAATTATATACATGGTCCCATCAAGTTGAGCAATGCAATTCCTCTCATTACTTGTCAAAATATTGTGATAATTATTCATAATCTTTGCGACTGCCTATTCGGTTGCGCGGACTCTAAAGGTCGCTATGGTTTGAGCTGAAATTAACCAGTAGATTTCTGACCAATCAAAACATGGACCTTGTGACACACGATTTTCTCGATCACATTATAAACGTTTCAATTTACACGTCGTTTTCTGTGTTGGTTCTATTGTTCAAGCGGTGGAACAGTGGTTATTTTATTTAGACACATGTCGTGGATAGTAAAACCTGTGTAGTTTTGCTATGTTTACCAATCACTACCATTGTTTACATAATGACGAAAGGCGTGGTTATCTTGGTGTCTATTGAGACTATAAACAGATACTAAAATACAGAGACAGTAAACTTTTTATAGAAGCTGTGCGCTTGGCTAAGTTACTAACAATATTATCATCCGGAAATATCACGGACCAATACACAAAAAGTATGTTTATAGTCCGGCTAATACAGTTTAGTGAGAATTACTCATAAACAATGATAGCAACAACAAAAAATCCGAAAATAATACACCAAAGACCTGAGTAACTTCAACTTCGTTCTACCTACAGAACAAGCACCTAAAAACGCCAGAGGACGTCGGGTGCCTGGTATGGGTATATCTAGAGGATATTCTCTTTATTCTTAGTATTTTGTCCGTGCCCAACGTTTTTATCAGGAAGACGGCAAATGACAGCAGTGGCGGGTTGTCGGAGTCAGTGTCAGGTGAGGGTTATCCCTAATACAGACTATAAACGACCAAGATTACACAATGTTTTGTGAGTTGGTCCGTTATATTTCCGGATGGCAATGTTGTGAGTTGCTTAGCCAAGCGCACACCATCTATAGGAATTGTAAAAAGATATAGAAGACCATGTGTAGATGAGGACATTTCAAGTCACTAAAAATTCTCTCAATCATATTTTTAATTTTGATATAATTAAAACTCTGCACCGTTTCCGCAGCTTCAACTTTAGTCGGGTGATTTCGACTCATTAGATTCTTTATAACAGAATATAAACATTGAAAGTTACGCTTATCATCAATATCTAAACACGTATACGTCTTGACATTGCATACGCATGGAGCTTATAATTTGTCTCGATATTATCATTTCAGTCTTGGCTATAAAGGTTTATTCATGGTTATTTTAAATACATGCCGACCAGCCTAATTGTGATCCCTCCGGGTTCAGACCATCTTGACTATAATTTGTTGACACAGATCTCTAAAGTCTTGCGATATACTACTACTACTACTACTACTACTACTACTACTACTACTACTACTACTACTACTACTACTACTACTACTACTACTACTACTACTACTACTACTACTAATGATAATAATAACACTATCTGAATTGTATATGAAGGCAATTTTTCATTTATACAGCATATACATAATATACCCAAACAGACATAAATGAAACAAAAAGTACAAAAAAACACACACCCTCTCTCTCTCTCTCTCTCTCTCTCTCTCTCTCTCTCTCTCTCCCCTCTCTCTCTCTCCCTTCTCTCTCTCTCTCTCTCTCTCACACACACACACACACACTCACAGTCCAACACTTAAATAGACTTCGTGTCGGCATCCTGTATGGCTTTGGTCTCATCAGTCTTGTTGAGAGCAGCGACGGGTGTGACTCAGCAGACCAATCCTTGCATGGCAGTCTCTACCTCAGTTGTTGCACATGTAGTTTGACTGTGTGTTTGGTGTTTGGATCTGCTGCCTCTCTTTCCTCCTTGCTCTTCTCTCCTCAAACTTCTTCTTTCTCCTCTACTCACCTCTCTTTACTCCCTCCATCACCGCATATCTCCAGCCGCTGCGGTCGTCAGCAAGCGATTCCCATGTGTTTGGGTCAATGCCTGTCAGTTTCATGTCTCGTTTGCAGACATCATAGAAGCGCAGAAGCGGCCAGTTGGTCGCCGTCCAGAAGCTAGCTCATCGTACATGATGTCTTTGGGTATGCGTCCATCGTCCATCCTGTATACGTGACTAGGCCATCGCAAACGTCGCTGGCAGAGCATGAGATGCATACTGAGGGAGTTCGCTCTTTCTAGCACTGCATTGTGAGTGAGTCTGTTCTGCCACCTGATGCCTAGAATTCGTCGTAGACACTCACAGTCCAACACTTAAATAGGCTTCGTGTAATCTATCTAAAAGGCATACCATCATGATTACAAACATATATATATATATATATATATATATATATATATATATATATATTTTATATATATATATATATATATATATATATATATATATATATATATATATATATATATATACATATCTATGGCATTTTATAAGATCGTTGAACTCCTGCTTTCGGAACTTCGGATAGGGAAGAAAAGTCGTAATATAAAATCCTATACTCTTTTGTTCCTAAATTCGTCGAACGTGTTTATGTAACCAGGCATTCGGAGTAGTGATAATGCATAGGTTACATATAGATGCGTTGCATTTGGCTAAGAAACTCACAACTTTGGTATCCGGAAATATAATAATAATAATAATAATAATAATAATAATAATAATAATAATAATAATAATAATAATAATAATAATGATGGTGATGATGATGATAATAATAATAATAATATAAAATAATAATAATAATAATAATAATAATATAATAATAATGATGATGATAATATAATAATAATAATAATAATAATAATAATAATAATAATAATAATAATAATGATAATAATAATAATAATAATAGATCTTTATTGTCCATAAATATGGCAATTTGTCATTTAGTTACACTTGTTATAACGTTATATGATAACTATAACATTGAACAGATATTTCACTCCTACTTATTTTCTCTCTCTCTCTCTCACTCTCTCTCTCTCTCTCTTTCTCTCTCTCTCTCTCTCTCTTCATCTCTTTCTTTCACGCGTGCGATATACACAACATAATCATATTCGTTTCATTTTCAATTCGTTACATTTGCGGCAACTCGACACCAACTATAATCATCATTATCAATTGGTCAATTAATTTAACATTAAATAAATTGATCAGTCAATCAGTCAACGCATCAAACCTTGGTTTTGCTGTACCATATGAAATATTCAACATTTTTATTGCTGATGGAACGAACGTTGATTTATACTTGTTAGTTCTACGTTTAATCTGACAAAACCTTCTCCCAGATGGTAATAGACTAAATTCATGGTATAAAATATAGTATAAAATATGTTTTTATTGTTGGTAATTGAGAATACTTTCCTTTCTATTGCTTTTCCATGAATTCTGTCTACTCCATCCAGAGGATGGTTTATTATTTTTGATTGATTTTGAAATTTTTTATCTATCTTTAAGTCGGCATCCGCCAAACCATATTGCAGCCAAACGCAATTGCACTTTTAATCAATGAGTCATAAACTCTAAACATAGTTTTCTTCTCTACTTGAAATGTTCTCCATTTCCTCAATTTTCTCAATAACGGACCAACACACACAAAATATATGTTACCCTCAACGATTATAGCCTGCGGGTGTGATACCTATTGTAAATATTAACAGGGAAGAGACAATCTCTTTAGGGAGTAGTACAAACGAGGATGACGACGTCAATCTAAAGCCTGCGGGAGGATTGGAGTCCGATAATGTATGTATGAAATATGCAGGGAAATGTCTACGCATTGGAACATGGAATGTCCGGACATTATATACACTAGGTAAACTAGACAACTTGATTAAGGAGACGGATGAGATGAAGGTGGACATCCTAGGAGTGTCTGAGCACAGATGGACAGAAGAGGGTACTGTAAAAAGAGACACTCACACATTTATCTATTCTGGAGGTAGTGAACATCAACATGGTGTGGGTGTGCTGGTGAAATCTAACATTTTCAAATATATTATAGGTATATATGCTGTAAGTTCCAGAAACATTATGATAAAATTGAGAGCCAGACCTTTTGACATGTCAATCATCCAGACATATGCACCCACAAGTGATTATTCGGATGAGGAAATTGAAATATACTACGAAGAATTACAAAGTATGTTGAAAAACGTAAAATCAACGGATGTGTTAATTGTCATGGGTGACCTAAATGCTAAAATTGGGAACGGGAAGGAGAGTGACGTGGTTGGCCAATATGGACTTGGGGTTAGAAATGAGCGTGGAGACAGACTAGTTCAATTCTGCATTTAAAATGAGCTGATTGTTACCAACACCTTTTTCCAGAAACCAAAGAGAAAATTATACACATGGAAAAGCACAGGGGACTGGTGTAGAAATCAAATAGATCACATTATGATCAGGAAAAGGTTTCGCAACAGTGTAAAATCATGCCAAACATACCCGGGAGCTGATATCAATTCTGACCATAACCCACTTATTGCAAAGCTAACGTTAAAGCTAAAGAAAATTAAAAAACCAAAGATATTAGAAAAATTGGACATCGATCGTCTAAAATGGTCATCAGAATTGCAGGAGAAATATAATGTCTCTGTTTCGAACAGATATGATGAACTACTTATTGAATCACAAGAACAATTCTCACAAGCAAATGAAATTGAAGAAATTGATATAAAATGGAACATATTCAAAGACAGCATAAAATTCGGTAGTAAGGATATTCCAAAGAAGGAGAAAAGAACAAGAAAGCAATGGATGACACCAGAAATTTTGGATCTCATCTCAGAACGTAAACAAATGAAGAACAAACCAGAGTATGAAGCGCTGAATAAGAAAATTCAACACAAATGTCGCATAGCAAAAGAAAATTGGCTTAACCACAAATGCAGGATGATCGAAATATTTGGCCTAGATGGAAAAGAAGCCCACGAGGAAAAAAGACAGATTTCGGGCAAAAAACGCACCACTAACAACAATAACTGTATTAAAGACAAGAATGGTAAAATATTATTTGAGAAAGAGGATATAAAGGAAAGATGGTGTCAATACATTGGCGAGTTATTTGATGATGACAGGCCCCAAATACCTTTGCCAAGCAACACTGACGGTCCTCCAATACTCGCATGTGAGATAGAAAATGCATTGAAAATATGAAAGATGGCAAGGCTGAGGGTGAAGATGGCATTGTAACAGAAATGCTAACAATTTTGAAAGAATTCTCAATTGTGAAATTAACAGATCTCTTTAATAGTATTTACAATACAGGCTATATTCCAGACGAACTTGCAAATCGGTTTACATCACGCTACAGAAAAAACCAAAGGCGACAACTTGCAGTGATTTCCGCACAATAAGTCTGATGCCCCATGTAACTAAATTATTATTGAAGATCATCCTAGAAAGAATCAGGTCTGCCATCGATAATGAAGTTGGCGATGTACAGTTTGGCTTTAGAAAAAATAATGGAACAAGAGAAGCAATTTTCTGTTTAAATAATATCACACAAAAATACCTTGATCATCAAAAAGAAATATATACATGCTTTACCGATTACGCAAAAGCATTTGATAGGGTACAGCATGGAGAATTAATGACATGTCTAGAAAAGGCAGGCATTGATGGAAAAAATATACGGCTAATCACAAATCTATATTGGCATCAAAAAGCAGCCATCAAGATTCAGGGCGATCTGTCACCTTTCACGCCAATTAAAAGAAGAGTTCGTCAAGGATGTATCCTCTCTCCATATCTATTTAACCTGTACACAGAGTTTATCTTCCGTAAAACCGAGCACATTCCAGGTATTGTTATTGGAGGTAGGAGGATAAATAATCTGAGATATGCAGATGATACAGTATTGTTGGCATCGAACGAGACAAATCTACAGATCCTTGCAATTCAAGTAAACCTGAACAGTACAGCAAAGGGTCTAGAGATGAATGTTCAAAAGACGAAGGTAATGGTCATGTCAAAGAAGCCTGAAAAAATCGCAAAAGTCAAAATTAATAATCAAAACATCGAACAAGTAGATTCTTTTAAATATTTTGGACAGGCAATGACCAACAACGGAAAGAATGAGCTGGAAGTGAAAAACAGGATTGCTATAGCTAAGTCGATGTTCAGCCAACTGAATAACATTTTAACTTCGCGACAAACGCAGATGAAAACGAGAATAAGAATACTCAAATGTTATGTCCACTCAGCACTTCTCTACGGCTCAGAAACATGGACCTTGAACAAACAAATAGAGAAAATAATTGAGGCCTTTGAAATGTGGACTTTCCGTCGCCTTGGAAAAATCAGTTGGAAAGAAAAGAAAACAAATCAAGAAGTCTGTGACATCCTTGATATCAGACCGACCCTAATGAAAGTAATAAAAACAAGAAAACTAAGGTATTTTGGACACCTAAGACGCCATCAAACTGTCAACAAGGACATTCTTGAGGGTAGAGTTGAGGGGAAAAGAGGAAGTGGCAGGCCAGCAAGAACTTGGATAGATGATGTGAGGACATGGACAGGATTGTCGGCAGCCGAATGCAGTCAGCAAGCCGTCAACATGGAAGATTGGCGTGTCATTTCAAGTCGACCTCAGCCCATGAGATGACAATGGAAGAAGAAGAAGAAGAAGTACATATATAGTGAGAACTTCTCACTATGGCAAATAACAATAACAAAGACACGAGTGACGTCAACTTCATTCTATCTATAGGTAGCATAACTATTTCAGCAGCAGGATATATAGGCAGATTCTAAAGATTACGTGACGTAAAAGAGCGAGGATGAAATATCTTTATCATTACGCATTGAAATCTATTTTTAGTAAAATTTGATGCGTGCGGGAGAAAAACTATTTCTTAAAATCCATTTTTTAAAAACGAAGGATAATATGGACGCCTCTTAATAATTAAGTTAATATACTATTGTACATTCGGGTTTACCCCGAATTGGGTATTGTAATAGATATATGCTAATGAGTAGATTGTTATAAAATACTCAGAAATTACATGTATTGAAAATGTGTCTCTTACCGATCCGACATCGGGCCTCCAATGATAGATCCAACCAAAATTCCCAACAAAATCATCAGGTTGTTGGGTGCTTTGAATAGCACTTTGTTGCATACCAGGTTAAACTGAATTTGAAAAATTGAAATGAAGATTAAAAATCGGTAAAATAATCACGCTATAGTAGTAGCGATATTGACGTCACTCAGTTCTTTGTTATTGTTTTTTGCCAACCATTTTAATGAATAGTTCTCACTAAATTATATTAATCCTACTATAAAAGCTACACATAGTTTTGTATGTTATATGCTGGTGGTGGATGTTTTGAGTACTTTTCCTAAACGCATATCATCGGTAGAATGAATATATAAAAAATTAATGATAATCAAAACCAGGTCCCTGAGTTGGTCTAACCGCTACATGCCAATAATTCTTAAATCCAAGACTTCAATGCATGTTGAATACATTTTGACATATTGACGCTGTCTTAATTTATTGGAATATGATGTAAAATTGTGTAACCTTGAACGTCTATAGTCTCGAAAAAGAAGATAAGATTACAATGGCTCTCTAAGAACAACAACAGATAGCTGAGAAACGTCAATTTCGTTCCTTCTATTTATTTTATTATTATTCTTTTAACATGAGTTATCTATTCAATGTCTCCTTCAATGTTAACAGAATGCCTTTCTGATTTTATATAAATTGATTTTGAAAAGTGCATCGTTTACGTACAGTTGAAACAACAACGATCTCATACAGTTATTCCAATATAAATTGATGACTTATCTGCACAACGATACGACCCGTAATGTTCAATCTTTGGATCATTGCATTTTAATACATTTATTATAAACAGAAAGGATTGATCGATACTATGATCTTGGTGTGCATTATTTGAATACGAAATACTACATCTGCTACTACTGCCAATACTATTAATATTATTTAAGTGCTATCCTGTATTAGAATTGCTATTTCTTTTGATGCAAGAACAAAATGAGTTACCGCTATCAATAAACAGCTGCAACAACATCATCATCAACAACAACAAAAACTATTACTACTACTACTACTACTACTACTACTACTACTACTACTACTACTACTACTACTATTCTACAACTACAACAACAACAACAACAACAACTACTACTACTACTACTACTACTACTACAACTACTACCACTACTAACTAGTACTATACTACTTACTGCTACTACTACTACTACTACTACTACTACTACTACTACTACTACTACTACTACTACTACTACTACTACTACTACTACTACTACTACTAATAATAATAATAATAATAATAACAATAATAATAATAATAATAATAATAATAATAAATAATAATAACAATAATAATAATAATGATAATAATAATAATAATAATAATAATAATAATAATAATAATAATAATAATAATAATAATAATAATAATAATAATAATAATAATAATAATAATAATAATGATAATAATAATAATAATAATATATGCAAAAATGTTAGACACGAATTCTAGTGCAACATGGTCAATTATTCCAGCAAATTTGAATGGGTTTTGTGAGTTCACAATGCAGGTATATCAATAAAACTTGGTCTGTGAGTGATAAGTTTGGAATAGTTTTACGTCCAAGTTAGTGGGCTGGTTACCGTGTCAAGTACTAGTCAATAAATCGTTTCTTAATTGGTTTGGGGTTGTTTGTGCATGAGAAACTGGCATTTATAAAAATAATATTATATCATAAAAGGCGGGGATTAGCATTTAACACGTTTCAGGTTGAGTATGATTCGCGTTTACTTTAAGGGGGCCGATTTTAGACTGACAGTGGACGGTCAAAATCAGTAGGAGGAGTGGTTTGAAGGAATTGTGGGTACAGTTTACAATAGGGTATAAAATAGAGTGTTTCTGACTTCACTTGAGGTGAATGTTTTTATATTAAACTTTTTGTGATCACCATCAGTGATTCATTTAGGAACTTAGTAATATTCCACATATATTGAAAGTTGTCACATAGACAACATGACTTAGCATTTGGATGGATTATACTGATTTGAGATTTAAGAAACTGATTGAATTATGACCATGCTATTTCAATGGATTTCAAATTTACCACAAGAAACAAAGCAGTAAGAAATGAAACTTGGAATCTGGACTTTGATTTGAATGTCTTGATGTTGCACATTCAATTATCATCACTGGCTCTTGAACTCTTTAGTCGTTACTAACATCTATGACAAAATGCAAAGGAATATCATTTCTATCTATCAAAAAGCCACTATAAGATCACATATCTGTGCAACTACGCCACACTACTACTACTACTACTACTACTACTACTACTACTACTACTACTACTACTACGACTACTACTACTACTACTACTACTACTACTACTACTACTACTACTACTACTACTACTACTACTACTGCTACTACTACTTTTTACGTCGTAAGTTGCTATTCTACTATCATGTTTTGTTATTGTTAAAAAGAATTCTTGTCAGCTATCCATCAACACTTGACTTACTGTAATGTGTTTTGTTTTGTATAACTGTAAAGCGCCTAGAATCTGTGACAACGGGAAGAAGCGCTATATACATACCATTTATTATTATCATTATCATTATTATTATTATTACTACTACTTCTACTACTACTACTACTACTACTACTACTACTACTACTACTACTACTACTACTACTACTACTACTACTACTACTACTACTATACTACTACTACTACTACTACTACTACTACTACTACTACTACTACGACTACTACTACTACTACTACTACTACTACTACTACTACTACTACTACTAATACTACTACTACTACTACTACTACTTCTACTACTAATACTACTACCACCACTACAACTACGTATACAACAACAACAACAACAACAACGATAACAACAACAACAACATCAACTACGACTACTACTACTACTACTACTACTACTACTACTACTACTACTACTACTACTACTATTACTACTACTGGTAGTGGTACTACTACTACTAACACCTCGACTACTATGACGACTACGACTACTACTACCACTACACACACATACTTACCTCAACAATCTGTGAAACCACACCACCTGACTTGTATACCCATCTTTGACATTCATCAGTCTTATTCCTATCTGTCAGTTGTCTGGGTGAGTAAATGGTTACATTTCAAAGGATTGTATTTTTACAAGGAGGATAAGTGGTACAACTGGAGTTTATAAGCACGCCTTATGGAAGGTTTATGGGAAAATCTAACTATTAAATCAACAATCTGATCATAAAATTTTCTAGTTAAAAACGCCGTTTAATTGTAATATGACCGTAATTTAAGACCTTATTCATTGGAACTGCACAGACACAAAATGGATAAACAGATTATTGTGAAAATTAATATAGTTCATGTATACAAAATTATCATGATATGCCTATGCCTCATTCATATATCATCGGTATGTGGAACCTAATTTCAATTTTATACGGTGCAAATTGTCTGTGAAGCTTAATTTCTGTTCTGGAACTCTGATGGTATCCGCCACTACCTCATACTTAGGGATTCAAGAGGGCTAATGTTTGTTAAGCGCCAAACTAAGAACACGACTCCACGAAAGCGTTTTGCTATCATCGTCATCCATGACAACGTTTAAATTGTTTGATTCTGTTAAAATTTGAGAAATCGGACAGCTAAGATATTAACGTCACTTGTTGAACTTTGCTTCATTGATCATGAATCCAGACTTCTCTCTCTCTCTCTCTCTCTCTCTCTCTCTCTCTCTCTCTCTCTCTCTCTCTCTCTCTCTCTCCACAGCACCAAAGTCGCGCTGAAGCTGAACATTAATTTAGTAAAAAGCCCCGCTTTCTGCGATCTAGCCTGACCGACGGTACCGCTTGCCGATTGTTAGATATAAAGCTGTCAATTAGTAATTTATTAACGCTGCAGGCGATTGAGTAAGGGGAGATAACTGAGTTGGAAAAAACATGCATATAACATGCATTTTAACATTGTTATGTGACTAAATTATCAAATTATGAGTAAGTATTTCTCAATATACTTAAAGATCTTCTTTTAAACTGCTTTTTAAATGAAGAAATCTCATCCAGGAACAAATTATTGCGATATGAATTAAAATGACACCTAAAATTTAGTATTGTACCAAAAGTACATTGAATAAAATATTAATTGTATTAAAATGTCACCGTACAGATTTGCTTTTTTGACGTTATGTGATTGTTAACATGTTTTATCAAAGTGAAAACAGAATTACCAGTTAAGCGATGGTTATTGAGTTATGTGTATCTGAAGTGAAATCGGCTAAAATCCTTGAAAGTGAATGGATGTTATGTTACTGACAAAGTTAATAATTTGAATTAAGTCTTTATATCGTGTAATCCGTATTAGTCTTTTTAAACCATAAATGTCCTAAAGCCAATATTCATCACGGGTTCTCTATCGTTTAAAGGACACCAACAATTGCTTGCTAGTCTTTAAATAGGACAGTGGTATATATATTATATCTTAAGTAATATCTGATCAAAGAAGCCCAGAATCAGAAAATAAAACTTTACTGCATCCGCGATTAATATTGGTACTTTCATTTGTAAGCTTAATATTCTCTCTTTATCCACGTTAATAATAGTCGAATTCCACATAGAGATTTCCTCTTGTTGTCCTGTTGACATATTCCTATACTATATGCATTACCAGTGATGTGGAGATGATTTCTGGCTCAACCACTCACAACTGATAGACTAGTGTCCGATCCAGAGGGTAACGAGTGATTTGTATCGTATTACTACAGAAACAAGGATAAACTCCGTCTCATGTACCCGATGGTTCGCAATGACTCCTATTTTTCAATATAAATCGAAAAGAAACCCGAATCTGTCGGATGCTAAAGTAAAATATGGAAAGAATGTCAAATGTAAAAAACTTTTCAACGACAAGCATCGCACAATAATGACCGACACCAACGTGGGGGATTATTTATAAATGAAATAAAAGATTAAATTTAGCCGTTATCTTTATTATGCTTCATGGATTATGTGATAGACTCTAAAAACCATGCATCAGTAACATTGTTTATTTATAATTTAATAAACATTGAATTTTCACTACAGTCGAAACTGCAATATCGGACGACATTGCTGGTTCGAAAGCTTTATTAAGTCAGTCATGCCACTACACTTTGTACTGTGTTAAGATTATTAAAAGAACAACTATCTTAACAAACTATTTTGGCTTCAATGATCATTTACTATTGATATGAGACAACACTACTTCTCTATATTTTTCCTACTAGCACGGATAGATTCGTGAGGAGTGGATATTATTCAACTTTACAAGCATGTAACTTGGCTTTGGTGACTTAACTGTTCAAGAAATTAATTGCACTGTAATATGCATTCTCTTATCTTTCTTTTAAGCCAAAAACATATTTGACACATTATTTAATATAAATACTTTGCTACACAAAATCTAACTTTTTATGGTCTTCTTACAATTTTTATGTCTATACTTATCTATGGTTTACCCTGAACGGCGAAAATATTTGTTATGTGCCTGGCTGGTATCATAATGACATATGATTTTATCTCGAGTTGTTCACACCAATAATAAATCTTTAACATAACATAATCTTAAAGCGTGTTTGATTAAAGACACCAATAAAATTGGCATATTGTTGAAAAAAATGGTCCGTCAAAAGTGCTTGTAGGTCAACGAGGTCAATCAGGGGTCAGATAGTTGCAGAGTGTAGAGGTTTAATGATTTTTGGATTTTCAGCTAAATGTTTGTTCGTTCGGTGCCTTGTCCGTCTCTCTCTCTCTCTCTCTCTCTCTCTCTCTCTCTCTCTCTCTCTCTCTCTCTCTCTCTCTCTCTCATTATCACTTCCTTTGCAAAAAAATGTTGGATAATAAAATAAGACATATAAAAATTAGATAATCCCTTCATAGGTATGATGGGAATTTTTTTTTTTTGCATTTAGGTTGGAAACAGAAGACTAAAGAAGACTAAAAGAAAGAAAAGAAAATCCCCAAACGACTGCTGTATTGCAGCACCGTAAAATGAGAAATAACAGATTGTATTTCATGATCAAGGAAAGGAATACGAGATTCTAAATGAGGGTTTAAAACCAGGTTCTCCTCCTGTTTAGGAAATTCGTTAACAACTTGACCATCGTGATCCAAGACCTACAGCTATGAAAAAAACGATAATTAAAATGTGGTTGCTTTAAAACAATGAGATCTCTGCTCACCCCATATCATCCATATTGTATGTTTTACAGTGGGAGTATTGTTCACTGTCTTTGTCTTTCGGTATGTAAGTCTCGACCAGACTTTTGTGATATGAGTCTTGGATGGTGTAGGTGTCGTTGATCAAACCTGGGACGGCACATCTAAATAGAGAGAGTTGAATATTTTTGTAATATATTAAGTATGAGATTTTAGTGTTGATGGTATTTATAACGATAGTCGTCAATGATAATAATCATGATAATCATGATATAGGTGATGACGACAACTAAATTAATGTCGACGACACTGATGATACTAATGATAATGATGATGATGTTTATGATGACTGTGAAGATAACAATGATGATGATGAAGATAATGATTGTCGTAGTGGCAATTAATTATGATGGTGATTATGAGGACGATAACGACGAAATCGATGATGATGATGGTGATGATGATGATGATGATGATGATGATGATGATGATGATGATGATGATGATGATGACGATGATGATGGTGGTAGTGGTGGTGGTGGTGGTGGTAATGGTGGTGGTGGTGATGGTGGTGATGGTGATGGTAATTACCTAAATTCAGGGGTAACATTGTTGAAAACAACACTGGTAACGTACACGCCAAATGGAATACATATGAGAAATACAAGAAGACATAGTCTTTTCTGGTAGGTACCAAAGTCCCCGATTGAAGTCAACACTTTGTCGTAATCTGACATCTCAAAATAGTATCTGATAAAAATAATGAGACAAAAAAATTAATTAATTACTTTATATTAGCCATCGCCAAACGAAACCTCTTTAGGGTCTACTTCAAAGGAAGACTGGAATAACTCTCAGCTGCAGCGCAGCGCCACAAATTGATCTAGCTGGATGTGCTGCCTCAAGGCCTACTCACGCCCCAGCGGGGATTACAAAGTTCGAGGCAATGACCATATCGTTGTAGCACAATGACCCCTTCTGGACTTATTTTAAAAAGTGGTCATTCCAAGCCGTAGTTCTATGGAGTCGGAGCAAATCCCGGTGTCTATAGCGTGAAACAGACAACAGAAATAGCTTGATATTATTATTATTATTATTATTATTATTATTATTATTATTATTATTATTATTATTATTATTATTATTATTATTATTATTATTGTCTTACTTATTATTATAATATGACGGTGATGATGATGGTGAGGATGATGGTGACGATGATGATGATGATAATGATGTATGATGATGATGATGATGATGATGATGATGATGATGATGATGACTATATCATTACAGCTGTAATTATTGTCAATATTAACTTACTAAAAGTTGTTTCTATTAATTCTTGCATAATTTTAAAACGCAATTTCATATTTAAAATTTGGCCTCAACCTAAAAGTTTCCTAAAAGATTTATTTAACACGGTTTATTCTCTCAAAGGAAAAATGCTATTTAATCAATGAAATAAAACGAATGCACATTGTTAAACAATTTAACACACTTCCCTCGAACATACTATCTTTATTCCAAAATGAACCTTTATATATTCTCATCTTCCCTTTGCCCACGTAACTGGTCTAATCTTCTAATTAATAGATTAGTTATTTAATAGGTTGAATTATTCATTAGTCATTTAAAAAAAAAAAACTCAAATAATTCACATTTAAATCAACATAAGATACGACATGACGATAATGATTTTTTTGCACTGTACAATGAGATTTGTTTACATAAGATTTATATATTCATGAAATATTCTTTTAGCAAGAGTAATATTATTGCTGCTGCTATTACTACCACAACTACTACTACTACTACTACTACTACTACTACTACTACTACTACTACTACTACTACTACTACTACTACTACTACTACTACTACTACTACTACTACTACTACTAACTACTACTACTACTACTACTACTACTACTACTACTACTACTACTACTACTCTACTACTACTACTACTACTACTACTACTACTACTACTACTACTACTACTACTACTACTACTACTAGTAGTAGTAGTAGTAGTAGTAGTAGTAGTAGTAGTAGTAGTAGTAGTAGTAGTAATGCTTTACTACGTGGGGAAAAAAAGACAAATGGAAAGAGAAAACAATATTGGGTGCATCCTTTAATGACCCGATGATTGCTCAAGGGTCAATTACATAGACTCTATGGTGATCTCCGATCTTATCTTAAAATGAGTTTCTTGGAATCACCTTACTTTACCCAGGTGTAAATGAGTACCAGTTCGTTGATGAAAGTAATCTTTGACGGACTAGCATCATTCAAGATAGAAAGTCAACATGGCTCGGTGGCACGGTCTTTGCTTCGTACCCGAAAGGTATCAGGTTCGATCACCCGCTGATGCGCTGTATGGCCTTGAGTAAGTCAGTTTGTAACTCAATTTGCGGCGCTGCACTGCGGTGACGCCTGGGTTATTCCAGTCTTCCCTTGGAATAGACCCTCGAGAAAAATTTCCCCTATGGGATGAAAAAAGGGAATTAAAAAATTTAAACTGTTATCTGTCTGCTCAACGCTACAGAAACATGGATAAGTTCCGGATTTCTAAGCTTAGGAGGCAAGATGGCCGAATGGTTAGCGCGTTGTACTCTGGACTCAGAGGTTCTGTGTTCGATTCCGACCGAAGCCAATTTGTACTTTCCTAGAGCAAGAAAATTTACTCCAATCCCTCACTCCATTCAGGTTTAGAAGGGTACCTGTCAAGGTGGGATAGTAATCTGCTATAGACTAACGTCCTGTTCAAAGGTTTTCAAACAAACACGTTAATTGTCCGCTTCACGCTATTGAAACCGGATAACTCCTGCACCATTGGCTACAAGCTCTAAAGGACTTAATTTGTCTAACAATGAGCCCAAGTGGCTCAGAAGGACTTACTTAAAAATATTTTCATTGCGAATTCCGGAATAAATAACTATAAAGATAATTGATCCCACAAGTTACGAATAGATATTTTAGACAAGTTACTGCTGTGTCACAAAGTGTGACACTTCTTAAATTATATTTATAAACATGCGTTTTTAAATTGCCGAAAATGTTTATGTTGCTATGCATCTCTAAGGTTGTTTCATCACATATAATTATTTTTTGAATTGTTTCTTGCTTTTTTATATTCAGAATTGAAATAAATAAATAAATAAATTATAACTGTGAAATTGAATGTAAGCTTCAGTTTAATATACGAAAACAAATACAATGGACGTTTCGGATTTCCCTTCATCAACAAAACTGGATGAATGAAAAACTACAGACGAATGAGATAATGTGGTAGTGGCGTTGTTAAGATGCATAAACAAAAACATTGATGGGCAGGAAATTGTATGCAACTTTGTGAGGAAGCGCGAATTAAATATTTTCTCTATCAGCTGGTACTTGTGATTTATGCCATTATGGGGCTTGAGTTCGTATTTTTACCGTCCTCGTTCTTTTAGGAGCAATGATTGTTTTCGGTGGTTGCGGTGTCGAGTTGGCCGAAGAAGTGACATTACAAAACAAATAACAATTGGGCCCATGGCCGTCGCATGGGGATAAACAGACATTACACAAAAATGATGGCTGAAGTAAAAAAAAAATCACATTAAGGAAAAGAAAGGTGTGGCTATAGTGGTTGAGATTATGGAGACAAGAAGAATAGAAATTGTGATTAATTAACAAATGGAATAACCTGCGGCGATATATGTATAATGGGTTTATATAGCAATTCAAAATGCGAAAATGTGGAACGCCTCTTTAGGTAACTATCAGACAGAGAAAGACGCTCACCTTACGACACAAGCACATTTTCTATCCAGGTGAAGTTCAATTCAACATATGTTTGAAAACTTGTGTATCCCAGAAAAACGTAGTGAGGTATGTAGTTTTAAGCATGTAGTGGCAGAGATACATTCGAACCAGTCGAAGCTATCATCCGTATAGTGTTGATCATGATCACTTTAGTTAAATGCCGGTGTACAATGTTATCAATGCTATCGATTTTAGCCTACATTACCAGAGTGGCTGCATGCGTTAAATAACAATTACCTTTTTTTTTTACAAAACGATGTTGAGTTTAAAAGAAAAAGTTGATTTAAATGTACTACTTATACTACTACTACTACTACTACTACTACTACTACTACTACTACTTACTAACTACTACTACACCACTACTACTCACTACTACTATACTACTATACTACTAACTACTACTACTACTAACTACTGCTGCTATTAATTACTACTATTGACTACTACTACTACTACAACTACTACTAAGACTATACTACTACTACTTACTACACTACTACTACTATCACTGCTAGTACTACTACTACTACTACTACTACTACTACTACTACTACTAAACTACTACTACTACTACTACTACTACTACTACTACTACTACTACTACACACTACTATACTACTATTTACTACTGCTACTACTACAACTACTACTACTACTACTACTACTACTACTACTACTACTACTACTACTACTACTACTACTTATCTTCTGTAAGTTGTAGGTATAGACTCATGCATATTTTAAGTAACATAATTATAATGCTAACGCACATAGCATGGCGTAAACACATGATATGTACTCTGATTGGTATCATGCTGCACTAGATTAACAAAACTAGCAAAACCATGGTATGATCAATTTTCATGTAATAAGTCATAATGATACCATGCACATCATTATGATACAGTCTGTAGATCAGAAATTTTTAAAAAGGAAATTATATCAGTGTATTCCACTCACCCCTTATTAATGATATCACACCACTGAACATAATAAAAAATGTTCGTTCCAGTAAGATATTTTGGGTTGAAGAGAATGTATTGTTGTAAGGTGCATCGTAATGGACGGTAAATGCCCTGTCGATCTTGTCACTTGTGGCATTTAGTTGGATTTACAAGTAGGGTATTGTGTCCAAGTGTTTTAATAACTGACCGGTTATTTGTTAGTCATAACTAATTTGCTGTTTTATGTTTATTGTTGATATTACAAAGCATTTTTCGGGGTGGAATTTCATCTAGCAGGTTTGTTCCTATGATAAAAGTTGATTCAAGATCACTCTGTAATATTTCTGCATCGTTCTGGGTTTCAATGACTCAACATAAGATGCTGTCATTAGCGAACAGTTTGAGCTTGGTAAGAATTATTATGTTTTTTTTTCGTAAGCCGTTAATGAATGTTTGAAAGCAGAGCGGTCCAATGATGTACCCCGGATAAAACGGTGTATTTCTCACTTCTATGTCCATCCAGCACTTTTTCCTTAGTTCTATCGCAGAGCCAGCATTGAAGCCAGTGAAGAAGGTTTTGTTCCTTTGTTTTGAGTCGTTTTCGTCATTAGTGGTCTTTTCGGGTTACTTTGGGTCGATGTTTTTAATTACACGGTGTTCCAGTTTTCTGAGGAGTTGTCTATGGAGCACATTATCAAATGCCTTCGACAAGTCTAAAAAAAGTAGATCTAATCGTTTTTTTGCTGTCTAATGTCCTTCTTAGTTCTTATATGGTGTTTACTAGCGGGCTTTCACATGAGCTATGTTTTCGTATCCCATGTTGGTAATCGACTAGCACATAATGTCTTTCATAGTGCTCCACTATTGAATGAAACACGATATGCCCGAGTTCTTAACATGTGACAAACGTCAGCTACACTAGTCTATAGTTAGAGCCAACATCCCCTTTCCCTTTTTTGTGTATGGTATTGACTTATGCACAACCTGTGTTGAGTGACTGTTGGTAAATCATGCCTCAATAAGGAGCTATTTCTGCTGCGCATTCTTTTTTTAGGATCCCGGTTTGTATCAGATCTGAGCCAATTGCTTTAGAAGGATTTAGACCCTGGCGCTGTTTGGTTATGCCGGTTTGGCTAATGGTTATTATTGATATTGGAGGAATGCTGCTCCATTTCTAGTAAGCAAAGTAGTGTTTTCTTTTGTGAATGTGCTTTTGTAATGTGTGTCAAGAATGTTTGCTGTCTCTGTGGTGCCAGTAGCTTCCGTTCCATCCGGTTTTTGTAAAACTGATGTATCCCCGCGTTTAAAATTGAGGTAGTTCCAGAAACAAAATGAGATACTACCATTTAGCTTTATATTAGACTAGGAGTCAGCTTTCAGCATGTCAGTGACATATTTGTCATGCTCTTTCTTAAGTTCTGTTTTTATTTCCATACGAAGAGCTCTAAAATTGTCACAGTCCTTTTTTTCTAAGTTGTAGCGAGGCTGATTTTCTCGAATTGATGCTTCGTGTCATCCAAGGCAAGTGTTGCTTTCTGCTTAAGATTTTGCTCGGGATGTGCTAATTGGCTGATTCTGATTCCATGATGGTTGTCTGGAAACTATCTCGATTTTTATTTATATCATTTAAATTTGCTTTGTTTTCAAAAGCTTCAAAGTTGTCTTTAAGTACATTCATTATCCCGTTCATGTCTCTTTTTGAGTAAACGAATACCGTTCTCGATGGTTTTCATTTGATTTGTAGTTAAGCTTTAATAAAAAAAAAATTAAGATGTCATGATTACTCATTCCTGGAAGAACTTGTATGTTTTGGATGAGGTCAGGATATGTGCTGAGGATGATTTCAAGTGTGTTTACTCCACGAGTTGGTTCCAGTTTGGGTCATGTTGAAGTCATGGGCGATTTGAAGCATCTTTTCATTTACTTATTAGCCATATAACAGATTTGGTTTGACGCTAAGGTTCTCCCAGTTGATATCAGGGAGGTTGAAGTCTCCAGCAAGTACTATATGTGGCGGAGTTTTCCCTTTATTGTAGATTTTTTAGAAGGATTGTTGTTCTATTACAGTTGTATAAAATCCACCAAAGAGGATTTCTCCTCAATGGACAGAGTCAATTTTGTCTAGATTATTTCGCAATTAGTGCCTGCATTTCTCTCGACTGATGTTATATTACTTTCCACCGCTATTAAGAGACCTTCTTCGCCTAGTATACGGTCCTTTCGGTAAGGCGGTGGGTCGAGGACGTTTTCATTAAATATGGGTTTGCTGTCAATATCTTTGTTTAAGTGTGTTTCTGTTGCTATTAGAACACAGGGACGATGGGTTTGTATTAATTGTTCCAGTGTAATCTTTTTATTTACGCTAATTTCACCACGACAATTCAGGTTAATAACCGTGATTGTGTTTCTTGTATTTGTATAGAATTTCCCCAACTCGAACCAAAATGACAAAACATCTTTCATTTTCCACGGTGGTGAGAATACTTTTGTTTCTCACATTTATGGAACAAGATAATCCAATTTATCATTTCCTAGAAGTCTCGGTTTAAAACGTTATTCACAAGTTGGAAATCATGTTAATCATGTTAATCTAAAAGTTTCTTTCAATGTTAAAAATAGATGTGTTTTAAAACATTATAAGGCAGTCATAAAAAGGAGCGAAACACATCAAATATTCGCTATTGAGGATGGAGATTGAGTATGTAAACAATTTGTGAATAATACCGAAATATAGAATATTATCATTTTAGCTTAGTGCCCTAATTTACACAGGGCACACAAATTTTATCGTGGAAAGTTCATTACTATCATCGTCATCATCATCATCATCATCATCATCATCATCATCATCATCATCATCATCATCATCATCATCATCATCATCATCATCATCATCATCATCACCAACATCATCACCATCATCATCATCATCATCATCATCATCATCATCATCATCATCATCATCGTTCTAAAACTAATGATTTGCATTTCAATGTTAAAAATTCCCTTACAAATGCACTTACATTTAATAGTTCGTTTATTAAAAATAGTGAGACCAAGCCGTTTTTGTAAACACCAGTTCATTATATCGACGACAGTACATAATATTGTTTTACAAAACATCAAGTTATTAATTTGTCGTTTAAACAACTTATTGTCAAATAAACATCACATGTTTACTGAAAATATAACTAGAAACCTTAGACCTATTTTTGACAGTGTTCATCCGTTGATAAACTACAGTCTACGTTTCATTATATCGATCGGTTAAGTTTAAGATAGGCCCTCGATTCTATCACCGTCATAAAACATATCATATTCCTCTGTTGAATGAATCATTTTTACATATCATTGCAAACTATTTGTACATTTAGCAGGTATGACTAATAACTTTCACCATAAAGCTTGAGCTTGAGCTTTTCTATTGAGAAAAATCCACCTAAAGTACCCAAAACGCTTTACAAAGGGTCCCTGACCAACGGCAACAAGAAAGATGTAGAACAAGACAGGAGCCGAGTTTATATTTTCACCCGATAAAGACGGTCAGGTAATCATTTTACACATTGAGTAAGGTGAGAGAATTTGAGGAAAGATCCTTTCCCAAGGACTCAACTATGCGCCGATGAATCCAGGACCTTCCGATCCACAAGACCACACATCCGCACATTATAAACTTTATAAATGCGAAATTGTTCTGCACTACATTAAACTCAGTGGCCCCTGCTCTAGGCCTAGAAAATATTATATTTTCTTTTTTTGAAAAGTATGATATAGGTACAGTTTTTGATCTTTATTGGATTTTCTGACAGATGACCAGCCTGACCTTTTGGAGGACTTCTCCGAGGTTACGAAACATTCAATATTAATCAGAAACTGTATTATAACACCCCAGTTGTACAGTTTCCTACAAAATCAACGTTAAAGTTCGTAAATAAAAACATATCAAACGAGTAAATAGAATTTTAAAGTAAAGAGAGATTTGAAGTATATTTCAGTTTAATTCAAAGTGAAAAAACAAACAAACAAAAATCGAAAAAAAAAAAAACACAAACATCAAATTGTTGCGCATCACTCCCTTCGTTTGTCTTATTAAATGACGTAACGAGTTATCATGAACCAATTCAACACAAGTTAAGTTCATTGCAGAGATGGGAAAAATATTTAAAAAACTGAAGGTGACCTTCGATTTAAATTGTTTAAGTCAATGACACGATTATATCTGTCATTAATGCATTTTAGCTTGACTGGTTTATTTCTATTTGAGAAAGTGAGACAACTAAAGGAATGATGATGATGTTACCGTGTTATAATATTAAATATTTCTACAGCAAGTTTTGTCATTTAAATCGGTCGATATTTGAAAGACACGTTTTATGGCCAAACGTTTTGAAAAGTGTATTGCAGGTACTGGTTATTAATAATAAAGGTAATGATGATGATGATAATAATAATAATAATAATAAATAATAATAATAATAATAATATAATATAATAAAATAATATAATAATAATAATAATAATAATAATAATAATAATAATAATATAATAATAATAATAATAATAATAATAATAATAATAATAATAATAATAATAATAATAATTATTATATATTATTATTATTATTAATATTATTATTTATATTATTATTATTATTATTAATTATTATTATTATTATTATTATTATTATATTATTATTATTATTATATATATTATATATTTATATTATATTATATTATATTATTATTATATTATTATTATTATTATTATTATTATTATACATCATCATTACCTTTATTATTAATAACCAGTACCTGCAATACACTTTTCAAAACGTTTGGCCATAAAACGTGTCTTTCAAATATCGACCGATTTAAATGACAAAACTTGCTGTAGAAATATTTAATATTATAACACGGTAACATCATCATCATTCCTTTAGTTGTCTCACTTTCTCAAATAGAAATATATACGGTGCGGTTTCATAGCCAGAGTTGTGCTTTATATATAAGTATTTCAACACTGTAAAATGGTTAAAATTGTCAGTGTCAATGGATTAAAAATTAATTAATATATTAATGTTTACTTTATTTGGATGTAAAAAGGCGAAAAAATTTATATAAAAAGATTATTGCTTAGTATTATATATACTAATACGAGACGGCAGAAATGATTTTCGGTGTCTCTCTCTGTTTTAGTTGAAATAGTGACAGGGCGACCACTCCTTCCTGACATATTAACTGATGGTCTTAGTGGATGATAGTGGTTACTTAATATTTAAGTTATCTTACTCAAACAAAATTTCGCGTATAAAAGATTTGCATTTTCAACATCATCTATATAGCATTTAATGGATTTTTTAATACTTTAATTTATTTTGTTAAGCAATTGCCTCCCCAAGCTGTTATACAAAATGACAAGACACTTTCAATGACTTCTTTATAAAATACTGTACAGAGGGTTTTATCTATTCTAAACTGAGAAAGTTTTGATTAAATATAAGTATGTCTGCATATTTTATGTTTGATGATTTTCAAGTGCGGTGTCATCTTGCAAACTTTATTAAAGGTACACTCACGTTTTGACTTCTACAGTATTTGTGTATATAATGAATAGTACAGGGGACAATACAGAACCTTGAGGACCACCAAGATTTGTAGTTGTGCAGGAACGTACTGTGCTCTCTCCATTAGAAATTCAAGCACCCAAGCAATGATATACTTGTTTAAATCAGACTAGTCAATTTTGAACAACCATCTGAGGTTGCATTGTATTGAACACTGAAGTAAAATCTGCAAAAAAACAAAACAAACTGCAATAGCTCCTAGCGTGGTCTACATGCCTGAAAACAGCAGAATGTCATCCTCTACGCCAGGTCCTGGTTTGTAAGCAAATTGATGACTCTCACTCAATGGCGTAACCTGGTTCCGTATTTTAATAAATACGCTTTCTCTAATCGTTATTTGGCAAAATTATAAATAATTGTTTCTCTTATTTTTCAAAATACAGCTGCAGAGTAGATGAAGAGATAAACTTAAAGTTCGATTTCATTCACCAAAATCGCCCTGTCATAAGACTTTTGTCAATTATTAGATTAGACTTTTCTGGCCAAAATAATAAACATGTGTTGTTTTTTTTTCATTACAGAGTAGACTTTTATCATTCCATAGATAAATTCAATTGATAAGAAACATCAAACAAATCATGTTCAGGGACTACAGACCAACACACTACTATGAAAAATTTGTAGAATTACGAAATCCTGGCTTCAATTTCAAAACTTTATGAGCATCTCTAATTAAAACTTATTGAAAATCAAAATTGATGCCAGACTACATAATTTGAAAATTTGAAGTATTTTGAAGTATTATTCAATCCTTGTGCTGGTAAATTTTTGATCTATGAAGTTAACTATAGCGACTACATTTTTTACTCCTAAAAACTACGAATTTTTGAATTTTCATATCAGGAGGTCTGGCAACTATCAACACAAAATGGACAAAATAACAAGCATGTCGTTTTCTATTATATATCTATACACCGTGTCATGTGAATTTTTCTGTCAATTAAATTTATTTTTATGATATGTACATAGCTAGAAAAAAATGTTATACTATTTCTTACATTTACTCTTTTCCTGACCTAAATTGGTTTGTATTTTCTTATAAATATATTTATGTGTCAACATTATTTGATTAAATCATTGATGAAAGAAAGGTTTAATGTGTGTATGAGTTTTGAACAGACGTTGAGTCTGTACAACATAAAGCAAATTAAACTGGTTACAAGAGCACTAAACAGTGGGTAAAAAATGGATCTTTTATATAGCGCAAAATCCATTAAATTTGTTCACAAGGAATACAAATTTAAAATAATCATATAACGTGGGCCACGGGAAATTACCCTGTTGAGCGTTTTCATATTATTTTTGTCAACAAAAATAACCCTGTCAACGGCAACGTACTCATTTTATACATGAGTAGGATTAGAAAATTTGAGTGCAGAGCCTTTTCCAAAGCCTCACCATTTCACTCCTCGCAATGAGACTCGTACCTTTGGACATCAAATCACAACTGAGTGTCATATTAATAAAGATGACAAAGACAAAACTTTCCAGTATGATGATAAAATGTAAAAGGGGGCTCAGAAAATATGGCTTGCGTTCATAATGATAATACTTTATTGCTCCTTTCAGAAATTATCACATGTGTTGCCTCATCGCAGTAACATTATGATAGATAATATCAATATTAAACTATAACTAAAGCGATGAGAAATACTAGATAAGCATAAAAGGAGGGAATTCCCCATCCTTACCTTACTGATATTTCTTGGCCATAATATTTACTTACTGTTTTTTTATTATATAGTTATTTTTATTATTATTATTATTATATAAATATTATTATATTATTATTATTATTATTATTATTATTATTATTATTATTATTATTATTATTATTATTATTATTATTATTATTATTATTATTATTATCATTAATTATTATTATTATTATTATTACTATTACTATAATATTATAATTATTATTGCTATTATTATTATTATTATTATTATTATTATTATTATTATTATTATTATTATTATTATTATTATTATTATTATTATTATTATTATTATTATTATTATTATTATTATATCATTATCATTATCATTATTATTATTATTATTATTATTATTATTATTATTATTATTATTATTATTATTATTATTATTATTATTATTATTATTATTATTATTGTCAATAATATTATTATTACTAATATCTCCATCATTTTTATTATATAATGCCAATAAGATTATCATCAATGAGGAGTTTTATGACAGCGAATGTGTAGATAGCAATGATTACTACCTAAATTCCCCTATCTCAGAGTGTACCAGGGTTATTAATTCATATAAAATCAAGTTTTCAAAATTTTTATTTATTTATTTATTCACATATTTCTTTACTTTCTATATTTATTTATTTAATTAATATTTAATTATTTATTCATTATTTTTGTGTTATTTTTTGTGTTTGTTCTTTTTCTTATGTATTATTATTATTATTATTATTATTATTATTATTATTATTATTATTATTATTATTATTATTATTATTATTATTATTATTATTATTATTATTATTATTATTAAGGTCAATATCTCTTTACCTATGTTTATTGTCGTATTTAAAAGATGGAGATAATTTAAACTGGCAAAGTGACGACAAACATTGGGTGTCTCTCATTCCTGAGGTTTAAAAAAAAGCAGAAAAAAGCAGAAAAATGAATAAATAGATAAATAAATATTAAATCAATTTTATGTGCGTGTTTATATGTGTGTGTATGTGTGTGTTTGTTTTGCATCAGTGAATTTCTTGCGTCGAGAGCTGTTTTGACTATATGACTTAGTATTTATATATTGTTGATTTCTTACTCCTCTGTCCCATGGTATGGCTGTCTCTGTTTCTCTTATATTTAAGTGTCCAGCAAAGATCAACATTTGATATTGCTTCATCTTTTATTCTGAGAGCATGCCCTATTCTTACCCATCTCATTTTCCTAGTGATGAAGGTTTCGAGGGTGTCAACGTTGCACAGGTGGAGGATGATTCTGTTAGAATCTCATGAGACTTGAGGATTCACAGGTGTTTTTCCGAGTGTTTTATGCACCTCCGTTGACGGTGTATCTTAAAAGGGTCGTTTTTATGCACCTTCGTTACGCATGCGCATTCCACGCGATTCATCAGCGATGCTGTGTTTCTGTATTTGGACATGGCAAAAGGGATATTGTGACAACTGTACGTCTTTGTTAATTAAAAAAAGAAAAATCTAATAAACAATCGAAATCTAAAACCAAAAAATAGAAGTTGCATTGAAGGTTCTAGAAAGATCTCATTAAATGTTATGAACAGTCAGGTGGCTTCTTAGCGTAGTGGATAAACTGTCAAACTCTAACCTTGAAGGTACTGGGTTCTATTCCCATTATGAACAATTTAAAAAAAATTATTGAAAAAAAAATCAGTTTTGTTGTTGTAGTTATTGGACAAATTTTTAATGCTTAATCAATTATTATTATTATTATTATTATTATTATTATTATTATTATTATTATTATTATTATTATTATTATTATTATTATTATTATTTATATTATTATTATTATTATTATTATTATTATTATTATTATTATTATTATTATTATTATTATTATTATTATTATTATTATTATATTATTATCTTTTTTTAAACATCGGTACCATTCAATGTCAATGTGTTATCGACGGGCACTTATATGTACATGTCGATTGTTATCATTTCATAATATTTTATCATTATCTTCAGTGTATTCGTTTACCGCGTTTACCGTTGTCTATTTATTGTTTTATTTTATCTTATTTTTTTTTCTTCTTCCATTTTGTTTTGTTTTTTATTTTTGTTGTTGATTCTTTTCAAAAACATTTACCATGTTTTAAAACACTTCGATTTTAATTTTCTAAAATCATTTATTTGGTCATTGTGATCAGTATTTGTGTGCAATGTTTCTTTTTTGTTCTTTGATTAAAAAAAAAATATTACTATTATTTATTTGTATAAATGTACATCTGTAATCACTAAGCAGCGTGCTAAACTACTCACTAAAATTATCTAAAACTCATGGAGGTTCATAAAAACGCCATATTTTTTCCTCAGAAGACTTTTGTGGGAAAAACACGTCTTGCTTTTATATAGCGCAATATCCACTAAATATGCTCAAAGGGCTTTAAAGAGATACAGAGCCAACAGCAACACTTACCATGTAGGACCAGCCATAAAGCATGTAGGGTGGGTGCTATTACAAGTTTATTTTTTGTTATATATGTAGAATGTTTCATCATCGGTTCTGTTCATGCCTCAACATACAGAGGAAAAGAACGCGATTTTATACCAGCCTATATATATATATATATATATATATATATATATATATATATATATATATATTATGTATATATATATTATATACATAATATATATATATATGTCGAGAGAGAGAGAGAAAAAAAAGAGAGAGAGAGAGAGAGAGAGAAAGAGAGAGAGAGAAAGAGAGAGAGAGAGAGAGAGAGAGAGAGAGAGAGAGAGAGAGAGAGAGAGAGAGAGAGAGAGAGAGAGGGAGGGGCGGAGGGAGGGAGGGTGAGATCAGCAATTCTCAAAATATTTTTATTGATGGTACATTTCAGTTTCATCTCAATTTATCGATATTTTCATTTATTTTCATTTAGACAAAATGAATATGGTGTGTTCTCAATCCACGGCATTATATTTCTTCGGATTGGAAGGGCATAGCATAATTTAAATCATAAACTCGACTCAAAATTAATGGATATGGAAATATATTTGTAGATTTCTTTGATTTTCAAACATATCATCAAGAGTTACACTTAATAATCATTTATAAATTCATTTGTACCCTCCTAATTTGATATTACATGCAATTATAAATATAAGATAAATGAAAACGGGGACATTTGAATGGGGAAGGGGTGGAGGGGGGAAGAGATACAGAGATTGAGAGAGAGAGAGAGACAGAGAGAGAGAGAGCAAGAGAGAGAGAGAGAGAGAGAGAGGGAGAGAGAGGAAGTATATCTACATATATAGGTAGGAGGAAGTAATAGTAATAATATATATATATATATATATATATATATATATATATATATATATAGAGAGAGAGAGAGAGAGAGAGAGTGAGAGAGAGAGAGAGAGAGAGAGAGAGAGAGAGAGGGAGAGAGATCGAAGTAAAGAGAGAAGGGGAGTGAATAGCGAAGACAGAGAAAGAGAAAGAGATAGTGTGGGAAAGATATATATAAAAAAAAAGAAAAAATAGACAGAATAAAAGACCAGAAAAGCAGACAGAAGGAAATAGAGATATATATATATATATATATATATATATATATATATATATATATATATATATATATAAGAGAGAGAGAGAGAGAGAGAGAGAGAGAAAGCAAGAGAGAGAGAAGAGAGAGAGAGAGAAAGAGAGAGAGAGACAGAAAGAGAGAGGGAGAGCGAGAGAGAGAGAGAGAGAGAGAGAGAGGGTGGGGGGGGGGGGGGGGGGGGAAGGGAGGGAAAGAGAGAGATGATAGTAATGCCTGGATAGTACTGCAATTTGGACTGTTGAGATTACGAATTCAGGTTTGTTTGATCCATCCTTAATTTTCTGTACTGTAATTACAATGGTAACATACCGTTATAATGATAATGTATTGTAATACACGTGGTAAAGATAGTTTATCAACTTAAATGTAAGCATGTATGTGTGATGGATAAACGTATATCTTTAAACGTGACATGCAAAGCACACAGACACACACGCACACACACACACAAACACACATATGCATCCAAACATATAGAATATAACCATAATAAGGTAACAATGCATAATATTTACATACAAGATTGAAAGCCATGTCAACAGCAGTACAAACCAGTATTATTAGTCATATATAAATCTCTCATCATATAATTCCCTGTCTACTAACACCTTGAAATAATCAATAGATTTTGCATGCTTTGTTTCAAATTTCAAATTGTTCCATTTCTGGACAATACGAATACCGAACCAGTTTTGTCTTATGTTTGTTTTGCATCTAGTGACAAAAATCTTAAACTTGTCTCCTATAGTAAAAGTAAAATTAGAATATGAAAAAAAAATCAGAAAAGTCTATCCTATCCAGCCCGTGTACCAATCTATAAATCTGAATTAAGTCCCCACGAATTCTTCTATATTTCAAACTTGGTAAGTCAAGAAATTCTTATAAGATAAATACTGTATGGCATAAATCTTTCTGGTAGCTCTCCTCTGTACAATTTCAATACTAATAGAATGTCTTTTATATAATGGGCTCCAGATGCAATTTCCGTATTCTAGATTTGGTCGAACGAGCGATTTATACAAATACAAAAATGTGGTTTTATGAATACTTATAAAGGTTCTATATATTATTCCCATCATTCTGTTTGCACGGCTTACACAATTATCAATATGTACATCAAAATTAAAAAATTAATCAAAAGTAACTCCCACATCCTTTTCATAAGGCACAACGGAAAGTAGATTTGACATAGAAGTATCGGTAAAATAATTATGACATGGATTATTTTGTCCTATATGTAATACTTTACATTTCGAAACATTGAAATCCAAATGCCATGTTGTAGACCATTTGAAAAGTGAAAATTTATCATTTTGTAGAATGTTATGATGTTCAGTTGTACTATAGATCTTCGTATTGTCTGCAAACAGTTTGCAGGCCGAATTTATGGCACATGGTAAATCCTATATATATAAAAGAAATTAAAGTGGTCCCAACACGCTTCCTTGGGGTACACCGCTAATTTCATTCTTAAAATCCGACCCAACCCCATTGACAATGACTCTTTGTATTCGATTATTAAGAAGGTCTTTAATCCAGTTAAAGATATTCCCTTTCAATCTATATGCTTTTAGTTTAATGAATAATCTCTCATGTGGTACAGAATCAAAAGCCTTGCAGAAATTCAAGATAAACAGCATCAATGCATTGATCACGATCAATTAACTTGGTAAAATCCTCCATCACCTGTAAAAGTTGAGTAATGTATGATCTCTTTGATCTAAAACCATGCTGGTTATCGTTTAGCATCGTATGACTTTCAAGAAAGTCCATTATTCGGTCTTTTAAGATAAATTCCATAACAAAATCCATTATTCGGTCTTTTAAGATAGATTCCATAACCTTAGAGGGTATGCATGTTAAGCTGATGGGTCTATAGTTTGCAGCATCCAATTTGCTGCCCTTTTTATGAATGACAGTAACATTGGCTTGATTCCAATCAATGGTAAGGTACCAGATTCAAGAGACGTATTATATATTGTTAACAACAAGATATGAAGTGAGTAGAAAAGTGCCAGAAGACAATAGAGAATAAAAATTTTTTTCGCGGCGGTGGTGGGGTTTGAACCTGCGACCTTATTGGTACGACAACTCCGCCTGGCAGGTGAGAGCGTGGCTCTACGTGTGAGCTATCCACGAACACAAAAATATTCGTTTCAAACCCAAAGTCATTTCTAGATCCCTCTCTCACCCACTTCTTGAGATCGCCGATTCGTTCACCACCATCGCGAAATAATTTTGACCAGCAGTTAAGCTTAATAGCCAATATCCTCATCACAAACATATAACATAGAAACGATTAAGACATTGAGTATGCTCCGGTGTATGGGGTGAATTTTTAATTCAGAAAAGTGAGTGGAGCAGGCACTTATGTTGGTAACAACAAGATATGAAGTGAGTAGAAAAGTGCCAGAAGACAATAGAGAATAAAAATTTTTTTCGCGGCGGTGGTGGGGTTTGAACCTGCGACCTTATTGGTACGACAACTCCGCCTGGCAGGTGAGAGCGTGGCTCTACCGTGTGAGCTATCCACGAACACAAAAATATTCGTTTCAAACCCAAAGTCATTTCTAGATCCCTCTCTCACCCACTTCTTGAGATCGCCGATTCGTTCACCACCATCGCGAAATAATTTTGACCAGCAGTTAAGCTTAATAGCCAATATCCTCATCACAAACATATAACATAGAAACGATTAAGACATTGAGTATGCTCCGGTGTATGGGGTGAATTTTTAATTCAGAAAAGTGAGTGGAGCAGGCACTTATGTTGGTAACAACAAGATATGAAGTGAGTAGAAAAGTGCCAGAAGACAATAGAGAATAAAAATTTTTTTCCGCGGCGGTGGTGGGGTTTGAACCTGCGACCTTATTGGTACGACAACTCCGCCTGGCAGGTGAGAGCGTGGCTCTACCGTGTGAGCTATCCACGAACACGGTAGAGCCACGCTCTCACCTGCCAGGCGGAGTTGTCGTACCAATAAGGTCGCAGGTTCAAACCCCACCACCGCCGCGAAAAAAATTTTTATTCTCTATTGTCTTCTGGCACTTTTCTACTCACTTCATATCTTGTTGTTACCAACATAAGTGCCTGCTCCACTCACTTTTCTGAATTAAAAATTCACCCCATACACCGGAGCATACTCAATGTCTTAATCGTTTCTATGTTATATGTTTGTGATGAGGATATTGGCTATTAAGCTTAACTGCTGGTCAAAATTATTTCGCGATGGTGGTGAACGAATCGGCGATCTCAAGAAGTGGGTGAGAGAGGGATCTAGAAATGACTTTGGGTTTGAAACGAATATTTTTGTGTTCGTGGATAGCTCACACGGTAGAGCCACGCTCTCACCTGCCAGGCGGAGTTGTCGTACCAATAAGGTCGCAGGTTCAAACCCCACCACCGCCGCGAAAAAATTTTTTATTCTCTATTGTCTTCTGGCACTTTTCTACTCACTTCATATCTTGTTGTTACCAACATAAGTGCCTGCTCCACTCACTTTTCTGAATTATATATTGTTGATAGCGGCGGTGATATTTAAAAGGCCACTTCCCTCAGTAAACGCGGATGAAGGGAATCGGGTCCCATGCTTTTAGTCACATCCAAATTAAACAATTTGGCAAGTACTTCTTCTTGTGTAATATAAAAATCAGGAACGTTTAATTGATTTGTAACATTGAAAGTTGGTATATATCTTCTTGAATAAACACATATGAAAAATAATCATTTAAAACATTAGCTGTATCTATATCCGAAGTAACCTTGGCACCATCATCTTTCAGTAAGACACTAACACCTGGTTTCCTTTTCAACTATTTGTTGATGTATCTCCAAAAGCCTTTTGGACTATTCTTACAATCGCGTGCTAATGTACATTCATACTTTTTCACAAAATTTTGAACCGTGTATTTGGTGTTATTTCTAACCTTGACATAATTATGAAAATTATTTGCTGTAGGATACTTTTTTATTTTTTTGAGTATAATTTATGTTTCTTATGTTTCTTATTGATCGTACGTTGATCGTTATAACAATAAAATGCGTAAATTAGTTATGATGATGATGATATGACGATGATAAAAATGAGGTTGATGTTGATAATGATGATGATGATGATGATGATGATGATGATGATGATGATGATGATGATGATGATGATGACATTTATAATTATAATTATTATAATAACCTATAATAACATAATAATAATAATAATAATAATATAATAATAATAATAATAATAATAATAATAATATATAATAATAATAATAATAATAATAATAATAATTAATAATAATAATAATAATAATAATAATAATAATAATAATAATTAATAATAAAATATAATAATAATAATATTAATAATAATAATAATAATAATAATAATAATAATAATAATAATAAATAATAATAATAATAATAATAATAATAATAATAATAATAATAATGATAATAATAATAATAATAATAATAATAATAATAATAATAATAATAATAATAATAATAATAATAATAATAATAATAATAATTGTGTGATTATTTTCACTTTTTTATGCTTACCAGGAAAAATATGATAGAACTGAGTTATGAGTTTCCGCCATTGAGTATCTTTTAAAAATATTTTTTACGATGGAAACAAAGACCTGAAAATGTGAGAATATGACAATATAATACAAAACAGAAAGAAATAAAATTAATACCCCCACAAATTGAGCATCCCTCGACAAGAAAGACTCATTTTGGTGATGATTTTTAAAAACTATTTTTGGTATTTGTCTTTCTGCTTTTTGCACCTACACCTACGTAATCTGATTATTTTCTTTCACCAGAAGTAGCCCTTGACTCCTTCCTATTCCATTGTCATTGAGATCACGTGAAGCCTAAATCATATTGCCGTAACATTAACACTCGGTCATACATTGATGGATTGAATTAGTCACCAATTCACCAACAACAACAAGAGATAAAATCAAGTCCTGAGAATATCTTTTGAATGCATGAAATTATCTGATTCAAAGTTAAATTAATTTTAGAACGTATATATAAGTTTTTGCAGTTATAATCGTGACCGATGGCTTACAATTTAGCAATACGCGTGGAAGTCGGTATCACATTTACTCATCTCGTCTTTATCAACCATTATATTTATATAAATCCTTGAAAAGATTAGGATCTATACACTTATGATGTCAAAATCTCCCCATGGTACATCCGTTTAAATAATTAATATGCCCGGATAGGATTGATGAATGAATGACTCGGGTGATGTCTAAATAAGATTCACATACTTGTCCTACACATCTCTGCCACTCTCGCTGTCAATTGTTTCCGGAAGTTTTGCGTTTCGTGTTTCCGGTAACAAGATGGCGAACAAACCAGACGTCAAAGACAAAACACCAAATATTAAAACGGGGAGAGCTTTTCCAATGGGACCTGGAATCAAAAGACTCTGCAATATACAGAAATAGATTTTTGTTTTATATACAAACAGTCTAAAATACTTAAAAGTGTCTTGTGTAGGACACAATGATTAGTAACCCACCGCCTATATCAGAATTTATATAGGGATGAAAAAATGCCGAATAATAAAAAAATAGTTAAGACAATTAGAAGTCGCCGACGTGCACTTATTTTCAGGCCTGATATCACAAACCATTATGTGCTAATTTTTGTAATGCCAATCTCAAAGCATGACTCAAAATAATGTCCATTTCAACAATTTTAAACTAGGAACATAATTGCCTTCGGATGTCAGACCTGCATATATGTACACGTTGGAAGTAGCTAATCTTCAATCTGTTACAGATTAAGAAAATATATTTCTTTGTTGTTATTAAAGAAAATATCTAAATTTAACCAAAGGATATATTTTTCACCAAAGAGTTTTAGAAACTAGAGCATTTATATAACTAGAAAAATTCTATAGCACAATATCTACTAAATGTGCCCAAGCGCTTTACAGGGGGTCCCTAGCCAGCAGGAACATTTAACATATAGGAAGAGACATGTTAGGCGATATTACGATGTTTCCCAGATGTCCACAACGCTGTTAACGGCCAGGTAGTGCTAATTTTACGCCTGAATACGGTGAGAAAATGTGAGTTATGAAATTCTCTAAAGGATTCAAATACGCGCCGCTCAAAGTAAGAGTAGAACCCTGGACCTTCCGGTCCGAAGGCGTGAGTCATACTACTAGACCACATAGCGGCAATATTATCCCGACAGTTCGAGAAGGTGATTTACAATTAGCGAAAAACAGGGAAAAAGAGTACAATAAATCTAAAGCTATAATTAGAAAATCCGTTTTTATCTACAAGGATTTCCGATGGCAGGATCATTTAAGTGATTTGAAAATGTATAAAAAGCAAAATAAAAAAAAGTAAAATATGTAGATCATTCACAAGACAACTATTTTATGAATCAATCAACCTACCCCCTCTCCCCCTCCCTCCACACTGGAAAAGAACTTAAAAAGAAATAAAAACAAAACTTAACAATAACAACAACAAAGAAAACAACAACAAAAGTTTTTTTTTTTTTTTAATCTCCATAATTTCTCCAACCTCACCCCCCTCTCAAAGCAAACAAACAAACAAGAAATAATGGAAGTGTGAGGTGGGGTTGCGGATTTCTGAAATTATTTTTTTAAATCCTTAACATCACAAATTCTTTCCTGAATGAACTCACCGCGCTGACAATGTAAGGGGTAAGTATTCCACTAAATCTTGCAACAAAAGAACAGAAACCGAGACCCGAGTTACGTATCTTGGTGGGACACAACTCAGTGGTGATGATGTAAATGAGATTGAATCCAATGGAAATGCCCATCTTGCCAAGGCAGAAGAAAGCGATGGAAAGCCACCGAATATCTGAAAATGCATAAAACAATGGAAAAATTGGGACCGATTGCATGTCCTGTATTGTCTTTCTCGATGAAAGTATAAGAGCACATGTGTACAAGGACTAAATCTTGAATGAGCATTTTGTATCTTTTTCAAAGCTGCCCGCAATATAACTAATTCATTAACCATTTCGAAAAAAATTCCTTAGACAGAACAAGATTGAAACATTGAAGTGACCAGCGTTTTCACTGAACTACCGAACCTGTGAGTGGATCTCACCTGAAATTGATTGAGACGTTCAAAATGCAATGAGTGATAAAATGTTAATGATGACTAGTGAATTTCATTTAAATGATGGAAATTTTCAAAATGTTCAAGTTATGATCTTTGTGATTACGATGTCAGATTTGTATAAACGTATGATTAAAGATTAATAAAGTTCTTATCTTAATTAACCAGAAAATGTCTTTGCCTTAACATTAACAGTTGACCAGAATTAGATTTTAGATCCAATGTCATTTTTGTAGTGCTATTTTAAACTCCTGTTGGGCTTTCTTTGTTAGCTCAATGTTTATGCATGTTTAGTTGCTTTAAAATGGTTTTGGATAGTTTCTTATGCAATGAATTTATTTCCAGCAAGTTATCACAAACAGCTTTTTATTTACCGATGTCAAATTAATTTTGGACGCTCGGTATGCTTACCTTGATCAGCAACGACTAGAGCTCCAATTCCTAGGGTAGCCAAGCCACTTGTTATCATACTGGAGCAATAAAACACCTTACGATCAATTTTCTCCACGAGCAAGAAGCACATCACATCACCTGGAATCTCCACCACAGACTGTAATAAGATCATAATAAGATTTTAAGTCGCTTTTCTAACGTTCAACACCAAATTACAATAACATAGTTACATTGAAAATATGTGCAAATATCTTGTTTTAATCATGTTGAGTTGAAAGATATCAAAGATTCAACATAATTGAGAGACTGTCATCAAAAGAATAGCGGGAATCATTTCTCAAAGAGTCGAAAACTTGTGGACAAATTTGGAGTTAATTTGATACTTCGAGAGAACTTAATATTTTGTAACCATTACTCTGTCTGGGTTATTAGTCACTATCACATTCAAAGTAATGAAAGCAAATAATTTTCATGAATCTAATATTGTTTTTTTTC
The DNA here is from genome assembly GCF_034508935.2 of Berghia stephanieae. Lineage (NCBI taxonomy): Eukaryota > Metazoa > Mollusca > Gastropoda > Nudibranchia > Aeolidiidae > Berghia > Berghia stephanieae. Next base: position 67,875,765 of record NC_088362.1, read on the forward strand.
ATTGTGCTTTTGTGACAAGTGTTACAATAACTACATTTGTCAAGACATCAAAATATAATTCACGGAAACATTTATAATTGAACTTTAGCCCATTCAGTAGATTTCTTTTCCATTTTTTTTAACACAGAAGTTAAGGAGGTTGTTTATTTTTTTTTTTAAATCGTTTCTACTTCATTTCTTACTCTGATTGTTATCTTAAAACAGCTTTACCTCAATTTCTCTATGGTATATTTTCAGCCAGCGTAGGCCATTGTGTGGTATTGTGAGACGACACTTTGTTTGTGACCTGAAGGTTCGTGATCGAGTGCTGATAAGGCTGACGCAATTTGGAGTTCTTGGAAAAGGAAAATTGTAATAGTTCTGTATAGAAGTTAAGTCTCCTCACTAAATATTACGCTTTGCTATTGCTTTAAGCTTCTTATAAAGCCCCTTGAGCACTTCTGGATATTGTTATAGAAGCTCAATTTTCCTGTTTTGCCTCTGATAGCTCCACCCCATTCTCAACAGCCCCACTTACTCAATACGTTACCTGTAATAAAAAAGTGATGTAGATATCCCCTTCAATGATGTCCCCAACGCCAAGGACCATACCAAAATAAACCATGTTGATTGTTATCCTGGAAACGGTAAACAAAAAGAATAAAACAATCTATAACATGTGAGATTTAGTGACCCCTCGCAAATACAAAGGTTCAAGAAACTTTAGACTGTAAAAAAACATTAAACAGGAATGAAGATCAAGTATGAAAATATACAAAATGACTGATATGAACATTTCAGGTTCAAAATCCTTCCTTGGCAAAAGAATACAAAGGGTCATACATGTAAAACCTAGAAAGAAAGAAAAGAGGTTATCAATATAAGGAACAGTATATGTCCAGTCGAGTTTTAATAATAACCCTTATTTTCTAAATCGTTATTTCTACATTACGTGATATGGCTTTTTTCTTGTTGTCAATCGCCGGTGCAATAAAATGCATTTGTTAATGTCTTCTGTCCATCAAGCAGTGATTTAGTATTAAACCTTGTTAGATCTGCTGAAAAGTATTTTGCAATGTCATATCCAAAGGGTAGCAAACAATTGATACCCCCTGCATAACACTAAAGAATCCGAGCGGGATAAACGCCAGCTCTGTACACTACACAAGAAATATGACGTTTTGTGTCTACTCGTAAAATGATAAAAATGCAAATAAAATAAACAAATACAAGCATGTGTATTGTGCATTTCTATGTAAACAAAAAGCTTGACGCACTTGAAAGTAAGTCATTAATCCAGTATAGGTCATGTGTAACCATTTTCCATTTTATACTGTACATAAAACCCTACAGGATATTTTTGCACTAGCGCTCTTATAATAAGCGTTAGTGAATTTAGCCATGGACTCGTTCATCCCTGAGTTGAGTTGGGCCATAGTGCCTTACCCACGAGTCAAGAATACCAACACTTTTTTCTTTACACTGTTTTACTATAATATGGGCGGGGCGGGGCCTTTCGAGATTGCTGTTAATGATATAATGAAATTAAGGCTGATGAAATGTCATTACCAAGAAAAACACAAAATAGTGAAATATATGACGTATCGCCTGCTGGTACAAATATGCCAAATCTTCAGATTATTACTGGAGCCGGAAGTAGTCGTTTCTTCATCCTTTCCACTCTCGCCTACTCCAATACCATCCATTTTCATCTTTGAAGTGCCCGTTACTTCCATATCCCAAGAGATATTGACTTTGTTGACCTTGGCTATGTAGACGATAACGTCCTTGGCCTCCTTATGTCTGTTCTTGCTGAGCAGCCATCGGGGTGACTCTTGAATTAGCCTGGAAAAAAGCAATAGCAGACCGATTGCTTTTGTAATTGTATCAAAGAGCTTACGAATAAAAAAGACGTGAGCTTTAACACAGATCGAAATTCACCAGATGTGTTCAATGCGCTTCATAAAAAGTCTCAAGTCATTAACAAATTTTAACATGAAAGAGAAGACAAAGTGTCTATATGGTGTTTTCCCCCCAAATTGTCGATGCTTTTACTGACCAAGTACCTATATCACAACTGAGAAAGGTGGCATTCTTTTTTTTTTATAACAACTGCGCTTTCCACGAAGGTTGGTCCTTTAAGGTCTGCATGACCAGAAAGCTTTTCAAAAAAAAAACACAGAAAGCTTTCTAATCACCTAAACAGATAAACATAGATTTCTATAATTTTTACTTTTTTATTATACTTAATACCTAGATATATACATATATATATATATACATTCTCTAACCTTAATTAATATAATATGTATTTAGTCAGTGCACACCACCACACTGCCCTCCATTAACAAAGGACTTTTCGACTTGTGGCTGAGATTTTTGCATGGGAAAAGGCAATGTGGCATCCTGATGTGTATCCATATTTGGCGTAGAGCGGCCTTAGCTTCCATTATCCGAGGTGTTCGATCCTGTAATTGCCCTTTGTTCTATGGCTATTTCCAGTTCTTTGGCCTTCATATCCTTCTTATGTTGAGGTTTTCCCCTCTCACTTTCGAACACTTTTTCTCTCAGTTCTTTTGCATTGTCTACAGTACGTTCCTTTGATTTTATCTCTCTGTCATGAGCCATTCTCTCTCGTTCTCGTTGTGCTTCTGCTTCGATGTCACGCTGGGCATTTTTTTGTACGAATGCCTAATGCCTCACCTTCTAGTTGCAATTCCTAACCCAGTTGCTTATAATTCTTGCGATTTTTTCCCCAATCGCCATGTTTGTTATTATTAGTAATGAAGGTTTTGATTTTTCCTTTTGTTTTTTACTAATAAGTGTGAGGCTAACCAGTTTAAATTGCTAACAATGGAGCAGGTGTGGTGGAACACTGACTGACTATAAAGAAACACACAGACAAGAATAGAGTAGAGATAAATAGACCGGGAAGAAATCAGATAAAGTTACAAAAGATAGGTATAATGATAGTAACTTAAATAATATTAATATTACAAAGAGTAGGATGAGTTGTAGTGAGGGAAAATGCAATGATACGTGTATAATGAAAGTAAAAAATGCCAAATTCAGGATAAGCAAAGTGAGAAGTGTGAAGTAAGATTAGGGATATGAAAAGAATAATGCTATGTATATAACTATATACTTAAGGCTTAGCTATATTCTCATCCTTTCTTAAAAAAATATAGCCTTGTGGAGAACATTGTGCTTATTTGAGTAAATAAAAAAATGATATGGCGCACAACTCGACTGAAAGATTTGAAAATTAGAAATGTATTATTTACAGATAGATAAACAGATAACTTGATTTCCTTTTATAATTTAAAGTCAGTTTGAACGTTCGTTGAGTCAAACAGATATCATAAAATACGTACCGACGACACTAACACTCTCAAAAACAACCAATCTGGACACTGTAAAAAGTTGTCAGTTTGTCGTTTTTACGCAAATCGTTGCATTCGAAATAATGTATTCACTTAATTTCTTTACGGAATTCAGATCTACAGTAAGCTTTCAACAGTTTTCATCTATTTATGACATCAAGTATTATTATAGTTTTCATTGTGATGGTTTCGGGTGGATAATACCCAGGTTTAATTTCTTTGGTAATATATTAAAAATTAATAATAATAATCTAAAAAATCGAAATTTAAACCCAGAAAATAGAAGTTGCATTGAAGGTAAAATATAAGGTTTTACAAAGACCTTATTAAATGTTATGAACAGTCAGGTGGCTCCGTAGCGCAGTGGATAAGCTGCCAGACTCTAACTTTAAAAGTACTGGGTTCAATCCCATTGTGGATATTAAAAAAAAAAAAAGTTTTCTTTATTTAGCAAGACATCATTTTTGTTGTTATAGTTACTGAACATATATTTAAAACCTTAAATTAATCTATTATTATATTATTATTATTATTATTATTATTATTATTAATATTATTGTTGTTATTATTATTATTATTATTATTATTATTATTATTATTATTATTATTATTTATTATTTATTATTATATTATTATATTTTTTTTAAATCAAAATCTATCATTTAATTTTTAAACGCATCGTTGCATTTATATGTAAACGTCGATTGTTTATCATTTATAATATTTTATCATTTATAATCATTTTATCATTATTATCGCGTCATTTTATTGGGGGTTTTTTTGTTCTTTGGTTGTTGTTGTTTTTGTTGTTGTTTTTCAAAAACTTCCTGTCCCAGCATTGTTTTTGTCTATTTACCTTATCTACGCCATTCACACTACACATCTCTCATTCGTCCTTAGTGTCTTATTCGTCGTGTTTTGTTGATAGAGGGGAAATCAGAAACGCCCACAGTATGTCTTCGTCTATTAAATTGAGGCTTACAATTCAACACTTATCGTTATTTTTTCCTTCGAGCTTCAAGCAGCAAAATTTTCATTAATCAACCAGCACCGCCAACGGAGGTGCATAAAAACGGTGTGTTTCTGTACACCTCCAACGGAGGTGCATAAAAACGCCACCAAACATAATCACCAGAGTACTGTAATGTAAGATAAGTTCCCGATCCCAGGATCGTTTTTCAACTCTGCTCACGTCTGCTACTTCAGGTTTATTTTAGCAGTTGATTTTCTTACCACAACCTGTTTTCACACACGGACAACTGTATGTTGCTGTGTCACGGGTCAGAGGCTATAGTGGCTTACACTTAATGTAGGGGCCACAAAGAAAAATCAACAGAGGATGTACCAAGTTACACAGACAACGTTGTTTACCAATCTGCCCTCATTAAATGATGGTGGGTACATTATCGAATGCAAATAGTTCTTTCCCCGCGAAATTGCGGGCTCCTTACTAGTTTATATATATATATAATATATATATATATATATATATATATATATATATATATATATATATATATATATATGAAACAGATCATAACCAACCACAACAGACAAATCATATCCGAACGCAACAATATCAATAAAAGTAAAGACAACTGCAACTGTAGAAAGAAGGACAATTGCCCTCTAAAAGGAAACTGCCAAAAAAGCGCCATAGTCTACAAAGCCACCATAACCACCGACAACGCCACAGCACAATACATCGGCAGCACAGAACTCCCATTCAAAACAAGTTACAACAATCACAAAGCCTCCATAACACATGATGGCAAAGCAAAAAGCACCAAATTAGCAATGCACTATTGGGAACAAATAAACACTAATAAAACACCAACAATAACCTTGGAGGCCTTCAGGCAAAGCAGCCCCTACAGATGCGGTGCTAGAAAATGCAACCTGTGCCTGACAGAGAAACTGGAAATATTATTACACAACCACAGAAACAATAGCACCTTAAACAAAAGATCAGAACTAATGACAATATGTAGACACTCTAATAAATTCAAGCTCAAAACGCAAAAGGTCAAATAACCCTTCCCCCCTCCCCGCCACCCCCTCCCGACCCTATTAAACACCTCTTCCCCCTCCCCCCCCCCGCTTCCCCACGCAACCACATTCAATAACAATATCATACCCATAATTGGCGATCTATACGCGGATGACAAAAGAGGAACGAGCTTGGATAAAGAAATCTCTACTATGCACACGAGTCCCCAGATTATGCGAGAAGAAGTAGAAGCTGCTTGCAAAGAGATGGAAAGGGGGAAAGCAGTAGACCAAGATAGCTTCTCAATAGAATTGATTGACGCCCTCGACGATCTGGGAATAGACATTCTGACAAAAGCCTTTAATGTCTTATATGAAAAGGTTGAATTGCCTAATGTCTTAAGACAATCGGTATTCATTACGATACCCAAAAAACAAGGAACTGTTGACTGTGACCAACACAGAACAATCAGCATAATGAGCCAGGCCACAAAAATTATGTTAAGAATACTTATGAAAAGAATGAGGAGCAAGATCTCTCCAGAGATAAGTGACGAGCAGTTTGGTTTTGTTAAAGAAAAGGGTACAGTAAATGCAATCTTTACATTGAAAACATTAATGCAACGGTCAATCGAAAAACAAAATTCACTTTATCCATGCTTCATTGATTATTCCAAAGCTTTCGATTCATTACAGCACGATACGCTATTCAAAATCTTAGAAAAGATCGGTTTAGAGGGTAAAAACCTTCGATTTGTGAAAAACTTATATTGGAATCAGCGTGTGTCAAACTGGATAATGAAACATCGGACTTATTCAACATCGAGAAGGGAGTAAGACAAGGTTGTGTCTTATCACCGGACCTTTTTAACATGTATAGTGAAATAATATTCAAAGAAATTGAAGATATGAAAGGCGTCGTCGTTGGAGGGCAGAATATGAATAGCATAAGATACGCAGACGATGGTACTCTGATGACCTACTCTCCAGAACACGTGCAGAAAATTTTAGATACAGAATATGAATAGCCTAAGATACGCAGACGGTGGTACTCTGATGGCCTACTCTCCAGAACACGTGCAGAAAATTTTTGATATAATGGTGTGCAAAAGTGAAGAGATGGGCCTAGAACTAAATATTAAGAAAACCGAATGCATGGTGGTCTCAAAGAATGACAACAACACGACCTTCCACTTGTCAAGCAAAGGAGAGACCATCAAACAAGTAAAGAAATTTAAATATTTAGGCACTATCATCACCCATGACGCACGTGGCATAGAGGATATAAAACAAAGAATAGCAATAGCAAAAAACGTGTTCCATAAAATGCGACCAGTTGTGTCAAACAACAACCTAAACTTGAAGACCAGAATGAAAGTAGTAGAAACATATGTCATAAGTACCCTTTTATACGGTTGTGAAACGTGGACGCTTGACAAAGAATGTACGAGGAGGTTAGAGGAATTTGAGATGTGGGTATATAGAAGAATGTTGAGGGTATCATGGACAGACAGGTGTACGAACGAGGAAGTGTTGGAGAAAGTGAGAAAGGGAAGAATATTGATTGATAACATCAGAAAGAGGCAGTTACGGTTTCTGGGATATGTTTGGAGAAGAGACGGAATAGAAAAGTTGGTAACATCTGGGATGATCGAAGGAAAGAGAGCTAGAGGAAGACAAAGAATGAATTATCTAAATAACCTAAGAATGGGCTAATGTGACTTTAAAAGTAACACAGATTTCATGCGCACCGCAGAGGACCGTGATTCGTGGAGACAGTTGACCGGCAACGTGCTCAAGAGCGCAAGCCACGATGGATGATGATGATTATACACACACATGTATACACCACATCAACACACGCACACACACACACACACACACACACACAGAATATAAGCAATGAGAGCACACTACAACAATGTCACAACACATCAAAACTAAACACCAGTACACAACGGAAGTAAAGACACAAGGAGTGTAAACACCAATCGCAAACGGAATACATTTTTTTCTTCGGACATTATGCCAACTGAAGATGTGGACGAAAGCCACAGAAACGTGTGTCTTGGCCACATATAAATGAGTGATACAATTTATATAATATATATATATATATATATATATATATATATATATATATATATATATAATATATAAAATATATATATATATATATATATATATATATATATATATATATATATATATATATATATAATATGGTTAGTAAAAAACATAATTTAATATACATGCAATTCAAAGTGTAATAAATAGATAACGTGGCTTGTGTTGCTCTCAATTATGTGAATATTTAATTACTTGATTAAAATAGTGGGTGGGATATCAATTATTCATATGGCACCCCAGATTGAATTACTTAGATTTAATAAATGTGAAGGGTCCCGCTTGAATTATAAAATCCAAAGATAATTAATTCATAATTAATATAATCCCGGACGAGAGTCCCAATTTATGTAATGTGGTATTTAAGGTGGAGGTTAAATTATTTATTTAAGAAAATGTTGTGTAACAATTCTCCACACCACGCGAGCGTTTTACATAGGTTGTCAGGTCCTGCACTCACAGAACGTCCTAATAAGGAAAAACATTAAATTATAGAGGTCTGCAAATCCTATGATTTCCCCATTACCTATTACATGAAATTATTAAACAGCAATGATTAATGTCTCGTATTGCTGTCTGATGATACGACTTCACAATACATTAAGTAATAAATAATACAAGTTCCAGTCCCACATATAATTGGCAATAAAAGTAAGTCGGATTTATTCCGTTTTAAATAGAATGGTACGTATTTACATTTTTAAAATGTTTATTATTCATCATTGGGCACTAAAAAAGGAAAACCACAATATGTTTAAATTGTTGAAATTCTTTGCTTGGTGGCAGCTGGGGTCCTTAGCTGAACTGGCCGTCTCTCAGGTCTTGTCTAGTTTGAGAATTCCCATCTGGATTTAAATTTAAATTTTGCTCTTTGTATAACGTAATTTTAGTTTGTGACACCTATTCATATGATATAAACAGATGGATAGATATTGTCAGACGGAGAACACAGAAAAAAATTACACCTTAAAAATGCAAATTGCTAGCATAAAAGGAAATGTAGAACATATTAATCTATAATACATTAATCAAAATTCAATTATCTATTTGATGGTACATACCTCACGTCGATAGCTTGACAACTAAACGAGCGGCAATGTTTTAAATACATTAGGAAGTGGTTATTCAGTATCAGATACTGAATAGTGCTTTTCCACTATTCAGTATCCACAAGGAACTCTTTTCTATAGAGAGAGTGAGAAGTGCGACAATCTCGGTTGAATGTAAATAAACTGCTGACCGCCTTCCAGATTGAACACGTGCAGTAACTGACAGCCCGATTCAAAGTTGTAAAAATATTTTGATCGTAATTTTTAAATTTCTGCTATTGTGAAATTAACATATCTAGTTCAAAATATCAAAGTAAGAGTGGCATTCAAATACTTTTTTAAATGTCTAAATAGACATGATTAAATGTCACTAAATGTTAAGTGATACCATGGCTTGGTGGATATAAGCTGTTTGACTCTGAGCTTAAGGTTCGAGAGTTCAAATCCCGGCTGGGATAACTTTTTTTTTTTCCCCAATATTTTAAAAATTCCTTCTGTCTATTGATATTTTTTAAACTTTTGTTTTAATAATTTTATTTGCTTGTAATATGCTTTAATGTTGATATTATACTATTGTTCTTTTATTATTATTATTATTATTATTATTATTATTATTATTATTATTATTATTATTATATTATTATTATTATTATTATTATTATTATTATTATTATTATTATTATTATTATTATTATTATTATTATTATTTTTTTTTTTTTTTTTTTTTTTTTTTAATCCAGTAGTTGGAGTAATTTAATCAGTTATCGATTTATTACGAATATCTTTTATGTGTTATAATCTCGTTGTTGTTTTTCATTGATGTGCTCTTCTCTTGTTTATTACTTTTTAAAATCTTGCTTTTTTCTGTTTGTCTCATTTGTTGTTGTTGTTGTTGTTGTTGTTGTTGTTTGTTTGTTTGTTTGTTTGGTCATCTAAGACAAACCCGATTCATTATAAATATGTGGCCAGACTTTCTGCCATTTTTAATTGAGCGATGTACTTCCGTGAATTAATTGCCGTATTATATTAAAATTTACGTGATAATAATAATAATAATAATAAAATAATAATAATAAATAATAATAATAATAATAATTTAAATAAATACTTGAATATTAGACATATACAATTGACATCTATTTACTGAATACACGTGGTATTTTTAGAGGAGATTCTTTTTTACGAAACACGCCAGGAAGTAGGCAACAGTGGGGAGTGAACCTGGGACTGAGTTTCGTAAAAAAAAAGCAATTACTTTTTTTTACGAAACCCGACAATATCCGACAAAGTTATGGAAAGAAAGTAGGCAACAGTGGGGGAGCGAACCCGAGACTCAGGGAAGTGTACACTATTGGGGAGTAAACCTAAGTCTATGGTTTTTCGACAGCTTTTGGTGGGTTTCGTAAAAATGTAATTGCTTCATTCTCGTCTGGTACCCACCTCCCATAGTCCGGCTTCATTTCCCACTGGTATCCATCTTCCATAGTCCCAGGTTCATTTCCACTGTTAACCTCTTCTCACAGTCCCAGGTTCACTCCCAACCGGTGTGCACTTCCCTGAGTCCCGGTTCATTGCCCAATGGTGCCCACTTCCCATAACTTTTGACAATATCGGTAGGTTTTGAAATAAAAGTACATTCTGAGCTCACTGTCCACTGGTATGAACCTCTCGCAGTTCCAGGTTCAATCCTCATTGGTGTCCGAATCCCAGATTCACTCCCCACTGCTGCCTGCTTCCCATAACTTTGTCGGGTTTTGGCGGGTTCCGATAAAAAGTAATTCCCCCTCTCCCTTGGTCTTGCTTTTTTACAAAATCCAGAGTCCCATGTTCACTCCCCACAAGTGTACACTTCCCTGAATCACAGGATCACCCCCCACTGTTGCCTACTTCAATAACTTTGTCGGATATTGCCAGGTTTGTAGAGTTTCGTAAAAAGTTAATTCCTTTTATGTGCAACTTGCTGAAACCCGCCGAAAACCAGAGTCTCAGGTTCACACCCCACAGGTGTACACTTCCATGAATCTCAGGTTCACTCCCCACTGTTGCCTCACTTCCCATAACTTTGTCGGATATTGCCGGGTTTCGTAAAAAAAGCAATTGCTTTTATATGAAACTCGCTGAAACCCGCTGAAAACCAGAGTCTCAGGTTCACTCCCCACTGGTGTATACTTCTATGAATCTCAGGTTCACTCCCCACTGTTGCCTACTTCAATAACTTTGTCAGATATTGCCAGGTTTCGTCGGTTTCGTAAAAAAGTAATTGCTTTTATGTGAAACTCGCTGAAACCCGCCGAAAACCAGAGTCTCAGGTTCACTCCCCACTGATGTACACTTCCATGATCTCAGGTTCACTCCCCACTGTTGCCTACTTCCCATAACTTTGTCGGATATTGCCGGGTTTCGTAAAAAGGTAATTGCTTTTATGTGAAACTCGCTGAAACCCGCCAAAAACCATAGTCTCAGGTTCACTCCCCACTGGTGTACACTTCCCTCAGCTCAGGTTCACTCCCCACTGTTGCCTACTTCCCACAACTTTGTCGGATATTGCCGGTTTCGTAAAAAAAGCAATTGCTTTTATATGAAACACGCTGAAACCCGCTGAAAACCAGAGTCTCAGGTTCACTCCCCACTAGTGTATACTTCTATGAATCTCAGGTTCACTCCCCACTGTTGCCTACTTCAATAACTTTGTCGATATTGCCAGGTTTTGTCGGGTTTGGTAAAAAAGTAATTGCTTTTATGTGAAACTCGCTGAAACCCGCAGAAAACCATAGTCTCAGGTTCACTCCCCATTGGTGTACACTTCCCTTAGTCTCACGTTCACTCCCCATTATTTGCCTACTTTCCATAACTTTGCCCCATTTTGTTGGGATTTGGCGCATTTCGTAAACAAAAAGTAATTGCTTTTTTTTCCTCCAAAACTCACCGAAAACCAGTCCCAGGTTCACTCCCCACTAGTGTACACTTCCCCGAATCTCAGGTTCACTCCCCACTGTTGCCTACTACCCATAACTTTCTCGGATATTGCCAGGTTTCGTCGGGTTTCATAAAAATGTAATTGCTTTTATATGAAATTATCTGAAGCCCGCCGAAAACCATAGTCTCAGGTTCACTCCCCACTGGTCTACACTTCACTGTCTCAGGTTCAGTCCCACGCTTTGCCTACTTTCCACAAGTTTGCCGCATATTGTCGGGTTTCGTAAAAAAGTAACCCCCCCCCCCATTTTGTTACTGATGTTTTACAAAACCCAGAGTCCCAGGTTCACTCCCCAATGGTGTACACTTCCCTGGTTCTCAGGTTCATCCCTTCCTCCCCCCCCTCCCTTACACACTCACACACACACACACACACACACACACACACACACGCTGCTGCCTAACTCCCATAACTTTGTCGGATATTGCCAGGTGTCGTCGGGTTTCGTAAAAAAGTAATTGCTTTTTATTACGAAACCCGCCGAAACCCAGTCCCAGGTTCACTCCCCACAGGTGTACACTCCTCTGAGTCCCAGATTCACTCCCACAGCTGCCCTCTTTGTCAGGTTTCGGAAAAAAACAACAACGTATTATAGTGCAAAACCACTATTCAGTGTCAGATACTGAATAGTACAAAACCACTATTCAGTATCAGATACTGAATAGTGGAAAACCGCTATTCAGTATCTGATACTGAATAGTGCAAAACCACTATTCAGTATCAGATACTGAATAGTGCTAGCCAATACATTACACCGAAAACAAAGTCACAGTTTGTTACATGGTACATACTGTGTCTTCTATCCCCTTATATATGTTTCCCAACATGCTTTCTGTCTTTGTCTTGGAATGAAATTACTTGGTTTTGTCCTGGCCCTGGTCGGAATCCTAGCTGGGAGGGAAACAGTCAAATGCATAGTTATTGTTTTGGGAGATGATATTTTTTTCCTTGTAAATCATCTCTCTGTTATGTATTATTATATTTGTTATTTTGAATTTATAATGTAAGCATTTGAGTGTATTCCTCTTTGTTGGATTTTGTGCTTGTGTCCGG
>NC_088362.1:67893321-67895821 GCF_034508935.2 Berghia stephanieae
AGTATTTTAATTTAGCCCAGAGCATCAATAGAAGAAATGAAGTTGACGTCAGTCAACCCGTTGTTATTGCTTTAAGACAACCATTTTTATAATTAACTTATCACTAAATTATATCAATCAGACTATAAACGTTCGAATTTGCACCGTTTGTGTGTTAGTATGTTATACCTCGATGGAGATGTCGTGAGTATTTTTCCAATACGCATAACATCAATATATTTGCAATCATATTTAATTTTAAAGCAACGTAAACCACGGACATTTTTCCATTTTTTTGACAATAAAGATTTATCGTTTATCATCATAATCATAATTCTTCTTCTTCTTCTTCTTTTTCTTCTTCTTCTTCTTCTTCTTCTTCTTCTTCTTCTTCTTCTTCTTCTTCTTCTTCTTCTTCTTCTTCTTCTTCTTCTTCTTCTTCTTCTTCTTCTTCTTCTTATTATTATTATTATTATTATTTATAAAACAAATCGACAGTGCCTCTTGTGGCAAGTTAAGCGGGCACTCCTCGGGAGTACTCGCACATGGACTTCTTGACACGCGAGTTTCTCTGGTTCATATTAGAATCGATTAAATTTACAAGTTGTTTTCTGTGTTGGTTCTATTGATCAAGCGGTATGACAGTGGTTGTTTTATTTAGACACATGCCATCAAAAGAAAAACCTGTGTAGTTTGCTATGTTTACCAATCATACCATTGTTTACATAATGACGACTAACTGTCCGAAAGGCGTGGTTATCTATATGTCTTTTGAGACTATAAACTGAGACTGAAATACAGAGACAGTAAACTTTGATATAGATGCTCTGCGCTTGGCTAAGCTACTCACAACATTGTCATCCGGAAATATAACGGACCAATACACAAAACTATGTTTATAGTCTGGTTAATACAGTTGAGTGAGAATTACTCATAAGCAATGATAGTAAAAAAAAAAACTATTAAAAAAGATCCCCCCCCAAAAAAAAAAAAACCTTTAAAAAAAGAATAATAAAAAAAAATAAATACAAAAACAAAATACAAAACAAAACAAAAAATAACCAAAGCCCTAAGTAAAGTCAACTTCGTTCTATCTATAGATGACGACATTTCAAGTCGCTAGAGACCTTTTTGCTCATACTTTTATTTGTGAAATAATTAAAATTCTGCACGGTTTCCGCAGCTTAAACTTCAGTTGGGTATTCGACTTATTAGAAGAGTCTTTATAAAAGATGATGAACATTGAAAGTTATATCATCAATATCCAAATGCTATGTTTACCGACTTGACATTGCATACGCATGGGGCTTATAATTATTTTGTCTTTATATTATCATTTCAGTCTCGGCTATAAAGGTGTATTCATCGTTAATTTAAATACATGCCGACCAGCCTAAATTGTGATCCATCCAGTGCCAGGTTCCGAACATCATTACTATTTGTTTAGACAGATCCCCAAAGTCTAACGATATACACAACGGACTTTTATAAGATTTTTGAATTCCTGCGTTTGGATCTTCGGATAGGGAAGAAAAGACGTGACATCAAACACTCTACTCGTTTGTTCCTAAATCCCTGGAACGTGTTTATGTAACCAATCCTTCGGAATACTGATAATGAATATGCTGCTTGGCTAAGAAACTCACAACATTGCCATCCGGAGATATAACGGAACCAACACACATAAGCTATTTGTAACCCTGAACGTTTATAGTCTGATAAGTACAGTTTATTGAGAACTTATAAAGATGGATGGCAAAAAACAATAACAAAGACATTGGTGATGTCAACTTCAATAGGTGTTATAACTATCTCAGAAGCAGGATGTATTTTAAAAAAAAATTAAAAATTGAGCTTTTTATAGTGCAATATCCACTTAATGTTCTCAAAGCGCTTTACAATGTATAGTCAGATTCTTGTAAGAGCGAGGATGAATTATCTTTATTGACGACCAGCATATGATTAGACTAGAAGATAAGATGATATAACTCTGAAACCATAATATCATTTGCAGTCCTCGTGGTTTTACTCTTGAAAATGAGATTGGAACCAGGTTAACGACATTACACTTTTGTTCATTTTTGGGAAAGTCTTCAAAATTTTGAACGCAAGATTTCACGAATATTATTCCCTTCCAATTACCTCACCTATTATTTCTTATCAAAATGAATTGGGTTTTGAAGATGATTCGTTCTCCAATTTAACAATTTGAAAGTAAGAATTATTATTGCTGTCAAGAAATCATTAAGCATTGAAATATATTTTTAGTAAAACTGGATGCTTGGGGGAAAAATATTTCTTGATATCCTAGGTCTTTTTTTAATCGAAGGATAATATAATAATAATTGTGCTAATATGCTATTGTTCATTTGGGTTTATCCGGAATGGGGTATCGTAACATATGCTAATAAGTAAATGGTTATATAAATACTCGGAAATTATATGTATTGAAAGTGTGTCTCTTACCGATCCGACATCGGGCCTCCAATGATAGATCCAACCAAAATTCCCAACAAAATCA
>NC_088362.1:67903321-67905821 GCF_034508935.2 Berghia stephanieae
GGAGAGCAGATGAAGAAGCTTAGTAGCCTAAATTTATGACTTAAAATTAAGATTATAATACTTACATTGGATGAATACAGTACACTGTACCCCTTCACTCAACATAATAAGATGAAAAAGTACAACACCCGAAAAACTTATACTGACAATAACTAGTTAGTAATAGCACTTTCCCTCTTACAATGTCAAGATGATAACCAAAGTAAAAATATATCTTCTATTGTAACATGACATTATTTTAACCATTTATGATTAATTAGGACGCATTGAATCAACTGGCATGAAAATATGACACTGGTAATAACAATAATCCATAAACTGCTGGTGCTGACAATGTTAATTATGTTTTAAAGAGACGTATTCAGTAGTGACTATTCAGCCTAGTAGCAATGATGTGGGTGATAAAGATCATCCAACGTATTCTATTATGGGGCTGACCAAATAAATGTATTGTATGCCTGTCTTTTCACCTTTGGGGGATACTGGTACAGGTTCCGCATCAGGAAGCCAAGGACACGAGTTGCTTTTGCCACAATAATAACAATATTATGTTGGTCCCATTTCCGTTATTTAGTGTAATGTGGTATTTAAGGTGGGGGGTAATTATTTATTTCGAAAACGTAGTCGTCTATATGATAATTCTCCAAACCACCCTCTCGAGCGTTTTACATAGGTTGTAAGCTGCTGCACTCACATAATCGGCCTATCAATTAAACTTAAACTATATAGAGGTCTGCAAATCCTATGAATTCCAGTTGCATATTACATGAAAATATTAAACAGCAAAGAGTCATGGCTCGTATAGGAACACAAATGGAATAGTTCCGATATTGGTCTAATTGCTTTCGGATCGGAAGGTCCTGGGCTCGAGCCTCGCTCGGCGCATAGTCAAGTCCTTGGAAAAGGCTCTTTGCTCACCGTACTCAGGTGTAAAATGAGTACCTGGCCGTGAATAGCGTTGTCTCTGTGTTACGTGTTGCTGTTGGACAGAGACCCCTTGTAAAGCGCTAAGAGCACGTTTAGTAGATATTGCCCTATATAAAAGCTCAATTTAGATAATAAAGTTTGGATCAATAATGATCTCTATCTCAACCAGCCAGAGGGTGCCGTGTCAATTTGACCTCAAGTTTGGTTCTGACACCGCGATGTCTATATTCTCTGTTTTCATCTGACACTTCTTCGTGTCCTATATGTCTCATTATTATTGATACTAGTGCCCGTTCCACACTTTTTCAAAATTTTATTCAACCCAATATCGGAGTTATACGATTATTTGGACGTTCTTGCGGTGACAAAACGTAATGTTTGATTTAGCCAGAAAATCTTTACTTCGAATATCTCTTCAAAAAGAAGACATTGCATTTTTAATGTTTTCAATCGGAGACATCAAATGAAGTCTCAAAATATTTTTGGATGGTTCATTTCAAGGTTCATATTAATTTATCGATCTTTTTCTTCTTCAAGTACCAAGTCTGTGCCAGACATCGGTGATCATGGTACACCATTCATCTCTCTGATCAGATAACCTCAGAAAATTAATATTACTCTTCTCTTTCTTTGTCACCCAGGAATTCAAACTATTCAAATATATTTTTCTTGGTATACCTTTACTCTTTTTACCATCTATCTTTCCTGTAAGAGCAATATCTTCAATACGATTAGGTGCCCTGAAATTGAATTTGTCTTTTTTATTGTACGAATTAATAACCGTTTAGTTTTAGCTTGCTCTAATACTTCTTCATTAGTTTTCTTCTCTGTCCATGAGATTCTTAACATCCTTCTAAGAAACCACATTTCTGCTGCCTTCAGTTTCTTTCTAATGTCTTCTGTAAATGTCCAGCTTTCACAGCAATATAATAATACTGACTATACATAGGCCTTCACTACTCTATGTTTTGTTGTCATTGAGATATTGTGGTTTTTGAAAATTAGATTCATTTTATTAAAACTATCTTTAGGTATTGCAATTCTTAGTTTTATTTCTGTCATCTGAAGTTATTATTTATCCAAGATGTTTAAATATCTGAACTTGTTTTATAGTTTCTCCTTTGCTTATTAAGTTACATGTTTGATTTCTTTCTCTCCTTGATACAACCGTGCATTCTCTCTTTTTAAAATTTAAATATAACCCCATACGTTCACTCTCTGTAACTACTTTATCCCGAATGGGGTTATAAAACTAGCAACATTGCTGGAGAACAAATATCCGAATGGGCCTCACAAAATAACCTCTATCTACTTTTCAACCCAAAAGAAAGGGGAACATTTTTCTCTGCCTGGTGGAAAAACGAATACACACCTGCCCTTACATTCATAACACAGGACGAAAATCAAACACCTCTCCGAGCTCAACGCCAAGTCCTGAACAATTTCCCAAACAGCCAGCATAGACCCATCCTTATTACAATCGGTCTCACCATCCCAATAACACCATCCCTACCCAAACCATGATGGAACTTCCAAAAGGCTAAATGGGAACAATTCACTGAACACATCGATC
>NC_088362.1:67910821-67928321 GCF_034508935.2 Berghia stephanieae
TAAGAAGCAATACTTATTCATGTTACTAAAGAAAATATCTAAATTTAACCAAAGGACATATTTTTCACCAAAGAGTATTTATGTAACTGAGCATTTCTATAGCAATGTGCTAAATGTGCTCAAATCTCTTTACATGGGGTCCCTAGCCAACAGAAACATCTAACATATAGGAAGAGTTATGTTATGATTTTTTTTCCGACGTACACAACGCTGTTAACGGCCAGGTAGTGCTTATTTTACACCTGAATATGGTAAGAAAATGTGAATAATGAGATTCTCCCAAGGATTCAAATATCCCTGCTCAGAGGGGGACTAGAACCCTGGAACTTCCGGTCCGAAGACGAGTGCCATACCACTAGACCACATCACCGCAACATTACCCCGACAGTTTGAGACGGTGATTTACAATTAGCGAAAAATAGGGGAAAACAGTACAATAAATTTAAAGATATAATTAGAAAATTCATCTTTCCCTACAAAGATAATATCTGATGACAGGAGCCTTAGAAAAGGGGTGTTTTAAGGGATTTTAAATTGTATAAAATGCAAAAAAAAAAAAAAAAAAAATAAATGGAATATAAAGTATGTAATCATTCACAAGACAACCATTTTATAAAACAATCAAGTTACCCCCTCTCCCCTTGAAAAAGGACTAAATAAAGAAATGAAAACAAAAGTGAACAATAACAACAACACAGAAACAACAACAACAACAACAACAACAACAAAAGTTTGAAAAAATCTCCACAATTTCTCCAACCCCCCCCCCCCTTCTCAAAGTAAACAAAATATGTAATGGAATTAGAGGTGGGGTGGCGGAATTCTAAAATTCGTTTTTTTAAAACAACCTTTAACATCACAATTCCTTTCCTCCAACTCACCGCACTGACAATGTAAGGGGAGAGTATTCCACTAAATCTTGCCACAAAAGAACAGAAACCGAGACCCGAGTGACGTATCTTGGTAGGACACAACTCAGTGGTGATGATGTAAATGAGATTGAATCCAATGGAGATGCACATCTTGCCTAGGCAGAAGAAAGCGATGGAAAGCCACCGAATGTCTGAAAATGGATAAAGGAATTGCATGTCTTGTATTGTTTTTCTCGATGGAGCAAATGTGTACTCGGACAATCTCTAGAATGAGAATACTGTATCTTTTCACACATGACCGCAATGTAACAACGTATCAGTATGGCAATGCTGAAACTCAATCATTAATTAATTCAAAAATATTTCCTTAGACAGAACAAGATTGAAACATTTAAGTGACCAGCGTGAACACTGAGCTACAGAATCTGCGAGTGGATCTCACCTGAAATTGATTGAGACGTTCAAAATTCAATGGATGAAAAACTGTTAATCATGACTAGTGAATTGTATTTAAATGATGTAACATGTCAAAAATGTACACGTTAGGATTTTGTAAATACGATGTCAAATTGTTATGATTAAATATTAATAAAGATTTTATCTTAATTAGCCAGAAAATGTCTTTGCCTTAATATTAACTTGTCCACCAGAACTAGCTGTTAGGTCCATGACATTTTTGTAGTGCTATTTTAAACTCCTGTCGGGAATTTTTTTAGTTCAATTTTTATGCATCCTTTGGTGCTTTAAAAATAATGTTATATGGTTTCTTATGAAAATATTGTTTCATTGAATTTATTTCCAACAAATTATCACAAACAGCTTTACATTTATCTACCGATGTCAACTTAATTTTTGACGCTCGGTATACTTACCTTGATCAGCAAGAACTAAAGCTCCAATCCCTAAGGTAGCCAAGCCACTTGTTATCATACTGGAGCAATAAAACACCTTACGGTCAATTTTCTCCAGGAGTAAGGCGCATATCACATTACCTGGAATCTCCATCACAGACTGTAATAAGAGTATATTAAAATATTAGGTCGTTTTTCTAACCTTCGACACCAAATTACAATAACATAGTTACATTGAAAACATATAAATAAAAATGTGAAATTGAATGCCAGTTACTAATACTACTACTACTACTACTACTACTACTACTACTACTACTACTACTACTACTACTACTACTACTACTACTACTACTACTGCTGCTGCTGCTGCTGCTACTACTACTACTACTACTACTACTACTTGCTACTACTACTACTACTACTACTACTACTCTACTACTACTACTACTACTACTACTACTACTACTAGTACTACTACTACTAGTACTACTACTACTACTACTACTACTACTACTACTACTACTACTACTACTACTACTACTGTTACTTCTGCTGCAGCTACTGCCACTAATGATGTTACTAATATCGACATCCCTTATTTTTTGCATTTATTTCCAATTCCATTGCATTTATTTTAAAAAAAATATATCTACAAGTTTTAATATTTCATTTCCTAAAGAGTTGAAAACTTATGGACAAATTTGATGCTTTGAGAGAACTCAATCACTGGTGGTCGGTCTATTGAGCGAAGTTGTTTTGTGCCGCCCAATATTTTTCAAATTTAGCAGATACTGCTCTTCATCTCAATTGTTGCATATGCTGCTTTTAGTTAACACTCGCGCATCTTTCCTGATTTACTAGCCATGATAAGTACCTGTACCTACTGTATGAAGGTTGTGCGTCATCATAGACGGCTCTCTTTTTCTTGTTGCCCCACGCGAGGCGAGATGACGTGCGACAATGAGCTGAGAGTGGGGTATGGGCTACCATGAGCCAAAAAGTCAACAGGCCGCCCAAGTATTTTATATAAAAGAGTTTTCTTCTGTTTTAAAACCACCGTTATCCACTTCCCACCACAAACAACTGATACCCATTACTGCTAAGATAATTAGAAGCCGAAAAATTTGGTTTTGCACACCTTGAGGCCTGACTTGGGAGAAACAAAACAATATCTGTTTTATCATTGGAAGAACAGGTTTGTTGTAATCAAAGCATACGGATGGAGAAAATTACAATAAATATAGATTTTATTGCTATTCGTTTTGCTCAAATGGATTTTAATCATCAATACGAATATTACACAAATCATTCACCGAGTAGAGCCCCATGATGCTATAAATAAGATTCCCAGTCCATTATCCCGACACATACAGTAGTTCAACTTGTAGTTATTAGTTATGTTATTGTCTTTGGAGTAGATAAGTAGTGCATTGAGGTTGGATTTTCTATTCCTTCTATTAATGACTGTTATCACAGTTGATATTTGAACGAAGAAATGTTATATGGCAGTCTAATTGCTGTTGTCGTGTTGTTCTTTTTAAAAAAAATGATATTAAAAAATCTCAATGCACAGATGTGTATCGCAATCCATACCGAATCAACTATGAAAGGATCCATAGACTTCAGTGATCGGTTGATATACATTTTGTTTGTCTAGAGGAAGATCAACAAATGGACCTCTTTTACATAATATATGCCCATCGTAAATGCCAGTTACGTGAATACATCTCTTTAACATTCAAACCACACATACCCCCACCCGCCCCCCCTTATTTTTTACACACAATATACACACATTCTAAAAAAATAAACCCACTAGAACAGTGATATTGCGCAAGATCCACTGAGCGAGCTCAAGTCAGTTTAAAAGGGCTCCTTAGCCAATAGCAACATGAAGACGAGACATGATGCCTGTTGGGCGAGATAACAATTTCCTCCTACACAGACAACACTGCTTCCGCTCAGGTACTCATTTTACACCTGACTACGGTGAGAAATTGTTTTCGATCCATGCCGCCTTAAATAAACAACTCAATCTTGTATAACCATTACTATGTTTGGGTTATTGATGTTCATGAATTTAATATTGTTTTTTCTCATTGTGCTTTGGTGACAAATGCTACCATAACTAGCGTTTGACATGCCATCAAAATATAATTCATTGAAAAATGTATATGTGAACTTTAGCCCGTTCAGTAGATCTATTCTTCCATTTTTAAAAATTTAGTAGTGAAGGAGGTTGTTTATTAAAAACAAAACGTTTTTACTTTAGTTCTTATTCTGATTGTTATCTTCAACCAACTTTACTTCAATTTCTCTATGGTATTTTCAACCTACGTGTGCCATTTTGTGGTATGGTGAGATGACACTTTGTTTGTGACCTGACGGTTCGTGATCGAGTCTTGACAAGGGTGACGCGATTTTGAATTTTTGGAAAAGGAACATTGTAATAGCTCAATATAGAAGTTAAGTCTCGTCCCTAAATGCTTTGCTGTTGCTTAAGGCCTCTTATAAATACCCTTGGGCACTTTTAGATATTGTTATATTGTAAAAACTCAATTTTCCTGTTTTGCCTCTGAAAGCTCCACCCCATTCTCACCAGCCCCACTTACTCAATACGTTACCTGTAATACAAAAGTGATATAGATATCCCCTTCAATGATGTCTCCAACGCCAAGGACCATACCAAAATAAACCATGTTGATTGTTATCCTAGAAACGGTAAACACAAAGAATAAAATAGTTTAGAGCATACGAGATTGAGTGACCCCTAACAAATACAAAGCTTCAAGAAACTTTAGACTGTAAAATACATTAAACAGGAATGAAGATCAAGTTTGAAAATATACAAAATGACTGATATGAACATTTCAGGTCCAAACGCTTCCTCGGCCAAAAAGAAAAAGAAAACAATAAAAAGGGGTCATACATGTAAACCTAGACAGAAGGGAAAGAGGTTATAAATCTAAGGAACAGTATATATCAGTCGAGTTTTTAATAATACACATTATTCTAAATATTTTTCTCTACAATATGTGATATAGTTATTTTTCTTGTTATCAATCGCCGGTGCAGTACAATAAATTTGTTTAACGCCTCTTCTGTCTATCAAACAGCGCATTATAATAAACTTTGATAGCTCTGCTGAAAAGTACTTTGCAATGTCCTTTCAAAATGGTGGCAAAGAATTGATCACTAACTCACTCTCACTCTATCCCATGACTGGTTGGTCGTCGGGGGACTCTTGGGATGCAGACTTCCCGATTCGACGCCACTTATCACGGTCTTGGGCCTTCCTCATTCCACGTCAATCCTGTCCAATCTTTCATGTTATCCTGCTACACTTTCCTCTGTCTTCTTCTTCTTCGGCAGCCTTCTACTGTGCCCTGCAATATTGTCTTGCATAAGCTTTCGTGTCTTACGAGGTGACCAAACCAAGACAATTTCCTTCTCTTTGCCATTGCAAGTAGTGGTTCTTGCCTTCCTGCCAGTTCTTTTACTTCGTCCATAACACTTACAAACAATTGATACCCCCTGCTTAACACTAAAGAAACCGAGCGAGATAAAAACCCGCTCTGTACACTACACAATAATTGTGATGAATGGTGTATACTCGTCAAATGATAAAAATACATATAAAATAAACAAATACGAGCATTTGTATTGCGCATTTCTATGTAAACAAAAAGCTTGACGCACTTGACAGTGATTCAGTAATCCACTATAGGGCATGTGTAACCATTTCCCATGTTATACTGTACATAAAACATGTCAGGATCTTTTTGCATCACTCTTATAATAAGCGTCAGTGCATTTAGCATGGACTCGTTCAGCCCTGAGTTGAGTTGGGCTATAGTTCCCTATCCAAGAGCCAAGAATACAATCACTATCTTCTACACTGCTTTTGCTATAATAGGGTCGGGGCAGGACCTTTCGAGGTTGTTTTTAATGATATAAGGATGGTAATATAATGTCATTACCAAGAAAAACACAAAATGGTGAAATACAAGACGTATCGCCTGTTGGTACAAATATGCCAAATCATCAGATTACTACTGGAGCCGGAAGTAGTCGTTTCTTCACCATTTCCACTCTCGCCTACTCCAATACCATCCATGTTCATCTCTGAAGTGTCCGCCAACACTTCCATATCCCAAGAGATATTGACTTTGTTGACCTTGGCTATGTAGACGATGACGTCCTTGGCCTCCTTTTGTCTGTTCTTGCTGAGCAGCCATCGGGGTGACTCTTGAATTAGCCTGGAAAAAGGAATAAGAGACCGATTGCTTTTGCAATTGTATCAAAAACATTACGTTTAAAAAGACGTTAGCTTTAAAACAGAAAGAAATTCAACAGATATGCTCAATGCGCTTTATAGAATGTCTCAAGTCATTAACTAATATTAACATGAAAGGGAAGACAAAGTGCCCATAGGGTGTTTTTTTCCCTATTTTCGATGTTGTTACTGACCAAGTACCTATTTTACATCTGCGTATGGTGAAAGAATATCAGTAATGAGCATTCTTTTTTCTAAGATTTTGACTTTTGCACCTTCCACGAATGGACTAGAACCTATGATCTGCATGTTAGCATCCAAGTTTCATATCACATAACAGAAATCTTTGCAAAAGAGAAGAGAGCAAGACACGATTTCCTAATTTGTGTATTTGATATATATATAAGCTAGTGGGCCCGAATTTCGACACTGGCCCTAAACTCGACACTCTTAGATAGCCTGCTTTCAAACCTGTTATTCATCTAAATTTATGTTTTCGGATACAAAATCATTCATGTCCTCTTAACCGCCGATTCATTTTCTTTATGTTCCACATACTTTACCATTAAAAAACGGATGGAAAATTTCGTTTTTAATACGTAAACTTACGGTTCACTAAATCGAAATCTGTTTCACCGCCCGTGATTTAAAACAATTTTAAAGGGTGTCCTAATTTGACACCCTCCGGGAAAAGGGGGTGTTTTTGAGATTTAAAAACTTCTGATTTATTAAATCTAAGTATCCTTTTATTCAATATACTTTTTTTCTGTTCGATCTATCTCATATGTCATATGTTTTGCATTTCAGTCCCCCACCATCAACATCCCACTCCCCTCTCTACCGCTTGCTTCAGAACAAAAGGTGAGTAACTCCACCCATTCAATTCAACATAAGGAGAGAGAATCGGTTTTGCATGGAAATTTGAGTGGTTTGGTAATATGGTGTCTGTGTGTCTGTGTGTGGTTGTGTGTGTATGTGTGTGTGTGTGTGTGTGTGTGTGTGTGTGTGTGGGGGTGATGTATGTGTGATATAAATATATATATATATATATATATATATATATATATATATATATATATATATATATACATATATAGAGGTGAGAGTTTGCATTTACTTCTTTATTTCCCGAAACAAATTATACTTCATTTATGGATATATTAAGTTCCTCCCCCACCCTCCTGTTTGTCATAAAATCTCGTAATCTAGTCTTCTTTGAGGTTCTCGAAATGGTAACTAAATGAATCAAGCATACAACGCATTATAATGGTAAAAAGCAGGGGGAGGAGCCAGACCAAGGCATTCACAGGGTCGGTGGAGCTCATTAGTCACATGGGGAGACAATTCACCTAGGAGAGGGAAAACTCTGATTTCAAACCTGGGTAGGTGGAGCTCATTAGTCACGGAAGACAATCGTCTAAGGGAAGGAAACCACAACAGAAAACCATGGATAGACTGGGCTCACTAACTCGGGAGAGTAACCAATCTAGGAGTGAATCTCCAAAATCTATCCTGGTCCTCCGAGTCAGGGGGTTATGCGATGGGCCAACTACCCGTCCAATTTAAAAAATGCAAGTTACTGACACCTACAACAGCAATAAAACCATAACTTCAGTTCTTGGGAGACCAGGGGCTCCAACCAGGAGAATGATGACGCGCTACGGCATAACCCACCAGGGAGCTGCAGAGCTGACGACCCCTCTTAGCCCAAGAACACCCTTGATAAAGCTTCCAAGATTGTTATCACAGAAAAAAACCCCATCCTATTAGGAAAGTGGAATGTTAGAACGCTCTCGGAGTCTGGTAAATGTGCTCAAGCAGTGGCAGAGATGAACAGATACAGTCTCACCCTTATGGGCATGTGTAAAGTCCGTTGGAATGGCCACGGAGAGACAAAATTACAAACAGGAGAAACATTAATATATTCTGGAAAAGACATTAGTGATCACCATGAAGCAGGAGTGGGCCTCCTTTTATCCAAAGCAGCTGCTAAAAGCCTATTGGAATGGGAACCTGTGTCTGATCGAATCATTACTGCACGCTTCTCTTCTCGTTTTCAGAAGGTGTCCCTAGTCATGTGCTATGACCCCACAAACACAGCAGAGTAAGAAATTAAAGTCAACTTATATACCCAACTACAAGCAGTGGTAGATAAGATTCCAAATAGAGATATGCTAATACTCATCGGGGATATGAATGCAAAGGTTGGAGGCACAAATGTAGATAGAGAACATGACATGGGAAAGCATGGCATCGGCCAGATGAATGAGAATGGATAACTTTTGGCGGACTTTTGTACTCAAACAACCTTGTAATTGGCGGCACACTTTTCTCACACAAGAGCTGTCAAAAAGCTACATGGGTGTCTCCAGATCATCAGACAGAAAACCAAATAGACCAACTCTGAAAGGGACATGTGAAGAATGCTTGGAAGACCACAACCGAAAAAGAAACCCTGAATCACAGAGGAGACGTGGCAGAAATTAGAAGAAAGGAAAAGGGAGAAGCATGCAATGAACAATGCAAAAACTAGACTCCAAAAGCAAATGGCAGCGACCAGATACACCACAGTGGCCAATGAAGTGAAGAAACTGCTGCGGGCAGACAAACGGTCCTACATAAATGAAATTGCTGATACCGCAGAGGAAGCTGCAGGGAAAGGAAATCTTAAGACCCTCTACGCCACCACCAGATTGTTGAGCGGTCGGAAAATAACCCAAATAGACCAAAGTGGGAAACTTATCACATCAATAGAAGAGCAACTCAAACGACGGAAGAACACTTCTGTGAAGTGCTCAACAGACCACCCCCAGTACTAAGACCACACCTGAATCCTGGAGAACTCCTCAATATCAATACAGGTGAAATCACTAAGGCGGAGATCCGAAGGGCACTTGGCAGTCTGAAAAGTGGAAAAGCTGCTGGCAAAGATAACATCCCTGCCAAAGCCTTGAAAGAGGGTGGAAACATAATCGTGGTTCAACTCCACCACCTGTTTAACTTGATCTGGACAAATGAGAAGATACCATCTGATTGGAAGAAGGGCCTGCTAGTAAAATTACCCAAACATGGCGATCTGTCCCAGTGCGGCAAGTGGAGAGGAATCACCTTGTTGTCCATATCAAGCAAAGTGCTCACAAGAATCATGCTTGACACAATGAAAGTTACTTTGGACAAAGCACTACGAGATGAGCAGGCAGGCTTAAGAAAAGAACGGTCATGCACAGACCAAATTGCAACTCTGAGAATCATTGTTGAGCAGTCGATTGAGTGGCAATCATCCTTATATGTATGCATTATAGACTTTGAGAAAGCATTTGGCACCGTAGACAGGGAAAGCATCTGGAACATCCTTCTCCACTACGGTGTGCCAGAAAAATTTATAAACATCATCAAACGACTTTATGATGGGGTTTCCCTGCCAAGTCATCCATAATGGTCGACTCTCAGAGGATTTTGACATTACATCAGGAGTTAGGCAAGGCTGTTTACTGTCCCCACTTTTATTTCTTGTGGTATTGGACTGGGTGACAAAGACAGCATATGGCAATTCCAACAATGACATCCAATGGACATTTTCAAAAAGACTTGAAGACCTTGAATTTGCAGATGACCTAGCTTTAGTCTCACACCGCTACAAGACATGCAGAGCAAAGTCACGGCCCTGGAAAAAACAGCTCAACGAGTTGGTCTCAAGATTAGTGACGAGAAGACAAAACTACTGCGCTTAACTGCCAAACAAGAATCACAAATCACCATATCTGGCACAGCAATAGAAGATGTCAGGGAATTTACATACCTTGGCAGCAAAATAAGTCAGTCGGGTGGAACTGATGAAGACATCATCGCTAGAATCAAGAAAGCGCGCCAAGCCTTTGCAATATTGAGACCAATATGGAAAGCGTCCATCATATCCACAAACACCAAGCTCAAAATATTTAAAACTAATGTTAAAGCAGTCCTACGCTATGGGTCAGAGGCTTGGCGAACAACCTTGACCACATCAGCCAAGATACAAACTTTTGTCAATCGCTGTCTTCGACAAATACTCAGGTTGAAATGGTTTGAAAAAGTGCCAAATGCTGACCTTTAGACAAGAACAAACCAAGAACAAATGGATGTCCAGGTCAGACGCAGAAAGTGGAGATGGGTTGGCCATACCCTGCGGAAAGAGCCCTGCAATATAACCAAGCATGCTCTCGAATGGATCCCACAGGGCAAGAGGAAACGGGATCGTCCAAAACAGACGTGGAAGAGAAGCCTTCACCAAGATCTGATCGTCTCCAATCTTACCTGGAGAGAAGCAAAGGTCTGTGCCAAGGACAGAAGAAAATGGAAGAGTGCTCTTGAGGCCCTCTGCTCCGCCAGGAGCCAAGAGGAACAAGTCAAGTCTAAAGGTCAAATTGTTTCCTTTTGGTTAGGACGCAAGTGTATAGCAAAATACTAAGTTCTAGCCACCCAATCACTGCTGGATGGATAAGGGGGGGGGGGGGGTTAAAAACTCTCAGTTTCATCCTGGATAGATCCGGCTTTCTTTTCAAATGATCCGAGTGTTCAACCAATCGGGAACTCCTAAAAGCAAAAAAAAAAAAAGGTTATATAGCTCCTTTGTTACTCACCACCAACATAATATCAGTATGAGAAAAGGGAGTGTAGACACAAGCTGGGCAGTCCTCCAGTCTCGGAACAAGAATTGCACTAGAGTTACAAAGAGGAGGCCTATTACAAAGCCAATCACAGCAGAAAGAGTAGCTATGCTGCGTTTTGTCATTCCAACGGTCTCTGCCACTGGATTCAAAAAATTAAAAAGTACAGAAAGCAATTACTTTAGGTCATTATCAAATTGATTAAAAAACAAACAATACACTTTGGATTATACATTAAACATTATATTATATCACTTAATAATATTTACGGTCTCTAATTCAATAAACCTAAAAGATGACAAAAAGTGCTGTTAAAAACTTCCGAAAAAATGATTTTTTCACGAAATTAAATGGAATAATGTAGTTCTTCCTTGTATTTTGGAAACCGAACATTTCAATCGTGCACTCCCAAAGTCACCCAGCAATTGAGATAGCATTCAGATTTCCAAAAACACAGAGAGCATGAAGCCACTGAGCAAATGTTGAGGTCTATTTAATTAATTACTAAAATTAAACAAACTAATAAAGAAGAAGTAGAAAGAAGAAGTAAAAAAAAAAGAAATAAAACAAAACAAAATAGAAGAAGAAGAAGAAGAAGAAGAAGAAGAAGAAGAAGAAGAAGAAGAAGAAGAAGAAGAAGAACCCCCTCCCTTTTTATTCCCCACCACTAACAGTAGATTATCTGAATACTTACACATGACGTATCCAGCAAGGAATTGAGTGTAAGCGCAAAGGACAGACATAAACCTACAGATCAGCACCAGAATGAAGGAATCAAACGCTGACATAACGGCGGCAATGGCACAGGCGAAGATTGAACCTCCCAGTAGAATTTTCTTGCGACCAAATCTGTGAATAAAATGGTGGAAAGGTAATTAAAACACCAACTACCATTTTTTATAATCTTGTTTTAATGACCAACGTTGATTTCTCTCAGCTTTTTGTTGGTTTTTTTTTTTGACGCCGCAGAAGTTCCTTCCATCGTTTTAAACAAATAGACTGTCACTGGGTTGAAATAATAAAACCTGTATTAATTGTGAATATTTAATACTGGTATCACAACGAGACCAACAACCGTAAAGTTTTAACGACCCTGTCATTTCTTATCATCACAGGTCATTTTGAACCTCAGTGTGGAGAGAAAATGTGAAGACAGATCTTTCTTTCTGATGACTCAACTTTGCGCCACCAACAAGGAGATTCGAATATTAGACCTACAGGTTGCAGGTTGGGTGATCAGTTCTCATTAAGTTATTTTTATAAGACTATAAACTTTTAGGGTTTACAAAGCTTTGTGCGTTAGTACGATTGATCTGGCGGGCAGAACTAGTGAAATTTCTACTTAAACGCTTACCAGCAATATGATCCGTGTTGCTCTCAGCATTCTTGTAAAACAATGTTAGTGGACAGTGCATTATATAAAAGCTGTTTTTTTTTTTTTCAGCGTGGCTTTGTTCGATTATTGTATGGCCCTCGTCATGCAACCTGTAGGTCTAATTACAGTTGTTGATCTCGTTGTGATACCAGTATTTATTCACAATGAATACAGGATTTATTATTTCAACCCAGTGACAGTCTCTTTGTTTAAAACGATGGAAGAAACTTCTGCGGCGTCAGCGGGAATTGGGTGGGGAAAAGGAGTAATGATATTCATGCCTTGCGTTTATGCAAACAACTCATAGCATCCATCAGCTGCATATAACGTACTATTACACAAAAATATGTGTAAACTTGAACGTTTATAGTGTAATTGATTGAATTAAGTGAGAACTCGACATAAAAATGACTGGCTAAAAATAATAAAATAGACCTAAGTGACGTCAATTTCGTTCTATCTATAAAGATGTGTATGAGCATCTAGAGATGTTGTGCGCTTGCCTCAGAAACTTACATCATTGCCATCCGGAAATATAACCTTGAACGTTTATAGTCAGGTACATACAGTTAAGTGATAATTACTCATTAACATGGATGGCAAAAAAAACCAACAAAAAACAAAAACAATAACAAGGACCTGAGTCAAGTCAATTTGGTTCTATCTATATATTTATTGTCCATGCTATTGGCAGACTAATTCTGGCTTCCTTGTGCCCCTAGTGCAAACATGGTCTCTCAAGAGTCCAGAAGGGAGAATGGACACGATCTTTCTATTTTTTCATGTGCTCGAGTCATTGGTCAATTTCCAAAATCATATAAGCTCAAAATGATCTACATAATAAAATGTGTTCCCAGTTTTTGAAAAATTGAACATTACAGTCTGTCGTTTGACCCATGGGCATGTTTACAACTTTCATAAAATAAAAATAGATTGGAGATATATTATCGTTGGACAGCAAGCAACATATCATCTGCTCTATGACTTGGCTGGATAAAAAACCTGTAAATGAATCGCCCGCGTTGAGCAAAGCATTTCTTTCTTTGTGATTGATTTAACATTAATTTACTGCTCCATCTCGTAAACGTGAAACAATAAAGCAAATCTCTCATGTAAACAAATTAATGACGTTGTTGACTAAAAATTTCACAAAAGAACAGCCAACTTGGGTACACGTCTGTTTTCTGAAACAATCTGCTCTACATATCCTAAATATTATTCATATTTTAAATACAGACTATCAAAATATATACATTGTGCCGTCAAGTAGAGCAATGCAATTCCTCTCATTACATGTCAAGATATTGTGATAAATAATCATAAAATTTTCGGCTGACCTATTCGGTTGCTCGGGCTCAAAAGGTTGCTGTGGTTTGAGCTGAAATTAACCAGTAGAATTTTGACCAATCAAAACATGGACTTTGTGACACACAATTATCTCGATCATATTATAAATGTTTAAATTTAGACGTAGTTTTCTGTGTTGGTTCTATTGCTCAAGCGTTAGAACAGTTATTTTATTTAGACACATACCATCGATGGTAAAACATGTGTAGTTTGCTATGTTTACCAATCACTACCATTGTTTACATAATAACGACTGTCCGAGAGGCGATGTTATCTAGGAGTCTATTGAGCCTATAAACTGAGACTGAAAAACAGAGACAGTAAACTTTGATATAGATGCTGTGCGCTTGGCTAAGCTACTCACAACATTGTCATCCGGAAATTCATATAGCTATGTTTATAGTTTGGTTAATACTGTTTAGTGAGAATGACTAATTATAACCAAAAAAAAAAAACAAAAAAACAAAAACAAAAACAAACAAAAAAAAAAACAAAAAAAAAACAACAACAACAAAACAAAACGAAAAAAAACACCAATACAAAAACAACCCTCAAAGACCTAAGTAACGTCAACTTCGTTCTATCTATAGATAGTTCGAAGTTGACGTAACTCGGGTCTTTGTTATTGTATTTTGCCATCCACCTTTATGAGTAATTATCACTTAACAGTATTATCCAGACTGTAAAAGTTCATGGTTACACAGAGTTCTGTGTGTTGGTCCCTTATATTTCAGGATGGCAATGTTGTGAGCTTCTCAGCCAAGTGCATACTATCTATCGGATTTTTTAATACAGTAGAGCATGTGTATATAGATGAGAACATTTCAAGTTGCTAAAGACCGTTTTGCTCATATTTTTATTTGTGAAAAAATAGAAATTCTGCACGGTTTTCGCAGCTTCAATTTCAGTTGGCTGATTTCGA
Source organism: Berghia stephanieae (assembly GCF_034508935.2). NCBI lineage: Eukaryota > Metazoa > Mollusca > Gastropoda > Nudibranchia > Aeolidiidae > Berghia > Berghia stephanieae. Next base: position 67,925,114 of record NC_088362.1, read on the forward strand.
TTCATTAAATTCTTTATAACAGACTATAAACATTGAAAGTTACGTTTATCATCGTCCAAATGCTATGTTTACCGACTTGACATTGCATTCCCATGGGGCTCCTAATTTTTTGTCTGGATATTATCATTTCGCACTCTCGGCTATAAAGGCGCATTCTTGATTTACCCGACTTATTTGACTTAACCTCTTGATTCCTTGTGGAACATCGGGCCGCAGCAGTACACTTCCACCTGACTAGTTTTTAGAGGCCTCTTTATTAGGGACATGGTTTGTCTCGATGCTTCACCGCCTTGTTTTCTCTGGTCCACCAACCCTCCTCTTTCCTTGCGGGTTCGAGTCCACAGCCTGCCTGGTGATTTTGCTCGCAGCCTTCCCGAGGGTATGGCCAATCCAGTCCCATTTCCTTTTCTTTATCTCCGTTTCAATAGGTGACTTGTTCAGTTACTGAATCAGTTCTCCATCTGTGATGATGTCCGCCCAACTGATATTTAGGATATTTCTGAGGCACCTGTTTATGAATGCTTGAAGCTTATTTGTGGTGGTTTTAGTCACTCTCCATGTCTCCGGGCCATATAGAAGAAACGACTTTACATTTGTATTGAATATCCGGATTTTAATTTTTAATGTAAGAGCATTTGAATTCCATATTGGATGAAGAGTGTTAAAGTCATATCGTGCTTTATTTATCCAGCTTTTAATCTCTTCCTCTATTCCTCCCTCTTTGCTTAATATGCTTCTCAAGTATACAAATTTATCAACCTCTTTGATGTCTCTTATGTGGTGTGTTGTAGGGTGACATTGCTTGTTGTATACTCTCAGCATTTCTGTCTTGCTTGTATTTATTTGCAATGCTGTTTTCACTGCTTCCTCTGTGACTTTGTTTAGCTTTTCTTGTGCATCTTTCAAGTTGTGAGAGACAAGACAGATATTATCTACAAAGTCGAGTTCATGTAGTTGTTTCGTAGGGTTCAATGAATTCGTGTCTTTTGTCCTGTGGTAGTCTGTTTCATGACCCAGTCAATAACTATTAAGACATGCCGAAATAGTGATCCCTCCAGGTTACGAACATCTTTACTATAATTTGTTGATACAGATCCCTAAAGTCTTACGATATAACAATGGAATTTTATAAGATTCTTGAACTCCTGCGTTCGGAACTTCGGATACAGAAGAAAATGTGTGCCATCAAATCCTCTACCCTTTTGTTCCTAAATCCCATGAACGTGTTTATGTAGCCAGTCCTTCGGAGTAGTGATAATGCATAGGTTACATATAGATGCTTTGCGCTTGGCTAAGAAACTCACAGCATTGCCATCCGGCCATACGGCTATGTGGTCTAGTGGTATGACACTCGCTTTCGGATCGGAAGGTTCTGGGTTCGAGCCTCGCGCTCGGCGCATAGTTGAGTCCTTGGAAAAAGCTCTTTACTCACATTCTCTCACCGTACTCAGATGTAAAATGAGTACCTGGCCGTTAACAGCGTTGTCTGTGTCCGAAAAATTGTATTATCGCCTAACAGGCGTCATGTCCCGTCCTACATGTTAAATGTTGCTGTTGACCTGTGACCCCGTGTAAAGCGCTTCGAGCACATTTAGTGGATATTGCGCTATATAAAGCTCAATTATTATTTTTTTATTTATTTTTTTTAAATCCGGAAATATAACGGACCAACACACAAAAACTATGTGTAACCCTGAACGTTTATAGTCTGATAAATACAGTTTAGTGAGAATTACTCATAAAGATTGATAGCAAAAAAAAAATAAATTTAAATAACAAAGACATGAGTGACGTCAACTTCATTCTATCTAAAGGTGGATAACTATTTCAGCAGCAGGATGTATAGACAAGATTCTTAAGATGACGAGGATGAATTATCTTTATTTACGACCAATATATAATTAGAATAGAAAATAAGATGACATCACTCTGAAACCATAATCTCAATTACACAACGTATGTATCTAGTCCTCCTCAAGAGTGGTTTTACACTTTTAATGAGATTGGAACCATGTTATTGACATCACACTTTTGTTCATTTTATTGGGAAAGGCTTCGAGATTCCGAACGCCAGATTTCACGAATATATTTCCCTTCAAATGACCTCACCTATTATTTCTTATCAAAATGAATTCAGCTTTTAGTGTGATGTGTTCTCCAATTTAACGATTTGACAGTAAGAAGTATTATTGTTGTCAAGAAATCGTTACGCAATGAAATCAATTTTTAATAAAAATGGATACGTGCGGGAGAAAAATATGTCTTGATCTCCTAGGTTATAAAAAAACTGAAGCATCATATGGACGCCTCATAATAATTTTGCTAAAATACCGTTGTACATTCGGGTTTACCCCGAATGGGGTATTGTAATATATTATGTTAATGAGTAATTTGTTATATAATACTCATAAATTACATGTATTGAAAGTGACTATGTCTCTTACCGATCCGAGATCGGGCCTCCAATAGTAGATCCAACCAAAATTCCCAACAAAATCATCAGGTTGTTGTGTGCTTTGAATAGAGCTCTGTCGCATACCAGGTTAAACTGAATTTGAAAAATGAAAATAAAAAATAGAAATCGGTAAAAAGAATCTCGTTGTAGTGGGAACGAAACTGACGTCATTTAGTTCTTTTTTTTTTTAATTGTTTTTAGCCAAACATATTAATGAGTAGTTATCAATAAGTTGTATTAATCAGACTATAAAGTTTACTCATTGCTTTGTGTGTTATATGCTGCTGGCGGATGTTTTGAGTATTTTACCTAAATGCATATCATCTGTAGAATGAATATATTAATGAGAAGCGAATAGTACTACTACTACTACTACTACTACTACTACTACTACTACTACTACTACTACTACTCTACTACTACTACTACTACTACTACTACTACTACTACTATTAACAACTCGTCTACAAGACGACTACTACAACCACTACCACTACACACACACACACACACACACACACACACACACACACACACACAAACATACTTACCTCAACAATGTGTGAAACCACACCATCTGACTTGTCGTATACCCATCTTTGACATTCTGCAGTCTTATTCCTATCTGTCAGTTGTCTGGTGAATAAAAGGTTACATTCAAAGGATTGCATTTTTATAAGGACATACTGTACAACTGGAGTTTATAAACACGCGTGTGGAGGTTATAGGAAAATCTAACTAATCAATCAACAA
>NC_088362.1:67933321-67940821 GCF_034508935.2 Berghia stephanieae
TGTAAATTACGACATAAACTAGCAATGACAATGAAAATTTTTGTTTTCTATTTTTGTAGGAAATACTACTCTTAAATCAAAGCCCTATCTCCACTGAGTAAAAATCTTTTTGAATTTTGAAAATCCATTAATATTAATACATAACAAAGTTATGCAGTTTCAAAGATGTCATTTATTTGGATGACTCACAAAGAGAAAAAAATACGGAAAATATGGGACGCTTTTTCTGCGTTTTATTCTGGTTTGTGCCTGTATCTCGCTTAATACGTGGAATTAGATATTAAAACTTGGCAATTTTATGTCAAAATTATCAGATAATATGATGAAGATATCAGAAGAGTTCTAACTTGTATAATTTCAGAGCGGTATGGCTAGGGTCAACTATAAATTTGTTTTAAAATATACATAATATTGATCATTTGGAATTTTTCCGAAGTGTAATCTTGTGTCTACAACCCATACAAATGACACGAAAAATGCCTGCTGAATTATTATCAATCAGTCCCGTGAGACCATGGCTTATATTCGTTCTAGTATTTATTTGAGAGAGAGAGAGAGAGAGAGAGAGAGAGAGAGAGAGAGAGAGAGAGAGAGAGAGAGAGAGAGAGAGAGAATGTGTTAATCTACCCTATGACATAACATTGAAACAATACCTTAATTTTAAAAAAGCGCGCGAGGATTTGTGTCATCCGTCGTCGCGAACAAGGTTGCCAGATGGCCACGTGTGTGGCCAAATATATAATTTTGTTTCTTTTTTTACATTCTATTCATCTATGTTTGTCTCAGTGACATTTATCCTAGTCTATTCAATTTTCTGTTTGTTAAAATTTAGTTCATTTTAAGTGGGCCAGTCTAAATATTGAAAGCCATATGATTTTCTATTTAGCCACTTTTGAAGTCGAATTTGGTCAGGTTAAAGTCTGGCCATCGGGCAGCCTTGCCTCGCTCACGTGATTTTCGTGTCGCGCGATGGTGGAGCAAAATGGCCGTCTCCATATTTTCACTCATTGAAATGCAAATTGGGTTGATGTTTTGTTAGAATACGGGAAAAGTACTTATCATAATCGAATGAAATTTGAAATATAAATAGATGAAATGTGCATATATAACCTTATGAGCGACAAAATTTCTCCTCCTTGTAGTTGAAATATTGTACTCCAAAGAGTAAAAATCTATTTTTAACGGTCTTTCGGTAATTGTACGAGTTTGTCGCTTGACATAATGTAAAATGACCTCTTTTCTAACTGTGTGCCAACTTTCAGTCATATTTAATTATAAACAGCGTTGTAATTAATTTTTTAAAATAGCATGTACGAAACGGCTTCGTCCCATATTTGTCGCGAATTTGGGAACTTCGTGAGCGAAAAAGAGGCCCAAAGATTTGTGCGGGATAGTCATTGCTACATAAACAGATATACTATAGAATTAAGTCATTTTGAAAGGCTGTTGAATGACTTAGTTTTCATCAGTTTTTGTTTTTTTAATGATTTTTAAAACGACGAATACATGCAGCAATAATTTGTTAAATTGTCGAAAAATGGACAAATGAAATGCATCATGCATCTTGAGTGAATACATTATCTACCATATTCAGTCCCTTAATTGGTGGACAAAGCATAATAGGTCAGAGAAGTCGTGACACACCATCTTCTCTTCTGGTTCTGAAGTCCTGAGAAGTGTGTATGCATCCTGTCCTAAAACAAGTAATGAATTTGTTACACATTGAATCATAAGATGGCATATCTATTTCAATGCATGATGTATAGGAAGATGTGTAAGGTAACGGGACGTAAAAGAGACGAGGATGTATGATCTTTATTCACGACCAGAAAAATATATTTAGACTAAAAAATAAGATGCCATTATAAGAAGAGTGGTTCTACACTTCCAATGAGACTAGCAGCACACTTTTGCTCCCTTTGACAAAGATCTTTTCACACCAGGCTGGTATCTGAGTGTTGTGACTTGTTGTTAGTGTGAATTCTGTTCACTCGAAGAAACCATCGACCCACTCTCCACCCCCCCCCCCCCAAATAAAAAAATGTTTACTTGTGTGCTATCCTCAAAATAGTATCCGCTAATAGAAATAGTGTGACTAAAACAAAACGTTGAATTTCAGATATCCAATTATGACTTAGGAAAAGGAATTTTGACCACAGGCGTTGATATTAACTTTCTAGTCTGAGAATCAAACTTAGTTTTCAAAACTAATATTAGAGATAATAATTATCGGTGTGATGCACGATCACGAGGAATGCATGAGGACATCTCGAGGGATATTCTTTAGGCTGAAGAAGTGTCAATACAAAACAAACAACATCTCGGACCATGGCCTTCACATAGAGACAACGGAAAATGACAAAACATGATGACTCATGTAAAAAATAGGTCACATTAAGGAAAATAAAAGTATAGCTATGGTGGTTGACATAATGGAGACGAGAAAAATAGAAATTGTTATTAGTATGACACAAGCAAATTTTCTATCCAGGAACATTGCTGCCCTCATCTCAATTTGCTGCTTAAAAAGCGGACATGCGTTTGAAAACTTTTACGCAGTTTTGTATCCCAGAAAAACGTTGTGAGTAATGTAAATTTAAGCATTTAGTGACAGAGATACATTCCAACCAGTCGAATCTAACATCCGTGTAGTTGGTCATAATCACATAAATTAAATGCTGGTGTACAATGTAACCAATGTAAGCTCACATTAACAGTGGCTGCGGGCGTAAAACGGCAATTAACTTTTTGGCAAAACGATGTTCAGTTTAAAAGACAAAGTTGTAAATGTAATACTACTGCTGATGCCGCTTCTACTACTACTACTACTACTACTACTACTACTACTACTACTACTACTACTACTACTACTACTACTACTACTACTACTACTACTACTACTACTACTACTACTACTACTACTACTACTACTACTACTACTACTACTACTACTACTACTACTACTACTACTACTACTACTACTACTACTACTACTACTACTACTACACTACTACTACTCTACTACTACTACTACTATACTACTACAACTACTACTACTACTACTACTATTAATACTACTACTATTAATATAGTAATTACTACTACTACACTACTATTACTACTATACTACTACTACTACTACTACTACTACTACTACTACTACTACTACTACTACTACTACTACTACTACTACTACCACCACTAAAGACCAGCCGATTTTACACCAGAGTACGATTAAATAAATTGAATAAAGAGCCTTTTTAAAGGTCTCAACCACGCGATGATCAAGGCTCGAACCAAGGGCCATCAGATCCGAAAGGGAGTGTCATTTTACTAGACCACATAGTCCCACTACTACTACTACTACTACTACTACTACTACTACTACTACTACTACTACTACTACTACTACTACTACTACTGATAATGATGATGATGACGATGATGATGGTGATTATGATGATGATGATGATTTATGATGTTGATGAAGAGAAAGCAGTAGGAGAATTAGAAAACAAAAATAAGTGACGGAAGAGTTATATACATGAATAATAATAATAATAATAATAATAATAATATAATAAAATAATAATAATAATAATAATAATAATATAATAATAATAATAATAATAATAATAATAATAATAATAATAATAATAATAATAATAATAATAATAATAATAATAATAATAATTAATAATAATAATAATAATAATAATAATAATAATAATAATAATAATAATAATAATAATAATAATAATAATAATAATAAGAAGAAGAAGAAGAAGAAGAAGAAGAAGAAGAAGAAGAAGAAGAAGAAGAAGAAGAAGAAGAAGAAGAAGAAGAAGAAGAAGAAGAAGAAGAAGAAGAAGAAGAAGAAGAAGAAGAAGAAGAAGAAGAAGAAGAAGAAGAAGAAGAAAAAAAAAGAAGAAGAAGAAGAAGAAGAAGAAGAAGAAGAAGAAGAAGAAGAAGAAGAAGAAGAAGAAGAAGAAGAAGAAGAAGAAGAAGAAGAAGAACATCAGGAAAATAATGAAGAAGAAAACGAAGAAGAGCAGAAAGAGGGGAGAAGGTTGTGTCTTAAGACATAAAAATAAAGTCGTAGGGATAGAAGATGAAGAAGATGAGTTGTAGCAGAATCTATATTTAGGAGTTTACATTTAAGATTTTAATACTTACACGAGATGTATACAGTACCGTGTAACCCTTCACTCAACATAATAAAGTGACAAAGTACAACACCATAAAAGCTTATACTGACAATCACAAGTTCGTAACAGCACTTTCCCTCCTACGATGTCACAATAAGCATGATAACCAAAATAAAATACTACAGCCTCTATTCTAACATTATTTTAACCATTTAACAATGAATCAACTGAAAGGGACATAAGGCAATGATGATAACAATAATACGTAACCTGCGGGTGCACTCACAGAATCGGCCTATCAATTAAAATTAAATTATATTGAGGTCTGCAAGTCCTATAATTTCCCCGGTTCATATAAAATGAAAAATATTAAACAGCAATGATTCATGGCTCGAATAGCTTTCTAAAGATATAATCTTCATAATATAATAAATCATGAATAAAAGAAAACAAGTTCCAGGTATAATTGACAATATAAAAGTAAATCTGATTTATTCTGTTAGAAATATTACTGTGTGTATTTACATGTTTTAATGTTTATTTTACATAATGGGGCATTAAGAAAACCACAATATTTTAATATTTTTGCTAGTCTTAGCTTATGGCAGCTGATGTTCTTAGCCGAACTTGCCGTATCTCAGGTCTTGATTGTAGGGGTGCCTTTTGATGCAAAGGGGTGAGGCTAGGCTGCTCTTCCTATGCCCATTGAAATCTGGTTTTATGTATAATAATAAATATAAACATGCCGTCAGATATCTCCATGTCAAACTACCTTGGCCTGTTTGCAGGACTTATGTCCCCTCAGACAGTGTTAAAGATAGGGTCTTAAGTCAGACAAACTAACATGTTCAAAATGGCAAATAGGGCTAAACCAGCCTAATAATATTTGAACGTTATATGTATGGACTAAGGATTACTATACTGAAAGTATTGACATGTGGAATCTTCAGCCCCCGCTAGTGGGGGCCATTGGTTGGATAACGATTTCAAGCAAAACTACTACTTTTCTGCCTTGGTACAATTTCATTGAATGCGCAATAATTGATTCTGTTCTTATAATTTCGGTACTTTATAAGAAATTGGTTAATTGGCGACCATAAGTTTTAAATAATATTTCTTATATCTTGAATGATATGAAAATATATAAAAAGTAGTGAACTATCAACAATTTTACTGGAAAGTATGAACTATTTTTTATAACGCCCTCTTACAAATTGAGTGATTGGGTTTGTTTTCATCTTTTAAAATCGAAAGTACGAATCTGCTTTCAATTCCTTTTAATAACTAGACGTCTATGGCTAATTTATCGAACCAGAATCTTTGAAAAGTGGTAAGTACCAATAATAATTGCGTAATAATTATTATTTAAGAAATGTTTAGAATTAGCATCTGGCTGTAGTTCCTGCAGACGATAATTGGACCCATTGTCGTGCTTGCTCTGTCGAGTCGCACAGATATGGTGATCAGACTCCGACATCCTGATTCGGATTTGTTTCTTATTTTATTATGGCTTGTCGTTTTATATTTATATCTTTTTTTTTCTATATGGTTAACTGATAAATATTGACTTTATTGTATTAGTCTAGTGTATAAGACCAGAGGGCCCTTTGCTCGTCACGTCAACTTCACAACTTGAACAGCCCTTTCTACTCTACTACTAACAACAGTTGCTAGATAGATAGTAGATAGTCATTGCTATTGCTAGATAGCTAGACTAGAATAGTTAGTGGGTCTGATATTACCATATATGATGGAACTTGGCTCTGAATATATAGTTATGCCCATTACATGGATCTGGTGTTGCTGATATGACTGTCAATCGTATGGGACTAGTACTCTGAATGATGATCTGAGTCTGAGTCTGAGATGTTACTGTTACAACAGTTACACTCACCCAACTCAATCACTCTAATTATCTCTGTGACTATGGGAGGGAATTATGGATCCATTGACTGAAAGGATTGTACTAGTAGTCTGAATATATAGTTTTGTCTCAATGATCTGAGAAGTAACTCTATTAATTAACTCTTGATACATGGAAGGGAACTATGGATCTGATTCTGATGCTACTCATTGACTGTAAGGAATGAACTATAGTAAAGTAGTCAGATTTTTTATGAATGGCGCATGTTTTTCTAGTTTTTCTCAGATGTCCTTCTATCAAAAGTTGTAAAACTTTATGTCAACCTCCGAATCAATTTCTATTAACTGAATAAACATTTTGGCCCGTATTGTGATGCCATATCTCAAAAAGATTTCTTCTTCACGACCTATAAAAATCTACTTTAAAACCCTGTCATAAAATTAGAGATTTTACTCTGTTAAAAATGTAAACATTTTCGCACCACAAAGTAAGATGAATTCATCGTTTTTCAAAATAATCTTGTGACACGGTAGTGGTTATGAGTTCATATCATACTATTTTCCGAATAAAAGCAACACACATTTACTGTTATAAAGTAACAACTAATGTAGTTTGCATCCCATTTTGACTTGTAATTATTGCTTTTTATTTACATCAGGTCACAATTACCGAAGACTGATATGAATCCCTAGCTTTAACTCATTTGAACTAGGGATTAAATACTCAAAATTGTCAAATTAACAATGAATGTTTATATTTAACTTTGAAAAATTGTATCTATGCATGAACGTTTCACACAGGATTTTAAGTTTTCTTTTAAACCTATAAGCTCTTAAACAATATGATATGATACGGAATCTCTATCGGTTCCTCTCTCGTAAGGCTGCGAAAAGAAGTCCACTTTTATCTATCGATAAGTCATTAATTAAAGAGGACAGCTATGGAATTGGAATTTCACAATCAACCCTCATTTTGCATGTTATTGTTGTTGAACACAAGCACATATTTGTGGAAACATTGTATCATAAATTGATGAATTTCTACTTTTGACCGGTCTACATTAAATTTATGTAATCCTCTTTGGCATAAAGAACAAGTTATTTCTCAAAAATTTGAAATCAAAATAATGTTGGAAGCGCGTAATGTTCACTTTCATTTGTGTTCACCAATAACGTATATTGATTGTTATAAAATGTAAACATGTCTGTCGTTCCTTCATATTCGGATTCTGTACGAACATCATATAAGTTTCAATTAACCGAACATTCCATTTTAACAAATTCTTTCAAAACGGATAAGCGGAAAATCATATTTTTGACACTATAATCATATTTAGATTCCAATACTTACTAGTTGTCGATTTTAATATAGCTGTAATAAGCGAAATTCTTTCCTATTGTTTTAAAATTCGTGAAAAAATATATTTTACTAGGACAAAATGATCAAGAGGTTCATACAAATTTTTGAAGATGTACATTGTGAACAGCT
>NC_088362.1:67950821-67970821 GCF_034508935.2 Berghia stephanieae
ACAGGAGCTTTAGAAAAAAGGTGATTTTAGAAAGGTATATAACACCCCACCTAAAATAAAAAAAATTAATAAAAGAATGTAAAATATATAGATTATTCACAAAACAATTATTTTATAAAGCAATCAAGCTACCAAACTCCCACCCATCACCCCCCCCCCCCCCCACCCATTGAAAAAGAACCTATAAAAATGAAAACAAAACTGAAAAATAACAACAACGAAAACCACAACAAAGAAAACAACAACATAAACAAAGTATTTTTTTTTTCATCGTCATAATTTCTCAAACCGCACCCCCTCTCTAAAAGCAAACAAACAAATAAACAATTAATGGAAGTGGGAGGTGGAGTGGCGGATTTCAGAAATTGTTTATTTAAAACATCCCTGAACATCACAATTAATTTATTTCCTCAACTCACCGCGCTGACAATGTAAGGGGAGAGTATTCCACTAAATCTTGCCACACAAGAACAGAAACCGAGACCCGAGTTACGTATCTTGGTAGGACACAAATCAGTAGTGATGATGTAAATGAGATTGAATCCAATGGAGATACCCATCTTGCCAAGGCAGAAGAAAGCGATGGAAAGCCACCGAATATCTGAAAATGGATAAAACAATGGAAAGATGGTACCAATTGCATGTCCTCTATTGTCTTTCTCGATGGAGCACATGTGTACTATGACAATATCTTGAATGAGCATACTCTATCTTTTTCACACTTGACCGCAATGTAACAGTGTTTCAGTATGACAATGCTGGACCTCATTATTTAATCATTTCGAAAACATTTGACATAATTGAATTTATTTCCAGCAAATTTTCACAAACAGATTTTTATTTACCGACGTCAACTTAATTTTTGATTCTCGGTATGTTTACCTTGATCAGCAACGACTAGAGCTCCAATCCCTAAGGTAGCCAAGCCACTTGTTATCATACTGGAGCAATAAAACACCTTGCGGTCAATTTTCTCCAGGAGTAAGGCGCACATCACATGACCTAGAATCTCCATTACAGACTGTAATAAGATTATATCAAAATATTAGGTCGTCTTTCTAACGTTCGACACCAAATTACAATAACATGGTTACGTTGAAAACATATGGAAGTATCTTGTTATCATCTTGAGTTGAAAGATATTAAAGAATCAAAAATTGAGAGACTGGCACCAAAAGGCTATGTAGTCTTGTGGTATGACATTCGCTATCGGATCGGAAGGTCCTGGGTTTGAGCCTCTTTCAGCGCATACTTGAGTCCTGTGAAAAGGCTCTTTACTCCCATTATCTCACCGTACTCAGGTGTAAAATGAGTCCCTGGCCGTTAACAGCGTTGTCCCTGTTCGAAAATAAATTGTAATATCTCCTAATAGGCGTCACCTTCCGTCCTCTATTTTAAGTGTTGCTGTTGACAAGGGGCCTCTTGTTAAGCGACTTGTACACGTTTCGTGGATAATGCGCAACATAAAAGCTCAATTTAAATAATAAAAAAAGACTAGCATGAATATGTTCTGAAAGAGTCGAAAACATGTGGACAAATATGGAGTTAATGTTATTCTTAAAGAGCACTTAACCTTTTTTAACCATTAATCTCTTTTGGATATTGGTCATTATCAAAGTCAAAGTTATGAAAACAAATAATATTCATGAAGCTAACATAGTTTTTTTTCATTGTGATTTTATGACGAATGTAACAAAAACTACATTTTGTCATGACATCAAAATATAGTTCATGGAAACATTTATATGTGAACTTTAGCCCATTCAGTAGATGTATTGCTCCATTCTTTTTTAAAAACAGAAGTGAAGGAGGATGTTATTTCTTTTTACTTAATTTCTTATTCTGATTATTATCTTAAAACAGCTTTACCTCAATTTTTCTATGGTATATTTTCAGCAATCGTGGGCTATTTTGTGGTTTTGTGAAATGATACTTTGTTTGTGACCTGAAGCCTCGTGATCTAGTCGTGATTAGGGTGATGCAATTTGGAATTCTTGGGAAATGGAAATTGTAATAGCTCTTTATAAAAGTTAAGTCTCGTCCCTAAACATTATGTGTTGCTGTTGTTAAAGGCCTCTTATAAAGACCCTTGAGCAATTTTGGATATTATGTATTGTAAAAGCTCAATTTTCCTGTTTTGTCTCTGAAAGCTCCACCCCATTCTCACTCAATACGTTACCTGTAATATAAAAGTGATGTAGATATCCCCTTCAATGATGTCCCCAACGCCAAGGACCATACCAAAATAAACCATGTTGACTGTTACCCTGAAAACGGTAAACAAAAAGAATAAAAAGTCAAGAAAATGGGAGATTTAGTGACCCCTAGCAAATACAAAGCTTCAAAAAACATAAAAAAGGATTAAACAGACATGAATTTCAAGTTTGAAAATATACAAAAACCATTCCTCAGCCAAAAAGAAAAAAAAAATGAAAAAGGGTCATACATGTAAAACCTAGAAAGAAGGAAAAGAAGTTATAAATAAGTTATAAATATAAGGAATAGTATATATCCAGTCGAGTTTTTATGTAACCATTATTCTAAATCTTTATCTCTATAATACGTGATATGGATACTTTTCTTATTATCAATCGATGGTAAAATGCATTTCCTTAATGCCTCTTCTGTCTATGAAGCAGTGATTTAGTATCAAACTTTGTTAGATCTGATGAAAAGTATATTGCAATGTCCTATCCAATGCGTAGAAAACAATTTAATCCTCTGCTTATCACTAAAGAAACCGATCGGGATAAATACCAACTCCGTACATTACACAATAAATGTGACAATCTGTGTCTACTCTGACAATAATCAAAATAATTACAAAATAAACAAATACGAGCATTTGTATTGCGCATTTCCATGTAAACAAAAAGCTTGACGAACTTCACAGTTATTCATTAAATCCATTTAAGTTCATGTGTAACCATTTTCCATTGTATACTGTACATAAAACCTGTCAGGATCGGATCATATTTGCACTAGTACTCTTAAAATAAGCGCAAGTGGATTTAGCCATGGGCTCTTTCAGCCCTGAATTGAGTTGGGCCAGAGTGCCTTACCCAAGAGTCAAGAATACCAACACTTTCTTCTATACACTGTTTTACTATAATAGAGTCGGGGTGGGACCTATCGAGGTTGCTGTTAATGATATAATGAAATATAAGGATGATAAAATGTCATTACCAAGAAAAACACAAAATGGTGGAATACAAGACGTATCGCCTGCTGGTACAAATATGCCAAATCTTCAGATTATTACTGGAACCGGAAGTAGTCGTTTCTTCATCCTTTCCACTCTCGCCTACTCCAATGCCATCCATTTTCATCATTGAATTGTCCCCCAACACGTCCATATCCCAAGAGATATTGACTTTGTTGACCTTGGCTATGTAGACGATGACGTCCTTGGCCTCCTTTTGTCTGTTCTGGCTGAGCAGCCATCGGGGTGACTCTTGAATTAGCCTGGAAAAAAGCAATAACAGACCGATTGATTTTGCAACTTTATCAAAGACATTACGTATAAAAAGACGTGAGATTTAAAACAGAATGAAATTCACCAGATGAACTCAATGCGCTTCATGAAAAGTCTCAAGTCATAATAATAATAAATGGCATTTATATAGCGCTTTACCCCGTTGTCACAGGCTCGAAGCGCTTTACAGTGATATAAAACAAAAACATATTACAGTGAGACAAGTGTGAAGGAAACGTGATACGTTTAACAACAAAATATGAAAATAATATTGCAACATTATGACGTAAAAAGATAAAACTTTAAGCGAGATTTGAACGTTGTCAACGAATCCGAGCATCTCACGTGTGATGGGAGAGAGTTCCAAAAATGGGGGGCCGAAAATTGAAAAGATTGTTCACCTATTTTACGCAATGGCTTAGGTTTGACAAGGATTGGTTGGTCATTGCTTGACCTCAAGATTCTATTGGGGACATATATGTATAGAAGGTCTTTAATATAGGAGGGACTGTTCGTGCTCAGTGATTTGTAGACAACAGTACAAATCTTATAGGCAACTCTTTTTTCCACAGGAAGCCAATGTAACTCGCGGAGAAGAAGAGTTGCTGATGGGTATTTTTTGTTATTGCGTACAATGAGCCTGGCTGCGTTATTTTGAGCAACCTGAAGTTTGCTAATTTTGTATTTAGCTAAATTCGCCCAAAGGGAGTTACAATAGTCCAATTTAGATAAAACAAGGGAATTAATTAAAAGTTCTGATCTATGCTTCGGTATTAAATTACGAATTTTGCTTATTTTTTTTCATTTCTATGTACGCTGATTGTATGGTGTTATTCACGTGGCTTGTCATGGAAAGATCTTTATCAATGATGACGCCAAGGTTTTTTGCTTTATTTGAAAATTCTATTGTGCTATTTCCGAGAGTAATAGGTGATTTATTTGCCTGTTTAAGGATACTCGGCCTTCCACACATTAAAATCTCAGTTTTACTATCATTTAATTTTAACTTATTGTGGTACATTCAAGATTTAATCTCATTAAAACAGCTCGTAATTCGTTGTATTAAGAACTGTAAATTACTAAGGGGTGCTGAATCATATATTTGCGTATCATCTGCATAAAAATGATAACTCAGATTGAATCTGGATATCACACTAGAAAGGGGCTGCATATATACAGTAAAAAGGACAGGGCCAAGAACAGAACCTTGTGGCACTCCAAAATTTAGTAAAACTTGTTCTGACTGAACACCATTCACCACGACAGTCTGCCATCGATCCTGTAAATATGATGTAAACCATTTAAGGGCAATTCCTTTTATGCCGAACGTATTTTCTAGTCTTATTAACAAAATGTCATGGTCAATGGTGTCAAAGGCAGCTGAAAGATCTAAAAGGCATAATACATTGATATTGTTAGCATCAGCATTACATAGCAAGTCATTAAAAATTTTAAGCGCCGTTTCAGTACTGTGTTGATGTTTGTAGGCTGACTGAAAGGGTTGTTCCAAACTGTTGTTCTTAAGATGAGATGTTAATTGTGTAAGTAACTTCTCCAAAAGTTTTGACAAAAAAAGGTAAATTTGATACAGGACGATAATTGTTTAATATATTGTGGTCCAGTGATGGTTTCTTCAGAAGTGGTTTGACGAGGGCACTTTTAAAGCACGATGGAACTTCGCCAGTCAGTATGGATGTATTTATGATTGATGTAATGGATGTAACAAAATTAACATGAAAGAGAAGACAAAGTGTCTATAGGGTGTTTTTTTTCCAATTTTCGATGATGTTACTGACCAAGTACATATTTTACATCTGAGTTTGGTGGTTAATGTCATTAATGAGCATTCTTTTTTCTTAGAACTTAATCAGTCCCTAAGAAACGAGTATATTCCAAGAATTCAAAAATAATTCCCGTCCAAAAACATCAAAAAGCCAAAGAAATGAATGATTTTCGTCCTGTAGCGCTGACATCTATCCCTATGAAATGTAAAGAAAAGATTATCCAGCAAATATTTCTACCACAAAGAACACAACATCATCTAGACAAAAACATTTTGCTTACAAATCAGGGGGCGGGGTGGACGACGCTATATTAGTGTTTTCTCATAACACTTACAAACACTTAGACACTCCAAAGGTGTATGCCAGAACCCTAGTCGTAGACCTTTCGAGTGCATTCAACACCATCCAGCCTCACATAAAATAATCTATTCTATCCCTCTCCCTAAATATTAACGAGTAATGTTATCAGGGTTATTATAATAATTTATGACTTCCGATTATAAATCGTTAACTTTCACTAAAATTGGATTCTTTAAAAAAATGGTATTATTCAAGTACTTTTGAACATATCTTTTATTCAAACATGATGAAATAGGAACTGATTGGGGCTAGAATAAGCTCGTTCCTGGGTTGGGAACACGTCCGGAATTCCATAAAGCAAGAGAGCAAGAATCGTTTATTCTCTATTTGATGGAAAAAACCGCACGTCGATAGCTTGATAGCAAAACGAGCGGTAATGTTTTAAACAAAGCACACAAGGTCACGGGATGTCAAAATTCGCGCCCCTACTCTAATTAACATTATAAAACAAACAATTTGCCATAGAATGATTCAAAATCTAAAGTACACTAAAGTGCATTAAATAGCATTGATTTAATTGAATAGCGCGAAATCTTCTTCTTCTTCTTCTCCTTCTTCTTCTTCTTCTTCTTCTTCTTCTTCTTCTTCTTCTTCTTCTTCTTCTTCTTCTTCTTCTTCTTCTTCTTCTTCTTCTTCTCTTCTCTCTTCTCTCTTCTTCTTCTCTCCTTCTTCTTCTTCTTCTTCTTCTTCTTCTTCTTCTTCTTCTTCTTCTTCTTCTTCTTCTTCTTCTTCTTCTTCTTCTTCTTCTTCTTCTTCTTCTTCTTCTTCTTCTTCTTCTTCTTCTTCTTCTTCTTCTTCTTCCTCTTCACCTTCTCCTGCTCCTCCTCCTCCGCCTCTTTCTACTCCTCCTCACCCTTCTCCTCCTCCTTAACCTCCTCCTCTTCCTTCTCCTCATCGTCATCCTCGGGGGGGGGGGGGGGGGGGGAATTAAATGTTTGAAATGAATATGATTGGGGGCGGGGGGGGGGGGGGGGTGGATAGAAAAGGTGCTAGCCATTCAGATTTATTTTTACTTTTTATTGTTTATTGTTTCCTTTATTAGCGGTAAGGATGTGCCCGAATCACCTTGATAATGTGCTCATGGAATCAAATGTGTTCCCTATTTGAACCAATTGCCTTTGTCTTACTCTTTCTTGCGATCTTTAGTTGTAATTATAGATTATTTCTTAAAACAATGAAAAGATACATCAAAGTTATCCGGTTTGTGAATTTTTTTTTCTTCCTGTTTTTTTTTGGTTTGTTTGTTGTTTGTTTATTTACAAATATAAACACAATTTCAGTGAATGGTCTTGTGTCTTCAGTTTAGAACATATCTCTCAAAAATTATAAAGGAATAAATATTGCATAATTTATATTGAGAATTTTCATATTTTCACCATACTCAATGCGCTTCACAATGCTTCATTTATTCCACATGAAACGGCATTTAAGTTTCATATAATGCATATCTTTTGTAATGTGTCCGCTTTATAATGGCATTCTTGAATTATATGTCACGGCCATGATGATGATGATGATGATGATGATGATGATGATGATGATGATGATGAAGATCATCATCATCATCATCATCATCATCATTTAATATTGGCATCAATGTGAACCAAAATGAATTTCCATTTCTTTGAACAATAAAGTTCTATTATTATTATTATTATTATTATTATTATTATTATTATTATTATTATTATTATTATTATTATTATTATTGTTTATTATTATTATTATTATTATTATTATTATTATTATTATTATTATTATTATTATTATTATTATTATTATTATTATTATTATTATTATTATTATTATTATTATCATTATTAATTTGTTAAAATGCGTTATAAAAAGACACTATCTTTGTGAGTTCCCAATCATTGTCACTCACTCTGTCGTTGACTACACTTAACACTGCTTGAGAGACAGAGAGAGAGAGAGAGAGAGAGAGAGAGAGAGAGAGAGAGAGAGGGAGAGAGAGAGAGAGAGAGAGGGGAGAGAGAGAAAGAAAGAGTGAGAGAGAGAGAGGGAGAGAGAGAGGGAGAGAGAGAGAGAGAGAGAGAGAGAGAGAGAGAGAGAGAGAGAGAGAGAGAGAGAGAGAGAGAGAGAGAGCATAGTGCACAATATTTGAATAATGACTTAACTACGTGTTGGCATGGAAAGGAATTCCCACGTTCACCTCACTTTTAATCCATTCCTCCTAATAACACCATTGTGTCATAAAACAGGTAGGTGTCAGCGAACAAGCAAGTCCGAACAGCAGGCTCAAAGAGACGAATCCCACTCATTAATATGCGTAGAGTCGATTAATGGCGGGGTAAAATCAAAGAATTGTATGAACCGCTGTCGGTCCAAGGATGGTAAATTTAATTGGACAGATGTCATAAATAATCGGCGTGGGTGGGGCTTAGATAGACAGAGATAGGTAATTAGATAGATAGATAGATAGATAGATAGATAGATAGATAGATAGATAGATAGATAGATAGATAGATAGATCCAAGTAAACAAGTCCCTATTTCTTTCGTCTATTTGTCGATGTAATTTTGATTTATATTGCTACCATTGTTGTTATTAATATAAACCAAAAATATTTTTTTTGAAATAAAACAAAATTGAGCATTATATAGCGCAATATCCAGTAATGCGCACAAGGCGCTTTACAAAGGGTTCCTGGTAAACAGCAGCATTTAAAATGTAGGACATTTTTTTTAATTAAAAAAAAAATAATATAAACCCGATCAATTAAATGTACAATTAATAGTGTAGTTTAATATGTGTAATTTAGTTTACAATCATAAACCTGACCTTTTTTCTATTTTCGGTCCACAAATCAAGGTTAAACGAGCTCAATCAAAGTCATTAAAATAGAGATTTAATCGCACAGCGTCCCTGGTTGCATAAAAAATAAAATGGAGGTGCTCGACCTCTCACTAGCCACTTTTGATGACGTATTCTCCCTGTGTCTAGTCCTATGTTATCTATGGTCATTACCCCGATTCGTGCTGGGTCAAATGCTGAAGTGTTCGTTAATAATCGATCTGTGAAAATATCGGAGCAAATCTTTGACTAGGTTGCAACATTTTTTAATAATCCATGAATAGTGGGGTTATGAGGGATTTCAAACAATACCCTTGACATCACCACTTTATACATGGGTTAATCCGTAAATGTAATCAATGGGACACATCGAGTTAGTGGGATGGGGAAAGATATGTATCAATGAGAACATAATGATCAATTCATATAAATAATAAATAGAACTATGGTGTATTTGCGATAGCACATTGGTAAATGTACTTCGCGCAAGGTAATTCATCAATTGGGAATGCTGTACATATTATATATACAATATTATAATAAATAATATATATACATATATATATATATATATATATATATATATATATATATATATACATACATATATATATATATATATATATATATATATATATATATATATATATATATATATATATATATATATATATATATATAAATATAGTGAATGAATATTTTTATAGGAAACATGAATGTAAATTATGAGTTATTGATTCCTGTTAATTTTTGGTTGTGTCTACTTACTGCCAGGCGAAAAGACAATATTAATTATCACATCTACACACTAGTTTAATTGCATTAATTAATGGTAGTACAATGTAAATCTATCTCTGACCCTCGTGCACACATATTCCTATAGAGCAGTGACCTCTAAGTAGATGAAATGGAGAGAGACCGTTTGTCTCACCAGCCTTTGCTTATAAGGGTTTTCGTCGGGAGTTGGAGAATCTCAAAGAGCCAACAATATTCCAGGATGTGGGTAGGCCTGGTTTATTATTGGTTGTTGTCTATAGACCAATCTTCTGGATGTCAAACTATAGCGTCCGTACGCTGGTGAATTTCTAATTAGATTGGTTACGTCCCGTTACGAGTGACAATCTCGCAAATGTTGACACATAGAATTAAAAATTAAAAGTCTTAATGCAGTTGACATCACACATGGCCCCCTTATTGTCCCCAGGGCTATAATGATTAACACATTGCTACGCTGCGATAGTTTGTATTAAAATTATGTGTACGGATGTATATACATCCTGGGAGTGTTGAAGCTATTTAAATATATCGTCACAAACACATTATAATGATAAAAAGCACAAAAAGGTAGTCCGTCCGAGCGATCTGGCACATGGATGGAAGTTTATCCCGGTTTCTAAAGATCAAAATGGATAATAGTAATTGATTGTTACCTTATGGATATGACGCTCGTCTATCGCAAAATACTTTCAGTCAGCTCTAATAGATCTAAACACCCAATCACTGCTGGATGGATAAGAGGTGAAAAAAAACCTCTCGATTTCATCCGGGATAGATCCGGTTTTCTTTTCAAATGATCCGAGTTTTCAACCAATCGGCAAACAAAACAATGGATTTTTAAATTTCAAAAAAAGGTTTTATAGCTCCTTTGTACTCACCCCCAACATAATGTCAATGTGAGAAAAGGAAGTGTAGACACAAGCTGGGCAGTCCTCCAGTCTCGGAACAAGAATTGCACTAGAGTTACAAAGAAGAGGCCTGTTGCAAAACCTAACACAGACGAAAGAGTCGCTATGCTGCGTTTTTTTCACTCCAACTGTCTCTGCCACTGGATTCAATTTTTTTTTTTTAGATAGAGAAAGTAAGTTTCTTGGGTCATTATCAAATTGATTTTTTAAAAACAAACAATACACTTTGGATTTCAAAATTATTTCGCTTAATAATATACTCGGTCTGAAATTCAATCAACCAAGAAAGACGACAAAAAGTGCCGTTAAAATCTTGTCAAAAATGTTATTTACGAAAATAAATGGAGCAATGCAATTCTGCCTTGTGTTTTGGAAACCGAACATTTCAATCGTTCACTCCCAAAGTCACCCAGCAATTGAGATAGCATTCAGATTTCCAAAATACAGAGAGCACGAAACCAATGAGCAAGTATTGAAGTCTATTTATTTCATTACTAAAATAAAACAAACTAACTAACAAAGAAAACAAAACAAAAAAAAATAATTTAAAAAAACAAAAAAAAAAAAACAACAAAACCCTTTGCGTCTATTTGGCTCTTAAAAATCTTCCAGTACGCTTATCTTTATTTTTCTAATCTGTATTATGAATACCGTGACTGTAATGATAATCTTGGCTGTCATTTAAAGAAGAAGAAGAAGACTAAGAAGAAGAGGAGGAGGAAGAAGAAGAAGAAGAAGAAGAAGAAGAAGAAGAAGAAGAAGAAGAAGAAGAAGAAGAAGAAGAAGAAGAAGAAGAAGAAGAACCGCCGCCCCCCTCCCCTCTTTATTCCCCACCACTGCAAGTAGATTATCAGAATACTTACACATGACGTATCCAGCAAGGAATTGAGTGTGAGCGCAAAGGACAGACATAAACCTACAGATCAGCACCAGAATGAAGGAATCAAACGCTGACATAACAGCGGCAATGGCAGGGGCGAAGATTGAACCTCCCAGTAAAATTTTCTTGCGGCCAAAGCTATGAATGAAATGGTGAAAAAGTAATTAAAACCTTCAAAACATCGCATAACATTTTTTATAATCTTGTTTTATTTGATGACCAACGTTGACTTCTCTCAGCTCTTTGTTGTTTTTAGAACGCATGTTGGGTGATTAGTTCTCATTAAATTATTTTTATAAGACTATCAACTTTTCGGGTTTACAAAGCTCTGTGCATTGGTATGATTGGTCTGTCAGGCAGAACTAGTGGGATTTCTACTTAAACGCTTACCATCAATATGATCCCTGTTGCTCTCAGCGTTCTCGTAAAACAATTTTAGTGGATAATGCACTTTATAAAAGCTGTTTTTTTAGCGTGGCTTTGTTCGATTATTGTATGGCCCTCGTCATGCGACACGTAGGTCTAATATTCCCCTGATGGTGCAAAGTTGAGTCATCAGAGAGAAAGATTTGTGTTCACATTTTTTCCCCACACTAAAGTTCAAAATGACTGGTAATGATAAGAAATGACTGGATCGTAAAACTTTACGGTTGTCGGTAGTGCGGGGCGGTCCTTGGCAAGCTTAAGGACCACGGTCCTACGGTCCTTGGGAAATGAAGACCGCAAGGACCGGTCCTAGGACCGGTCCTTTTCGACATTGAACATTCCTGAGAGACTGTTGGAAATTCGAACCGGTTTGACCTTTGAGACCGTGGGATCGTTCATTCTTGAACCGTTAAAGACCGCTACACGATGAAAACCGTGGTCTACAGGAGTAAAACACACGGAGTAGTCACACTCATTTCAAATTGTAACCTAATTAGAGAAGAGGGGTGATGCCTTCTTTATTTAATTTGCTCACCGTACTTCATTGTTACTTCGATAATTTAATAAAATTTGAAATTTATCCCCATTAACGGAGATAATGGCATCGCCCAAGGCGTTGATCGAGTTGTTCGTGGCGTTGATACACACACGCAACTCCCTCCCCCCCCCCCCACACACACATTAGAGGGCAGCGAGCATTGAAAAGTAAGAGAGAGACGTGAAGTTATAATAAGAGGGGGTGGATGAGGTAATAAGAGGGGTCGATGGTGACTTTTCGCCAGATCTAACAAACTCAGCTACCCATTCATTGCTGAGTAGACAGGGATTCAGAAAAAACTCGACTGCACCCGGGATCGATCTCTGGCCCTTTGCGTATAAAGAGAGTGCTCTATCAACTGAGATATCGGGGTCCCCAAATATTCTATTGGACTTTTTAAAAATTCAAACGTTATAACTGGGTTTTTTGGAAGGAAGAAACTAATGAAACTCATATTATTTGATTAGTAAAAACACCAAACGAAATTTTAATATTATTGTATTATTTTAAATGACAACACTGCGATAGAAAGGAGTGGTGACAAGAGATGGACAAAAGAAAACAAAAAATCGGATTTGCTACTTGCTAGGTTCGACACGCACACACACACACACACACACACACAAACACACACATCTTTAGTAGTCACATGCATTTCAAACAATAACCCATTAGAGAAGAGGGGTCATGCCTTCACCATAGATCATTGTCATTGCGATCATTATGGTGTAGTAAATTTTGAAATTTACTCCGTATAATGGAATCGTCCAAGGCGTGCGCCTCCTGTTCCCCCCCATCTCACACACGAAAGGGCGGTTTGCGGAGTGGAGGTTGGTGGTCGTCTGCCTGTATGGTCGTCTGTGTTGTTTAGTGTATGGCAAAGGGGGGTGGGTGCGATTAATTAAGTGGGATGGGTGGTGATTGGTGGAAGATAGGCAACCGAAGGCAACGAATCGCTGGGGAAGTAGTAGGCTATGGCGCGAGACCGAATGTGATCAGACCGGTCTTCAGCGCGGCACTAGTTGAAAGGTGATAAGAAGTGAGGGCCGCCGCCGGTCTTCACTATGGGACCGATCCCCGGTTCACAGCTAAAAGACCGTGGGACCGGTCCAAGGACCGGTCCTCAGCGCGGCACTAGTTGTTGGACTCGATGTGACACAGTATTAAATAATCACAAT
This sequence comes from Berghia stephanieae, assembly GCF_034508935.2. NCBI lineage: Eukaryota > Metazoa > Mollusca > Gastropoda > Nudibranchia > Aeolidiidae > Berghia > Berghia stephanieae. The sequence goes on from NC_088362.1 coordinate 67,963,962, forward strand.
TAATACAGGTCTTACTATTTAATCATAGTGACTGTTTCTTAGTTTAAAACGAGAGAAGCAGTTTCTGCGGCGGCAGCGGGAATTGGATGGGATAAAGGAATAATGGTATTAATGCCATGCTTCATAACATCCGCCAGCAGGATATAACGTACCAATACAAACAACTATGTGTAACCTTGAATGTTTATAGTTTGATTGATAGAATTAAGTGAAAACTAGACATAAAAATGGCTGGATAAAAACAATGAAAAATAGCTGAGTGACATCACTTTCGTTCTCTCTATAAAGATAGAACAAAACTGATGTCACGCAGGTCTTTGTTATTGCTTTTTGCCATCCAACTTTATGAACATCTATAGATGGCATCAGAAATTTACAACATTGCCATCCGGAAATATAACTTTTAAAGTCTGATTCATACAGTTTAGTGATAATTACTCATAAACAAGGATATAATAAAATATAATAACAACGACCTGAGTAACGTCAAGTTCGTTCTATCTATATATTCATTGTCCATGTAGTAGCAGACAAATTCTGGCTTCCCGTCCTTAAGTGTAAACTGGATCTCTCACGAGGACAGATGGGGGAATGGACACGATCTATTATATTTTTCAATGTGCTCAAGTCATTGGCCACTTTGCAAAATCAAATAAGCTCAAAATGATCTAAATAATAATATGTGTTCACAGTTTTCGAAACATTCAACATTACAGTCTGTCGTTTGACCCATGGGCATGTTTATAACTTTCATAAAATAAGAAGCGATTTGAGATATATTATCGTGGACAGCAAACAACAGATCATCTGCTCTATGACTCGGTTGGACGAAAATCTGAAAACAGATGGCCCGCGTTGAGCAAAGCATTTCTTTCTTTGTGATTGATATAACATTAATTTACTGCTCCATCTCGTAAACGAGAAAAAATAAAGCAAATCTCTTATGTAAACAAATTAATGACGTTGTTGACTAAAATTTCACAGAATAACAGCCAACTTGGGTACACATCTGTTTTCTGAAACAATCTGCCCTACAGATCCTAAATATTATTCATATTTGTAATACAGACTGTCCAAATATATTCATGGTGCCGTCAAGTGGAGCAAGGCAATTTCTCTCACTACTTGCCAAAATATAGTGATAAATAGTCATAAATTTCGGCTGACTTATTCGGTTGCGCGGGCTCTGAAGGTCGCTGTGGTTTGAGATGAAATTAACCAGTATATTTTTGGCACACGATTTTCTCGATCACATTATAAACATTTCAATTTACACGTAGTTTTCTGTGTTGGTTCTATTGTTCAAGCGGTGGAACAGTGGATATTTTATTTAGACACATACCGTCGATAGTAAAACCTGTATAGTTTTGCCATGTTTTCCAATCACTTCCATTGTTTACATAATGACGAATCTCCGAGATAGATGCTGTGCACTTGGCTAAGTTACTAACAATAGTGTCATCCGGAAATATAAAGGACCAATATATAAAAACTATGTTTATAGTCCGGCTAATACACTCTAGTGACAATTGCTCATAAACAATGATAGAAAAGAAATCCGAAAAAAAACCCACCAAAGACCTGAGTAACTTCATCTTCGTTCTATCTATAGAACAATCACTTAAAAAACGCCAGAGGACGTCCGGTGCCTGGTATGGGCAGATCTAGCGGCTATTCACTTTATGTTTAGTATTTTGTCCGTGCCCGACGTCTTTATCCGGAAGACGGCAAAGGACGGCAATGGCGGGTCGTCGGAGTCAGTGTCAGGTGAGAGTTATCCCTAATCCAGACTATAAACGACCAAGATTACACAATGTTTTGTGAGTTGGTCAGTTATATTTCCGGATGGCAACGTTGTGAGTTTCTTAGCCAAGCGCACACTATAGGAATATTTATTATATAGTAGACCATGTGTAGATGAGGACATTTCAAATCACTAATTGACAAAGATCTCAAAAGTCCTGCGATATAACAATAATAATAATAATAATAATAATAATAATAATAATAATAATAATAATAATAATAATAATAATAATGATAATAATAATAATAATAATGATAATAATAATAATAATAATAATAATAATAATAATAATATAATAATAATAATAATAATAATAATAATAATAATAATAATAATAATAATAATAATTATAATATCTTTATTGTCTGTGAAGGCAATTTTTCATTTGGTTACAACATAAACATAACATACGCAAACAGACATAAAGGAAACAAAAAGTGCAAACACACACACACACACACACACACACACACACTCACAGACTCAACCTTAATAAATAGGCTTCGTGTAATCTATCTAAAAGGCATATCATCATAATTACAAACATTCATATATACGAATATCGTGTATATATATTATATATTATATATATATATATATATATATATATATATATATATATATATATATATATATATATATATATATATAACATATATACATGCATATCAATCGCCTTTTATAAGATTCTTGAACTCCTGCGTTCGGAACTTCGGATAAGAGAGAAAAGTCGTGAATCAAACCTTCTACTCTTTTGTTCCTTAGTCCCTGGAACGTGTTTATGTAACTGTTCCTTCGGAGTACTGATAATGAAAAGGTCACATATAAATGATGTGCGCTTGGCTAAGAAACTCACAACATTGGTATCCGGAAATGTAACGGACAAACACACAAAAATATATGTAACCCTGAACGTTTATAGTTTGATATGTACATTTAGTGAGAACTACTCATAAAGATGGATGGCAAATAACAAGAACAAAGACACGAGTGACGCCAACTTCATTGTATCTTTAAGTGGCATAACTGTATCAACAGCAGGATATATAGATAGAATGCGCTTGGCCAAGGCGTTCACAACATTGCCATCCGGAAGTATAACGGACCAACACACCAACTCTGTGTAACCATTAACTTTTATAGTCTGGTTAATACCGTTTAGTGAGAACAACTCACAAACGCGGATGGCAAAAACAATAACAAGGGCCTGAGTGACGTCATCTGCATACTATCTATAGGCCGATTCTTAAGATTACGGGACGTAAAAGAGCGAGGATGAATTATCTTTATTGACGACCAATATGTAATTAGAATAGAAAATAAAATGACATCACTCTGAAACCATAATATCAATTACACAAGGTACGTATCCAGTCCTCCGGAAGAGTGGTTTCATACTTGCAATGAGATTGGAACCATTACACTTTTGTTTCCCTTTGGGAAAGACTTTGAAATTCCGAACTCAAGATTTCACGAATCATTTTGTGATCTGTAAAACCTTACAATAAAGTCACCTATCATTTCTTATCAAAATGAATTCGGTTTTTACAGTAATTCGTTCTCCAATGTAACTATTTGACAATAAGAATTATTACTGTTATCAAGAAATCATTACGCATCGAAATCTATTTTTAATAAAATTGGATGCGTGCGGGAGAAAAATATTTCTTAAAATCCTAGTTTGTTTGTTTTTTTTTAACGAAGAATAATATGGACGCCTCATAATAATTTTGCCAATATACTATTGAAGATTCGGGTATACCCCGAATGGGGTATTGTAATATATGCTTATGAGTAAATTGTTATATCAATAATCATAAATTACTTATATTGAAAGTGACTATATCTCTTACCGATCAGACATTGGGCCTCCAATGATAGATCCAACCAAAATTCCCAACAAAATCATCAGGTTGTTGTGTGCTTTGAATAGCACTTTGTCACATACCAGGTTAAACTGAATTTGAAAAATTAAATTGAGGAATAGAAATCGGTAAGAATAATCTCGCTATAGTAGGAGCAAAATTGACGTCATTCGGTTCTTTGTTATTGTTTTTTTTGCGAACCATTTTAATGAATAGTTCTCACTAAATTATATTAATGAAACTATGAAGGTTACAAATAGTTTTGTGTGTTGTATGGTACTGGTTGATGTTTTGAGAATTTTACCTAAACGCATAACATCGGTAGAATGAATATATATAAAAATTAATGAGAATCAAAACCAGGTCCCTGAGTTGAAGGACTAACCACTACTCTAGAGAGCCATCGTAATCCGTGGCCTTTGCCTTTAACATGCCAATAGTTCTTAAACCCAAGACTTCAATGCAGTCTCATGTTGAATGCATTTTGAATCTTGATTAATTGAAATATGAAGTAGAATTAGCTATTCTGGAAAAGAGGAAAATGCAATTCGTCAGAGTCGGCAGACTTTCTCACAAAAACTTACAATAGAATTGAACGTTTACAAATTGGCGACCTCACAGATTTATATTGATTCTATGCGTAAGTGAAAATAGAGCATCCACCAGCCGGATACAACGTACCAATACACAAAACTACTACTACTACTACTACTACTACTACTACTACTACTACTACTACTACTACTACTACTACTACTACTACTACTACTACTACTACTACTACTACTACTACTACTACTACTACTACTACTACTACTACTACTACTACTACTATCACCAATACCACTTATACTACTGCTACTACTAATATCACCAATACCACTTATACTACTACTTATATTACTACTACTACTACTACTACTACTACTACTACTACTACTACTACTACTACTACTACTACTACTATCACCAATACCACTTATACTACTACTACTACTAATATCACCAATACCACTTATACTACTACTACTACTACTACTACTACTACTACTACTACTACTACTACTACTACTACAACAACAACAACTACTACTACTACTACTACTACTACTACTACCACCACTACTACTACTACTACTACTACTACTACTACTACTACTACTACTACTACTACTACTACAACTACCAACTACTACTACTACTACTACTACTACTACTACTACTACTACTACTACTACTACTACTACTACTACTACTACTACTACTATTACTACTACTACTACTGCTGCTGCTACTACTACTACTACTATTACTATTGTAAGAGAGTAATCTTATGCAAAAAGGTTACACACGAATTCTAGTGCAACATGGTCAATTATTCCAACAAATGGTTTTAGTGAGTTCACGATGCAGGTATATATCAGTAAAACTTGGTCTGTGAATGATAAGTTTGGGACAGTTTTACGTCCAAGTTAGTGGGCTGGTTACCGTGTCAAGTACTAGTCAATAAATCGTTTCTTAATTGGTTTGGGGTTGTTAGTACATGAGAAACTGACATAATATCATAAAAGGCGGGGTCTAACATTAATATTCAGGATTTAACATGCTGCAGATTGAGTATGATTCGCTTTTACTCTTAGGGGGCCGATTTAGGACTGACATTGGACAATCAAAATCAGTAGGAGGAGTGGTTTGAAGAAATTGTGGGTACAGTTTACAATAGGGTATAAAATATAGTGTTTTTGATCAAAGCGGCATTCTACTTGACTTTGAAATGCACGTTTTTACTTTAAACGTTTTTGCGCTCACTATCATTGATTGCATTTGTGGACTTTGAAATTTTCCACGTGTATGAAAAATGGTCGCATAGACAAATGTCTTAACATCTGGATTTTACGGATTTGAGATTTATGATTCATCATCATATCTTGTCGCGCCAGTGAGTCAGCAAGTAGCAAACGTTCACGTCGTGCTCCTGTAATCCTTCTCTGAAGGAGACTGATTGCTACACTACGCGACCAGAGAGAATAAATTGGGCGGTAAAAGGATTTATGATTGAATTATGACCATGACTATTTGATTTGGATTTCAAATTTATCACAACAAATAAAGCAGTAAGAAATGAAACTTTGAATCCGGACGTTTATTTGAATGTCTTGATGTTGTACATTCAATTATCATCACTGGGTCTTGAACTCTTTAGTCATTACTAACATCTACAACAAAATTCAAAGGAATATCATTACCATATATCAAAAAGGCACTATACGATCATAAGACTTTACATATGTGTGCAACTACGCCACACTACTACTACTACTACTACTACTACTACTACTACTACTACTACTACTACTACTACTACTACTACTACTACTATCTTTTTACGTCGTAAGTTGCTATTCTACTATCATGTTTTGTTGTTAAATTGAATTCTTATCACTTATCCCTCAACACTTGACTTACTGTAATATGTTCTGTTTGTATCACTGTAAATCGCTTAGAGCCTGTGACAACGGAATAAAGCGCTATATAAATACCATTTATTGTTATAATTATCATTATTATTATTACTACTACTACTACTACTACTACTACTACTACTACTACTACTACTACTACTACTACTACTACTACTACTACTACTACTACTACTACTAACACCTCGACTACTACGACGACTAGTACTACCACTACCACTACACACACATACTTACCTCAACAATCTGTGAAACCACACCACCTGACTTGTCGTATACCCATCTTTGACATTCATCAGTCTTATTCCTATCTGTCAGTTGTCTGGGTGAGTAAATGGTTACATTTCAAAGGATTGCATTTTTACAAGGACGATACTGGTACAACTGGAGTTTATAATTACGCTCCAGGAATGTTTATAGGAAAATCAAACTAAACAATCAACAATCTGATTATGAAATTTTCTAGGAAAAATCGCAGTTTTAGTGTAATAGGAACGTCATTTGATACCTCATTCATTGCAACTATACAGGCACAAAATGGATAAACAGATTGTTGTGAAAAATGAATATAGTTCATGTATACAAAAGTATTATGATATGTACGCCTATGCCTCATTCATGTATCATCAGTAACTGGAACCTAATTTCAATTTCATACGGTGCAAATTGTCTGCGAAGCGTATTCTCTGTTCTAGAACGCTAATAGTA
>NC_088362.1:67975821-67995821 GCF_034508935.2 Berghia stephanieae
CCACCTCCGAGATGGAATTATAAAAAAGCAGACTGGACTCTGTTTTCAAAGTTGACTGATAGTTATACAAAAGAGATAAACTGTAAAACAAGGAATGCAGAAAAATCAGCCAAAGCTTTCACAAAATCAATCATGAAAGCTGCAAAAGAATCAATCCCCAGAGGATCAAGAAAGGACTACTGTCCAGGATGGACTGAAAAATTAGGAAGTCTCAACAGCCAAGTCACTGAACACAGAAAAAAAGCAGAGAGAGAGCCAAATGATGAGAATATGGAAATTTACAAAGAGGCTGAAAAAACTCTCAGGAAAGAAACAATAAAAGCAAAACAGGAAGCATGGCATGAAAAAACCAGACAACTTGACTACGACAGAGACGGAAGAAAATTATGGAACCTAACCAAAGCTCTAAGTGGACAAGAAAACAGATATGCTGCACCATCAGTAGAAGATGATCAGGGGAGGATTCTCAACAAAAAACAAGCAGCAAACTGTTTTATGAAGCAGTACTCAAGTGTTGGGAGTATACAGATTAGAAAAGAACGAAAACGAGAAGTCCACAAAGAATTGAGAAAACACAAGGATACACCCAAAGAATCCACAGATGATGTCATGTTCAGTTCGATTAAAAAAGAAGAAGTAGAAATTGCCTTGAAATCTCTAAAAACGAACAAATCACCAGGTCCAGATGATGTTACTAATGACATGTTGAAACACCTAGGAACCCTCACAAAGAGGAAAATGAAACAACTGTTCAATGCAAGTTGGAAACAGGGTAAACTTCCACTCAAATGGAAACAGGCAACCATGATACCAATTAAGAAGGATGGCAAGCCAAAAAATAAAACCGAAAGCTACCGGCCAATAAGTTTGACAAGCTGCTTGGGTAAACTGATGGAGAGAATTGTTAATCGCCGTCTCCAATGGTATTTAGAAAGCAATAAGTTGATATCAGATGAACAGGCTGGTTTCAGACAATTACGCTGCACAGAGGACCAGATAACATACATCTCGCAGCTGATCGAAAATGGTTACCAAGAAAAAAAACACACAGTCACAGTTTGGGTGGATATGGAAAAGGCATTTGACAAAGTCTGGACAAAAGGACTACTTCTCAAACTTAAGAAAGCCAACGTTTCACACAACATGTTTGCATGGATTAAAGATTACCTCACAAATCGAAAAGCAAGAGTCCAATCTCAAAACTCTAAAAGCAAGCTAACGAACATGACAAATGGAGTACCACAAGGCGGGGTTCTCTCACCAACCCTCTTTGTCGTTTTTATCAATGACATCTGCGAAACCAAATGCAGAGGAGTAAAAGCAGCCATGTATGCAGATGACCTTGCACTGATATGCACTGAAAGAAATATTGGTACTGCAAAGGCCAGGATACAGATGACTCTTGATGCTTTGAGCAAATGGACAAAAGACTGGGGTATGAGAGTAAATGCTGATAAAACCACATACACAACATTCAGCTTATCAACCAAAAAGCAATCTATGCGATTAACTTTAGATGGAAAGATTCTGAGAGAAGACCTTATGCCTAAGTATCTAGGAGTGAAATTTGACCCTCGACTCACTTGGAAACATCAAATAGATGAAAGTCAACAGAAAGGGTACAAGAGAATGCAGCTTCTCCGAAAACTTGCTGGAACGCAATGGGGAGCAAACTCAAACGTCCTGAAGAAGACATATCTTGGATATGTAAGACCTGCAATAGACTATGCCATATCGGCATGGGGAACGTGCTCACAGGCTCAATTTCAAAAGGTTGAAAAAATCCAAAACCAATGCCTACGCGTGATCACTGGAGCAATGAAAACAACACCAATTCACAAGATGGAAACCCACACAGGAATAAAACCTCTCAAAGAACAACGAAATTTAAAAATAGTGACACAATTCTCAAAGATAAAATTCATGGAATCCCAACCACTGCATCCAAGTACAATGGAAAAGAAAGAGAATCGACTCAAAAGGGAAAACTTCATCGCCTTGGGACAAAAACTAGAGAGCGAATATAAAGTGACACCAAAGGAAGATATTGCCCAAATCAATGTCCCAAATCTCAAACCACCACCGTGGAAAAAGAAACAAAAATCCATAACCATCAACAAGAAAAACATTCGAAGCAATAATGACAATGCTCAAACCCTAAAGATGATCGATAAAAAATACCCAATGACCAACTGGATAAGAGTTTATACAGATGGCTCAGTTTCCGGCCCCCTCATGAATGGAGGTGCTGGTGCACTCATACACTGGACAGATAAAACAGAAACAAAAATATCTGTATCAGTGGGTTCAATGTGCACAAGTACTAAAACTGAAGAAAAAGCCATCCTCAATGCAACAAAAGAACTATCCAGAGATCACAGAATATACGGGAAAAATGTGGTTTACTTGACAGACTCTGATGATGCTCTCCGGTCTATTGAAAATTACCAGGACTCTGAAGCCGCACACACTGTGGAGGCCCTTGAGGGCTTATCTGATAAAACAGGAAAAATTGTGCTGCAGTGGATTCCAAGTCATGTAGGTATATATGGAAATGAAATTGCCGATCAACTGGCCAAAGAAGGAGCCCAGAAGGAACAACCGAAGTCGTCAATCACTTACCATCAGCAAAAGAAAATAATAAAGCTAAAAATAGACAAAGAAAGGAATGACACACACCTAGAACACAACAAGCAGGATCCAATCCATGCCATTCAGCGAAGTAGCCAAGTCACTCTATTCCGCCTCCGAACAGGACACAATAGACTAAGAGGACATATGTTTACAAAGCTAGGTATTGGAACAACCCCTTATTGCCCATGTGGAACCGACCATGAAACCACTTTACATGTGCTTATGGATTGCCCATTATACAACGTGCAACGTTCGAACCACTGGGTCACCCCTACAACACTCAACACAAAGCTCTATGGTGAGGCTGAGGACCTAAAGCGGACCACAGACTTCATAGCAGATATCGGACTGCAGCCATAGATGTCCATCAGAGGAACGAAGAAGAAGAAGAAGAAGATTTAACACAGTTTATTCTCTCAAAAGAAAAATACTATTTAATCACAGAAATAAAACGAATTCACACTGTTAAACAATTGAATATACACCCCCGAACATATTTCCATTCGAAAATGAACCGTTATGTATTCTTTATCTTCCCGTTGTCTACGTAACTTTTCTGCTCCACTTATTTCGTTGTTAATCCATTGAAGGGGTCGGTTCAATTTACTCTCAACGGATATTAGTCATAACAATTTAAACAGTGGAATAAATATATCCATTCTGCATTTTATTCTTTTTCCTTTGACCCACTTGCTCTATTTGCAGTAATCTGGTAGCTTGGTCTGTTAGATATGGCGAAAAACTTTCCAATAGTCTTGCGTTCTATCAAAAGGGTAGAAATCAATTGCTCTTGTCTGCTTCACGGCTCAATGGAGCACAACTATATTTTATTTTTATTCTTTTTTTTTCGGCATTATTTTCCTCTCAACATCCAAGTCGAAGCTATCATCCGTGTAATTTTGGTCATAATCACTTCAATTAAATGCCGGTGTACAATGTTATCGATGCTATTAATTTAATCCCACATTACCAGTGGCTGCGATCGTTAAATGACAATTAGGTTTTTACAAAACGATGTTTAGTTTAAAAGACAAAGCTGATGTAAATGTACTTCTACTGCTACTAATCTTCTGTAAGTTGTACGTTTATAGACTCATGAATATTTTAAGTAACATAATTATAATGCTAACGCCGACATAGCATGGCGTAAACAAATGATAAGTGCTCTGATTGGTACCATGCTGCACTAGATAAATAAAACTAGCAAAATCATGGTATTGTAAAGTATGATCAAATTTTATGTAACAAGTCATAATGATACCATGCATATCATCATCATAGGTATAGAGAGGTAAAATATGCAGAAAAAGTTGTTGATACAGTCTGTAGATCACACATTTTTAAATAAGAAAATTAAATCAGTGTATTCCGCTCACCTCTTATTAATGGAATCACACCACTGAACAGGATAAAAAACATCCATTTCATTAAGATATTTTTGTGGCAGAGAATGTATTGTTGTAAGGTTCATCGTAATGGACGGTAAATGCCCTATCGATATTATCACTTCTGGCATTTAGTTGGATTTACAAGTAGGGTATCGTTTCCGAGTGTTTTAGTGACTGACAGCTTATTTGGTAGTCATAATTAATTTGCTGTTTTATGTTTATTATTGACATTACAGTGTCTAGAAATAGAAATAAAACAAAACAGTGATAGCAAATTTATACATGAAAAGATAAAAGAAATCAGTGTGGCAAAAGAGTATGTTGATGCACAGGATGCATAAACGCTAAGATGGCAATGTTTTGATGGATAGAACAGATATGTTGAATAGATGGTCAGAGTATACAGAGGAATGTTTTTATGATGAAAGAGAAAAACTAACAATAAACAAAGAGATAGACGGACCACCAATTTTAAAAGAAGAAGTAGAAGCAGCTATTAAAAAAATGAACTTAGGCAAAGCAACATGCCCTGATAATATCCCAATAGAAATAATCGTAACATAAGAGGATTTAGGTTTAAACATAGTGACAAATCTATTGAATAAGATATATGACAGTGGTAAAATTCCAGATGATTTATTAAAGTCAGTGTTTATAACACTTTCAAAGTCACTAGGGGCCACGGCATGCGAGTTACACCAAACGATTAGTCTTATGAGTCAATTCACGAAAATTATCTTAAGAGTACTAATGAGCAGAATGAGGAAGAGTATAAAACCAGAGATATCAAAATCTCAATTTGGATTTTTCCCCGACAAAGGATAAGAAATGCTATTTTCACCTTATCAATGTTGATGGAAAGATGTATTGAAATCCATAAAGACCTATTTATTTGCTTTATTGATTAATCAAAGGCATTTGATAATGTTAGACATTGTGAGCTATTTAATATCCTTGAAGGACCAGACATAGATGGAAAAGATCTTAGAATTATAAGAAACTTATATTGGAAACTAAGTGCAGCCGTCAGGATTGAAGGAGAATTCAGTAAATATATATACAAATTAAACGAGGTGTTAGAGAAGGATGTGTTTTGTCACCAGACCTTTTTAATATCTACAGCGAAACAATTATTCTAACTTTAGGAGATAGTCCAGGCATTAAGATCAATGTTGAGAATATCAATAATATAAGATATGCAGCTGATACAGTACTAATTTCAGACTCAAAAGAAAATTTACAATTTCTCCTTAGTAAAGTAGTTACAGAGAGTGAACGTATTGGTTATACTTAAATGTAAACGAGACAGAAAGCATGGTTGTATCAAGGAGAGAACGAAATCCAACATGTAACTTAATAAGCAATGGAGAAACTATAAAACAAGTTCAGACATTTAAATATCGTGGATACAAAATAACTTCAGATGGCAGATGTAGCATAGAAATAAAACGAAGAATTGCAATAGCTAAAGATAGTTTTAATAAAATGAATCTAAGTTTTAAAAACCACAATATCTCAATGACAACAAAACATAGGGTTTTGAAGGCCTATGTATGGTCAGTATTATTATATGGCTGTGAAAGCTGGGAAATTACAGAAGACATTAGAACGAAGCTAGAGGAAGCAGAAATGTGGTTTCTTAAAAGAATGTTAAAAATCTCATGGAGAGAGAAGAAAACTAATGAAGAAGTATTAGAGCAAGCTGAATCTAAAAGGTTAATAATTCGTACAATAAGAAAAAGACAAATGCAATTTTTGGGCACCTAAATCGACAGAAATGTATTGAACATCTTGCTCTCACAGGAAAGATAGAAGGTAAAAAGAGTTAAGGTAGACCAAGAAAAACATATTTGAATAGTTTGAACTGAACAGCTGGGTGACAAAGAAAGAGAATGGTAATATTAGTTTTCTGAGGTTATCAGAGGGATGAATGGCGTACCATGATCACAGATGTCTGCCACAGACTTGATACTTGAAGAAGAAATAGTGACATTACAAATCATTTTTCGGGGTGGAATTTTATCTGCCAGGTTTGTGCCCATGATAAAAGTGAGGCAAGATCACTCTGTACGATTTCTGCATCGTTCTGGATTTCAATGACTCAAAATAAGATGCTATCATCAGCGAACAGTTTGAGCTTGGTAAGAGTTGTTATGGTTTTATTTTTGTAAGTCGTTGATTAATGTTTGAAAACAGAGTTCTATCGCAGAGCCTTTCTTGAATCCAATAAATAAGCTATTGTTCCTTCTGTTTTGAGTTATTATCTTCATCAGTGGTCTTTTCGGGGTCGACTTTGGGTCAATGTTTTAATTACATGGTGTTCAAGTTTTCTGAGGAGTCGTCTATGAGACACACTATCAAATGACTTCGACAAGTCGAAAATACGTTGATCTAATTGTTTTCTGCTGTCTAGTATCTTTCTTAATTCTTATATTATGGTGTTTACTAGCTGGCTTTCACAGGAGCTATGTTGGTAATCGACTAGAACACTATGTCTTTCATAGTGCTCCCCTATTGAATGAAACACAATATGCCCGAGTAGTTTACATGTGACAGACGTCAGCAACACTAGTCTATAGTTCGAGCCAATATCTCGTTTCCCTTTTTTTGTATATGACATTGACTTATGCACGACCTGTGTCGAGTGACTGTTGGTAAATAATGCCTATTAGGCAAAGTAGTGTTTTCTTTTGTGAATCTACTATTGTATTGTGTGTTAAGAATCTTTGCTTTCTCTGTGGTGTCAGTAGCTTGCGAAGGGGGCGTTTTAATAGCGGTGGAAAGTAATATAGCATCAGTCGAGAGAAATACAGACACTAATGGCGTAATTATCTAGACAAAAATGTCACTGTCCATTGAGAAGAAATCCTCTTTGGTGGCTTTTATAGACAAATGTCTGGCATTATAATTGTAATGGAACAACTATACGATTCAGTGTCAAAAATCTACAATAATGGGAAAAGCTCCGCCACATAATATAGTACTTGCTGGAGACTTCAACCTCCCTGATATCAACTGGGAGAACCTAAGCGGAAAGCCAAATCTATAATATGTTGTAAATATAACCGTATCAATAGAGTAAATGGAATTTTAAAATAATAATAATAATAATAATAATAATAATAATAATAACAATAATAATAATAATAATAATAATAATAATAATAATAATAATAATAATAATAATAATAATAATAATAATAAAATAATAATAATAATAATAATAATAATAATAATAATAATAATAATAATAATAATAATAATAATAATGATAATAATAATACTTAAATGGATCCCAAAAAGGATTTTTTTGTATAGCAGTGTTATAATTTACACAGTAAAACAAGTAGATATTGGACACACACACACACACACACACACACACACACACACACACAAATATATATATATATATATATATATATATATATATATATATATATATATATATATATCCGGAGCGGTTCCATATCCAGAGTTGTGCTTTATAGATGAATAATTTCAACACTGTAAAATGGTTTAAAATGTCAGTTTGAATTGATAACAACTAAATTAATATATTAATATTTACATTATTTGGAAGTAAAAAAGCCAAAATAATTATGTAAAAAGACTCTTGCTTAGTATTATAAATACTAATACTAATACTAGATGGCAAAAATATATTCGGTGTCTCTCTGTTTTAGTTGAAATAGTGAAAGGGCGACCACTCCTTCCTGACATAATAACTGATGGTCTTAGTGGATGATAGTGGTCATTTAATATTTAAGTGACGAAGTGGTTATTCAGTATCACATACTGAATATTGCAAAACCACTCTTCAGTATCCATACGGAACTCTTTTTTATAGAGAGAGTGAAAAGTGAGACATCTCGGTTGCAATGTAAACAAACTGCTGACCTACTTCCAGATTGAACACGCGCAGTTACTGACAGCCCGATTTGTTCGTAACATAAGTTGTCAAATTATTTTGATTGTTTTTTTTTTTTAATTCTGCTATTGTGCAATTGACCTAATTCAAAATATCAAAATAAGAGCGGTATTCAAGTGCCGTGCCATCTGCAAACGTTATTAAAGGTACACTCAGGTTTGACTTCTACAGTAATGTGTGTATATCATGAATAATACAGGAGACAATACACAACCTTGAGGACCACCTATATTTGTAGTTGTGCAGGAACGTACTGTGCTCTCTCCGTAAGAAATTCAAGCACCCAAACAATTATATACTTGTTTAAATCAGACTAGTCAATTTTTGAACAACCATCTGAGATTGCATTGTATTGAACGCTGAAGTAAAATTTGCAAAAAGCAAACTGAAATAGTTCCTAGCGTGATTTACATGCCTGCAGATGTTGTTTGTAAACAGCAGAATGGCATCCTCTACACCAGGCCCTGGTTTGTAAGCAAATTGATGACTATCACTCAGTGGTATAAACTGGTTCCTATAAGAACACTTTATTCTTAACGATATTTGGCACACATTCCAAATAAGTGTTTCTCTTATTTTTCAGAATACAGCGGCAGAGTAGATGAATTAATAAACTTAATGTTCGATTTCATTCACCTAAATCACCCCGTCATAATTCTTTTGTCAAATATTCGGTTGGACTTTTCAGGCCAAACTGATAAACATGTGTGGATTTTTTTTTCATAGATGTATTCAATTGAGTAGTAACATCAAACAAATCATGTTCAGCGGCTACAGACCAACACACTAATATGAACGATTCGTAGAGCTACGAACTCCTGGCTTCAATTTCAAAACATCATGAGCATCTCTACGTCATTGAAAGTTATTGAAAATCACAGTTGATGCCAGGCTACATAATTTAAAGTATTTTGAAAATAATACTTGTGATGATTAAGTGTTCATTTATGAATTTAACTATAGCGACTACAATTTTTTCTCCTAAACACTACGAAGTTTTGAATTTTCAAATCAGGAGGTCTGGCGACCCTCGACACAAAATGGACAAAATAATAAGAATGTCGTATCCTATTGTATACACTGTGTCATGTGAATTTGTGTGTGAGGCTGTCAATTTAATTAATTTTTATGACATGTACATTGAAAAAAATGTTATACAATTTTTTTACATTAACTCTTTTCCTGACCTAAATTAGTAATTTCATATTTGATGATTTTCAAGTCCGGCGTCATCTGCAAAATTTATTAAAGGTACACTCAGGTTTTGACATCAACAGTAATTTGTGTATATCATAAATAGTACAGGGGACAATACACAACCTTGAGGACCACCAATATTTGTAATTGTGCAGGAACGTACTGTGCTCTCTTCGTAAGAAATTCAAGCACCCAAGCAATTATATACTTGTTTATATCAGACTAGTCAATTTTTGAACTACCATCTGAGGTTGCAGTGTATTGAACGCTGAAGTAAAATTTGCTAAAACCAAAGTACAATAGATCCGAGCGTGATCTAGATGACTGCAGATGTTATATGTAAGCAGCAGAATGACTTCCTCTACACCAGGCCCTGGTTTGTAAGCAGATTGATGACTATCACTCAATGACATGAACTGGTTCTTTATTTTAATAATGTTATACAATTTTTTACATTTACTCTTTTCCTGACCTGAATTAGTTTGCATTTTTGAATAAATATATTTATGTGCCAACATTATCTGACAAATCAATTGATGAAAGAAAGGTTTGATGTTTGTATGGGTTCTGAAAAGAGGTTGATTCTGTACAACATAAAGCAAATTAAGTTGGTTAAGAGAGAACTAAAAAGCGGGTAAAATGGATCTTTTATATAGCATGTAGAACAATATCCATTAATTTTGTCCATAGCACTTAACAAGGAATCCAAATTTAAAATGATCATATAACGTGGGTCACTGGAAATGACCTTGAGTAGGATTAGAAAATTAGAGTGAAGAACCTTTTCCAAAGCCTCACCATTTCACCCCTCGCAGTGAGACTCGATCCTTTGGACATCAAATCACAATTGAGTGTCATATTAATAGCCCACAAAGAAATAACTTTCCAGTATGATCTACAATGTTAAAGGGGCTTAGAAAATATGGCTAGCGTATATACTGATAATACTTTATTGCGACTTTCGGAAATTATCACATGTGATACATCATCGCAGTAAAAATTGTGTTAGATAATATCAATGTAGTAACTATAACCAAATCGAGGAAATATAAAGAGATACGCATATAAATGAATAAATAGATAAATGAATATTGCCAATAATTAGAATTGATTATATGCATCAGTGAATTTTGTGCGCCGAGAGCTGTTTTGACTATACGAGTTAGTATTTATATAGTGTTGATTTATTATTCCACTGTCCCATGGTATGGCTGCCTCGGTTTCTCTTATCTTCAGGTGTCCAGCAAAGGTCAACATTTGATATTGCTTAATCTTTTATTCTGAGATCATGCCCATCTCCTTTTCCTAGTGATCAAGGTTTTGAGGATGTCAACGTTGCACGGGTGGAGGATGTTTCTGTTAGAATCGTATGAGAATTGAAGATACACAGGTTTATTTTTTTCGTAGTGTTTTTATGCATCTCCGTTGACGGTGTATCTTAACGGATTTTTTAAAAAATGCACCTTTGTTAAGCATACGCATTCCACGTGATTCATCAGCAATGCTGCGTTTCTGTATTTGGACATGGCAAAAGTGATATTGTAACAAGTGTACGTCTTTGTTAATAAAGTAAGAAAAATCTAAACACAATCGAAATTTAAAACCAGAAAATAGAAGTTGCATTGAAGGTCCTAAAAAGACATCATTAAATGTTATGAACAGTCAGGTTATATATATATATATATATATATATATATTATATTATATATATATATATATATCGAGAGAGAGAGATAGAGAGAGAGAGAGAGGAGAGAGAGAGAGAGAGAGAGAGAGAGAGAGAGAGAGAGAGAGAGAGAGAGAGAGAGAGAGAGGGGGGATGGAGAGAGAGATCACCCATCCGCAAAATATTTTTATTGATGGTACATTTCATGTTCATCTCAATTTATCGATATTTGATTCTTTTTTTTTATTTAGACAAAATGAAAATGATGTGTTCTCAATCTACGGCATCATATTTCTAAGGATTCTAACGGCATAGTATAATTTTAAAAGCTCATAAACTCGACTCAAAATTAATGGACACGAAAATATATTTGTAGATTTATTTGATTTTCAAACATATCATCAAGAGTTATACTTAATAATCATTTATTAATTCCTGTGTACTCTCCAAATTTGATCTGAAATGCAATTAAAAATATAATATAAGGGGAAACTTGAAACTTGAATGGAGAAGGGGTGGAGGGGTAAGAAGATCGAGAGAGAGAGAGAGAGAGAGAGAGAGAGAGAGAGTGAAAGAGAGAGAGAGAGAGAGTGAAAGAGAGAGAGAGAGAGAGAGAGAGAGAGAGAGAGAGAGAGAGAGAGAGAAATAGTGTGGGAAAGATATAAAAAGAGAGAGAATAAACAGAATAAAACGCCCATATGATGAAGAAGAAGAAGAAGACGACGAAGAAGAAGAAGAAGAAGAAGAAGAAGAAGACGAAGAAGAAGAACAACAACAACAACAACAACAACAACAGCAACAAGGAAAAGAAGAAAGAAATGAAGATAGACAGATAGACAGATAGATAGATAGATAGATAGAGAGAGAGAGAGAAAGCGAGAGAGAGAGAGAGAGAGAGAGAGAGAGAGAGAGAGAGAGAGAGAGAGAGATATGAAGGTAATGCTTGGATATAAATGAAATTTGGGCTGTTGCTATTACGACTTCAAGTTTGGTAAATCAGCCTGTGGTTGGACCCATCAGTGATTTTCTTGTACTGTAAATGAAATAGTAACATATCATACTGTTATAATGATAATGGTAGTATTGGTGATAACACTGATAACATAGGAATGTGGTATAAATAATAACAGAGATAGTCCTACTGATGTTTATAACAATAGGAGGTGTAAATTTAGTGGTGGAGGAGGGAAAAAGATCGAGAGTGGTATACCACTTATATATGATATTACTTAGCTATGAGTTTCCGCCATTGAGCATTCTTTTTAAATGTATATATATATTTTTTACGATGAAACAAAGACCTGAAAATGTAAGAATGTGACAATATCAGACAAAACAGGAAAGAAATAAAATTAATACCCCGAAAATGAGCCTTCGACAGGAAAAACTCATTCTGGGGATGATTTTTAAAAATATATTTTTTGTATTTGTCTTTCTGCTTTTTGACCTTACACCTACGTATTCTGATTATTCTCTTGTTCCAGAACTAGCCCCCCCCCCCCAACTTCTTCCCATGTTCCATTCTCAATGAGATAACTTGTTTCCCAAATCTAATTGCTGAAACATTCTCCCTCGGCCATACATCGATGAATTTAATTAGTCACCAATTCACCACCAACAACAAAGATAAAATCAATTCCTGAGAATATCTTTTGAATGCATGAAATCATTTTATTGGATGTTAGATTCGTTTAAAAATAGAAAGGATATATATACGTTTTTGCCGTTATTATCGTAACCTTACAATTTGGCAAAACGCATGGAAGTCGATATCACATTTACTCATCTCGTCTTCATCAACCTTTATATTAATATAAATCCTTGCACTGGATAATGATCCATACACTTATGATGTCATGGTATATCAATTTAAATCATTAATGTGCCCGGAAAGGATTGATGAATGAATGAATTGGGTGATGTCTAAATACGATTCACATACTTGTCCGAAACATCACTGCCGCTCTCGCTGTCAATTGTTTCCGGAAGCTCTGCGTTACGTGTTTCCGGTAACAAGATGGCGAACAAACCAGATGTCAAAGACAAAACACCAAATATTAAAACGGGGAGAGCCTTTCCAATGGGGCCGGGAATCAAAAGACTCTGCAATATACAGAAATAGATTTTTGTTTTATTTATAAACAGTCCAAGATACTTAAAAGCGTCCTGTGTAGTGCACATTGTTTAGAAATCTACCGCATATATAAGGATTTATATTGGGGTGAAAACATGGCGAAAAATAAATTTAAAGTTAAGATGATCATGTATTTGCAGGTCTCATAACCCAAATCATTATGGGCTCATTGTTCTAATGACAATCTCAAAAAATCACTCAAAATATTGTCCATTACAATGATCTTAAACTAGGAACATAACTGTGTTCGAGTGTCAGACCTGCTTATATGTATACATTGGAGTAGCTAATTCTACTAGTTTGTTACAGATTTTTATTCTTATTACATAAGAAAATATGTAAATTTAACCAAAGGACATATTTTTCACCAAAGTGTCTTAAAAACTAGAGTATTTATGTAACTAGAGCATTTCTATAGCACAGTTTCTACTAAATGTGCTCAACGCGCTTAACAGGGTGTCCCTAGTCAATAGCAACATTTAACATAAAGGAAGAGACATGTTAGGCGATAATACGATTTTTTGCGACGTACACCACGGCGTTAACGGCTCGTTAGTGCTAATTTTACACCTGAATACGGTGAGAAAATGTGAGTTATGAGCTTCTCCCAAGGATTCAAATATACACCGCTCAGAACGGGAGTAGAACCCTAGACTTTCCGTTCCGAAGGCGAGTGTCATACCAGTAGACCACATAACCGCAAAATTGCCCCAACAATTTGAGACTGTGGTTTATAATTTTAGAAAATAAGGAAAAAAAAGTGCAATAAACCGAAAGATATTAGAATAATCATCTTTACCTATAAAGATGACAGGAGCCTCAGAAAAAGAGTGTTTTAAGTGATTTTAAAATGTATAAAAAGGCAAGAAAAGAATGTAAAATATGTAGATCATTCAAAAGACATCTTTTTTATAGCAATCAAGCCATTCCCCCCCCCCCATCCCCATTCAGTAAGAACGAATAACATATGAAAACGAAACTAAACAATAACAACAAAGAAAAGAACAACAATAATACAACAACAAAACTATAAAAAATCACCATAATTTCTCCAACCGCATCCCCCTCTCAAAGCAAACAAAATAACAAAAATACTGGAAATGGGAGGTGGGGTGGCGGATTACTGAAATTACTTTTTTTTAATCCTTAACATCACAATTTCTTTCCTCAACTCACCGCGCTGACAATGTAAGGGGAGAGTATCCCACTAAATCTTGCGACACAAGAACAGAAACCGAGACCCGAGTTACGTATCTTGGTGGGACACAACTCAGTGGTGATGATGTAAATGAGATTGAATCCAATGGAGATGCACATCTTGCCAAGGCAGAAGAAAGCGACGGAAAGCCACCGAATGTCTGAAAATGGATAAAACAATGGAAAAATTGGGACCAATTGCATGTCCTGTATTGTCTTTCTCGATGGATTACATGTGTACTAGGACAACCTCTTGAATGAGCATACTGTATCTTTTTCACACATAACTGCAATGTAACAGTGTTTCAGTATGACAATGCTGGACCTCATTCATTAATCATTTCGAAAAAAATTGACATAATTTTTCATTAAATTTATTTCCAGCAAATTTTTACAAACAGCTTTTCATTTACCGATGTCAAATTGATTTTCGACTCTCGGTATGTTTACCTTGATCAGCAATGACTAGAGCTCCAATCCCTAGGGTAGCCAAGCCACTTGTTATCATACTGGAGCAATAAAACACCTTACGGTCAATTTTCTCCAGGAGTAAGGCGCACATCACATGACCTGGAATCTCCATTACAGACTGTAATAAGATCATATTACAATATTAGGTCGTCTTTCTAACCTTCGACACCAAATTACAATAACATAGTTTCATTGAAAACATATGGAAATATCTTGTTATCATCTTGAGTTGAAAGATAGTAAAGGATCAAAAATTTAAAGGCTGGCACCAAAAGGCTATGTGGTCTTTTGGTATGACACTCGATTTCGGATGGGAAGGTCCTAGGTTCGAGTCTCGCTCAGAGCATAGTTGAGTCCTTGGAAAAGGCTCTTTACTCCCATTATCTCACCGTACTCTGGTGTAAAATGAGTCCCTGGCCGCTAAAAGCGTTGTCCCTGTTCGATGAAATTGTAATATCTCCTAACAGGCGTCACGTCCCGTCCTCTATGTTAAGTGTTGACCAGGGACCCCTTGTAAAGCGATTTGAACACATTTAGTGGATAATGCGCTACATAAAAGCTTAAGATAATAATTAAAAAAAAAAAGAATAGCATGAATATGTTCAAAAATAGTCGAAAACTTGTGGACAAATTTGGAGTTAATTTGATACTTTGAGAGCACTTAACTTTTTGTAACCATTACTCTCTTATGGTCATTTGTCATCAAATTCAAATTTATAAAAACAGATGATTCTCATGAATCTAATATTGTTTTTTTCATTGTGCTTTTGTGAGAAATGTTACAAAAACTACATTTTGTCATGACATCAAAATAATAATTCATGGAAACATTTATATGTGAACTTTAGCCCATTCAGTATATTATGTATTGTTCCATTCTTAAAAAATAAAACATAAATGAAGGAGGTTGTCGGTTTTTTAAAAAAAATCGTTTAACCTTATATCTTTTATGATTGTTATCTTAAAACAACTTTACCTCAATACCTCTACGGTATTTTTTCTGCATGCATGGGCCATTTTGTGGTTTTGTGAGAAGAGACTTTGTTTGTGACCTAAATCCTCATAAGGGTGATGCAATTTGGAATTCTTGGAAAATGGAAATTGTCATAGCTCCTTATAAAAGTTAAGTCTCGTCCCTAAACATTACGTTTTGCTGTTGCTTATGGCCTCTTATAAATCCCCTTGAGCACTTCTGGATATTGTTGTATTGTAAAAGCTCAATTTTCCTGTTTTGTCTCTGAAAGCTCCACCCCATTCTTACCAACCCCACTCACTCAATATGTTACCTGTAATATAAAAGTGATATAGATATCCCCTTCAATGATGTCCCCGACGCCAAGGACCATACCGAAATAAACCATGTTGATTGTTATCCTGAAAACGGTAAACAAAAAGAATAAAACAATCTAGAACATGTGAGATTTAGTGACTCCCAGCAAAGTGAAAGCTTAAAAACATTAGACTAATAAGCATAAAACAGAATGAATATCAATTTTGAAAATATTCAAAACCCTTCCTCAGCCAAAACGAAAAAAAAAAAACAAATAAAAAAGGGTCATACATGTAAAATCTAGAAAGAAGCAAAATAATTTATACATATAAGGAATAGAACCTATATATCCAGTCGAGTTTTAAAAGTAACCATTATTCTAAATCTTTATTTGTACAATACGTCATATGGGTACTTCTCTGTGCAGTAAAATGCATTTCCTTAACGTCTCTTCTTTCTATCAAGCAGTGTAGATCTGCTAAAAAGTACATTGCAATATTCTATCCAAATAGTAGCAAACAATTTATACCCCCTGCTTAACAATAAAGAAACCGAGTGGGATAAACACCAGCTTCGTACATTACACTATAAACCTGACGAATTGTGTCTACTCTGAAAATAATTAAAATAATTACAAAATAAACAAATACGAGCATTTGTATTGAGCATTTCTATGTAAACAAAAAGCTTGACAAACTTCACAGTTATTCATTAAATCCATTTTAGGTCATGTGTAGCCATTTTCTATTTTATATTGCAAATAAAACCTGCCAGGATCATATTTGTACAAGCACTCTTAAAATAAGCGCCAGTGCATTTAACCATGGTCGCTTTCATTCCTGAGTTGAGTTGGGCCAGAGTGCCTTACCCAAGAGTTAACAATACCAACACTTTCTTCTACCCTGCGTTTACCATTATAGAGTCGGGGCGGGACTATCGAGGTTGCTGTTAATGATATAATGAAATATAAGGATGATAAAATTTAATTACCAAGAAAAACACAAAATGGTGAAATACAAGACGTATCGTCTGCTGGTACAAATATGCCAAATCTTCAGATTATTACTGGAGCCGGAAGTAGTCGTTTCTTCATCCTTTCCACTCTCGCCTACTCCAATACCATCCCTTTTCATCTTTGAAGTGTCCGCCAACACTTCCGTATCCCAAGAGATATTGACTTTGTTGACTTTGGCGATGTAGACGATGACGTCCTTGGCCTCCTTATGTCTGTTCTTGCTGAGCAGCCATCGGGGTGACTCTTGAATTAGCCTGGAAAAAAGCAATAACAGATAGATTGCATTTGTAATTGTATCAAAAACCTTACGGATAAAAAAGTCGTGAGCTTTAACACAGATCGAAATTCACTAGATGTGCTCAATGCGCTCCATAAAAAGTCATTAACACATTCTAACGCGAAAAAGAAGACAAAATGTATATAGGTTTTTTTTGGTCCAATTTTCGATGCTGTTATTGACCAAGTACTTATTTTACATTCGAGTATGGTGGAATAATATCAGTAATGAGCATCTTATTTTCTTAGAACTTGACTTTACACCTTCCACAAAGGGACTAGAACATATGGTTTGTATGTTAACACCCAAGTTTCATATCGACATACCATAACGCTTTGCAAAAGAGAAAAGAGCAGTAAAAGATTTCATATTTTTTGCATTTCATCTTATCCTCATCTTCCATATACCCTAGATTCTACCATTTATATATATATATATATATATATATATATATATATATATATATATATATATATATATATATATATATATATATATATATATACATGCATACATATTATAAGGTAGGGGGCTCGAAATTCGACACTGTCTTTCAACTCGATATTCTTATTTAGCCCGCTTCCAATCCTGTTTTCACCTAAATTTTTGCTTTCGGACATAAAATAATTCTTGTCATCTTAACCGCCGATAAATGTTCTTTCTGTTTCACATACTTTTTGATTAATAAACGGATTAATTCACGAATTCCACTTCAACGCCGCGATTTTGTAAAATTTTAAGGGGTGGCCTAGGTGCTGAAATGACATGAACGTGTTGCAAGCGCATTAAATGTTTGAAAAAAAATTAAACCTAGCTGTCAATTACAGCTGTAGGTATTATATTTTTTTAAAACTTTGCAATATAGACTATCTATCTTACGTGCGGCATTGTCATGGGCTTTCACTTTGCGCTGTTTTGTGTTCATGCGTGTATCTGTGTCTGTGTGTGTATGTGTGTGGGGTGGGGGTGGGAGGAGGGGGGCGGGGTGTTATTTTATTTATGCGCTTTTTTTCTCCATTCTTTGGATCTTTTATATAATTTAAAAAAAAATTAAGTTAGAAAAGGGTACCAACAAATAATATGCCGATAATCTTAACAAATTCCATGCTCGATTCGATAAACACGATTTCACAGACGAGATTAACAACCTAATTGGAAACTCAAACATCACGGAACAGAGGGACATCACTCAGGCCAATGCCATTAAATTGTTCAAAATATTAAAGCGGATAAAGCAAGCAAACCTGATCAAATTTCATCAAATTTATTGTAATCATGTGCAAATGAACTCTCCTTTATATTTTTACACACATTTTTAATCAGTCCCTATGAAACGGCATATTCCAAGAATTTTTGAAAACTAATTCCCATCCCACAACATCAAAAAACCAAGCCAAAGAAATGAATGATTTTCGCTCTGTAGCGCTAACATCCATCCCTATGAAATGTCTAGAAAGGATTATCCAGCAAAGATTTCTACAACAAAGTACACAACAACATCTTAATAAAAACAGTTTCCTTACAAATCAGGACGTGGTGAGGACGACACTATAATATTAGTGTTTTCTCATAACAGTTACAAACACTTAGACACTCCAAAAAGGTATGCCAGAACCCTATTCGTAGTTTTCGAGTGCGTTCAACACCATCCAGTCTCACATAAAATAATTTATTCTAGCCCCTCCCTAAATACTAAAGCGTAAATTATATCATGGTTATAATAATTTGAGACTTCCTATTATAAATCGTTAACTTTCACTAAAATTGGATTCTTTAAAAAATGGTATTATTCAAGTACTTTTGAACATATCTTTTATTCAAAGATGATGAAATAGGAATTGATTGAGGGTAGTATAAGCTCGTTCCTGGGTTGAGAATTCCAAAAAGCAAGAGTGTAAGAATCATATATTCTCTATTTGATGGTACAAACCGCAAGTCGAAAACTTGATAGCAAAACGAGCGGCAATGTTTTAAACAAATCACACAAGGTCAGAGGATGTCAAAATTCATGACCCCTACTCTAATTAACGTTATAAAACAAAAATTTGTCTTAGAATGATTCAGATTCCAAAGTACAAGTGCTCCAATACCAAAGTTTACTTTTCAACAAGAAGGATTTAACCTAATATGCTAGTGTAGTTATAAAGTCTGCTTCTTCTTCTTCTTCTTCTTCTTCTTCTTCTTCTTCTTCTTCTTCTTCTTCTTCTTCTTCTTCTTCTTCTTCTTCTTCTTCTTCTTCTTCTTCTTCTTCACCTTCTCCTGCTCTTCCTCCTCCTCCTCCTCCTTCTCTTCCTCCTTACCCTCATCCTCTTCCTCCTCCTCCTCTCCTTCTCTTCATCGTCGTCCTCCTCCTTCTTCCTCTCCTTCATCTTTTTCTTCTTCTTTTTCTTGTTGTTGTTGTTGTTGTTGTTGTTGTTGTTGTTGTTGTTGTTGTTGTTCTTCTTCTTCTTCTTCTTCTTCTTCTTCTTCTTCTTCTTCTTCTTCTTCTTCTTCTTCTTCTTCTTCTCCTTCCTCTTCTTCTTCTTCTTCTTCTTCTTCTTCTTCTTCTTCTTCTTCTTCTTCTTCTTCTTCTTCTTCTTCTTCTTCTTCTTCTTCTTCTTCTTCTTCTTCTTCTTCTTCTTCTTCTTCTTCTTCTTCTTCTTCTTCTTCTTCTTCTTCTTCTTCTTCTTCTTCTTCTTCTTCTTCTTCTCCTGTTCCTCCTCCTCCTCCTTCTCCTTATCCTTACACTCCTCCTCCTACCTTTTGTATTTCAGTCGTGTGTTGTCTTCTTTTCCAACTTATTACACATCTAGGATTTATCTTTCAGTAGAAATCGTAACC
>NC_088362.1:68000821-68028321 GCF_034508935.2 Berghia stephanieae
TTGGGCAAATGTCACAGGTGAAGTAGGATAAATTTGGCGGGTTTTGGCGGATTTCTGGCATAAAGTTGGCGGAAATTTTGCAGAGGTACCCGGCAACACTGATCCTGTCCCGTTGATTTGTAGCAATAGGATTCAATAGTCGTACCGTCACTTTCTTCCTAATGACGTATGGTAACTTAGTAACACTGGCTCTAAACTATCGGAACAATGGCGGACGCCGTATGAAATATTTCTCCGGCGAGCTTAAAAGCGTATCCAGAGGGAAAAAACCCCATCAATTTGATCATGTTTTGACTTTTACACATTCTGATCACAAGGCATATGAAAAGGGAATGAAAAGTTCTCGCCAGCATGAAGAATAAAACGTAAAGATTTTCTTTGTTTAGAACCAAGATGGCCGCCGTTGCCGGGCGCGTGACATCAGACTACTGAATCCAATTCACAACGGCTCGGGACACAATAGGACAGTTTTGTTTCGTCCCAATAGGTGTGGTTCTGTTCACTTTATTACATAGGTTACAGATTGGAACAGTCATTTTGACTGTCGTTTAAAGAAAAAGTAGAAAAAAGAAGAAGAAAAAGAAGAAGAAGAAGAAGAAGAAGAAGAAGAAGAAGAAGAAGAAGAAGAAGAAGAAGAAGAAGAAGAAGAAGAAGAAGAAGAAGAAGAAGAAGAAGAAGAAGAAGAAGAAGAAGAAGAAAAAAAGAAGAAAGAAAGAAGAAGAAGAAGAAAGAAGAAGAAGAAGAAGAAGAAGAAGAAGAAGAAGAAGAAGAAGAAGAAGAAGAAGAAGAAGAAGAAGAAGAAGAAGAAGAAGAAGAAAAGAAGAAGAAGAAGAAGAAGAAGAAGAAGAAGAAGAAGAAGAAGAAGAAGAAGAAGAAGAAGAAGAAGAAGAAGAAGAAGAAGAAAGAAGAAGAAGAAGAAGAAGAAGAAGAAGAAGAAGAAGAAGAAGAAGAAGAAGAAGAAGAAGAAGAAGAAGAAGAAGAAGAAGAAGAAGAAGAAGAAGAAGAAGAAGAAGAAGAAGAAGAAGAAGAAGAAGAAGAAGAAGAAGAAGAAGAAGAAGAAGAAGAAGAAGAAGAAGAAGAAGAAGAAGAAGAAGAAAGAAGAAGAAGAAGAAGAAGAAGAAGAAGAAGAAGAAGAAGAAGAAGAAGAGAAAAGAAGAAGAAGAAGAAGAAGAAGAAGAAGAAGAAGAAGAAGAAGAAGAAAGAAGAAGAAGAAGAAGAAGAAGAAGAAGAAGAAGAAGAGAAGAAGAAGAAGAAGAAGAAGAAGAAGAAGAAGAAGAAGAAGAAGAAGAAGAAGAAGAAGAAGAAGAAGAAGAAGAAGAAGAAGAAGAAGAAGAAGAAGAAGAAGAAGAAGAAGAAGAAGAAGAAGAAGAAGAAGAAGAAGAAGAAGAAGAAGAAGAAGAAGAAGAAGAAGAAGAAGAAGAAGAAGAAGAAGAAGAAGAAGAAGAAGAAGAAGAAGAAGAAGAAGAAGAAGAAGAAGAAGAAGAAGAAGAAGAAGAAGAAGAAGAAGAAGAAGAAGAAGAAGAAGAAGAAGAAGAAGAAGAAGAAGAAGAAGAAGAAGAAGAAGAAGAAAGAAGAGAAGAAGAAGAAAGAAGAAGAAGAAGAAGAAGAAGAAAGAAGAAGAAGAAGAAAGAAGAAGAAGAAGAAGAAGAGAAGAAGAAGAAGAAGAAGAAGAAGAAGAAGAAGAAGAAGAAGAAGAAGAAGAAGAAGAAGAAGAAGAAGAAGAAGAAGAAGAAGAAGAAGAACCCCCTCCCCTTTTATTCCCCACCACTAACAGTAGATTATCTGAATACTTACAAATGACGTATCCAGCAAGGAATTGAGTGTGGGCGCAAAGGACAGACATAAACCTACAGATCAGCACCAGAATGAAGGAATCAAACGCTGACATAACGGCAGCAATGGCACAGGCGAAGATTGAACCTCCCAGTAAAATTTTCTTGCGGCCAAAGCTGTGATTGAAATGGTGAAAAAGTAATCAAAACCTTCAAACTCTGCATAAAATGTTATAATCTTGTTTTATTAAATGACCAACGTTGACTTCTCTCAACTTTTTTGTGTTTTTAGAACCCAGGTTGGGTGATAAGTTCTCATTAAATTATTTTTAGTGGACAATGCATTATATAAAAGCGGTTTTTTTTTCAGCGTGGCTTTGTTCGATTATTGTATGGCCCTCGTCATGCGACCTGTAGGTCTAATATTCGAATCCCCCTGTTCGTGGCTCAAAGTTGGGTCATCAGAGAGGAAGATCTGTGTTCACATAATTTTCTCTCCACACTGAGGTTCAAAATGACCGATGATGATAAGAAACGACTGGATCATTAAAACTTTACGGTTGTTGGTCTCGTTGTGATACCAGTATTAAATATTCACAATTAATACAGGTTTTATTATTTCAACCCAGTGACATTCTCTTTGTTTAAAACGATGGAATGAACTTCTGTGGGGTCCGCGGGAATTGGATGGGATAATGGAGTAATTATTAATGTCTTGCGTTTAGGAAATAAACCCCCCCCCACAAAAAAAAACTCATAACACCAGCCAGCCGGATATTCCCAAAACTATGTGTAACCTTGAATGTTTATAGTCTGATTGATAGAATTAAGTGAAAACTAGACATAAAAATAGCTGGCTAAAAACAATGAAAAATACCTGAGTGACGTCTCTTTCATTCTCTGTATAAAGATAGAAGGAGTTGACGTCATTCAGGTCTTTGTTATTGCTTTATGCCATCCAACTTTATGAGCATCTATAGATGCTGTGCGCTTGCCTCAGAAACTTAAAACATTGCCATCCGGAAATATAATGGACTAAATCACAAAATGATGTGTAACTTTGAACGTTTTTAGTCTGATTCATACAGTTTAGAGATAATTACTCATAAGCACGGATGGCAAAATATAATAATAATGACCTGAGTACCGCCAACTTCGTTATATCTATGCTAGTGGCAGACTAATCGTAGCCATAGTTAACATATAGCCTGACACTACAACCCTCTAGGACTGGCAGTTTGACGTCATTTTTAAGGTTTGTGTAGCGTCTAGTGAGTTGTCGTTGGTAGAGCTCATGGAAACAAGTAATTTCATTGGTTGAACAATTGAATACAACTCACGTTTTGTTTTCTTTTGTGGCAAAAGACTGGCATTTTGATGTCATTTTTTGGTCAGTGTCAGGCCAGAACTTTACGAAGGCTACGGACTAATTCTGGCTTCCCGTCCTCAAGTGTAAACTGGATCTTTCACGAGGTCCGATGGGAGAATAGACACGGTCTATTCTATTTTTCCATGTCCTCGAGTCATTGGTCAATTTCCAAAATGATATAAGGTCAAAATGACCTACACAATAAAATGTTTTTGAAACATTGAACATTACAGTCTGTCGTTTGACCCATGGGCATGTTTACAACTTTCGTAAAAGTAAAACAAACCTGTGTAGTTTGCTATGCTTACCAATCACTACCATTGTTTACATAATGACGACTGTCCGAGAGGCGTGATTATCTCAGTGTCTATTGAGACTCTAAACTAAGACTGAAATACAGAGACAATAAACTTTGATATATAGATGCTGTGCGCTTGGCTAAGTTACTTAATATATCGTCCGGCTAATCCAGTTTAGTGAGAATTACTCATAAAGTCATAGCAAAAAAAAAATATCCGAAAAAAAACAAACATCAAAGACATGTTTAACGTCAACTTCGTTCTATCTTTGTTATTGTTTTTCGCCATCCTCGTTAATGAGTAATTCTCACTAAACCGTATTAGGACTAACCCACACAGGAGACTGACTCCGATGACGCGGCACTGCCGTCCTCTGACGTCTTCCGGATAAAGACGTCGGGCACGGGCAAAATACTAAGAATAAAGAGATGACCCGCTAGACCTACCTTTAACAAGCACCTAAAAAACGCCAGACGAGGTCGGTTGCCTGGTATGGGTAGGTCTAGCGACTATTCTTTTTATTCTTAGTATTTTGTCCGTAGCCGACGTCTTTATCCGGAAGACGGCAAAGGAAGACAGTGCCGGGTCGTCGGAGTCTCAGGTGAAACTAAGATGCATTCACTCTGAAACCATAATATCAATTACAAAAGGTACGTATCCAGTCATCCAGAAGAGTGGTTTTATACTTGCAATGAGATTGGAACCATCACACTTTTGTTCCCCTTTGGGAAATACTTGGAAATTCCGAACTCAAGATTTCACGAATATATTTCCCTTCAAATGACCTCACCTATTATTTCTTATCAAAATGAAATCAGTTTTTACTGTGATTCGTTCTCCAATTTAACGATATGACAGTAAGAAGTATTATTGTTGTCAAGAAATCATTATGCATTGAAAGCAAAGTAAAAAGGATGCGTGTTGGACAAAAGGATTTCTTGATCTCCTAGGTTTAAAAAATATGAAGCATAATATGGACGCCTCATAATAATTTTGCTAATGTACTATGGTACATTCGGGTATTATAATATATGCTAATGAGTAAATTGTTATATAAATACTCATAAATTACATGTATTGAAAGTGACTATGTCTCTTACCGATCCGACATCGGGCCTCCAATTATAGATCCAACCAAAATTCCCAACAAAATCATCAGATTGTTGTGTGCTTTGAATAGCACTTTGTCACATACCAGGTTAAACTGTATTTGAAAAATTAAAAATAGAAATAGAAATCAGTAAAAATAATCTCCTGTAGGAGGAGCAAAATTGACGTCACTCGGTTCTTTGTTATTGGTTTTTGCCAACCATTTTAATGAATAGTTCTCAGTAAATTATATTAATGAAACTATGAAGGTTACACATAATTTTGTGTGTTGTATGCTGCTGGTTGATGTTTTGAGTTTTTTACTTAAACGCATATCATCGGTAGAATGAATATATAAAAGGTCAAACCACTACGCTACAGAGCCATCGTATTCCGTGGCCTATGTCTTTATCACGCCAATAACTTTTAAACCCAAGACTTCAATGTCGTTTCATGTTGAGTACATTTCGACATATTGAGGCTGTCTTGATTTGTTGAAATATGAAGTAAAATTTGCTATTCTGGAAAACAAGGAAAATGCAATTCGTCAGAGTCGGCAGACTTTCTCACAAAAACTTACAATAGAATTGAACGTTTACTTATTGGCGACCTCATAGTTTTATATTGATTCTATGCGTAAGTGAAAATAGAGCATCCGCCAGCCGGATACAACGTACCAACACACAAAACTAAGTGTAACCTTGAACGTCTATAGTCTGGTTGATATCATCGAAAAATAAGATAACAACAACAAATATGTGAGAGACGTCAATTTCGTTCCACCTGTTTTAACATGAGTTATCTCTTCAATATCTCCTTCAATGTTAACAGAATGCTGTTCTGACTTTATATAAATTGCTTTTGAAAAATGTATCGTTTACGTAGTTGAAACAACAGCGATCTCCTACAGTTATCCCAATATATATTGATGACTTTTCTGCACAACGTTACTACCCTTGGCAATATACAATCTTTGGATCATTACATTCAATACATACATTTACTACATTTACTATAAACAGAAATGATTGATCGATATTATAATCTTGGTGTGCATTATTTTAGTACGAAATACTTAAGTGCTATCCTATATAAGATATTATATTTCTTTTGATACACGAACAACATGAGTTACCGCTACCAATAAACAGCTAGAACCACATCATCATTAAAAACAACAAAACCTACTACTACTACTACTACTACTACTACTACTACTACTACTACTACTACTACTACTACTACTACTACTGCTACTACTACTACCTGAAAGAGGATATTCAAAAACTTGAGAGAGTCCAGAGACAAGGCGCCCGGTTCATAACTGGGAACTATAAGAGCAGAACCCCAGGATGCATGACAAAAATGTTAGAAGAAAGAAATCTCACCAGCCCCCAACAAAGAAGAAAAGAAACCCGTCTGTCATTCATGTTCAAGATAATAACAGATCAAATACCATCAATAAAGGCAGACTCCTTTTTCACACCATGACCAAAAAAAAAGAAAAATCCGAGCACTCACTTTCGCCAACCACATAACCGAAAACCCCATTGACAGATACGCCACAAACAATTCGAACTGCTTCAAAATCCCACAGACAAGAACACAAAACTACAGAAATTCTTTCTTCATTAGAACAATCTCGGAGTGGAATGGGCTGGATGAACTGGTCATCATGGCACCACACCTAAACGATTTCAAGGCCCGACTGACATGGGCCCGCGCCCATTGAGGACGCCGCTGAAATACAACCAGACCATTGGTTTCTTCAGCGCCAACCATACAGATACAGATACAGATACTACTACTACTACTACTACTACTACTACTACTACTACTACTACTACTACTACTACTACTACTACTACTACAACTAATACTACTACTGCTGCTGCTGCTGCTGATACTACTACTGCTACTACTACTACTACTACTACTACTACTACTACTACTACTACTACTACTACTACTACTACTACTACTACTGCTGCTGCTGCTGCTAATATCACTAATACCACTTATACTACTACTACTACTACTACTACTACTACTACTACTACTACTACTACTACTACTACTACTACTACTACTACTACTACTTCTAACACCTCGATTACTACGACGACTACTACTAGCACTACACACACATACTTACCTCAACAATCTGTGAAACCACACCACCTGACTTGTCGTATACCCATCTTTGACATTCATCAGTCTTATTCCTATCTGTCAGTTGTCTGGGTGAGTAAAAGGTTACATTTCAAAGGATTGCATTTTTACAAGGACGATGCTGGTACAACTGAAGTTTATAAACTCGCGTTACGGAAGGTTTATAGGAAAATCTAACTAATCAATCAACAATCGGATTAGGAAAAAGCGCCGTTTAATTGTAATACGACCGTCATTTAAGACCTAATTCATTGGAACTGCACAGACACAAAATGGATAAACAGATTATTGTGAAAAATTAATAAAGTTCATGTATACAAAATTATCATGGTAGGTACACCTAAGCCTCATTCATATATCATCGGTATGTGGAAGCTAATTTCATATTCATACGGTGCAAATTGTTTGTTAAGCCTATTTTCTGTTCTAGATCTCTTATGGTATTCGTCACTACCTCATACTTAGGGATTCAAGAGGGCTAATGTTTGTTAAGCGCCAAAACTAAGAACACGACGCCACGAAAGCGTTTTGCTATCATCATCACCCATGAAAACGTTAAAATTGCTTGATTTTGTTAACATTTGAGAAACCTTACAATTAATATATTAGCGTCACTTGCTGAACTTTGCTTCATTTATCAGGTAGCTAGAGTTCTCTCTCTCTCTCTCTCTCTCTCTCTCTCTCTCTCTCTCTCTCTCTCTCTCTCTCTCTCTCCACAGCATCGAAAGTCGCGCTGAAACTGAACATTAATTTAGTAAAAAGCCCCGGTTTCTGTGATCTAGCCTGAACGACAGTACCGCTTGCCGATTACTGGATATAAATCTGTCACTGGGTAATTAATTAACGCTGCAGGCGATTGAGTAAGGGGAGATAACTGAGTTGGAAAAAACATGCATATAACAAGCAATTTAAAATCATTACGTTACTAAATTATCAAATTATGAGGAAGTATTTCTCAATATACTTAAAGGTCCATCTTTCTTCTTTTAAACTGCTTTTTAAATGAAGAAATTTCATCCAGAAATAAATTATTGCGATATGAATTAAAATGGCACCTACAATTTAGTTTTTCCCAAAAGTACATTGAAAAAAACATTAATTGTATTAAGTCACCGAACAGATTTCCCCTTTTTTACGTTATGTGATTGTTAAAATGTTTTATTATAGTGAAAACAGAATGGATGTTATGTTACTGACAAAGTTAATAATTTGAATTAAGTCTTTATATCGTAACGTGTAATCCTTATTAGTCATTTTAAACCATAAATATAATAAAGCCAATATTCATCACGAGTTCTCTATCGTTTAAAAGACACCAACAATTGCTTGCTAGTCTTTAGATAGGACTGTGGTATATATATATATATATATATATATATATATATATATATATATATATGTGTGTGCGTGTGTGTGTGTGTGTGTGTGTGTGTGTGTCTTAAGAACAATATTTGATCAAACAATCCCAAATCCTGCTCGTTGGTCAAAAGAATCAGGAAATAAAACTACTGCATACGCGATTAATATTGGTACTTTTATTTGTAAGCTTAATACTCTGTCTTTCTCCACGTTAATAATAGTCGAATTCCACATAGATATTTCCTCTTGTTGTCCTGTTGACATATTTCTATACTATATGCATTACCGGTGATGTTGAGATGATTTCTGGGTCAACCCCTCACAGCTGATAGACTAGTGGGTAACTAGTGATTTCTACCGCAATACTACAGAAACAAGGATAAACTCCGTCTCATGTACCCGATGGTTCGCAATGACTCATATTTTTCATTGTAAATCGAAAAGAAACTCGAATCTGTCGGATGCTAAAGTAAAATATGGAAAGAATGTCAAATGTAAAAAGCTTTTCAATGACAAGCATTGCACAATAATGACCGACACGAACGTGGGGGATTATTTATAAATGAAATAAAAGATTAAATCTAGTCGCAATCTTTATTATGCTCCATGGATTACGTGATAGACTCTAAAAACCATACATCAGTAACATTATTTATTTATAATTTAATAAACATTGAATTTTCACTTCAGTCGAAACTGCAATATCGGACTACATTGCTGATCGAAAGTATTATTAAGTCAGTCATGCCGCTAAGTAAGTAAGTAAATAAGTAAGTAAGTAAGTAAGTAAGTATGCCGCTATACTTTGCACTGTGTAAAGATTATTAAAAAAACAACTCTCTTTACAAGCTACTTTGGATTCAATGATCATTAACTATTGATATGAGACAACACTACTCCGCCTAATTTGCCTACTAGCACGGGTCGCTTCGTGAGGAATGGATTTTATTCAAATATACAATCATGTATCTTGGCTTTGGTGACTTAACTGTTCAAGAAATTAATTCATAATAATAATAATAATAATAATAATAATAATAATAATAATAATAATAATAATAATAATAATAATAATAATAATAATAATAATAATAATAATAATAATAATAATAATAATAATAATAATACTTTATTGCATCCCAAAAAGGAAATTTTTTGTACAGACGTGTTATATTTTACACAATATGATAAAAATACAATGGAAATAGGATGTATATATAATATATATATATATATATATATATATATATATATATATATAATATATATATAATATATATATATATAAAGGAACAGCTCCATAACCAGAGCTGCGCTTAATAATATGAATAATTTCAAAACTGTAAAATAGTTAAAACTGTCACTATAAATTGAAAATTGAAAAGATTGCAAAACAAATAAATTAATAAATTAATATTTATATTTTTTGAAAGTAAAAATGCGAAATAATTATATAAAATGATTATTGCTTGTTGTTATAAAGCCTAATACTGGACGGCAGAAAAGATTTTAATTGCACTGTAAGCTGCATTCTCTTATCTTTCTTTTAAGCCAAAAACATATTTGATGTACGGACACATTATTTAATATAAATACTTTACTAAACAAAATCTAATTTTTATGCTCTTCTTACAATTTTTATGTCTAGATATACTTATCTATGGTGTACCTTGAACCGCGAAAATAATTGTTATGTGCCCGGTATCATAATGACATTTGATTTTATCTCGTGTTGTTCACACCAAGAACAAATCTTTAACATAAAATAATCTTAAAACGTGTTTGATTAAATACACCAATAAAATTGGCATATCGTTGAAAAAATGGTCCGTCAAAAGTGCTCGTACAAGTAGACAATGAGGTCAAACAGGAGTCAGAAAGTTGCAGATGGTGGAGGTTTAATGATATTAAATTTGGATTTTCAGCTAAATGTGCATTCGTTCCGTGCGGTGTCTCGCTCTCTCTCTCTCTCTCTCTCTCTCTCTCTCTCTCTCTCTCTCACTCTCATTATCACCCTCTTTGCAAATAAAAATCTGATAATAAACTAAGACACATTAAAATTAGATAATTCTTTAATTCGTATGATGGGAAAGTTGTCTTTTTTTGCATCTAGGTTGGAAGCAGAAAGAGTAAAGAAGATGAAAAAAAAAGCCCCAAACATCTGCTGTGTTACAGCACGGTAAAATGAGAAAGAAGAGATTGTATTTCATGTTCAAGGAAAGGAACACGAGATTCTAAATGCGGGTTTAAAACCAGGTTCTTCTCCTGTTAAGGAAATACCTTATCTACTTGACCATCTTGATCCAAGACCTACAACTATGAAAAAACGATAATCAAAATTTGGTTGCTTTAAAGCAATGAAATCTCTGCTCACCCCATATCATCCACATTGTATGTTTTACAGTGGGAGAATTGTTCACTGTCTTTGTCTTTTGGTATGTAAGTCTCGACCAGACTTTTGTGATATGAGTCTTGGATGGTGTAGGTGTCGTTGATCAAACATGGGACGGCACATCTAAATAGAGAGAGTTGAATATTTTTGTAATATATTAAGTATGAGATTTTAGTGTTGATGGTATTTATAACGATAGTCGTCAATGATAATAATCATGATAATCATGATATAGGTGATGACGACAAGTAAATTAGTGTCTACGACAATGATGATACTAATAATAATGATGATGATGTTTATGATGACTGTGAAGATAACAATGATGATTATGAAGATAATGATTGTCGTAGTCGCAATTATTTATGATGGTAACTATGATGGCGATTATGAGGACGATAATGACGACGACGATGATGATGTTGATGAAGGTGATAATGATGATGATGATGTTGATGAAGGTGATAATGATGATGATGATGATGATGATGATGATGATGATGATGATGATGATGATAATGATGTTGATGATGATGATGATGATGATGATAATGATGCTGATGACGTTGTTGATGATGATGATGATGATGGTGGTGGTGGTGGTGGTGGTGGTGGTGGTGGTAGTGGTTATGGTGGTGGTGGTATTCAAGGTAATTACCTAAACTCAGGGGTAACATTGTTAAAAACAACACTGGTCATGTATACGCCAACTGGAAAACATATGAGAAATACAAGAAGACATAGTCTTTTCTGGTAGGTACCAAAGTCCCCGATTGAAGTCAACACTTTATCGTAGTCTGACATGTCAAAATAGTATCTGATGAAAATAATGAGAAAAAAATGCCTAAATAATTTATATTAGCCATCGTCAAACGAAACTTTTTCTTTAGGGTCCACTTCAAAGGAAGACTGGAATAAATCTCAGCCGCAATCCAGCGCCGCAAATTGACCTAGTTTGATGTCCTGCCTCAAGGCCTACTCACACCGCAGCGGGGAGTACAAAGTTCGAAGCAATGACCATATCATATCGTTGTGCTACAATGACCCTTTCTGGACTTATTGTAAAAAGTGGTCATTCCAAGCCCTTAGGTCTAAGGAGTCGGAGCAAATCCCGGTGTCTATAGCGTGAAACAGTCAATAGAAATAACTTGATATTATTACTATAATAATAAATAATAACAATAATAATAATAATAATAATAATATAATAATAATAATAATAATAATAATTATTATTATTATTAATGATAATAATAATATATAATAATAATAATAATAATAATAATAATAATAATAATAATAATAATAATAATAATAATAATAATAATAATAATATAATAATAATAATAATAAAATAATATAATAATAATAATAATAATAATAATAATAATAATAATAATAATAATAATAATTATTATTATTATTATTATTATTATTATAAATATTTTATATGACGCGATGATGATAATGATGATGATATGATGATGATGATGATATGATGATGATGATGATAATGATGATGATGATGATGGTGATGATGATGATGATGATGATGATGATGATGATGCTGATGATGATGATGATGATGATGATGATGATGATGATGATGATGACTATAGAATTACAACTGCAATTATTGTCAATATTAATTTACTAAAAGTTTCTATTAATTCTTGCATAATTTTAAAACGCAATCTCACATTAAAAATTTGGCCTCGACCTAAATGTTTCTCTAGATTTAAAGATTTTTATTAACACGGTTTATTTTCTCAAAGGAAAAATGCTATTTTTTCCATAGAAATAAAACGAATGCACACTGTCCAACAATTTAACATACTTCCCGCGAACATATTTCCACTCAAAGATGAACCTTTATATATTCTTTATCTTCCCTTTGCACTACGTAACTGTTCTGCTCCACTTATTTCGTTGTTAATCCATTGAAGGCTTCAGTTCCTTTTACTCTCAACGGATTTTAGTCATAACCATGTAAACAGTGGAGTAAATATAAACATTCTGTATTTTATTCATTTTTCTCTTACCCACTTGACCTATTAGGAGTGATCTGGTTGCTAGGTCTATTAGATGCAGGGAAAAGTACTTTGCAATAGTTCTGCGTTCTATCTAAAGGGTAGAAAGCAATAGTTATAGGCTTAGGAATAGTTTAAACTCCGGTTCCATGGACCAACTGACTCTGGAGGAAAAGTAATAACTCATTGGAGCACAAATATATCTGATTTTTTTTTGCGGCGTTATTTTCCTCTCAACTTTCAAGCAGTACATATAACGCAGTTTCCAATCCATGGTCGCGACCGAATTTTGTACCATAATAAAAGGTGTTCTTATTTTTTTCTCTCAACATAATCAAGTGGGTAGCAGCGTTGTTTGTGTCGAAAAGAAATGTTAATAGCGCTCTTTCGGCTATACGTCTCGGCTTTTATAATGCTAAGCTTTATTGTTGGCTATTTGCGCTTATAAAAAAGCTCGCGTTTTATCTGACACCATGCATAACCGAGAGTGAAGTGATAACTGGGCTGGGGGGGGGGGGGGGGGGGGGTTGATAAAAGCGGTTAGGTCTGCTTTTATAACAAACTAAAACATATCAGAAATTATCAAAGAGAATTAGACTAGACTGTAACCGGTTGATCGTGTGCCAAACAAAGGAGAATGAAAGAGAAGAGAATGATGATAATAATAATCTTTATTGTCCAAACAAAAGGTAATTCATGTGAGGTAAAGGATGATCAAACAGTTTGGTTCATGGTATGAACATCAGCACATTTACAAATACAGACATATGCAAACATACACGCAAGCACATCGTTTCTACATATGAAAACAAAAGAAATGAGCGTATCTACATACATACATACACACATACATACATACATACATACATACATACATACATACATACATACATACATACATACATGCATGCATGCATACATACATACATACATACATACATACATACATACATACATACAACATACATACATACATACATACATACATACATACATACATACATACATACATACATACATACATACATACATACATACATACATACATACATACATACATACATACACTACATACATACATACATACATACATACATACATACATACATACATACATACATACATACATACATACATACATACAAGCGGACAGAGAGACAGAGCGATACGATTTATTTGCTGGGACAGCAGATAACCAGAGTATAAATAAAATGTCTTATATTAAGAAGAAGATGGCAATGATGGTGATGATGATGATGATAACGACGGCGACAAAGGATGGAAGGTTGCCTTATGTCGATTTGTCCTACATTTTTCTTCTAGATACCGTCTTCCGGAGCGCAGAAGTTGGAATATTTTGCTCAGCGCATGCATCTTTTCGTTGATAATGTTAAAAGCTTTCTTCTCAACTGGGTTAATATAAGTTGTGTCAAGGCTTCTAAGGTCCGTGTTAATTATTTTTAAAGACTCTCTGAGGGTTCTATGTAGTTTGGATTTTTCTTTTGTTCCACAGCTTCCATACCACGTTGTGATGCCAAACGAAACGATACTCAATATTAGTGACTTGTAGATTTGTATCATGGTCTCTCTCTGTTCACATTGAAAGACCTTAATGTTCTGAGTATGTACAAGCGGGTGTTACATTTTTTGATGTCATTGTTGGTGTGCGATTCAAATCTTAGACTGTCAGCTATAGATAGTTCGAAGATGACGTCACGCAATGACCTACTTTTATTTCCGGATGGCAAAAGACCATGGCTGGTTAGTAAACAATTGTGACAAACAAGCTCTTGTCCGATTTAAAAAAGTGAAAAAATGCCAAATAACTGCCTAATCATCATGTGCACAGGGTCGAAATGGAGTTAAAATGTTCAGGATCCCATCAATTAGGAAGACGAAGGACTGCAAAATAATGGCTTGCGGCGATCAAAAGAGAGGAGTTTGAGTTTGATGATGGCTCAAATTCAAATCTAACAATAACAACAAGCAGCCACCGAGTTTGCAGTGATCATTTTATTAAAGGTAAGAATTGATGGATAAATTAGAATCTTAAATCTTACATAGATATGAATTAATTTTAATGATTGTGAACAAAGCCAAGTTTACTTCGCTCCAACATCATTATCATGTAGCCATATCAGTCATCGAAGAGTCAAGAGTATAGAGTTGGAACCAAGGTCCTTGCCTTAATTTCTGACGTTATGTTTATGAGTGTGACTAAATAGGTGGTTATTTCTTTTTCATGGAAGAGAAATCAAATCAAAAATTTCAAACTCGGTAGTCTAACAAAATCTACGGAGAGATTTTTCACCGATGTGACTTTTCTATGCGAAGGTCCGAAGTTGGAGAAATCATCTGACTCATCTCAGACTCTGTAGACGGTCTAGAAGTAAACATTTTAATTTTATGGTCCATACTCGGTCCGGATGGATGATCTTTTATTTGTTGTGTTTAGTTATCAGATAGGACCATGAATATTTCATGCCTTTTCTCGTGCAACTTAATCTAAATCAAAACCAAATGCCTCATTACCGATAGTGATAGGGCGAGTTTCGTTTTCGAGCGTTGGCTTTTATGAGATGAGGAAAGTCTTTCTTCACAGTTGTTCTGGTCATTCATTTTAGAATTATAATGTTCCAGTTTATAACTTATGTTTTGTCAAGATTATTTTATTGTGCATTTTAAAAACATGTTCTCCATTGGAAGAAAGTCATTAATATTAAAAGTAAGGTTGCGTTTTTCTTAAGTTTTTTTCCGTGCCTCCGTTGGTGGTGTATTATAACACTAACAAACGACTTTTCTACACCGATGTTGGCCATGTAAATGCTAGTTTTTGACATAAGTTTAACATGCTGCTTAGTGATTGCCGGTGTCAGTTTATAATGATAGTAATGATTTTTTTACTGACAAAATAATAATAATAATAATAATAATAATAATAAAATAATATAATAATATATTATTATATTATTATTATTATTATTATTATAAATTTGAATCCAAAGAAAGAAACAATTGACCTCTATCAATCCACTAAAATGACTTTATATAATTTTCATAGTTAGAAATTAATTTTAACTCAAGGTGAGCTATTAGTTATAATGTTTCGTATAGTCATTGAATTAGGGCCTTCCTATGGAATTTTTCCCAAATATGACAAGAATAATAATTCAAATTTTTTTTTCAATTTAAAACAATTGTCCTTTGGGATCCCGATCCTTTCATTGCAGCTATGTGGTATAGTTATCACCATCATTTTGGAAGGGTTAGGGTTCCAGATCCGTTGTGAGCAGTTGAGTCATTGGAAAAGGAACTTTATTCACATTCTCTCACCATACTCAAACATAAATTGGGTAACTGGCTTTTAACATAGGCCTGTAAATTTGCCGTCATTCCTGGCAATTTCGCTCTGCCGGAAAAAAAAATAAATTAAAATACTTTTTCATTTTGTTTAACAGCCTATTGAATTTGTAAAATTCTAAGAAAATATTCCGGGAAATGGGGATTTTTGCTCATGTCATTGAAAAAGCTTCGGCTCCGCCCTGGATTAGAACCCAACGTCTCGAGGATTTTCAGGCAATTTTTCAGGGGGCAGATGCAGGCCTGTTAAACAGCATTGTCTCTTTCCGGAAAAAACCGTAATATCGCCTAACAAGCGTCATGTCTCGACCTGCATGTAAAGTCTTGCTGTTGGCTAGAAACCCCTTGCAAAGTGCTTTGAACAAATTTTCATTTAATGGAAATTGCACTATATAATTGTTCTACCCTTGTTCTAATTTGACAAAGCTTGATGTAAATTTAAAGGAAATCTTAAGGATTGTAAAAAAATAATTAAAAAATTGAGCTTTATATTATAGCGCAATATCCACTAAATGTGCTCAAAGCGCTTTACAAGGGGTCCCTGGTCAACAGCAACATTTAACATGTAGAACTGTTAGGCGATATTACAATTTTCGGACAAAGAAAACACTGTTAACGGCCAGGTATTCATTTTACACCTGAGTACGGTGAGAGAATGTGAGTAAAGAGC
Organism: Berghia stephanieae; assembly: GCF_034508935.2. Taxonomy (NCBI): domain Eukaryota; kingdom Metazoa; phylum Mollusca; class Gastropoda; order Nudibranchia; family Aeolidiidae; genus Berghia; species Berghia stephanieae. The sequence continues at coordinate 68,017,334 of NC_088362.1, forward strand.
CTTTTCCAAGGACTCAATTATGCGCCGAGCGCGAGGCTCGAACCCATGGCCTTCCGATCCAAAATCGAGTGCCATACCACTAGACCACATAGCCACACAAGGACCAGGACCGATTGTAATAGGCAAGAAATGACGTAATATATTTCAACAATCAATTTTTTGCCTTTACAGGAAGGTCAGCATCACTGCTTGATGATACTGAACCTGATTGGGTTCCAACGTTAAAGCTTGGACATGGGGCAGAGAAAAAAACAGACCATTACTCATGTCTTAAAGATAGGAACAAACGCAATTACTGCAGGCAGCAACGGCTCTAGGTGAACAATCAACAATTGGAGAAACTAGCTCAATCATTGACCATGTAAATGTAAGTGTATTGATTGTATCTGTTTAAAAACTATTTATGTAGGCAAGATATCTCTTCCTACATTTTAATGTTTCTGTTGGCTTGGGACATCTTGTAGAGTGCTTTGGGTGGATATTGCATGCGCTATATTAAAGCAAATCTCACTCTCAGGAAATTTAGTAGGTCCAAATCAAGCAATTTTTTGGGTAACGTTTGTGCCGTTCATTACACTTTAAGGTCATTGCATTGCCAGTTAAAAGGAAGTTGAATAGAGAGTGAAAAGATTGTAGATCTATGCACATAACAATAGACAAAGGGCACAAAATCATATTTCATATTGCAAAGTTAAGACACAAATCTATGACTATGAGGAAAGTAATAAGACAAAGGGGAATAGAACACATATCAATTGACTTCATTTGCTCATAAGGTATGTAAGGAATGCCTGACCGGTGAGCCAGCAATGAAGTCAAAGTTTGTCCAAATTGTTGGTGCAAGAACTGACATCGAGAGAATTTTTTTTTCAAATAACCAGACTGTACAAAAGCTTACATGGTTGAGTTTTAAAACTTTTAACTTCAGTTATAATAAATAGCTGAACAAAAAACATCACTTCATTTGAATCAAAAGCTTTGTCTTTATTATGTTGATTAATTTTGTTTTATTGAATGAATGGGCAATGACAATTAATAAAAGAGGAAGATCCATTAAATTTGAGGGCAATGAAATTAATACTATTGTGAGCATGTCCTTCTATGCTATGGATAGGTTGCCTTTTAGGACAGTTCATACAAAATTGGAAAATTCTGAAGGTTTTTGTCTTTGACAATAGCGTAACAAATTTTAAAAAAATATAAATTCTCTTTACTCACCTCTAGGGAAAATTTGTCATTGGAGTCTACTCTAAAGGTAGACTGAAATAACCCAGGCATTGCCGCAATGCAGCGCCACAAACTGAGCTAGGGCTGAGGTGACTTGCTCAAGGCTACACAACGTAGTGACAAAGTGTTCTTATGATGAGATATAATTAAATAAGATAATTAAATTAGTTCACCCATATTGATTTATTCCTCAATTATTAAGATCTGGGAGGAAATGTTTTATTAACCTTAAATTATGCCGCTTAAGCTAAACGGATATATTATAGTCTACATGTTATTTTTACAAGCCAATTGTCTTTTCATTGTGGTAAAGGCAATCTGCACAAATCAGCAGAATGACCAATCAAACGTTTTTACAGAAGCATGTATTCCCTATGTATGTATAAAATACACACGCTGGCAACAAATTAAAATTTTTAAAAATAAATTATATGGAATAAAAGACAAAACAAACATTCCCAGAAATGTAAAATATTATGGGCTAAGTTTGTCCAATTTTATTGGTTATAGCCAGCGGCATCTACAAGAAGTTGATGGTTAGGTGCAGCGCTTATAACACTCACTGTAGGAAATATAGTTCTTTGTTGTTTTTTTTGGCGAAGGCCAATTATTGCCCGAGCATTACAGTATAGCATACATAGTTTGATTCCACAGGTGATAGAATTACATTTAATTTTAAAAAGATTTGCGTGTTACTTGTACATGTTTGTAAATAAATAGTTTTAGAATTTTTAGGTTTGCCAGTAATTTTGTGCTCGATGATAAATATTTAACATTTGCTGTACAGAGCAATGGTGATCCACAACCCTATTTTTTTTAAAAGAATAGATTTCCAGATAAATATACCAAACCATTTTGCAATTAATCATAAGGTTCAGGCACTACTGGCATTTGAAGTTGAAGTCAAAGAAAAACTCTTTAAAAAAATATTTTGACCTGTAAAATGAATGACTTGCGTATTTGAGGAAATGGGGCTTAAGTTTTCTTTGTTTTCAAACATATTAAAATTAAAATTCCCAGTTCTGGTCAGTTCAATATTCTACCCTTGTATATTCCGACATAATACCAGGTTGACACGATCGACGATAGACGCCAGAGGTGGTAGGTCAATTATGAACTATTTGCTCTATATATTAACTTAATCTTGGTATTTCTTTTACAGGATTGTGAAGACAGTCTAGGCTCATTTAAAAAGGATGTGGCATACAGACAGACGTTTCAGGTTCCCATTTTGATTCTGAGCAGAAAGCACTTGTTGACACACGTAAAAAACTTCAGAAAGTTACGTTTGATGACTGTAGATTTAAAGATGATGATGATGATGATGATGATGATGATGATGATGATGATGATGATGATGATGATGATGATGGTGATGATGATAATGATGATGATGGTGATGAAACTAAATTTAATACTGGTTTACCATCCACATCTCAAATCCATACAGTTGCAGCGAGCGGAGTCCACTGGACGATTTTCATCTACTATAACCCAGGGTAAAAGAGGTTTTTAAAATAATTTTTGGGAATGGCGAACCTGAAATGAAAAGAAAGCAGTCAGACTTTTTATTCATTCTTTTCCAACAATGCTTGATTTTATATACCTTTGTAATCCTTTTCATTATACTAATACGTGTGTCAAACAATTTTACTTTTGCCCGAAATTATTGTGAAAAAATTGTACTAGTTGTAGTATAACTACTAGTAGTAGTAGTATTACTTCTGTTACCATTATTATATGTTCTGCAATAATATTCAAAACCTAATACGAAGTGACTATTCTCATCCCCCTAGTCTAGGATGCTAGTCTTCATAATAGTAGTCCACAATTGTTGTATGTTTAATCCAAAGGTTGTAATGCAGTAATTTGTTAAGTTTCTTGTCACAAGTTGCACAATTAAAATAAAAAATCAATCAAATCCAAATCGCAAAAAGCCGGCGACGTTTTTTTCGGTAATCCAATCGGCGGGGGGGGGGGGGGGGGGGGGGGGGGGGATGAGAATAGAGGCAGCCAACCTAATAATATTATTGAATTGGCAAAAAATTGAAATCCATTATATATTTAAACATGAAGTTGGAGCACAATAAAGAAAATAAAGTACTGTAATGACTTTTTAAAAATGTCTTTTATATGTATATATATATATATATATATATATATATATATATATATATATATATATATATATATATATATATATATATATAATATACGCCCCGTTGCTTTGTAATTTGATGGTGAATGCTTGACTGAGTTCTCATTTTTCTACCCTGGGTGTGGGTCATTGACCTTCCGTTGTGGGCAAGGTCATTATTGCTTTCTTCACCCCCCTATGTCTGTTTTCCCTTTTCAGGTAGCTTTCTATCTTTGTTTTGGAATAAGATTACATGCTTTTTTTCCCTGTCCTTAGATGAGAGGGTGACAAATGGATGTAAATTTATTTTGTAAATTTATAAGTTACATTTTATAAACAATAGACTGGGTGGGGTCTTTGACTTCCCATGGTGGCAAGAGGCCATGCTGTGTCTTCTATCCCTTATATTGTTTTCCAAGTTTCTTTATGTCCTTGTCTTGGAATGAGATTACTTGGTTTTGTCCTTTCCCTTGCCGGCTGATAGGGAAATAGTCAAATGAATATTGTTAGTTTTGGTAAATATTTTTTTTTTTGGTCTTGTAAATCAGTTCGCGTATAATTTTCTAATTATATTATACATATACCTATGTATATATAATATGGGGGACGAAGTGGCCGAGTGGTTAAGGCATTGCACTGTGATCCGGATGACCCAGGTTCGATCCCCGCTTCAGGCACTTTCGTACTTTTTTCCTTGAACAAGATTATTAACCCCCAATTTGCTCACCTGGACAACATGGGTGTTTCCTGTTGACATCAGACATCTTGTTTGATGAGTTATCTATATTCCTTCGTGGAATTCCTAGGCGACGATATCTTATGATATCGTGGCGCAAAAGGCATAACGTAACTTAATATAATATAATAAAAAATAATACGCGAACATTTGAGTGTATTCCTCTTAGGGGGGAACCTGTGCTTGTGTCAGGATGAGACTTTTGGGTGTTACCAGACTTAGTACTCTGATAGCATTCTCTTGGAATCTACATTTGTTCCTCTTTGTCTTACTTTTCTTGTGTGCTTTTAATTGTAAATCTGGAAATTTTTACAATCCCATTTTATTTCTTTTTACTGGTGCTGAAATGTGTCGCAAGCGCCGTAAAACCCTTAAATCAAATATAAACATTTGAATGTATTCCGTCTCTGGATGGAACTGTAAGGCGATCTCAAAACTAAGCACATAAATAATTTTGATCTACTTCTGCTCCGTATTTGATCCAAGCCCATTTTTCGTACTACGTATTTCGCAACAGCTTTTAATTGTGCTGAAAATGACCTAATTTGTCGCAAGCACCGAAAGTAGTCCACCAGAACCATTAGATCTATAGAGCAAGATTTCATCCCGGTTTCTATAGTGTGAAAATAATAACTTGTTACCCTTTGAATAGGACGCTTCTCTATTGCCAAATTACTGCTGGGTCTACAAAAAAAAAAAAAAAAAAAGAAAGAGGAGGGGTTGGGGTCTTAACTTCATCTAGGATATATCTCGGTCTCTTTGATTGTGAAATGGGAGCTCTACCAACTGAGTTAACGGGACTGCCATGAGTCGCAAAACCATTTAAACGTTTATGTCCGAACACACTGAACAAATGCGATAAAGAGGCTCTTCCAAGGACTAGACTGAGTTTCCCATAGTAGAACTTGAACCTATTAAAGAAGTTTCTTATTTCATATTCTAGTTCTGGAAAATTCATTATAATTAATATAGCCACATGTTAAAAACCTCTATATCGTATTATCAATCCTGCATGGAGTAATATAAATAAATTTAGAAATAATAATAACAATATGTAATAACAGTAATAATAATCATAGAACTGAGATGAAAAAAAGGGGGGGAGGGGGGGGGGGTTACCTGAGCAGCTAGTACCACTTTCCCACAGCTAGGAGGCTTAAACCAATTTACATCCGTCACCCATCCATTGTAGGCCTGATTATAAGTAGTCAGTCCCCTGTAAACCTAAAAAAATAGTGGCAATGGTGGTAATATTATTAATTGAAACTAGAGGATAAAAACTGTTATCACACTTGCTTAACAACAGTGAATTCAATTTGCTGTGAAATGTGGAGTATTCATCTGAAAGGTTATTAGAATGATTCAGAGAGACACAATTCCATAACTCAACTTCAGCCGTGGGGCTAAAAATTATATAGTTTGTGGATTGAGTAAAATATCGAAAAAAATAGTCATTCAATGGAGCCGAAGTTTAACCTGGTTTGAATAGCGCGAAACAGACCATAGCAATTGTTACCCTTTAGATAGGACGCTAGTCTATGTCAAAGTACTTTCCGCTAGATCTAACAGACTCAGCTACCCAATCACTTGACAAGGGGAGGGCGATTTTAAAAAAATCTTCATTCGGGATCAAGCTCAGTCCCTTGGAATGGGGTGGGGCTTTTAAAACAGTCTTATGGGCATGATGTTTTGTTACTGTATTATCAGTTTAGATTTGGACTCGGGACCACATTGATTTCATAGTCATTGCCTGCCCTGGTGTTTTTAATTTAAGTTATTATTTATAATATTTGGTGAATTCGGAGGAATTCATGACCTTAAAGGCAAAAGAGTTGAAATTTGAATGTAACCATACAGATTCATTGATCCACTACTTAGACTAAACTTACTAAGACTCGAAGACTAAGACTAAGATGATCACGACTCGTGAAGCAGGTCATATCATATTAATATTCTTGTGTCAGGCTCGACATCTCTGTCTTCTGTGATTTTTTGAGAATAAATCTTACAATTAGCCGTGGATGGTGTAATATTGTATAGGTATAGCATAGGGAAACGATTAAATAATACAGACTTACCTTGAAATGTGCACCAGTGTAGAAACTTGTGGTCGTGACGAGGTAGTTCGCTACATCAAACGATGAGACTGGAAGTAGTTCCTAAAGATTATGGCGTGTTCACAAATGGCGTAGGGGTCTACATCATTAACGTAATAATTTTTTAAAAAATATTATGTCTGGAACCAGAAAAATACGGAAGATTATCGACAGAAACTAGTATTCTATTATTCTATGCCATTGCCTTCCACTGCTTTCTGCCACCCGGAAGTACACTTCCACTCCGATCAGCTGTTTAACGGCATACTATCTATAGTTACACCAATGTATTTAAATGTTTCCACAATGTCAACCGCCTGATTGTTAATTTTTAATATTTGACTTGCACTTGTTCCTATTTTTCTGTGATCAAACAGTTGTTCCTTTGTTTTTGTTACATTGAGCTCTAGACAGTTATCGGCACACCATTTGCTGAATTTACTAACTTGCTCAGAGTATTTAAATTCGGAAACGGAATCATTGAGTAGGCCGAGTATAACGGTGTCATCAGCATGTTTGATGAGTTGGCAGTTATCAGTCGTTTGTAAAGAGGATGTCTACTGTTTGAGAGAGTCTTTACTGATGATATATTTGAGCCTACTCTGACATGTTGGGGGCGATCGATGAGAAAGTTGTTATACCAGTTGATGAGGTAATGGGAAAGGTTTAGAGCATGAAGTTTACTGATTAATATGTTGGTTTTCATGGCATTAAGCAGACGAAAAATCGACGTATAGGATTCGGCAGCAGTTGGCGGGTGAAACATCCAAGTGATTTGATATTGTGAGGAGTGCGACTTTCACACTAATAATTTGTTTGTTGGCAAACTGATATGGATCAAGTATGTGTTGGTCATATATAAATTGCTGCAGCTCTCTTTTCAAAATTGTTTTCCAGACATTTCATAATAATTGATGTTAAAGCAACAGGTCTATAATCGTTCAACTGAGTTGGTGGATTATTTTTGGGTACTGGATTTAAAGTCGATGTTTTCCATATAATTGGGATTTTCTGTTCATCTATTGAACGTTGGAAAATAAGCAAGAAAGGGACAGCTAGTTGGTTGTTACAATTTGAAATGAGTTCCCCACTAAGTCCATCTGGACCTGGTGCTTTTTTATTTTTACAAAATTTTAGAATATTGATGGCCGCCTCTTCTTCGATATCTGGCGGAGGAGACGTATTTTTTGTTATGATATCAATTTTTGGAAGTACGTTGTCAATGGTGTCGAATCGACAGTAAAACTTATTCAATTCCTCGATATTCTTTGTGTATGTCATTGTTAAAACCTGTCTTTTTGTCGTTAACGCCACCCATTTCTTTCATCATCCTCCACGCCTGCGATGCATTTGAATTGTTAAGGTTTGTTTCCATTTTATCTTTATATTTACGTTTTTCTTCATTAATTACCCTCTTTAATTGTTTTTCTGTCTCGTGCTGTTTGCTTTTGTCCACACTCATGACTTACTTGACTTAGATGCCTTTCGCGTCTCGACCGAAAGATCGGGTCGCCTTGGCTGTTTCCAGTATTTCCTGTGTGAGGTGTCTCCAATATTGCCGGTCCTCTGCTAGGGTTCTCAGATTTTCAAGGTCCCTGCCGTTATGAGACTAATGCTTTGTCCAAGTGTTGTGAGGTTTTGTTTAGGATCACGGGGAGTGTTGTGATCGGTCTTCTCTGAAAAGGTTCCCGTGTTTTTGGAAGTATCCCGACATGGCTTGGTTTGCTGGTATGTTTTTGTCCCTGCGTAGTATGTGACCGAAAAGTTGCCATCGTTGTTGTAAAATGTCAACAACACACTCATATGAGCGATTTTTTTCATATTTGTTCACCCAAGGTTTGTTGTTGTTAAATATTTTAATCCTTTTAGTGCCCACACACAAAAGAATTGAATATATGACGTGACAATATCAACTCACTCGTCCAGTGACATATTATCAGACATGAATACATCCCATATTGTGCAGTCAAAACAACCTTGGAGTTTGTTTATATTTTCTATTGACCAAAGACGAGTTTCTTTCACAGTCGCTTTACTTACTTACTTAGGCCGCCCCTTGGGGCGCCCAACATGAGCCACAAAATCTTCGCCATTCTGTTCTGTCCTCCATAAGCGTACACAGCTCCCAGGTGTTGTCCATTCCTGTGTCATCTAGCAGACAGTCGATGTATGTTTTATTCTGCCTGCCCTTGCATCTGGTTCTCTCAGATGGTTCCCATAGCACAAGACTGCTTGCAATCTCCTCCATGTGTCTCCAGCAGTGCCCCGCAAGTCTCAGTCTTCTGTTTTGTATCTTCGAGGTCACTGGGGGGAGGTCACTGTAGAGCTCTTCATTTGACATGTGCTCTTTCCAGCTTACATTTAAGGCCACCCGCAGCATACGGGTTTCTCAAATGCTTTTGTCAGAGTCCATGTCGCTGCTCCATAGTGAAGCACTGACTCTATCGTTGCCAGGAACAGTCTCTTCTTTATTTCCCTCTTTAGGTTTGAACTCCAGATTTTCCTGAGTTTGTGACAGGCACTCCAAGCCAACGCTTTCCTGACAGAGATATCAGAGGAACTGCTTTGGGTCCAACCTCCTAGGTACTTGAAGTTGTCAACTTCCTTCAGCCATTCTCCATTCTTTGCCTGTATGCTAATTGGCATTTCTTGGTTGTAGGTTTGAAAAACTGTCTTCTTAGCATTACAGCACAGTCCTACTCGTTCAGCCTCAGTTTCAAGTCTATTGAGGACTTCTTGTGCCTGGTCCATCTCCTCGCTCAGCAGATCATTGCAAAATCTAGATCCGTGACAATCGTAACTGGATTGCGCCTACTTCTTTGTCTATGTAGTGTGAAGCCCAGCTTATTCTCCATACCAGCGTAGGTCTTTCTCATCACATAGTCCAGGACAATTGCAAAGAGATAGTGAATCATCCTAGTGAATAGAAAGTGGAAGAACTCAGTCCACAATGTCGAAGCATTCAGTAGCTTCAGTAGCCTAGGAGGAGATCACCGTCTTGTATCTGCCACAATTCGCTTGAGTCTTCGAAAAAGCAAATCAACACCATCAAAAGTGAAGTATGACTGGTCCTCTCTAAAAGACTCAACTATACAGAATCAGTATACTATAGAGGCGAGGAATAGATTCACAGGACTTTGTACGGGAGAAGAAGATCCAACGGAACGATATGAGAAACTCATAAAAGCAAACCGGGACACTGCAGAGAAGCTAGTACCGCGGAGAACATAAGTCACGAAAAGATCCACCTCTAATCACCCACTGATTGTGTTGCTGAAGCTAGAAAAGAAGCTCAACCAACACCAATTAACACCAAACTCAGTAAACGAAGAAAGGTGGAGGATATCAAAACAGAAAATACAAACTGTCTATAGGGATATAGAAGAACGAACGAGAGCTATATAGTCTCATCCATGAAGTAGAGAAAGCCGACGAGAGAAGTAAACATGGTGAAAGCTGGAAACTGATAAATAGAATAACAGTCGCTTTATGTTGTCTTAATTTTGTTCTGTAGGTAGGAATCAACAACACACTAGATATTGTGATCTGAATTTCCTATTTTTACTTTTTGAACGCTTCTGTCTGCATTTTTAATATTGGTATAGCACAGATCCAGGGTTTTATCTCGTCTGGTGGGAACAGAGACGTGTTGATAAAAAGAATTTACAGGAGGCAGTGATTGAAATCACCAAGAATTATTACGGGGGCATCTGGATGTTGTCTTAAAGAATTAAATGATTCCTCCTCAATTACCTGTAAAGATGTGTTAGCATTCGCACACAGCAATGACATAAATAAGTGGGAATTCCCGCGGTAAATAGTGGGGTCTAAGAAAGAGGGAAATGAGCTCGATGTCCTTTTCACATAATGAACGTGTTGTTCGAATGCTTTTGCTCCATTTTTTGTTGACATACACACAAATACCACCACCATTTTGTTTTCCTGTCATTGAGCTATCTCTATCACGCCTATGTTGTATAAAATTTTCCAATTCTACACTTTTGTCTGTGTCCAAGCCATGACTGTAAAACACAGTATACTTGAGTTTTCATAATCAGGATCAAATTTACACAATGGGTTACTGTCCGCTTTGTTTCTGGGAGATCGAACGTTTGTAGGGAAGTGGGGGCGGTGGGCGGAGATGGCAGACGCAGACAATACTTATTACAATGTAACTTATTGTTTCTTAAGGGAAATGCGTTTGACAGCGAGGGTGCACCCTTAGTTGTGTCCAACACAGTGATAAAAATGATGATGATATCTCTCATAAAGAGTTCTACGAATAAGTAATACTTATAATATTACACAACTATTAGAAAATGATAAGAATTGATATTAGGATAACAGTATGAGTCATTCTAATAGGAAACAAAGATGTGATGTCAAAAACTGGTTCCAATCATATCGGAATAGAAAATCCACTCTTCCAGAGGACTGGATACATAGTTTGTATGATTAACCTTCTGGTTTCAGATTGATGAAATCTTATTTTTTAGTCTAGTTCCCAATAAAAATCATGCATTCTCTCTCTTTTACATCCTGTAATCCTTAGAATCTGCCTATACACCATGAAACTAAACTAAATATGCCACCTTATGATTCAATATGTAACCTATTCATTATTAATCCTCCGAAAAGATTAGTTACATACCACTTTCAAGGATTTTGGAACCGGAACTGTAGGAGGTGTGACTTACAGCTTTTCTTCCCAATTATTACTGAAGTTTTTTTAATGGTCTTGAAACATTGACTTCATATATTAAGATATTAGAAAGGTTTGTGATTATGCAGC
>NC_088362.1:68033321-68088321 GCF_034508935.2 Berghia stephanieae
ATGCATGAGGACATCTAGAGAGATTTTAGGCCGAAGAAGTGACATTACAAAACAAATAACAATTCGGCCCATGGCCTTCGCATGGTGATAAACAAACATGACACAAAAATAATCGCACAAGTAAAAAAAGGCCACATTAAGGAAAAGAAAGGTGTAGCTATAGTGGTTGAGATTATGGAGACAAGAAGAAAAGAAATTGTGATAAATTAACAAGTGGAATGACCTTTGGCTATATATGTATAATGGGTTTATACAAACTTTTGTATCCCAGAAAAACGTAGTGAGGCATGTATTTTTAAGCATGTCGTGGAAGAGATACATTCCAACCAGTCGAAGCTATTTTCCGTGTAGTGTTGGTCATGATCACTTCAATTAAATGCCGGTGTACAATGTTTTCAATGCTATCAATTTAATCCCAACTTACCCGTGGCTGCGCGCGTTAAATGACAATTAACTTTTTTACAAAAAGATGTTCAGTTTAAAAGACAAAGTCGATTTAAATGTATTTCTTCTACTACAACAACAACAACAACAACAACAACAACAACTACTACTACTACTACTACTACTACTACTACTACTACTACTACTACTACTACCACTACTACTACTACTACTACTACTACTACTACTACTACTACTACTACTACTACTACTACTGCTGCTGCTGCTGCTGTTGCTGCTACTACTACCACAACTACTACTATTATTATTACGACAACTGCTACTACTACTACTACTACTACTACTACTACTACTACTACTACTACTACTACTACTACTACTACTACTACTACTACTACTACTACTACTACTACTATTACTACTACTACTACTACTACTACTACTACTACTACTACTACTACTGCTGCTGCTGCTGCTGTTGCTGCTACGACTACCACAACTACTACTATTATTATTACGACAACAACAACAACAACTACTACTACTATTACTACTACTACTACTACTACTACTACTACTACTACTACTACTACTACTACTACTACTACTACTACTGCTGTTACTATTACTACTACTACTACTACTACTACTACTACTACTACTACTACTACTACTACTACTACTACTACTGTTACTATTACTACTAATAATACTACTACTACTAACACTACTACTACTACTACTACTACTACTACTACTACTACTACTACTACTACTACTACTACTACTACTACTACTACTACTACTACTACTAATACTACTACTACTATTACTACTACTACTACTACTACAGCTACTAACTACTACCACTATTACTACAACTACTACGATAACTACTACTGCTACTTATCTTCTGTAAGATGTAGGTATCGGTATAGACTCATGAATATTTTAAGTAACACAATTATAATGCTAACGCACATAGCATGGCGTAAACAAATGATAAGTGCTCTAATTGGTACCATGCTGCACTAGATAAACAAAACTAGCCAAACTATGGTATTGTAACGTATGATCGAATTTAATGTAACAAGTCATGATACCATGCATATCATCATCATAGGTATAGAGAGGTAAAATATGCAGAAATACAGTCTGTAGATCACACATTTTTTAATAAGAAAATTAAATCAGTGTATTATACTCACCTCTTATTAATGAAATCACACCACTGAACAGGATAAAAAAAAAACATTCGTTCCAGTAAGATATTTTTGTTGAAGAGAATGTATTGTTGTAAGGTGCATCCTAATGGACGGTAAATGCCCTGTCTATATTGTCACTTGTGGCGTTTAGTTGGATTTAGAAGTAGGGCATCGTGTCCAAGTGTTTTAATAACTGACAGCTTATTTGTTTGTCATAATTAATCTGCGCTTTTATGTTTATTGTTGACATAACAAAGCATTTTTCGGGGTGGAATTTCGTCTGCTAGGTTTGTGCCCATGATAAAAGTGAGCCAAGATCACTCTGCAATATTTCTGCATCGTTCTGGGCGTCAATGACTCAAAATAAGATGCTGTTTGAGTTGTTGTTTTTTTTTTCGTAAATCGTTAATGAATGTTTGAAAGCAGAATTGTCCAAGGAAGTACCTCGGATAAAACGTTCTGTTTCTCACTTCAATGTCCATCCAGGACTACTTCCTGAGTTCTATCGCAGAGCCAGTCTTTAAGCCAATAAATAAGCTTTTGTTCCTTCTGTTTTGAGTCGTTTTCTTCGTCAGTGGTCTTTTCGGAGGACTTTGGGTCGAGGTTTTTAATTACACGGTGTTCCAGTTTTCTGAGGAGTTGTCTATGGGACACACTATCAGATGCCTTCAACAAGTCTAAAACAAGTAGATCTAATTGTTTCGTTTTTTTGCTGCCTAATGTCTTTCTTATTTCTTATATGGTGTTTACTAGCGGGCTTTCAAAGGAGCTATGTTTTCGTATCCCATGTTGGTAATCGACTAGCACATTATGTCTTTCATAGTGCTCCACTATTGAATAAAAAACAATATGCCCGAGTTCTTAACATGTGACAGACGTCAGCTACACTAGTCTATATCTCGTTTCCCTTTTTTGTAGATGACATTGACTTATGCACGACCTGTGTCGAGTGACAGTTGGTAAATGATACCCCAATAAGGAGCTATCTCTGCTGCGCATTATTTGTTAGGATCCCGGAGGGTATCCGATCTGGGCCGATTGCTTTAGAAGGATTTAGACCATGGAGCTATTTGATTATGCCGGTTTGGCTAATGGTTATTCTTGATATTGGAGGAATGCTGCTCCCATTTGTAGTAGGTAAAGTAGTGTTTTCTTTTGTGCAGGGCGTGGCTCTATTGGCTCAAATGGTGCCTGACACCGCATCCATGTTTTAAAAATGGATAACAGCATTTTTTTTAAATATCTAAAACCGAGAAATGGTATATACCGCCTTTTGTCAACAGTGCGAAAATACTCCCTTTCTGTCACAACGTATTCTATCCAGGCTTCTATCCCGAATCACACAGTCCGCTGATGACTGTCAGCGACTGTGTACCATGACTGAGCGAGTGACTGGATTTCCCCACTGGAGCGGATTTTCTTTGGATCTATTTTAGGCTATTCCTATCAGTGTTGCCACATTGACTACCTGAGAATATGGCTCGAATTTTTACCATCTTCAAATACGAGAAAAAAAACCCGCCTCAGGTGCCGAGCAATATTTGGGACTGGGAAATAATAGCTAATGTTGGTCATTTACATCATAGTATGGTAACTTCGACCATGATTATTATTATCGAAATCACGATTATTAACAAGTTCATTTGTTTCTCTCTCTTTGTCGTGATTATTGAAGATAGTAATTCATTATTATCAATTATTTTCAGTAATAATAATAATAACAATAATAATAATGATAATAATAATAATAATAATAATAATAATAATAATAATAATAATAATAATAATAATAATAATAATAATAATAATATAATAATATAATAATAATAATAATAATAATAATAATAATAATAATAATAATAATAATAATATAATAATAATAATAATATATAATATTTCATTTATTCATTATTTTCATTATTATTATTATTATTATTATTATTATTATTATTATTATTATTTATTATTATTATTATTATTATTATTATTATTATTATTATTGCTGCAAAAATCTATATGAAGGAATGTGAACTAATCAAGCAAAACCTTTCTTGATAGTGATGTTATTTGTTAGAACATGTGTGTTGACTTTGTGTGTGTGTGTGTGTGTATGTGCGCGCGCGCGTTCATCACAGAGAGAGAGAGAGAGAGAGAGAGAGAGAGAGAGAGAGAGAGAGAGAGAGAGAGAAAATAAGTATATATATATATATATATATATATCTATGTTCTCTCCTCTCTTCTTCTCATCTCCTATATATATATATATATATATATATATATATATATATATATATATATATTATATATATATATCTTTTATGGTGTCATGTTTGATTTCCGAAGTGGAATGGGGCTGTTAACATTCTTACGCTTTGTAAGTTTTGAGATTAACCTTTGTTCGATTGACATCCAATGTCTGCATGTGTCCCTTTAGCCATTTCTCTCAGTGTCCAAAATCAAATCAATATATTCGTTCTATAAACAAACTATTGAAAATATTTCCAGGAGTAGAAACATCACCATGCAAATTTACTTTACATGTATGTAAGTAAGTATTTTCTTTAATTTTTTTCTTTCTTTTATATTTACAAATATAGCGTGTGTAAGTCATTTTCGTCTGGCACCACTTTATACTGTAAGCATGCCACGCCGCTGCTTTTGTGAATGTGCTTTTGTAATGTGTGTTAAGAATGTTTGCTTTCTCTGTGGTGCCAGTAACCTCCGTTCCATCCAGTTTTTTTTAAAGCTGATGTATCCCTGCATTTAAATCTGATGTAGTTCCAGAAGCAAAATGTAATGCCACCGTTTAGCTTTATATTAGAATAGGAGTCAACTTTCAGCATGTCAGTGACATATTTGTCATGTTCTTTCTTCAGTTCTGTTTTTATTTCCTTACGAAGAGCTCTAAAATTGTCACGGTCCCTTTTTTTGTCGGACCGTTTTTCTAAGTTGTAGCGAGGCTGATTTTTTCGAATTAGAAATTTGATGCTTCGTGTCATACAAGGCAAGTGTTGCTTGCTGCTTAGGATTTTGCTCGGGATGTGCTAATTGACTGATTCCATGATTGTTGTCTGGAAACTCTCTCGATTTTTATTTATATAATTTAAATTTGCCTTATTTTCACAAGCTTCAAAGTTGTCTTTAAAAGTTCATTCATTATCCCGTTCGTGTCTCTTTTTGAGTAAACAAATACCGATGGTTTTAGTTTGATTTGTAGTTAAGCTTTAATTTATAATTTTAAGATGTCATGATCACTCATTCCTGGAAGAACGTGTATGTTCTGGATGAGGTCAGGATATGTGCTGAGGATGATGTCAAGTGGGTTTTCCCCACGTGTTGGTTCCAACATGGTTTGGGTAATGTTGATTTCGTGGACGATTTGAAGCATAGTTTCATTTACACGCATAACATCAGTCGAGAGAAATACCGGCACTAATTGAGAAATAATATAGACAAAAATTTAACTCCGCGACATATGGTAATTGCTGGAGACTTTAACCTCCTTGATATTAACTGGGAGAACCTAAGCGTCAAGCCAAACCTATGATATGGCAAATAAGTAAATGAAAAGATGCTGAAAAGGGCATCAGATAACGATTACAAACAGCCAATTGATCGGAAGGTCAATTATAAAAGCAACAACACCAGTTCCACAGATTCAGAAAAAGAGAGTTAAAAAATCATGAACGAGTGATGGAGCATCAGCAATTTCTCAGAAGCACAAAGATTCGCAATCTCAAAACAATAAAAAACTATCGACGATTCCAACTAATAAACGCAGTTGTCCAAACCAAAAACTATTGATGATCAAACCTCCACCAGTTTCATCTATAAATTCTAATGATAAAAATGGATCTATCAAGATTAAACAGATATCAAACAAAGATGAGAATGGTGAAACGTGTAATGATAACAAATGTCTTCTGTGAAAATCGGTTCTGGACGACGTCGTTAGTCAATTGAATATAGGATCCTCGTTTCTCAAGAACCCATCATCAGATTCAGAATGTCCGCCAATGACAAAGCCCAACGAACGCATAGGAGTCTCGAACCTGGCCATCGATGTCGTTGGCAACTACGCCATTAACATCTCATCTGTCTTTCAGAACACTATCAGCCATTGCTCCACCTCTACATCCAATGCCGAAAATTCTGAGTGTGTTTTTGGCGAACTTCAGTTTTTGGCGTCACTCGTAAGCGGCGTTAGAGAGTAGGGCGTAATCTGCTATAAGTTATAATTAAATAAATTCGGAGTCATGGCCAAATGTGACCCACGGCTTCCAAATGGTTTTATGTCGGTTTGAACCAGATGCTGATAAGAAAATTTCAAATTGAAATAATCAGATATATAAATGTGTAGCTTTTCGTACGTATAGTAATTATTGTCACCCTCCCCAAGAAATCATCATATGAACTAAATCCAAATCTTATATTATTTAGCTTCCTAACAATTCTGGCTTAAAATCGATTTCTCCTTCTTCTTGTTGTTGTTCTTGTTGTTGTTGTTGTTGTTGTTGTTGTTCTTCTTCTTCTTCTTCTTCTTCTTCTTCTTCTTCTTCTTCTTCTTCTTCTTCTTCTTCTTCTTATCTTCTTCTTCTTCTTCTTCTTCTTCTTCTTCTTCTTCTTCTTCTTCTTCTTCTTCTTTCTTCTTCTTTCTTTCTTCTTCTTCTTCTTCTTCTTCTTCTTCTTCTTCTTCTTCTTCTTCTTCTTCTTCTTCTATTATTATTATTATTATTATTATTATTATTATTATTATTATTATTATTATTATTATTATTATTATTATTATAACATCATTACTATAAAAGTCACTAGTTCATTGCAACAAACTTTGGTTAATCGCAGCAAATCGTCGACATCAAAATTGACAAATTCAAGGAACCAATCCAACAAAGTCTCATGATTAAATTTAATCATGAGTGAAAAACACAGTTTTAAGAATCGCGATTGGGCGGGGTTTAATGCTACACCACTCTTTTAGAGACAAAGAGGCCGCGGCTTTGCAGTATGGGTTTGTGCGGAATTTTCTTCCATCATTTGAAACTATTGAGCAACACGTTTATAAACTTTTTTTTAAAATACGAAATATACGTCTGTATATCTTGTGTTATCTGCAAACTTTATTAAAGTTACCATCAGGTTTTGACTTTTACAATTATTCGTGTATGTCATGAATAATACAGGGGACAATACATAACCTTGAGGAGCACCAATAGTTGTAGCTATGAAGGAAGACGCGTTTTGTCTTAACTCTCAAACGTTCCACTGTTTTGAGCAAAAGTTGTGAATGGAGGGGGTGCAGGTACATTAGGATACCTTGAACTCACTCACTGTGCGCTAATGCTGGCATGTTATATATCAATTTGCTCGTCAGATGTTTTAGTTTCACATTCTTAAAGTTTTTTATAATTTCAAGGCACTTTCCTGGACACAAATATGATTTATGTGTCAAGGTAGGGTCTCAAATTTTCAAGTAAAAACTGCATTTTCTGCAAATGCCAAGAAGGAAAAAAATAACTGTTCAAAATTATGATCAAAACAAGTTTATTTTCTAAAAATACATCATGTCTTACAACTTTTATGCAAAACTCAAGTATGTAATGCATAAATTGAGCATCTGGTGGGGTCTCAATGTATCCACACATTTACTCAAACAAGGGGCATAATCCAATAATTTTTACATGTTCACAAAAATGTCTCTAAATTGCTTATGTCAGCATTTCTTTGGCATATTTTGGATATCTCTTGGTCAACAGACCTAAACACATGATACAAGAAGACATTTCAACATTGTGAAAGAGGTTTTGGGGTAATAATTCCATTACAAAAGTAAAATTATATAATTATTTTAAAATTCACTTGTGTGTCACTTGTTTAGTGCAAAGACTGAACTATACACACCAAAAAAATACACAAGTTCCTTCTTACTGATACAATTGATAATACATGGATAAATATAATAAAGGACTTCAGTATACATATATATTTATTTATATATGTAAATGTATTCACAGAGAGCGAATAGTATTTTTTTTTTCGCAAAGAGCGAAAACGAATGATTATTCGCAGAGTGCGAAAATATTTTAATTTCACAGTAACAGTACCTTAACAAAATAAAATAAAAATATACAGACAATTTAACATTTAAAAAACAAAGAGCATTTTAAAATACAATAATAAATCAAATAATTTACTCAAGAACTGTATGATACCACAACATACATTTTCTATCCGGCTGCAAACAAAACCATTTTTTACAATATAAACACCTATGTCTAGTTTTCTGTACTTTCCCCCTATCTAAGCATAACCTACAATCACCCCTTGAATTTGAAGAAGCATCTGGTAAAATTGGATGGATTAACTTAATTTCTTCATTTATATCATTATTATCACTATTCCTGCTATTTGCTTTAGATTTACTTTTACATTTACAATTACAATTTGTATTTAAAGCAAGTGGTGGACCCTCTAGATCATCTATCCCGCCTAACTGCCTGGCTAACTCCAGAGTAAAATCTAACTGATTATACTGTTTTGGTCTCTGTAATTCTTCAATATCACTATGCCTAGCTCTATATTCTTTGAACAGAATATAACTATTAACCCTAGCAATGTCAATAAAATGAAAAAATAAACTTTTCCACCACTTGTGTGTTTTTCTAAGACTATTATATTTCCCAATAAGTTGATCAGACAAATCTACCCCATTCATATTCTTATTATAATCTTTAACTAATTCAGGCTGTGCAACATCTAATTTTCTGAAAACCCCATTATCTTTACTCCTACGTTGTACTACTGCCTCCTTATTTGCATCATGTATTGTAGATATAAATGAAACTGTCTTATTATCTTTCCACTGTAAAGCTAAAATATCACCATCCCTATGCCATCTAAACTCCCCCTCTTAACCCTCTTTTCCCATTCTCTAACGTTCTTTAGACTAACTGGAAATCCTTTTCGATTAACTATTATTGTCCCACAAGCTCTCACATTCTTCACAACCAAATCTTTAAAAAGTTGAACACTAGTATAAAAATTATCCACATATAAATGATATCCTTGATTGAACAAGCCAACAAGCAACTGCATAACCACATTATAAGCTAAACCATTTGTTGTATTACCCCCTACCTTACCCAAATAAACATCAAAATTGTGTGTATACCCTGTCTTTGAATCTGCTAAAACCCACAATTTCATTCCCACTTTGTTGGCTTGTCCTTCATATACATTCTAAAGCTATACCTTCCCTTATTTTTAACCATCCTCTCATCTATTGAAATATTCTGATAAGGTTGAAACAATTTCATACATTTTCTACGAATATAATCCATCATAAATCTAGCTTTACATAATTTATCATCTCTATTTTCTGTTCTAAAATTACTTATTTTTAAAAAACTCATAAGACATTTATAACGCCAAATTGACAAAAACCGACGCGCCCACAAACCATTCAACAATGTCTCCTCACACCAATATAAAGTAACACGCTCCACTTTCACACAACTCATGTACATCAACAAACCAATAAATCTATACATTTCATCCACATTCACAGGTTCATCCTTCCACCTCTTATACAACGTCGGTTTTGAATCCGCACACATACTCGCATAATCATTCGTCCACTCACAAAACAAAGACAACAGTTCTTGAGTAAAAAACAAACGAAAAAAATCTAAAGGCGTTAAAAATGTTCGGTGATCTAAGCGAGTCACCGTATCAGGCAGGCGTGGACCAGGGACTCGCTCAGGGAGAAAAGGTGGCACTTTGTTCTCGGGACCACCATCCACACATAGTTTCTTCGGCTGTGATGGGCCAGGGATTTCATCATGATCCGAACGCCTGAAGAAAATAATAATAACAAGAATTAAAATAAAAAGAAGTACTTTGAAAACAAAGGAAATGAAAAATAATTCTGAAAGGAGAAAGCAATTAATTACACATATAAATATAAAATATCAAAATATTTTATCACTCTCCCTTTTTTACATCACACACTAGTTCTGGAATAATATTTCTTGACATAGAGTTGAGTAGAGTAAAAATACTATAAATAATCTTCCTGTAGACCCAAAACTGAATATATAACATAATATCAACAATAATACATCAGAAAACACAAAACAGTCAATATGAATATAAATGCTCTATAAGAACAACTAAATATCAGGTCAGTTCTCACCTTTTTCTTTGACAAGCAGAACTAGTTGTGGCAGTGGCAGTGTCAGTATCATCAGTAGGAGTAGGGACTTGTGCATGTCTCCCAGTTTCATTCCCACAGTCCTCACACGGAATCCGAATCTCGCTAGAAGAAAGAAAAAAAGAACAATATTTTATTATACAAACTGTCGACACATCAAATCAAGACATACAAATCATTTCTATATCTCATTCAAGTGGCCGAACTAACCGTCTTCTGACCTCCATGTTTGTTTACATTTTCAACACACAACACTTCACTCGTCCTAGTCAAACTCAAGCACTTCATAAATACAATTATAAACCAAAAAAAAAATACTTTTTGTACTATATTAATGAAATAGATAATAAAGTTGAATAAAATATACATATCATGGGCATTATGTGATCGTTTGATGTTACTTTGAGAAGATTTCTGAAAAATACTTACTCGTCGTTCTCACTGTCAGATCCCATATTTGGCGAGTACGGCAGGTCGAATTCTTGAGACCATTCGGACTCAATTTCATCATCATCCTCGTCATCACTTACATCCACGTTGAAGAGGATGTCATAAATTTCAGACTCTTTGAGATTTGCCATGGTGCAAAAAGTTTAAATAATATAAATTTGATAAATTGTGAGTAGGAGTTGTAGAAAGATTTCCCGAAACAAAATGGCGGATCGAAGGTAACGGATGGAGTCGTTAGCAACCTAGCTTTCGTATCTCTCGTTATTTCGTAACATTTTTTTACATTTTTAACATAATTGTGATGAATTATTAAATGAAAATCATTATTTTATAATAAAATAATAGTTTCAACACATAATCTGGCGATTTTTTTTACCGCAAAATGGGATTATGAAAAAGGGGGCGTTGTCACGATCACCGGTGATCGTGGTTTCTATTTGTGGAACGTTTGAGAGTTAATTGAACATACTGTGCACCCACGCAATTATATACTTGTTTAAATTCAGACTAGTCAATTTTTAACAACTAACTCAGTTTGCATTGTATGGAACGCTGAAGAAAAATCTGCAAAAAGCAAACTGCAATAGCTCCTAGCGTGATCTAGATGCCTGCAGATGTTGTTTGTACATAAATAGCGGACTGACATCCTCTACGCCAGGTCCTGGTTTTTAAGCAAATTGATGGCTATCACTCAATTGCTGAGTTATGGTCACCTAGTCCGGGCACTGTTGTGCATTGTTTTACCATGTCTGACTCATGTGAGATGAAGGTCAAGGGTCACTTTCTTTCGGGTTGGCTCGAAGTTCAGTTGTTGAAGACCGATGTCATTGAATGTATCAAGGAACAATTCTTTGAATCGCTTTGGATACTTGTTGTCGATTATTTGATTTCCGGTCCAATCTATATCTGGGAGATAAAAGTCGTCCCCGATCCAAATGTTTTGGTTTTTGAATTTGTTTTGAGTTTATGTTTATGGCTACAGATGTTATTATTTTCCTCGTTTGAACTGTACACAAAATCTATTGGACTGTTGGGTCCCCTAATTTTACAAAACACAGATTCGTGGTCTTTGCCTTCTTCCGACAAGGTTACTTTTTATTGTGTTTTTGACCAATATAATTACACCTCCTTTTGTTTTCCCGTCTTTCCTGTATATTAATAAATAGAGGTGCCTAAATGAGTCAATAAAATGGAGATAATGATAAAGGGAGTAAATCTGACTTATGAACGAACAACGAATGTTGTTCGTTCATGAGTCAGATTTACTCCCTTTATCTTTATCTCCATTCCTGTATATTTCGTACTGGTTATTAAAAAGCAGTTCGGTATTAAGCACTGCTTCAAACCGCCATGTTTTAGTTCCCAATACAATGTCAGATTTAATCGTTTCTAACATAACTGTAAAGTCCTCTTGTTTTCTCATTAAACTTTTATTGTCAAGATTTTGCGTTGTTCTACACTTTTTGTTTTAGTTACCGGTTGTGTTTTGCTGGCTTCACGACTGTCTGAGCAGTTTTCGGGCTCAGTGATAAAATGGTTAGTTTGTCAGTGTCACTGACGTGTTGTTGTTGTTGTTTACGCCACCCTTCTTTTGTCTTTAGACATGCGATCTCTTGTATATTCGTAATTGCTTTAGGAGAGAGATGGTGTCAGCGGGTGGGTGGGACTTGTTTATGACTTTTATTCTCAAGATAAGGTCTCTCATTTTCGTGAACTCGACTCTATAATAGTGGAATGGTTGTCGATGGGGCAGCGCAGTGTCACCGAATTTATAGGTTAAGACAGTGATTACTGTTGTGAATAAAATTTAAAAATAGGACGATAGGTGTGTCAAAATGTCATTAAAACTTTAAGAGCGATATTACTATGTCAATTTCCAGTGATGTCAAGATTAAAAGTTAGATTTTTCGTGTATAAAGCACAAAACAGAAAACAGCGTAAAATCTCGAAACTCTCCATATATAATATGAATAAAAATCCAAATCGAATTAAAATCCACAAATATTTAAGAATAACTTGAAAGAATCAAAGAGCTTGTGAAAAGCCGTTTGTTAGCGCTGAACACATAACACCAGAATTACGTAGAATTACGAAATTCTGGTTTCAATTTCAGCATTTCATGAGCATCTCTAAGTCATTAAAATCAAAGTTAAAACCAGATACATAATTTAAAGGATTTTGAAGTATTATTTAATCCTTTTGATGGTAAATTTTTGATCTATGAAGTTAACTATAGCGACTACAATTTTTTCTCCTAAAAACTACGAATTTTTGAATTTTCAAATCAGGAGGTCTGGCGACTATCAACGTAAAATGGACAAAATAACAAGCATGTCGTTTCTTATTATACATCGTGTCATGTGAATGTTTGTGTGAGGCTGTCAATTAAAGTTCCTTTTATTATATGTACATAGAAAAATGTTATACATTTTTTTTACATTTTTACCTGACCTAAATTAGTTTTTTTAAATAAATGTGTTTATGTGTCAACATTATTTTATAAAGTAATTGATGAAAGAAAGATTTGATGTTTATATGAGTTTTGAAAAGACGTAAATTCTTTATTAAATAAAGCAAATTACGTTGGTTACGAGAGTTCTAAAAAGTGGGTAAATAATTGTGCTTTTATACAGCACAATATCCATTAAATTTGTTCATAGCGCTTATCAAGAAATCGAAATTTAAAATGATCATATAACATGGGCCACGTAAAATGATCCCTGTCAAGCGTTATTATATTTTTTGTCAACATAAACAACCCTGTCACCGGCAATGTACTCATTTTACACTTGAGTAGGATTAGAAAATTAGAGTAAAGAGCCTTTTTCCAAAGCCTCTCCATTTCACCCCTCGCAGTGAGACTCGAACCTTTGGACATCAAATCACAACTGAGTGTCATATTAATAAATCACAAAGACATAACTTTCTAGTATGATGATACAATGTCAAAGGGGGCTTAGAAAATATGGCATAATGATAATACGTTATTGCTCCTTTCAGAAATTATCATATGTAACAGATGATATCAATGTAGTAATTAAAGCGAGGAGAGATAACTAGATTAGTATATTGATAGTATGCGCTTGGCTAAGAAACTCATAACATTGCCACCCGGAAGTATAACGGACCAACACACAAAACTGTGTGTATCCATGAACGTTTATAGTCAGGTTATTACAGTTCAGTGAGCATTACTCATAAACGCGGATGGCAAAAAACAATAACAAAGACCTGAGTGACGTCATCTTCGAACTATCTATAATAAATATAAAAAGATAAATTAATATCTAATAAATTGTGTGTGTGTATGTTTGTTTGTGTTTGTGTTTGTGTGTGTGTGTGTGCGTGTGTGTGTGTGTGTGTCAGTGCCAATAATTAGAATGTATGTTTTGCATCAGTGAATTTCGTGCGCAGAGAGCTGTTTTGACTATATGACAGTATTTATATATTGTTGATTTCTTACTCCTCTGTCCCATGGCATGGCTGCCTCTGTTTCTCTTATATTTAAGTGTCCAGCAAAGATCAACATTTGATATTGATTCATCTTATAATCTGAGAGCATGCCCTATTCTTACCCATCTCCATTTCCTAGTAATCAAGGTTTTGAGGATGCACAGGTAGAGGATGATTCTGTTAGAATCTTATCAGATCTGAAGATTCACAGATGTTTTTTTTTTCTTAGAAGTGTGTTGTGGGAAAAAAACACCTTTTGTTTTCGTAAAGCGCAATATCGACCAAACAAGCTCAAAGCGCTTTACAAGAGATACTGAGCCAACAGCAACAATTACCATGTAGGACGAGATATGAAGTATGTGGGGTGCAATTACAAGTTTATTTTTTGGTATATAAAAAAAATTAAATTGTCCCCTTCCGCCACGACATTATAAGATATCGTCGCCTAGGCATTCCACGAAGGAAAAGAGACAATTCATCAAGATGTCTGATGTCAAAAGGAATCCCCAAGTGAGCAAATTTGGGGTCAATAATCTTGCTCAAAGAAAAAAACGAAAAAAACAAAATTGCCTGAAGCGGTGCTCGAATCCGGGACTTTCCGGGTCACAGTGCAATGCCTTTACCACTCGGCCACTTCATATTATTATTTTTTTTTCAACCCAATATCAGAGCTATACATTTATTTGGACGTTCGTATGCTGACAAAACGCTATATTTTATTGAGCCAGAAAATATTTACACCAAATATCTCTTTAAAAAAGAAGACATTGAATTTTTTAAATGTTTTCAATCGAAGACATCAACAGAAGTCTCAAATTTTTTTTTGTTTTGGATGGTTCTTTTAAGGTTAATCTTAATGTATCGATATTTGAATAATTAAAAAAGAACCATTAGACAAAATGAAAGTGGTGTGTTCTCAATCTACGGCATTATATTTATTTCTAAGGATTACCAGGGCAACGACACAGCAGGACACCGTAATTCAAAAAGCTGATGAACTCAAAATTAGTCGATATGAAAATAGATTTGTAGGTTTATTTGATTATATCATCAAGGGTTATACTTAATAATCATTTATTAATTATGTGTAGTCTCCAAATTTGATATGAGATGCAATTAGAAATATAATATAATTGAAAACGGGGAGACTTGAATAGATAAAGGGTAGAGGAGGAAAGAAGAGCGACACACACATACACATACACACACACACATACATATATACAGAGAGAGAGAGAGAGAGAGAGAGAGAGAGAGAGAGAGAGAGAGAGAGGTAGAAGAGAGAGGGAGAGAGAGGGAAAGGGAGAGAGAGGGAGAGAGAGAGAAAGAGAGAGATAGATAGAGAGAGAGAGAGAGAGAGAGAGAGAGAGAGAGAAATAGATAGTGTGGGTAAGATATAAGAAGAGAGAAAATAGATATAATAAAAAGACCAGAAGAAGAAGAAGAAGAAGAAGAAGAAGAAGAAGAAGAAGAAGAAGAAGAAGAAGAAGAAGAGAAGGAAGAAAGAAGAAAATAAAAGAAATAGAAATGAAGAATAAGATAGAAAAAAATAAAAGCGAAAGAATATAGATATAATAATATAATATTAAATATATATATATATATATATAAATGCAAATTTTCACTCACATTTTTGTGGCCGAGACGACTCGTTTCTATGTCTTACAGGTGTAAGACACAGAAACGAGTCGTCTTGGGCACAAAAATGTGAGTGAAAATTTGCCTTCTATATTAGCCCTAACCATCATTATCGAGCACTTTCGTACCTACAAGTACCCACAACACTCATATATATATATATATATATATATAATATATATATATATAGAGAGAGAGAGAGAGAGGGAGAGAGATATGAAGATAATGCTTGGATATAAATGAAATTTGGGCTGTTGCTATTACGACTTCAAGTTTGGTAAATCAGCCTTTGGTTGGACCCATCAGTGATTTTCTTGTACTGTAATGGAAATAGTAACATATCATACTGTTATAATGATAATGGTAGTATTGGTGATAACACTGATAACATAGAAATGTATTATGAATAATAACAGGGAATAATCATATTGATGTTTATAACAATAGGAGGTGTAAATTAGTAGTGGATTAGTGGAAAAGATCGAGAGAGAGAGAGAGAGAGAGAGAGAGAGAGAGAGAGAGAGAGAGAATATACCACGTATCAAATTATATTACTTAGTTATGAGTTTCCCTCATTGAGTATTTTTTTTCAATATTTTTTGCGATGAGACAAAAACCTGAAAATCTGAGAATTTGACAATATCAGACTTAACAGAAAGAAATAAAATTAATACCCCGAAAATGAGCCTTCATCGATAGGGAAAACTCATTTTTGGGATGATATAAAAAAAATATATTTTTCGTATTTGTCTTTCTGCTTTTTGCACTTACACCTACGTATTCCGATTATTTTCTTGCTCCAGATCTAGCCCCCCAACTTCTTCCCATGTTCTATTCTCAATGAGATCACGTTTTTCCCAAATCTTATTGCCGTCACATTCTCACTCGGCCATACATCGATGGACTGAATTAGCCACCAATTTATCAACAACAACAAGAGATGAAATCAATTCTTGAGAATATATTTTGAATGCATGAATTTATTTGATTGGAAGTTAAATTCATTTAAAAATAGAAAGGATATATACGTTTTTGCCGTTATAATCGTAACCGATGGGCTTACAATTTGGCAAAACGCGTGGAAGTCGATATCACATTTACTCAGCTCGTCTTCATCAACCTTTATATTAATATAAATCATTGCAATGGATAAGGATCTATACACTGATGATCTTATGATATATCCATTTAAATCACTAATGTGCCCATAAAGGATTGAAGAATGAATGAATTGGGTGATGTCTAAAAATATAATTCACATACTTGTCCGAAACATCGCTGCCACTGTCGCTCTCAATTGTTTCCGGAAGCTCTGCGTTTCGTGTTTCCGGTAACAAGATGGCGAACACACCAGACGCCAAAGACAAAACACCAAATATTAAAACGGGGAGAGCCTTTCCAATGGGCCCGGGAATCAAAAGACTCTGCAATATATAGACATAGATTTTTGTTTTATTTATAATCAGTCTAAGATACTTAAAAGCGTTTTGTGTTGGCCACATTGGTTAGAAACCCATCGGATTTATATTGGGGTGAAAAAGTGCCGAATAATAAATTTAAAGTTAAGGTGATCAGAAGTAGTCGATGTGCACTTATTTGCAGGTCTCATAACCCAAAGCATTATGGGATCAATGTTCTATTAATGACGATCTCAAAAAATAACCCAAAATATTGTCCATTACAATAATTTTAAACTAGTAACATAAATGTGTGGTGTCAGACCTGCTTATATCTATACGTTGGAAGTAGCTATTTCCACTAGTTTGTTACAGATTAAGAGACAATTTTTATTCTTGTCACTTAAGCAAACATTTAGATTTAACCAAAGGACATATTTTTCACCAAAGAGTTTTAAAAACTAGAGCAGTTATGTAACTAGAGCATTTCTATAGCACAATATCTACTAAATGTGCTCAAAGCATTTTACAGGGGTTCCCTAGCCAACAGCAACATTTACATAGAGGAAGAGACATGTTAGGCGATATTACGATTTTTTGCGACGTACACCACGGCGTTAACGGCTCGTTAGTGCTAATTTTACACCTGAATACGGTGAGAAAATGTGAGTTATGAGCTTCTCCCAAGGATTCAAATATACACCGCTCAGAACGGGAGTAGAACCATGGACTTTCCGTTCCGAAGGCGAGTGTCATACCACTAGATCACATAGCCGAAAAATTACCCCAACAATTTGAGACTGTGGTTTATAATTTTAGAAAATATGGAAAAAGAGTACAATAAATCTAAAGATATTAGAAAACTTATCTTTACCTATAAAGATCTCCGATGACAGGAGGCTCAGAAAAAGTGTGTTTTAAGTGATTTTAAAATGTATAAAAAGGCAAGAAAAGAATGTAAAATATGTAGATCATTCAAAGGAGATCTTTTTATAGCAATCAAGCCACCCCCCCCCCTCCCCAATTCAATAAGAACGAATAAATAATGAAAACAAAACTAAACAATAACAACAAAGAAAAGAACAACAATAATACAACAACAACAGTATAAAAAATCACCATAATTTCTCCAACCCCACACCCCTCTCAAAGCAAACAAAATAACAAAAATATTGGAAGTGGGAGGTGGGGTGGCGGATTTCTGAAATTATTTTTTTCAAATCCTTAAAATCACAATTACTTTCCTCAACTCACCGCGCTAACAATGTAAGGGGAGAGTATCCCACTAAATCTTGCCACACAAGAACAGAAACCGAGACCCGAGTTACGTATCTTGGTGGGACACAACTCAGTGGTGATGATGTAAATGAGATCGAATCCAATGGAGATGCACATCTTGCCAAGGCAGAAGAAAGTGATGGAAAGCCACCGAATGTCTGAAAATGGATAAAACAATGGAAACATTGGGACCAATTGCATGTCCTGTATTGTCTTTCTCTATGGAGCATATGTGTACTAGGACAATCTCTTGAATGAGCATACGTATATTTTTCACACATGACCGCAACGTAACAATGTTTCAGTATGACAATGCTGGACCTCATTCATTAATCATTTCGAAAACATTTGACATATTTTTTCATTGAATTTATTTCCAGCAAATTTTCACAAACAGCTTTTTATTTACCGATGTCAAATTAATTTTTGATGCGCGGTATGTTTACCTTGATCAGCAATGACTAGAGCTCCAATCCCTAGGGTAGCCAAGCCACTTGTTATCATACTGGAGCAATAAAACACTTTACGGTCAATTTTCTCCAGGAGCAAGGCGCACATCACATGACTTGGAATCTCCATTACAGACTGTAATAAGATTATATTAAAATATTAGGTCGTTTTTCTAACCTTCGACACTAAATTACAATAACATGGTTACACTGAAAACATATGGAAATATATTGTTATCGGGAGCGTCATTCGACACCCGAGTTTCGGGTGTATTTTGTCACAGGATAATTCGGCACCCGAGTTTCGGGTGTATTTTGTCACAGAATAATTCGACACCCGAGTTTCGGGTGTATTTTGTCTCAGGATAATTCGACACCCGAGTTTGGGTGTATTTTGTCCAGGATAATTCGACACCGAATTTTGGGGATTGAGGATGTCGCAAGAATTTGGGGCACATTGCCAAGCAGGTAAAAAAATTTTTGGAAAAAAAAATGTTGTTTTCTTGTCGTCGGGGGGGGGGGGGGGGGGGTCGTTGGCAAAAATTCTACAATTGTTCGTCTTTGCAAACACACAAACCATTAACTGCAAACCATTCTCTCTCTCTTCTCTCTCTCTCTCTCTCTTCTCTCTCTCTCTCTCTCTCTCTCTCTCTCTCTCTCTCTCTTGATTTCTTTCTTTCTATCACACACACATACATACGCTCCCTCTAAGACCTAAGTGACGTAGATGACTTAAACAGCAAAGGGTATACAATTACAGATACTGTGCGAGAAACTCGCGACACATAATGTCGTGCGTTCAGCGAAAAAGGTTAAATACTCATATAATCCAGCAGCCGAATTAACGCACAAGACGATTTGTAACCTTGAACGTTTCTAGTCTGATTGATAGAAATTAGTGAGAGTTAATCAGAAAAAACGGCTAGTTATAAACAAAGGGCTATGTGACGTCATTTCCTTCCTTCTATTTGCAACATCTCATAATAATAGATGATCTAAAGTTTTATATGTAGAAATGGTATAATATATCTATCAATATAGATAATATTGTGCCAGGCTAAGAAGTTCACAACATTGCATCCGGAAGTATAACGAACCAACACACAAAACGATGTGTAACCTTGAACGAACAATGACTTTCGTCTTCCAATGTCTTGATCCTTTCAAGGAACTCATCGCTTGAAGCGAATTTTGCTCCCTAAATATTGAATTCGACCGTCTATCCATATTTTAAAGAGGATGGCGTGCAACGGACAAGGAAGGAAAGCGGAAGAATTTGATTTCCCCGGGTTTGTACGTTCATACGTACTGCGCATGCGCGATTCGGGTGTCGAATTATCTGGTGACAAAATACACCCGAAACTCGGGTGTCGAATAACACTCCGATTGTTATCATCTTGAGTTGAAAGACATTTAAGGATCAAAAATTGAGAGACTGTGTGGTCTTGTGGTATAACACTCGCTTTCGCATCGGAAGGTCCTGGGGTCGATTATCGCTCAGTGCATAGTTGAGTCCTTGGAAAAGGCTCTCTACTCACATTATCTCACCCTACTCAGGTGTAAAATGAGTCCCTGGACGTTAACAGCGTTGTCCCTGGTCTAAAAAGTTGTAATACCTCCTAACAGGCGTCAAGTCCCTTCCTCTATGTTAAGTGTTGCTGTTGACCAGGGACCCCTTGTTAAGCGATTTGAACGCGTTTAGTGGATAATGCGCAACATAAAAGCTCAATCTAAATAATAAAAGAAATAGAATAGCATGAATATGTTCTAGAAGGATCGAAAACTTGTGGACAAATTTGGAACTATTTTGATACTTTGAGAGCACTTAACTTTTTGTAATCATTACTTTCTTACGGTTATTGGTCCTTATCAAATTCAAAGTTATGAAAACAAATAATTTTCATAAATCTAATATTGTTTTCTTCATTGTGCTTTTGTGACAAATGTGACAAAACTACATTTTGTCATGACATCAAAATATAATTCATGGAAACATTTATATGTGAACTTTAGCCCATTCAGTAGATGCATTGTTCCATTCTTTTTTAAAAATAAAAACAGAAGTGAAGGAGATTGTTGATTTTTAAAAAAAATCGTTTTTACCTTATTTCTTATTCTGATTGTTATCTTAAAACACCTTTACCTCAATTTCTCTATGGTATATTTTCTGCATGCGTGGGCCATTTTGTGGTATTGTGGGGTGACACTTTGTTTGTGACCTCAAGCCTCGTGATCGAGTCCTCATAAGGGTGATGCAATTTGGAATTCTTGGGAAATGGAAATTGTAATAGCTCTTTATAGTAGTTAAGTCCCGTTCCTAAATATCACGATTTGCTGTTGCTTAAGGCCTCTTATAAAGACCCTTGAGCACTTCTGGATATTGTTGTATTGTAAAAGCTCAATTTTCCTGTTTTGCCTCTGATAGCTCCACCCCATTCTCACCAGCCCCACTCACTCAATACGTTACCTGTAATATAAAAGTGACATAGATATCCCCTTCAATGATGTCTCCGGCGCCAAGGACCATACCATAATAAACCATGTTGACTGTTATCCTGGAAACGGCAAACAAAAAGAATAAAAAGGCAAGAACATGTGAGATTTAGTGACCCCTAGCAAATACAAAGATTTAAAAACATTAGACTAAAAAGCATTAAACAGAAATGAATATCAAGTTTGAAAAAATACAAAACCTTTCTTCAGCCAAAACGAAAGAAAAAAAAATGGTCATACATGTAAAATCTAGAAAGGAAAAGAAGTTATAAATATAAGGAATAGTTTATATCCGGTCGAATTTTAATAATAACCATTGTTCTTAATCTTTATCTGTACAATACGTGATTTGGATACTTTTCTTGTTATCAATTGCTGGTGCAGTTAAATGCATTTCATTAACGTCTCTTCTCTCTATCAAGCAGTGATTTAGTATTCAACTTTGTTAGATCTGCTGTAAAGTACATTGCAATATTCTATCCAATTGGGAGCAAACAATTTATACCCCCTGCTTAACACTAAAGAAACCGAGCGTGATAAACACCAGCTTCGTACATTACACTATAAATGTGACGAATTGTGTCTATGCGAAAATAATTAAAATAATTACAAAATAAACAAATACGAGCATTTGTATTGAGCATTTCCATGTAAACAAAAAGCTTGACGAACTTCACAGTTATTCATTAAATCCATTTAGGCCATATGTAATCATTTTCCATTTTATACTGTACATAAGACCTGTCAGGGTCATATTTGCACTGCCACTCTTAAAATAAGCGCCACTGCATTTAGCCATGGACTCTTTCAGCCCTGAGTTGAGTTGGGCCAGAGTGCCTTACCCAAGAGTCAAGAATATCAAGACTATCTTCTGCACTGCTTTAATATAATAGAGTCGCGGCGGGACCTATCGAGGTTGTTGTTAATTATATAATGAAATATAAGGATGATAAAATGTCATTACCAAGAAAAACACAAAATAGTGAAATATAAGACGTATCGCCTGCTGGTACAAATATGCCAAATCTTCAGATTATTACTGGAGCCGGAAGTAGTCGTTTCTTCATCCTTTCCACTCTCGCCTACTCCTATACCATCCATTTTCATCATTGAAGTGTCCGCTACCACTTCCATATCCCAAGAGATATTGACTTTGTTGACCTTGGCTATGTAGACGATGACGTCCTTGGCCTCCCTTTGTCTGTTCTTGCTGAGCAGCCATCGGGGTGACTCTTGAATTAGCCTGGAAAAAAGCAATAACAGACCTGTTACTTTTGCAATTGTATCAAGGATCTTACGGATAAAAAAGACGTGAGCTTTAAAACAGAACGAAATTCACCAGATGTGCTCAATGCGCTGCATAAAAAGTCTAAATTCATAAAAAATGTTAACATGAAAGAGAAGACAAAGTGTCGACAGGGTGTTTTTCCAATTTTCGATACTGTCACTGACCATGTACATATTTTACATTTGAGTATGGTGGAAGAATATCAGTAATGAGCATTCTTTTTTTCTTAGAACTTGACTTTGCACCTTTCACGAAGGGACTAGTACATATGGTGAGCATGTTAACAGCCAAGTTTCATATCGACATACCGTAAAGCTTTGCAAAAAAGAAAAGAGCAAAAAAAGCATTTCATTTTATCCTCTACCTTCCATATATATATATATATATATATATATATATATATATATATATATATATATATATATATATATATATATATATATATATAAAGAATTTGAGACCAATTACTCGGCTTAATACAAATAGAAAACGCTCTCCCTGATCAGACTGAATAGAATTAGCCCGATTGTTGAAAAATATTTGTCACATAGTCAAAGCGGATTCAGGACCGAGAGAAGTACTGCAGATGTAGTTTGGACCAACAAATGGCATGCTGCCAAAACTCTGTCAGAAAAAATAGAAATAGTTATAACTGGAATAGATATGTCTGCCGCCTTCGATACTATCAATCGCCAATCCTTGTTAAATATTATGAAAGGATTAGTTATGGAAGATGAAGTTAGATTAATCAGATTCCTTATAAGCGAAACCTGGATAACGACCAAAATAATCGGTGCCTCAGAGAATAAATCATTCCTTGGCAACATCGGTACACCACAAGGAGACAGCCTAAGCCCAGTTTTATTTATCATTTACCTTCTTCTTCTTCTAGGTTCCATGCCTGGTCCAGGCTTTGGATACTGCATGAATTATCTCTCTCCATTCCTCCCTGTCTCTTGCCTTTTCAAACAGCTCTTGGATTGTTAGGCTGGTGAAGCCCTTCAGTTGGTCTATGAGTGTTTTTCTTTGTCTCCCCCGGGCGCGTTTATCAGGTATTTTTCCACAACTTGCCAGGTATTCATTCTTATCTTTCCTTACTATGTGTCCGAAAAAGGATAGTTGTCGATCCACTATTAAGGGCATTAGTTTCCTTTGTTGGTATGTTTGTTTTAGCACTTCTTCGTTCGTTTTGTGTGCA
Organism: Berghia stephanieae; assembly: GCF_034508935.2. Lineage (NCBI taxonomy): Eukaryota > Metazoa > Mollusca > Gastropoda > Nudibranchia > Aeolidiidae > Berghia > Berghia stephanieae. The sequence continues at coordinate 68,056,788 of NC_088362.1, forward strand.
GTATACGATATTCTCTGCATCATTCTCAAGCACCACATTTCAAAAGCTTCAATGTTCTTTTGTGTTTCTGCATTTGTAGTCCAGCTTTCGCATCCGTATAACAAGATTGGCCACACGTAGCACTTCAAGACTCGGAATCTAATCCCGAACGACATCTGTTTGTTTTTCAAAATGTTTCCCAGGTCCATGAAGGCCTGTTTGGCTTGAGTTATTCTTGCTCGTATGTCTCGGTTACATCTTCCATCTGTTGTCACTATTGAACCTAGGTATTTAAAACTTTCTACGTTGGTAAGTTGCTCGCCGTGAATCGTTATATTGCAGGTGTTGTTGTATTTGGGGTTTTTCTGTATTACCATGCATTCCTTTTTGGTGATATTCACTTCCATTCCCTTGGCTTCACTATCTACTACCACTTTGTCAACAATCTTTTGAAGTTGGATTTCTGATGTTGCAATGAGTACCGTATCGTCTGCGTATCTTATATTATTTATGTTGTGACCTCCCACTTTTATTCCCTCCATATTATTTATGCCCCTCATGATTGTTTCTTGGTATAGATTAAACAGATCTGGCGAGGCAACACACCCTTGACGGACTCCTTTCTTAATAGGAATGGAATTTCCTGTAGAGTTTCCGATTTTGATAGATGCCTGCTGGGTGTAGTATAATGTTTGCATGAGTCTGAGGTCTTTCTCATCAGCGCCAATGGAGTGCAGTTGTTTTAGTATTTCTTCGTGGCGTACTCTATCAAAAGCTTTTTTGTAGTCGACAAAACAGAGGTATAGTGGGGTCTGAACCTGTATAGCTCTTTCACTTAAAACACGGAGGAGGTATATTGCGTTCCTTGTCCCTCTGTCAGGTTGGAATCCATATTGTTCTTCTGCGATTTCGGGGTTAATCTTATTCCTTAGCCTGTTGATAATTATACGCAACAGTATTTTGTTGATGTGGCTTATTAAACTTATAGTTCTAAAATTTTCGCATCTGACTGCACCTGCTTTCTTTGGTATTGCTATGAAAATAGAGTTACAGAGATCTTCTGGAATTTTCCCAGTATTGTATATATTGTTGAATAATATGTGAAGTTCATCAATTGCTAGATCTCCTAGGCTTTTTAATACCTCTACAGATATTTCATCAGGGCCTGTTGCTTTACTATCCCTCATTCGTTCCATGGCATGTTCAATTTCACTTTTGGTGATGTTTGGTCCGCTTAATGGTTCTTTGAATTTCAGTGGTGGTTCATTTCTATTTGGATCATTGTACAGTTCGCCTATGTATTCTACCCATCGGCTTTCTATATGTTGTTCTTCAAATAGCAGTTCCCCTTGTTTGTTTTGGATACAACTTCCTGCTGCTTTGCTTTTCCTTTTCCCTGATAGTTCTTTTATTCTTTGGTGAGCTTGTTGGGGGTTGGGTTTGTATTCTCTTTCGATTTCGCAGCATTTCCAGTCTAGATAGTTCTCGTGTGCCTCGATGCATTTGGATTTAATGTGGTTGTTCAATGTTTGGTATTCTGCAGACCCTCTGTTGCATTTTCGTCTTTCTTCAAATAGGTTTAGAATTTCATTTGTCATCCATTCCTTTTTGCTGTTTATTTGAGCTATTGGTAAATGCTTTTCTGCAGTTGCTTTGACACACTTTTGGAATATATCAAATTGTTTTTCACATTTTTCATTATCAGGTTCACTTTGGCTTTGTATCATGAGTGCATTTTCAAATTCTTCTCTCATTTTTGTTTGTATGCCATTGTCTTTGCATAACCTGTAATCCCTCTTTATTCTACCAGCTGTTCTCTGAATAGCTTTAAACTTTATCCTTACTGTACAAACAACTGGGACATGGTCACTGTCTACATCGGCGCCTGGGTAGGTTTTGCAATTTAATATGCCATTTCTGAATCTTGATGATACTGCTATAATAGTGTCGCGGGGCGGGACCTATCGAGGTTGTTGTTAATTTTATAATGAAATTTAAGGGATGAGAAAAATGTCATTACCAAGTAAAAAACACAAAATAGTGAAAATATAAGACGTATCGTCTGCTGGTAAAATATGCCAAAATCTTCTGATTATTACTTGGGCCGGGAAGTAGTCGTTTCTTCTCCTTTCCACTCTCGCCTACTCCTATACCAAACCATTTTCATCATTGAAGTGTCCGCTAACACTTGCCTATATCAAGAGATATTGACTTTGTGACTTGGCTATGTAGACCGATGACGTCCTTGGCCTCCTTTCGTATGTTCTTGCTGAGCAGCCATCGGGGGTGACTCTTGAATGAGCCTGTGAAAAAGCAATAACAGACCGGTTACTTTTGCAATTGTATCAAGGATTTACGGTTAAAAAAGACGTGAGCTTTAAATAAAGAAAGAAATTCACCAGATGTGCTCAATTGCGCTGCATAAAAAGTACTAATTTCATAAAAAATGTTAACATGTAAGAGAAGTCAAAGTGTCGACAGGTTGTTTTTCCAATTTTCGATACTGTCACTGACCATGTACATTTGACATTTGAGTATGGTGGAAGAATTTCTGTTATGAGCATTCTTTTTTTCTTAGAAACTTGACTTTGCTCCTTTCACGAAGGGACTAGTACATATGGTGTGCCATGTTAACTGCCCAAGTTTCTAACGACATACCAAATAAAGCTTTGGCCCCAAAAAAGAAAAGAGCAAAAAAAGCATTTCATTTATCCTCTACATTCCATATATATATATATATTATATATATATATATATATATATATATATATATATATATATATATATATATATATATATAAAGAATTTGAGACCAATTACTCGGCTTAATACAAATAGAAAACGCTCTGCCTGATCAGACTGAATAGAATTAGCCCGATTGTGAAAAATATTTGTCACATAGTCAAAGCGGATTCAGGACCGAGAGAAGTACAGCAGATGTAGTTTGGACCAACAAATGGCATGCTGCCAAAACTCTGTCAGAAAAAATAGAAATAGTTATAACTGGAATAGATATGTCTGCCGCCTTCGATACTATCAATCGCCAATCCTTGTTAAATATTATGAAAGGATTAGTTATGGAAGATGAAGTTAGATTAATCAGATTCCTTATAAGCGAAACCTGGATAACGACCAAAATAATCGGTGCCTCAGAGAATAAATCATTCCTTGGCAACATCGGTACACCACAAGGAGACAGCCTAAGCCCAGTTTTATTTATCATTTACCTTCTTCTTCTTCTAGGTTCCATGCCTGGTCCAGGCTTGGATACTGCATGAATTATCTCTCTCCATTCCTCCCTGTCTCTTGCCTTTTCAAACAGCTCTTGGATTGTTAGGCTGGTGAAGCCCTTCAGTTGGTCTATGAGTGTTTTTCTTTGTCTCCCCCGGGCGCGTTTATCAGGTATTTTTCCACAACTTGCCAGGTATTCATTCTTATCTTTCCTTACTATGTGTCCGAAAAAGGATAGTTGTCGATCCACTATTAAGGGCATTAGTTTCCTTTGTTGGTATGTTTGTTTTAGCACTTCTTCGTTCGTTTTGTGTGCAGTATACGATATTCTCTGCATCATTCTCAAGCACCACATTTCAAAAGCTTCAATGTTCTTTTGTGTTTCTGCATTTGTAGTCCAGCTTTCGCATCCGTATAACAAGATTGGCCACACGTAGCACTTCAAGACTCGGAATCTAATCCCGAACGACATCTGTTTGTTTTTCAAAATGTTTCCCAGGTCCATGAAGGCCTGTTTGGCTTGAGTTATTCTTGCTCGTATGTCTCGGTTACATCTTCCATCTGTTGTCACTATTGAACCTAGGTATTTAAAACTTTCTACGTTGGTAAGTTGCTCGCCGTGAATCGTTATATTGCAGGTGTTGTTGTATTTGGGGTTTTTCTGTATTACCATGCATTCCTTTTTGGTGATATTCACTTCCATTCCCTTGGCTTCACTATCTACTACCACTTTGTCAACAATCTTTTGAAGTTGGATTTCTGATGTTGCAATGAGTACCGTATCGTCTGCGTATCTTATATTATTTATGTTGTGACCTCCCACTTTTATTCCCTCCATATTATTTATGCCCCTCATGATTGTTTCTTGGTATAGATTAAACAGATCTGGCGAGGCAACACACCCTTGACGGACTCCTTTCTTAATAGGAATGGAATTTCCTGTAGAGTTTCCGATTTTGATAGATGCCTGCTGGGTGTAGTATAATGTTTGCATGAGTCTGAGGTCTTTCTCATCAGCGCCAATGGAGTGCAGTTGTTTTAGTATTTCTTCGTGGCGTACTCTATCAAAAGCTTTTTTGTAGTCGACAAAACAGAGGTATAGTGGGGTCTGAACCTGTATAGCTCTTTCACTTAAAACACGGAGGAGGTATATTGCGTTCCTTGTCCCTCTGTCAGGTTGGAATCCATATTGTTCTTCTGCGATTTCGGGGTTAATCTTATTCCTTAGCCTGTTGATAATTATACGCAACAGTATTTTGTTGATGTGGCTTATTAAACTTATAGTTCTAAAATTTTCGCATCTGACTGCACCTGCTTTCTTTGGTATTGCTATGAAAATAGAGTTACAGAGATCTTCTGGAATTTTCCCAGTATTGTATATATTGTTGAATAATATGTGAAGTTCATCAATTGCTAGATCTCCTAGGCTTTTTAATACCTCTACAGATATTTCATCAGGGCCTGTTGCTTTACTATCCCTCATTCGTTCCATGGCATGTTCAATTTCACTTTTGGTGATGTTTGGTCCGCTTAATGGTTCTTTGAATTTCAGTGGTGGTTCATTTCTATTTGGATCATTGTACAGTTCGCCTATGTATTCTACCCATCGGCTTTCTATATGTTGTTCTTCAAATAGCAGTTCCCCTTGTTTGTTTTGGATACAACTTCCTGCTGCTTTGCTTTTCCTTTTCCCTGATAGTTCTTTTATTCTTTGGTGAGCTTGTTGGGGGTTGGGTTTGTATTCTCTTTCGATTTCGCAGCATTTCCAGTCTAGATAGTTCTCGTGTGCCTCGATGCATTTGGATTTAATGTGGTTGTTCAATGTTTGGTATTCTGCAGACCCTCTGTTGCATTTTCGTCTTTCTTCAAATAGGTTTAGAATTTCATTTGTCATCCATTCCTTTTTGCTGTTTATTTGAGCTATTGGTAAATGCTTTTCTGCAGTTGCTTTGACACACTTTTGGAATATATCAAATTGTTTTTCACATTTTTCATTATCAGGTTCACTTTGGCTTTGTATCATGAGTGCATTTTCAAATTCTTCTCTCATTTTTGTTTGTATGCCATTGTCTTTGCATAACCTGTAATCCCTCTTTATTCTACCAGCTGTTCTCTGAATAGCTTTAAACTTTATCCTTACTGTACAAACAACTGGGACATGGTCACTGTCTACATCGGCGCCTGGGTAGGTTTTGCAATTTAATATGCCATTTCTGAATCTTGATGATACTGCTATAAAGTCTATCTGGTTCCTTGCTCTGTCCCCTGGTGATTGCCATGTCCAGGTTCTTCTTGGGTGTTGTTGAAACCAGGTGTTTGAAATCATTAATTTATTTGTTCTACACCAATCTGCCCAGATGTTTCCTCGTTCATTTCTGTCTCCGAGTCCATGTGGTCCGATTATGTCACCATCTCTGCCTCTGCCAATCTTAGCATTTAGGTCCCCCATTACCATAAGGACTTCTTGTGATTTACACATTCGTTTTGCTTTGTCTAGTGAATGGTAAAACTCTGTCATATCTGCATCTGTCGCCTCTTCTGTTGGTGCATAAACTTGAATAATATTGGTGTCAACTACAGGTCCTCTTAGCTTAACCAGCAAAACTCTGTCTGAGATTGCTACGTGCCCTTTGTAAAATTTGGTTGATTTTTGGTCTAAGATCATCCCTACTCCTTTTTGGAAAGAGGTTCCACCACTCCATATGATCTTATATGTCATGTTGTTTTCTTGTTTTGACATGGTTCCCTGCTCTTTCCATCTCATCTCTGCCAGGCCAAGAATATTTATTTGGAGCCGTTTCATTTCTTTCAGAATGTTGTTTAGTTTTCCTTTTTGGGCACAGGTCCTGACATTCCATGTCCCAATTTTGGTTTTGTCACATTTGTTAAATTTATTTCGCCTAGTAACTGGCTGACGGTTCGGTGTGACCTGACGAACATCACGCTCCCAACCGAGCGAGGCAGCAGTCTTCCGTGAAAACATGCTCCCCTTTACGCTGTCACTGTTTAACTTTTTGGACTTATTCATGCAGTTAACTCGGCAAAGTTACAAGAATGGTTTGCTATTGCCTATTCTTGTCGCCCTCTGCAGTTGGCCAGCTTGACCTGTTACCGTTCGACACCACGAGGAGGTTGCAGTAGGGCTTGATGATGATCTATCTTTGCAGACTTGGCATCATCCATTTGTCGAACTATCATTTACCTAGAAAATGGTTTAATAGATGTGCGTAAATCTGTTCCTTTGACCCCATTACGTTTTGAAAACGAACTTCCCATGGAATTTGCATATTATGCAGATGACATTGACTTTATCGGCCCCAAAAAAGTCAATGTAAATGACATCCAAAGACCCTTACAAATCACCAACTGTACGTTAATACTGACAAAACAGATGTAACATTACTGTCAAGGAAGAAAGATGAATGGAGAGCCACGAAAAAAGTAGGATCATTAATAGGAGACAAGGAAGACGGAGAAAGAAGAACAAGTTTATCGACGGCACATTACATATATGGTTTAGAAAAGATAAAATAAAATTAAACACTAATATCAAATTATACACAACCCTTGTAAAATCCGTGCTTATATACAATTGCGGAACATGGGCAGTGACTGGAACCGAAGAGCAAAGATTATACAGATTCCATAGAAAACAACTGAAAAGAGTCCTGAATATACGATACCCGACAAAAAATAAGCAATAAAACTGTATGAAAAAATGTAATGAAAGACCCATATCCATTAAAATCCTGGAGGCAAGATGGCGGCATTTAGGGGATATACTCAGAAGAGATTAAAATATACCAGCTAATAAAGCCATGAATACTTTGTTCAGCCCATCCATCTGGAGACAAGAAATATCAAGGTAGACCACCCACGTCGCTTCACATTGTCCTCAATAGAGACCTAAAACACCTTCAAAATAAAGAATTAAAACCAAAGGAAGACTTACCAAATTAGCATCCACAGCAAAAGACCGTGAACAGTGGAAGGAAATGAGACAGATGATTAGAGAGGCAGCCGAGGCGTCCCGATCGGATGATTAGGAAGCGAAAGGCCTTAAGTCAGTCAGTTAGTCATACGGTAGGGGGCCCGAAATTCGACACCGGCCCTAAACTCGACAATCTTATATAGCCTGCTTCCAAACCTGTTTTCACCTAAATTCATGTTTTCGGACATAAATCATTCTTGTCAATTTAAACGCCGATAAATATTCTTCTGTTTCACACACTTTCTGATTGATAAACGGATGGAAAATGTTGTTTTATCTTGCGTAAACTTACGGTTCACGAAATCCGCTTCAACACCCGATATTTTGTAAAATTTTAAGGGGTGGCCCTAATTTCGACACCCTCCAGGAAAAAGGGATGATTTTGAGATTTGGAAACTTCTGATTTATTAAAACTATGTATCATTTTATTCAAGATACTTTTTCTGTTCGATCTATGTCATATATCATATCTTTTGCATATCCTTCTCCCACAATCCCTCTCCCCCCTCTACCGCTTACTTCAGAATAAAAGGCGAGTTGGCCCATCTATTCAGTTATCTAATTAAAAAGAAAACAAAACCCTCAACTGATCTACTGCATGAGAATTAGAAAGATTTTGACTGTTCTAACTGGTGTAGCTCCCCCGTCAGGTTCTATGAGAGGTTTTACTGGACTTCAGAAATGTATATGTACTGCACTTGGAAGGTGAGTCTTGTAAATGTTTCAACTGTGTCGATTAAGCCCCAATGAGTAGGGGGCGTGGTACTGTTGTTTTTTTATACGTTTTTTCTCCATATTTTGGATCTTTTATTCTAATTTTAAAAATTTAAGTTAGAAAAGGGTACAGAAAAATAATATGCCGATAAGCTTAACAACTTCTATGCTCGATTCGATAAACACGATTTCACAGACGAGATTAACAACCTAACTGAGCAACTCAAACATCACGGAACAGAGGGACATCACTCAGGCCAATGCCATTAAATTGTTCAAAATATTAAAGCGGATAAAGCAATCGGACCTGATCAAATATCATCAAATTTATTGAAATCGTATGCAAATGAACTATCCTATATTTTTACACACATTTTAATCAGTCCCTAAGAAATGGGCATATTCCAAGAATTTGGGAAACTTCAAAAATAATTTCCGCCCCAAAACATCAAAAAGCCAAAGAAATGAATAATTTTTGTCCTGTAGCGCTGACATCCATCCCTATGAAATGTCTAGAAAGGATTACCTAGCAAAGATTTCTACAACAAAGTACCCAACATCTAGACAACAACAGTTTGCTTACGTGGGGTGGGGTGGACGACGCTTATATTAGTGTTTTCTCCTAACACTTACAAACACTTAGACACTCCAAAGGGGTATGCTAGAACCCTAGTCGTAGACATTTCGAGCATTCAACACCATCCAGCCTCACACAAAATAATTTATTCTACCCCTCTCCCTAAATAGTAACGCGTAATGATATCATGGTTATTATAATAATTTGTGACCTCAGATTATAAATCACAACTTTGACTAAAATTGGATTCTTTAAAAAATGGTATTATTCAAGTACTTTTGAACATGTCTTTTATTCAAAGATGATGAAATAGGAATTGATTGAGGGTAAAATAAGCTCGTTCTTGAGTTGGGAACACGTCCGGAATACCAAAAGCAAGAGTGTAAGAATCGTATATTCTCTATTTGATGGTACAAACCGCACATCGACAGCTTGATAGCAAAACGAGCGGCAATACACACAAGGTCGAAATTAGGGAGTCAAAATTCGCGCCCCCTGCTATAATTAACATATATAAAACAAACAATTTGCCAAAGAATGATTCAAAATCAAAAGTACAACTCTCCAATACCAAAGTTTACTTTTCAACAAGGAGGATTTATACAAAAAGAAAATATGCTAGTGTAATTATAATGTCGAAGCAATAAACAAATAAATAATTAATGGGATCAATGAATAAATAAACGACTAAATAAATAAATGAATTGTAGCTATTTATCTAATTTTTGTTGAGCAAGAGATATGCATTTGGTCAATGCAAAATAACGTAATTTCAAGGGCGATGAGACCCTTTTTACCTTCTTTTTCTTCTTCTTCTTCTTCTTCTTCTTCTTCTTCTTCTTCTTCTTCTTCTTCTTCTTCTTCTTTTTCTTCACCTCTCCTGCTCCTCTTCCGCCCCCCTCTTTCCACTCCTCCTTGCCCTCCTCCTCCTCCTCCCCCCTGCTTCTCCTCGTCGTCGTCCTCCTCCTCTTTCTTCTTCGTCTTCTTTTGCTTTTTCTTGTTCTTCTTGTTGTTGTTGTTGTTGTTGTTGTTGTTGTTGTTGTTGTTGTTCTTCTTCTTCTTCTTCTTCTTCTTCTTCTTCTTCTTCTTCTTCTTCTTCTTCTTTTCTTCTTCTTTTCTTCTTCTTCTTCTTCTTCTTTTCTTCTTCTTCTTCTTCTTCTTCTTCTTCTTCACCTTATCCTGCTCCTCCTCCCCCCCCCCCTTCTCCATCTTCTTACTTTCCTCATCCTCTTCCTCCCCCTCCTCCTCCTTTTGTTTTTCAGTTGTGTTCTTTTCCACTCATTACACAGCTAGGATTTATAGTAATCGTCACAGCCTTCTCTTCAGTTGCTTAACGAAATTACGTATGCAATATCCAACATCGCAAATCTTGTAAAATATTCACTAACCTCAGACTTCGAAAGAGTTCTTAGACTTAAGTTTTTGACAAAATGGGATCAAGTTAATCGATCAATATATGATCCTTCACTACCTCCTCCTCTTCTTCCTTCTCCTCCTCTTCCTCCTTCTGTTCCTCCTCCCTTTTTTCCCTGTTGTATAATCACTTAGCATATAATCATTCGCCTTTACTGTAGTTACTGAAGTGTAAAACGAGTCAACCATCCCGATACAGCCTTTGAATAAGTTTGCCGGTCTTCTGAATAATGTCGTTCAGAATGTATTGCTCCGAACAAGCGAGACCAGAAAGCGTTCAATGTAGTGGAAGAAAGAAAAATAGAAATAAATAGTTGGAATGCATCGAATAATAGATCTTTATTTCATGCAGTACAAGACTCTATATCTTAAAAACGACCCAATTTATTTTACTAAAAAATAATAATCATGATATTAGTATCAATAATAATAATAATAATAATAATAATAATAATAATAATAATAATAATAATAATAATAATAATAATAATAATAAATAATAATAATAATAATAATAATAATAATAATAATAATAATAATAATAATAATAATAATAATAATAATAAAAATAACAATAAAAATAATAAAATGAGATAATAAGAAGTTAATAATAAATTTAATAATGATAATAATAATAATAAATAATAATAATAATAATTAAAAATAAAAGAAGAAAAGAAAGAAGAATAAAAAAGAAGAAGAAGAAGAAGAAGAAGAAGAAGAAGAAGAAGAAGAAGAAAAAGAAGAAGAGCGACAGGAGAGTAGTATATATGTATAATATGGCTATACCCATCAAATTCAGTTGTTCTCCCCTGTAAGATTATAAATAGACGAAAGCGGAATGTAATAGGACTTTTTTATTGGCCGAAACTGCTGCCGCAATTTAGTTCGTCACGAGATAAAGAGCAACTTAACTAGAATTATGAAAGCTCTGAACGTGATCAAATACATAAAAGGTGTAACCTTGATCCTTTATTCTTTCAATCTCCATTCAAATGTTTTCAGTTAAACAACTCGTATGTTCTAACAATACTATAAAATGGTAGTAATATGCTATAACTTTTCATTCAACTCGTATCCAATTGACGCTCGCTACAATAAAGAAATGTTACGACTGAATAGCTTTTGAATAATGCGGTTCCTATCGTGGCCTTCGTGAACTCTTAACGAAGGCCACGTTCCTATCCCCTCTCTCAAATATCGTCCCTTAGTAGAAAGGGTTGACGATTTTCACTGTCACCACTTAACTAGCTATCACAGTTTAGCGAGAAATTAAAATTATAATCAACTTATTATAAACTCATAAACCTAGGACTTCCCTCCAAACACAAATCGATTAAATTCGATGAAAATATCGTATTTAAGTCTAAAGGTATGACGGCTTTCAATGTCGGCGATGTGGTTTTGTTGAATTACACTCGCTTTCGGATCGGTAGGCTCTGGGTTCGAGCCTCGATCGGCGCTTACTGAGTCCTTGGAAAAGACTCTTTATGAACTCTCTCACCGTACGCAGGTGTAAAATGAGTACCTGGCCGCTAACTGCGTTGTCTCTGTCGGAAAAAATGTATTATCGCCTAACAGGCGTCATGTTACATTCTTCATGTCACGTAATGTTCTCAGTTAGGGACCTTTTTGTAAAGTGCTTTGAGCACGTGTAGTGGATATTGCGCTATATAAAAGCTCACGTTTTGTTTTTTTTATCAAATCCCCAAACAAATTATACTTTGTTTATCGATATATTAAGGTGCTCCCCCCACCCTCCTATTTGTCATAAAATCTCGTCATCTAGTCTTCTTTGAGGTTCTAGAAATGGTAACTAAATTAATCAAGCATATAACATATTATAATGGTAAAAAGCAAACTGGCACATGGACGGAAGTTTGTCCCGGTTTCTAAAGATCAAAATGGACAATAGTAATTGCTTGTTACCTCATCGATAGGACGCTAGTCTATCGCAAAATACTTTCCGCCAGCTCTAACAGGCAGATCTAAACACCCAATGACTGCTGGATGGATAAGGAGGCAGAAAAAAATCTCGATTTCATCCGGGATATATCCAGTTTTCTTTTCAAATGATCCGAGTGTTCAACCAATCGGTAACTCCTAAAAGCAGACAATGCATTTTAAATTTTAAAAAATAATTATATAGCTCCTTTGTTACTCACCACCAACATAATATCAGTATGAGAAAAGGGAGTGTAGACACAAGCTGGGCAGTCCTCCAGTCTCGGAGCAAGAATTGCACTAGAGTTGAAAAGAGGAGGCCTGTTGCATAACCAAACACAGTAGAAAGAGTCACTATGCTGCGTTTTTTCACTCCAACTGTCTCTGCCACTAGATTCAAACAATAAAAAAGTAGAGAAAGCAAGTTCCTTGGGTCATTATCAAATTGATTTTTAAAAAAAAACAACCAAACAATAAACTTTGGATTTCAAAACCGTATCGCTTAATAATATTCCCGGTCTCTAATTCAATCAACCGAGAAAGACGACAAGAAGTGCTGTTAAAATCTTCAAAAAAAAAGTTTTTTGTTAAATGGAATAATGGAATTCTTCCTTGTGATTTGGAAACCGAACATATCAATAGTTCACTCCCAAAGTCACCCAGCAATTGAGATAGCATTCAGATTTCAAACATACAGAGAGCACGAAACCAATGAGCAAGTATTGAAGTATATTTAATTCATTACTAAAATAAAACAAATTAACTAACAAAGAAAACAACAACAGAAAAGAAACAAACAAAATAAACAAAAGAAAAAAAACCTTTGCGTCTATTGGGCTCATAAAAATATTCCAGCATGCTAATCTTTATTTTTTTAATCTGTATTATGAACACCGTGACTGTAACGATCATTTTGGCTGTCATTTAAAGAAGAAGTTGAAAGAAGAAGAAGAAGAAGAAAAAGAAGAAGAAGAAGATTATGGTGATGAAGAAGAAGAAGAAGAAGAAGAAGAAGAAGAAGAAGAAGAAGAAGAAGAAGAAGAAGAAGAAGAAGAAGAACCGCCCCCCTCCCCCTTTATTCACCACCACTACCAGCTTATCTGAATACTTACACATGACGTAACCAGCAAGGTATTGAGTGTGAGCGCAAACGACAGACATAAACCTACAGATCAGCACCAGAATGAAGGAATCAAGCGCTGACATAACAGCGGCAATGGCACTGGCGAAGATTGCACATCCCAGTAAAATTTTCTTCCGACCAAAGCTGTGAATGAAATGGTGAAACAGTAATTAAAACCTTCAAAACATTGCATAAAAATTTGTATGATATTGTTTCATTTAATGACCAGCGTTGACTTCTCTCAGCTTTTTGTTGCTTTTAGAACACATGTTGGGTGATTCGTTCTCAATAAATTATTTTATTAGACAATTCAATTTAGGGTTAACAAAGCTTTGTGCGTTGGAACGATTGATCTGGCGGGCAGAACTAGTGGAAATTCTACTTAAACGCTCAACATAAATATGATCCGTGTTGCTCTCAGCATTATTGTAAAACAATTTTAGTGGACAGTGCATTTTATAAAAGCTGGATTTTTTTTTTCAGCGTGGCTTTGTTCGATTATTGTATGGCCCTCGTCGTGCGACCTGTAGGTCTAATATTAGAATCTCCCTGTTGGTGGCTCAAAGTTGGGTCATCAGAGAGGAAGATCTGTGTTCACATTTTCTCCCACACTACAGTTCAAAATGACTGGTGATGATAAAAAATGACTGGATTGTTTAAACGTTACGGTTGTTGGTCTTGTTGTCACAACAGTATTAAATAATCACAATTAATACAGGTCTTATTATTTCATCCTAGTGACTGTTTCTTGGTTTAAAACTATAGAAGCAGTTTCTGCGGCGTCAACGGGAATTGGATGGGAAAATGGAGTAATGATATTAATGCCTTGCTTCATAACATCCGCCAGCAGGATATGATGTACCAATACACAAAACTACATGTGCAACCTTGAATGTTTATAGTCTGATTGATAGAATTAAGTGAGAACTAGACATAAAATGGATGGATAAAAACAATGAAAAAGAGCTGAGTAACGTCAATTTCGTTCTCTCTATAAAGATAGAACGTTATTGCTTTTTGCCATCCAAGTTTATGAGCATCTATAGATGCTGTGCGCTTGCCTCAGAAACTTACAACATTGCCACCCGGAAATATAACGGACTAACAGACTAAGCTATGTGTAACCTTGAACTTTTAAAGTCTGATTCATACAGTTTAGTGATAATTGCTCATTAACAAAAATGGCAAAATATAATAACAACGACCTGAGTAACGTCAAAAACTTTCTATCTATATATTCATTGTCCATGCTTGTAGCAGACTAATTCTGGCTTCCCGTCCTCGAGTGCAAACAGGATCTCTCATGAGGCCAGATGGGAGAATGGACACGATCTATTCTATTTTTCAATGTGCTCGAGTCATTGGCCACTTTGCAAAATTTAATAAGCTCAAAGTGATCTACATACTAAAATGTGTTCACAGTTTTCGAAACATTGAACATTACGGTCTTACGTTTGACTCATGGACATGTTTACAACTTTCATAAAATAAGAAGCGATTTGAGATATATATTACCGTTGGACTACACATTTCACAGAAGAACAGCCAACTTGGGTACACGTCTGTTTTCTGACACTATTTGCCCTAAGGATCCTAAGTTTTATTCATATCTTGAATACAGACTGTCAAAATATATTCATGGTGCCGTCAAGCAGAGCAATGTAATTCCTCTCATTACTTGTCAAAATATTGTGATAAATAGTTATAAACTTTGCGGGTGACCTTTTCGGTTGCGCGGGCTCTAAAGGTCGCTTTGGTTTGAGCTGAAATTAACCAGTAGATTTTTGACCAATCAAAACATGGACCGTGTGACACACGATTTTCTCGATCACATTATAAACGTTTAAATTCACACGTAGTTTTCTGTGTTGGTCCGTTGTTCAAGCGGTTGAACAGTGGTTATTTTATTTAGACACATGCCGTCGATAGTAAAACCTGTGTAGTTTTGCTATGTTTACCAATCACTACCATTGTTTACATAATGACGACTGTCCGAAATATATGTTGTGCCCTTGGCTAAGTTACTAACAATATTGTCATCCGGAAATATAAAGGACCAATAAACAAATACTATGTTTATAGTACAGTTTAGTACAGGCAAGTACAGTTTAGTGAGAATTACTCATAAACAATGATAGCAACAAAAAAAATCCGAAAATTACCCACCAAAGACCTGAGTAATATTAAGATAAGATGAGATATGATAAGATAAGAAAAGATAGGATATACTTTATTGATCCTTGTATGAAAATTATAATTTTGTATCACAACACAATTCGGTAATATATAAAAGAAATATCAAATGTTAATAATTCAAATGAAACTTGGCAAAGAATATTAAAAGTCTTAAAATGTACAGTGGAACAACAAGTGGATATATGGTGACTATGATTATAATTATAATAAAATTCTTGTCCAATAAAAAATATAAATAATCAAATGATTTAAAAACTGGTAAAGGTTAAATGATATTATACGAAAAAATAGAGAGGAATATAACATAAAAATCGTGTTATTGCGATTGCATAAATATTTGATCTGAGGAATAAATAAATTATTTTGCGGTTTTCACCTTAATTCATAGAAATATTTATCATTTGCTTTAAAGTAAAAGATTGTAGGTAAGAGATTGAAAAGGAGTTATATATATATTATTTTTAAGAAGTAAAATGTTCTATAAATATAAATATAAATATTTAATCACCTCTCTATAATATTATCCTTACTTCACACATAGACAGATGAATATGTTGACTTTATTTATTTTTATAAAAATAACTTTAAATTTAAATTTAGAATAGGACACATAAGTTAAGATCATTTAAGTTAAGAGATTCATCTCTAATGACTTTGTTTAAGTTTTCATTACATGATTCCATATAGAAATGATCATAGTCTAAAATTGAAGGAAATTTTAGCATTTTCTGGCAGTGTTTCAAAACTTTGTCGATCTTCGACTTTTCAGATCTTTTGTTATTCCCACCCAGGCTGGCAAACAGTAGCTTAGTAACAACAAGAGATGAAGTGAGTAGAAAAGTGCCAGAAGACAATAGAGAATAAAAAAAAATTTCGCGGCGGTGTTGGGGTTTGAACCTGCGACCTTATTGGTACGACAACTCCACCTGGCCGTAGTACACTGATAATGCGTGTGTCATAAAACTGAAAAAACAGCCTATTGTCCAAATTCACTCTATTGAGTTTTCTTAAAAAATACATTCTGGATTAAGCTGTTTGATGACACTGGTGGACTGTTTTGTCCACTCTAAGTTCTCGTCAATGACGACTCCAATACACTTGTATTCTTCAACTCTTTCAACAATTTCATCTTTTATAATAATGGGGTTATGACCATCTCCAGCTGCCCTAAAGTCAATGATCATTTCTTTTGGGGTTTTTTTTTCACATTTTGCTGGAGATAGTTTTCTTCGCACCAATCAACAAATGTGGATATTGATTGTGTGTAGTTCACAATATCAGCTTCTGTGAGGATTAAAGCCTGAATTGCTGTGTCGTCTGCATATTTTAAAATAATGAGATTAGAAAAATTGCTTACACAGTGGGATGGGAGTAAGAACTGTTCCTTGCGGAGCACCCGCACTGGTGGATATAGTTGATGAATCAAATACCGTATATATGTGCGGACCGACACATATTGTGGTCTCTCTGTTAAACAATTTAAAATCCACACAGCGATGTTAGCACTGACGTTCATTTGTAGTAGTTTTGGTTTTAGGAGATGAGGCTGAATTGTATTAAACGCACTCGAAAAGTCGACGAATAAAGTCCTAATAATATATGCCTTCGGTATGTCGAGATGTTTGTAGGCATTTTGGGTGAAACGGAGTATTGCGTCGTCCACTCCGCGTTTGGCTTTATATGCATATTGGTTGTTAACAAAATAAGTTTCACATTGTGGAAGAAACAGTCCTTGTATGACCCTTTCAAGGAATTTCATGGGAACTAGAGTCAAAGCAACAGGTCTGAAGCCATTCATTTCCCTTGCTGATGGTGTCTTTGGCACGGGTACAATTTTTGACGTCTTACATTGCCTTGATATTTCCCCTGAGCTCAAAGATTTATTGTAGATGACACAGAAAATGGAGGACAATTGTGAAGCACACGTTTTGGTAGTGATACCGAGATGCCATCCGGTCCGCCCGCTTTGCCGGGTTTTAATTGTTTGAATGTTTTTTCTACCACTCCTTCGGTGATGACATCTGGTTGGTGCTCTTTTTCTGAAGAAAGGTTTTTAGTAAGTTGTTTTATTTCTTCACTGTAGTCATGACAGTCGACAACCGTGCGTAGAACGGGTTAAGTTGGTCGAGATAATCTTTTTCCTTCCCTTTCTCCATGTAGATTTTTGTTTTCTTTGCATCAAATCTAACTAGCTTTCTCATATCTGACCACACACTTTTCATGTCTTTCGTTGTAAATGTGTACTCTATCTTATCTTTGAACTGTTCTTTCCTTTTATCTATTTCATTTTTCAATGTTTTTTTTTAATCTGTTTAAGCTGTGTATGGTTTCTCTGTTTGTAAGCTCGTTTTTTCTCATTTAACATAATTTTATTGTCCATGAAGGCAACTTTTCTTTTGGTTACAGCATATACATAATATACGCAGACATAAAGGAAACAAAAAGTGCAAAAAACCACACACACAGACACACACACACACACACACACACTCACAGACTCACACCTAAATAGGCTTCGTGTAATCTATCTGAAAGGCAAATCTTCATGATTAGAAACATTCATATATATCCTTTCTTAAAAAAGTATAGCATTGTGGAGAACATAGTGCTTATTTGAGTCAATAAAAAAATTGATACGGCGCACAACTCTACTGAAAGATTTGAAAATTAGAAATGTATTTTTTACAGATAGATAAACAGATAACTTGATTTCCTTTTATAATTTAAAGTCAGTTTGAAAGTTCGTTGAGTCAACGAAGATATCATAAAATATGTACCAACGACGACACTTGACTCCCAAAATCAACTAATTTTGACACTGTAAAAAGCTTGTCAATTTGCGTCATCTATTTATGACATCAAGTATTATTATTACTTCCGTTGTGTTGTTGATTTATCGGTGATCAGTGTTGTTATGTATGTTCTAATTGAGTGTATGTTTCTGTGTGTGTGTGTGCGTGTGTGTGTTTGTGTTTGTGTGTGTGTGTTGTGTGTGGTGTATACATGTGTGTGTGTGGGTGTTGGCATTTTTCAGCAAATCGTGGCATTCATAGTGATATTATTCACTTGATCACATGAAGGTATTTCAGTCGCCATTTTGATTCTTTTTTTACTATTAGGGTTGCTCGAGATCGAGGATATTTCTTTTTCTATTAAGGTTAGTCATAAGTCTTTGTAAAGGTGCTAGGATGTTTGTTTTTCCATAAGTTAAGTAAAGGGGAGACATTCCGAAAGCTCTTACATCCTCAGTATTCGTTAAATTTGTATTTTCACCGTTGATATTTTGTCACGCATTTATTTATTCAATTTGTCATTATATCTAGAAGTATTTTAAAAACTCTAGAACAAACCATGATAGATTTGTGAAAGTTTAAAATTTCTTAATTTGACCATTGTTTTGATTTTCAGCCGCCATTTTGATTTGTTAAATATTGAAAGGTAGTGCAAAGCAGTCCGAGAGTTGTTTTTTTTTTCTATTAGGGTTATCTCGAGAGGTTAGTCATAAGTCTTATTAAAGGTGCTAGGAAGTTTGTTTTTCCATACGTTAAGTAAAGGGGAGACATTCCGAAAGCTCCTACATCCCTGTATTCTTTAAATTTGTACTTTCACCTTTGATCTTTTGTCAGGCGTTTATTTATTCAATTTGTCATGATTTTTTCTATTAGGGTTAGCTCGAGATTGGATGATTTTATTTTCCTATTAGGGTTAGTCATAAGTATTATTAAAATGCTAGGGTGTTTGTTTTTCCTATTGGGGTTAATTAAAGGTACTAGGTTTAATTTGTTCTTGGGGTTAGTTGAGGGAATATATTATTAAATATATTATTGGGCCACACAGAAAAATCAACCGAAGATATACCAAATTACACAGACAACGTTGTTTACCAATCTGCCCTCATTAAATGATGGTGAGTACAGTATCGAATGAAAATAGTTCTTTCCCCGCGAAATTGCGGGCTTTTTACTAGTATATATATATATATATATATATATATATATATATATATATATATATATATATATATATATATATGTGTGTGTGTGTACAAATCAATGGCATTATATAATATTCTTGATCTCCTGCGTTCGGGACTTTGGATAGGGAAGAAAAGTCGTGATATCAAACCCTCTACTCGTTTGTTCCTTAGTCCCTGGAACGTGTTTATGTAACCAGACATTTGGAGTAGTAGTAGTAGTAGTAGTAGTAGTAGTAGTAGTAGTAGTAGTAGTAGTAGTAGTAGTAGTAGTATTAGTAGTAGTATTAGTAGTAGTAGTAAGCTTCGCAGTCCGAATGACGCTTGCTGAGAATTGTGTAATTCAGTCATGGTCGATAAGTATAGCTGCTCTCTCCATCCATGTTGTTAACTGTTTCCATTGGTCACAGTTCTGGGCCAGAGTTTTGAGGCTGTCAAGATCTTGTTGTGACTTTAGTATGGAGGGCACTGCAGTATTTCTTAGATTTTCAGGGATTAATTCGGCCTCATCTGAATCCAGAAATTTCTGATATGTAGAGAGGTCCTGGTTCAGGGTAGTTACTATTGATGTTGGTGGTCTCTCTACATATTTGTTGCCATGAAGGAAATATTCTGTCATTGCAGTTTGGGCTTGGGTGCTATCTTCTCGACGTAAGATGTGACCAAATTGCCTCCATCGCTGTTCGTTTATTATTGTACTCAGGCGGTTTTTTCATAGTGATCAGTATTTGTAATCGTCTCTGGCCAATAGATACCGATTACGCGATGTAATTGTTTGCGGTGGTATGAATCGAGACTTTCTAAGTTCTTTTTTTTTGTGAGGACCCAGGTTCCACAAGTATATGTCAATATCGGAATAATCAGTACCTCGTAAATCTGCATTCGTTTATTCTCACTGACCATGTTATTTCTATTCCATAAATTTTGGAGTTGGTTGAATGCATTAGTGGCCAGCTGCTTTCGTTTTCTGATGTCTTCATTTTCGTTGATCAAATTGCATAGTTTACGTACGCTTTTCCGTTGATGTAAATTTCTGTTGATTTTTGTATATTCTGTTTTGGATTGATTCACTTTCAGATTCCATGCTTCTAGTGTAGTTGATATTATTGGCAGTACTGATAATGAATAGGTTACATATAGATGCTGTGCGCTTGGCTAAGAAACTCACAACAATGGATCCGGAAATATAATGGACCAACAGACAAAAAATATATGTAACCCTGAACGTTTATAGTTTGATAAGTAGATTTAGAGCGACGACGAATTATCTTTATTGACGACCAATATGTAATTAGAATAGAAACTAAAATGCATTCACTCTGAAACCATAATATCAATTACACAGTCCTCCGCAAGAGTGGTTTTACGCTTGCAACCATCACACTTTTGTTCCCCTTTGGGAAAGACTTGGAAAATCCGAACTCAAGATTTCACGAATATTTTTGTGATCTATAAAACCTTACGATGACTTTACCAATTATTTCTTAACAAAATCAATACGGTTTTTACGGTGATTCGTTCTCCAATTTAAGGATTTGACAGTAAGAACTATTATTGTTGTCAAGAAATCATTACGCATCGAAATCTATTTTTAGTAAAATCGGATGTGTGCGGGAGAAAAAGATTTCTAAAAATCCTAGTTTGTTTTTTAAAACGAAGAATAATATGAACGCCGCATAATAATTTTGCTAATGTACATTCGGTATTGTAATATATGCTAATGAGTAGATTGTTATATCAATAGTCATAAATTACTTAGACGTCCATATTGAAAGTGACTATGTCTCTTACCGATCCGACATCGGGCCTCCAATGATAGATCCAACCAAAAGTCCCAACAAAATCACCAGGTTGTTGTGTGCTTTGAATAGCACTTTGTCACAAACCAGGTTAAACTGAATTTGAAAAATTAAAATAAAGAATAGAAATCGGTAAAAATAATCTCGCTATAGTAGGAGCAAAATTGACGTCACTCGGTTCTTTGTTATTGTCTTTTGCCAACCATTTTAATGAATAGTTCTCACTAAATTATATTAATCAGACTATAAAGTTTGCACATTATAGTTTTGTGTGTTATATGCTACCGGTGGATGTTTACATAAACGCATATCATCGTTAGAATGAATACATAAAACATTAATGGGAATCAAAACCATGTCCCTAAGTTGAAGGTCTAACCACAACGCTACAGAGCAATCGTAATCCGTGGCCTTTGCCTTTAAAATGCCAATAATTTTTTAACCCAAGACTTCAATGTAGTCTCATCTTGAGTACATTTTGACATATAGAGGCTGTCTTGATTTAATGAAATATGAAGTAAAATTAGCTATTCTTGAGAAAAGGAAAATGCAATTCGTCAGAGTCAGCAGACTTTCTCACACAAAATTACAATAGAATTACAAATTGGAGACCTCGAAGTTTTATATTGATGCTGTGCGTAAGTGAAAATACAGCATCCGCCAGCCGGATACAACGTACCAACACACAAAACTATGTGTAACCTTGAACGTTTATAGTCTGGTTGATTTAATGTAAAAAGAAGATAACAGTACTATGGATCTCTAAAACCAACAATAAATAGGTGAGAACCGTCAATTTCGTTCCTTCTGTTTTAACACGAGTTATCTCTTCAATATCTCCTTTAATGTTAACAGAATGCTGTTCTGACTTTATATAAATTGATTTTGAAAAGTGTTTCGTTTACGTACAGTTGAAACAACAACGATCTCATACAGTTATCCCAATATAAATTGATGACGTATCTGCACAACGTTACGACCCGTAGCAATATACAATCTTTGGATCATTACATTTTAATACATTTAGTCTAAACAGAAAATATTAATCGATATTATAATCTTGGTGTGCATTGTTTGAGTACGAAATACTACATCTTCTAATACTGGCAATACTATTATTACTATTTAAGTGCTATCCTGTATTAGAAATGCTATTTCTCTTGATACAAGAACAACATGAGTTACCGCTACAAATAAAAAGCTGCAACAACATCATCAACAACAACAACAAAAACTACTACTACTACTACTACTACTACTACTACTACTACTACTACTACTACTACTACTGCAGCTGCTGCTGCTGCTGCTGTTGCTACTACTACTTCTACTACTACTACTACTACTACTACTACTACTACTACTACTACTACTACTACTACTATTACTATTACTAGTCTAAGAGAGCACACTTATGCAAAAATGTTACACACGAATTCTGGTGCAGCGTGGTCTATTATCCCAGCAAATGGGTTTAGTGAGTTCACAATGCAGGTATATCAGTAAAACTTGGTCTGTGAATGATAAATTTGGGACAAGTTAGTGGACTGGTTATCGTGTTGTGTCAATCAATCGTTTCTTTATTGGTTTTGGGTTGTTTGTGCATGGGAAACTGCCATTTATCAAAATAATATTATATCATAAAAGGCGGGTTTTAGCATTTAACACGTTTCAGGTTGAGTATGATTCGCTTTTACTCAAAGGGGGCCGATTTTAGACTGACAGTGGACGGTCAAAATCAGTAGGAGAAGTATTTTGAAGGAATTGTGGGCACAGTTTACAATAGGGTATAATATAGAGTGTTTCTGATCCAACCGGGATTCTACTTCACTTTGAGCTTCACATTTTTACTCTAATCTTTTTGTGCTCACATCTCATTGACTGCATTTACGAACTTAGAAATATTCCACGTATATTAAAAATGGTCACATGACTTAACATTTGAATGGATTTTACGGATTTGAGGTTTATGAAACTGATTGAATTATGACCATGCTATTTGATTTGGATTTTGAATTTATCACAACAAATAAAGCAGTAAGAAATGAAACTTGGAATCTGTACTTTGATTTGAATGTCTTGATGTTGTAAATTCAATTATCATCACTGGCTCTTGAACTCTTTAGTCATTACTAACATCTACAACAAAATGCAAAGGAATATCATTACATATGTGTGCGACTACGCGACACTACTACTACTGATACTAATACTACTACTACTACTTCTACTACTACTACTACTACTACTACTACTACTACTACTACTACTACTACTACTACTATTACTACTGCTACTACTGCTACTGCTACTACTACTACTACTACTACTACTACTACTACTACTACTGCTGCTGCTGCTGCTGCTTATACAACAACAACAACAACGATAACAACAAGTACGACTACTACTACTACTACTACTACTACTACTACTACTACTACTACTACTACTACTACTACAACTACTATACTACTATCTACTACACTACTATAAATACTACTACTACTACTATTCTACTACTAGTACTAGCACTACAACTACTACTGACACCTCGACTTCTACGAAGTCTACGACTACTACTACCACTACACACACATACTTACCTCAACAATCTGTGAAACCACACCACCTGACTTGTCGTATACCCATCTTTGACATTCATCAGTCTTATTCTTATCTGTCAGTTGTCTGGGTGAATAAAACGTTACATTTCAAAGGATTGCATTTTTACAAGGACGATACTGGTACAACTGGAGTTTATAAACACGCCTTATGGAATGCTTATAGGAAAATCTAATTAATCAATCAACAATCTGATTAAGAAATTTTCTAGGAAAAAGCGACGATTTAATGTAATGTGACCGTCATATGAGACTTCATTCATTCATTGCAAATGCACAAGCACAAAATGGATAAACAGATTATTGTGAAAAATTAATATTACTTCATGTACACAAAATGATCATGATAGGTACACCTAAGCCTCATTCATATATCATCGGTATGTGGAAGCTAATTCCAATTTCATACGGTGCAAATTGGGGGCGAAGTGGCCGAGTGGTTGAGGCATTGCACTGTGATCTGGATGACCCGGGTTCGAGCCCCGCTTCAGGCATTTTCGTTTTTTCCTTGAGCAAGATTATTAACCCCCAATTTGCTCACTTGGACAACATGGATGATTCCTTTTGACATCAGACATCTTGTTTGATGAGTTATCTATATTCCTTCGTGGAATGCCTAGGCGACTATATCTTATGATATCGTGGCGCAAAAGCATCATTTTTTAAAATAATGTGCAAATTGTTTATGAAGCGTAATTTATGTTCTAGAACTGTTATGGTATCCGTAACTACCTCATACTTAGGGATTCAAGAGCGCTAGTTGCAGATTGTGGAGCTTTAATGATATTTGGATTTTCAGCTTTTTGTTCGTTCGTTCGATGCCGTGTCTCTCTCCCCAAACGACTTCTGTAGTGCAGCACCGTAAAATGAGAAATAGAGAATATATTTGATGTTCAAGGAAAGGAATACGAGATGCGGGTTTAAAACCAGGTTCTCCTTCTGTTTAGGAAATTCGTTAACTACTTGACCATCGTGATCCAAGACCTACAACTATAAAAAATCGATAATAAAAATTTTAAACAAACTTTAAAACAATGAAATCTCTGCTCACCCCATATCATCCACATTGTATGCTTTACAGTGGGAATATTGTTCACTGTCTTTGTCTTTTGGTATGTAAGTCTCGACCAGACTTTTGTGATATGAGTCTTGGATATTGTAGGTGTCGTTGATCAAACCTGGGACGGCACATCTACATGGAGTTGAATATTTGTGTAATATCTTAAGAATGAGATTTTAGTGTTGATGGTGATTATAATGATAGTCGTAAATGATAATAATCATGATATAGGCGATGATGACAATTAAATTAATGTCGACGACAATGATGATACTAAAAATAATGATGATTATGTTTATGATGATTATGAAGATAACAATGATGATGATGAAGATAATGATTGTCGTAGTGGCAATTATTTATGATGGTAACTATGATGGCGATTATGAGGACGATAACGACGACGACGATGATGATGATGATGATGATGATGATGATGATGATGATGATGATGATGATGATGATGATGATGATGATGATGATGATGATGATGATGATGATAATGGTGGTGGTGGTGGTGGTATCCAAGGAAATTACCTAAACTCTGGTGTAACATTGTTGAAAACAACACTAGTAATGTACACGCCATCTGGAATACATATGAGAAATAACAGAAGACATAGTCTTTTCTGGTAGGTACCAAAGTCCCCGATTGAAGTCAACACTTTGTCGTAATCTGACATCTCAAAATATTATCTGATAAAAATAATGAGAAAAAAAATTAATATATTAGCCAGCGCCAAAGGAAACTTTCTCTTTAGGGTCTACTTCAAAGGAAGACTGGAATAACTCTCAGCCGCAGTGCAGTGCCGCAAATTGACCTAGCTCGAGGTGCTGCCTTAAGGCCTACTCACACCGCGGTGGGGAGTACAAAGTTCGTAGCAATGACCATATCGTTGTGCCTCAATGACCCCTGATGGAATTCTTTTTCAAAGTGTTCATTCCGAGCCCTTAGGTCTAAGGAGTCGGAAAAAATCCCTGTGTCTTTGGCGTGTAACAGACAACAGAAATTGCTTGATATTATTATTATTATTATTATTATTATTATTATTATTATTATTATATTATTATTATTATTATTATTATTATTATTATTATTATAATTATTATTATTGTTATAATTATCTAGTAAATAGTAAATAATGAATTTATATAGCGCCTAAACATCCACGTTAATCATGCCCTGCGGCGCTTTACACAATTAAAAAAAAATTAATTAAAAATCACGAAACTACATAATAAGCAGGAATATAAAAATAAAATCTAAGCAACGTCTATTTCATAAAAAAATAAGCCTCACGGAACAACTCAGTCTTCAGACATTTCTGAAAGATGATAAATTTTCACAGGACTTTGTCCGAGGACTGAGTGCGTTCCAAAGGCGTGAGCTATGGATGAAAAGGCTTTTTTTTTTACCGAAAGTGGATTATGAAGTGGTAACCTTTAGAAGTTGGGACTGAGATGATCGTAAATTTCGAGTGGGTTCATATTTTTAATCAGTTCCTGCAAATATTCAGGTGCCAATCTATCTAGACATCTAAAAACATAGCACATTATCTTACATTCTATCCTAAACTTTACAGGAAGCTAGTGCAAATCCTGGAGAACTGGTGTTATATGATTTCGTTTTTTTTTGTTAATTTTGTAAGTCTAGCCGCTTTATTTTGAATTTTTTTGTAGTTGATGAATTAATCTGCTTTGACAGCCAATGAGAAGGGCAATACAATACTCTAATATGCGAGTAATAAAAGAATTAACAAGCATCTTTGTAATATCCTCATCAATATAATGTCTGATTCTTCAAATGTTTTTAATGGGATAGTTACAACATTGACATACTTTTTAACATGATATTCCATGGATAACCTTGATCTAAATACACCCCAAGATTTCTCGCACAAGAACTAGGTTTAATAGTATTTTCACCCACTAGTATCTCATTTGTAGATATTTTTGAGAGTCGACACCTATTTCCAAAATTATCATTTCTGTCTTCTCATCATCAACACTTGGACAAAGCATTAGTCTCATAACGGCAGGGGACCTTGAAAATCTGAGAACCCTAGCAGAGGACCGGCAATATTGGAGACACCTCACACAGGAAATACTGGAAACAGCCAAGGCGACCCGATCTTTCGGTCGAGACGCGAAAGGCATCTAAGTCAAGTAAGTCAAGTCATCATTAAATTTAAGTTTGTTTAGTTTCATCCAATCTTTTATGTTATCAATACAATTTTCCATAACAGATACTGATGACAGATATGAATCATTTTGAGTTTTGTATACAACTGAGTGTCATCAGCATAACAATGAAAATCAATTGTAATGGTGGATAAAATATCAGAAAGGGGAACAGTATACATTGTAAAAAGGAAGGGGCCGAGAATAGATCCCCGAGGCACTCCACACGTTAATATGGTTGGAGGTGATACATGGTTTTCTATGATTACCGCATGAGTTCTTTCAAAAAGAATATTCCTTTAACCAGTCCAAAGCTATGCCATTGATATAAAAGTGATCACGTAGTCTAGTCAAAATTAAATTTTGATCGACGGTGTCGAATGTCGCACTTAACTCTAGTAAAACGAGAATCGCAGCACTTTTATTATCTATATCATTTACAATATCATTAAAAACTTTAAATAATGCCGTTTCTGTTCTATGTGAGGCTTTGTAGGCAGATTGAAATTTAACATTTAAGGCATTCGTCTCTATGTGGTTAATAAGACGAGCAGCAATGACTTTTTCAATTAATTTTGAAATGAAATTCAAATTTGAGACTGGTCGAAAATGATTTAACTCATTGCAGTCAAGATTTGCTTTTTGCTTCAGTGGTCTAACCAAGGCATGGTTCAGCATATTTAGAAAATCGGGCAACGCAAGACTTTCATTTACGATAGATACAATTGCAGGAGCAAGATAATTTGCACATGCTTTTATGAGCCAAATTGGTGTTTTATCTAGTGGGCATGATTTATTAGGCATATCTGACAATATATTTTTAACTTCCTATATTGATATGGGTTTCAATGACGTTAACATTTTATAACGGGTGTTCATAGTTTTATTTGGTCGTGTCGTGCAGGAAAGTGTTGTGTCCTGTAGTGTCTCTTCAGTTGATGTTGCTCTTTCAGGTGATGGCACGTGCCTTGTCACTGTTGTATCCATTGGTGAAATCACATGGCTTATCATTTCAACTAGTGATGTCGTGCTGGGGTGTAGATAGGATGGTATTGTGGCTCATTCGTTGTCTAGTTCCTGTCGGATGTTGGACATTTTCTCTGTGAAAATGGTGTTGAATTTGTCACAGAGTTTGTTTTTTTTTTGGAGATGTGTTTGTAGGTCGATTTGTTGTATTCGATAGTGTGATCTTTTCTTTGACGGTATCGTGGAGCTTTTTAGAATCACGTTTGCTTTTTATCAGAGTGGCCTTCACATATTGCCGCTTGATACTGACTATTAGTGATTGGTATAATTTTTGGCTTGTTTATACATTTGTTTGTGAATTTCTAGCCCAGACTTACGCCAAATACGTTCCTTATGACGTCTGTCATGTTTGGCCTTTCAGATTTCGGCAGTAAACCATTTGGAATTTGGCCTTAGGACGATCGTTCTGAATTGGAGGGGCGCATGTTTTTCAAAACAATTATTGAATGATGTATAGTAATTTGGTGTGATTTATGTCTTTCGATTTTCTATAGTGGGCTGTACGCCGATTTTAAATCGAGACAGGGACATTGATCTTAAAAAATACTGGGTGGTGGTCTGAAATGTCTGGGCTTCCGATCCTGATCTCACTAGTGGAAGTATCAATAGACCGTGTGATAACGAGATCCAGGGTGTGTCCACCCTCGTGAGTTGGTCCTTTGACATTTTGCTTGAGATTGAAAATTTCTAGAAGTTTGGTGAAGTTGTCCGCAATCTCGGCATGAAAATTAAAATCACCTAGGATACTAATTTCTACATTCTCGGTGTTTTTTGCGTGGAGAAAGTCTTCAAATTCTTTTATAAAAGTTGTTTTAGAACTCTTGTTTTTAGTTGATGGTGGTGGTCTGTATTTGGTTACGACGTTAAAGTGTCTGTTATTATGTCTAAAGTGAATTTCGATGCATTCAAATGAGTCGAAGTTTTGTTTTTCTCTTTTGATAATATTCAATTGGTCTCTAAAAACACACATCAAACCACCTCCACGTCTTTGGTCTCTATTTTCTTGATGATATGAATAGCCAGTGGGGATTACATCGTTTATTGTTATAGTGTCAGAAGATGTTAGTCAAGTCTCTGTGATAAAGAATAAATCCAATTTGTTGTCGACGACAAAATGATGTATTAACACAGCATTATTTCGCACAGAGCCAGCATTCAAGAGAGCACATTTCAAATTGTTTTCGTTATCTGTCCTCTTTGTTGTTGCTGTTGTCGCCGCTGTTGTTGCCGTAAAGTAATTAGGTTGGATAGGGGGGTGATGCTGATGATTAACAACGATAGTGATGGTGGTTGTGGTGGTAACGATATGGAAGATGACAGCGATGATGGTGGTGGTGGTGCTGACGATAACGACAATGGCAGTGGTTGTGGCTTTAAATCAACTGTTGTGTATTTGGGTAGGGGTCGTGATGGTTTGTAATGGTGGGGGCGATGTGGTATGTGGCAAGTGAACACTGGTATTGCCCTTTGTTTTGACTCAATGCCATCAACAAGAGACGTTGATTGTTGACTGTATTGATCATAACACGTCGATATAAAAAATAAAGTGGTGAATAAATATCTCTCGTAATATGTAGAAGAAAAAGATTAGTGAAAATCAGGTTTTACCTTAAAATCCATTTTTTAAAATGAGGATATCGCAGAAATAGTTCGTTTGATATTAACATTGATTTCAGATAATAAACACAACACCATCACAAGATTAACCATATAAAAATCCAAATTGAAGCGTAAGATTTTAAAGTAAAATCGAATAGAAAGACACATGTAAACAAAAACGTGTCTTGCCGGTTAGGCGTCTTACAAGGGCCTTTAATCTTATTATTATTATTATTGTTATTATTATTATTATTATTATTATTATTATTATTATTATTATTATTATTATTATTATTATTATCATCATCATCATTAGTATTAGCATTATTATTATTATTTCTATTATTATTATTATTATTATTATTATTATTATTATTATTATTATTATTATTATTATTATTATTATTATTATTATATGAGGTGATGATGATGATGAGGATGAGATGATGGTGATGATGTGATGATGATGAGTATGACTATATCACTACAACTGTATTTATTGTCAATATTAACTTCTAATTCTATTAAAACTTGGCATAATTTTAAAACTCAATTTTACATGAAAAATTTGGCCTCAATTAAAAGGTTCCTAGATTGAAAGATTTATTTAACATGGCTCGTTCTATAACAAAATGGAAAGTACTATTTAATCAAAGAAATAAACCGAATGCACACTGTCAAACGATTTTACCTACACGCACCACGATACTTCCATTCCAAAATGAACCTTTTATCTATTCTCTATCTACTTTTAGCCTACGTTCTGCTCCACTTATTTGGTTGTTAATCCATTGAGGGCGTCGGTTCGTTTTACTCTCAACGGATATTAGACATAACCATTTAAACAGTGGAGTAAATATATCCATTCTGTATTTTATTAATTTTTTTTCTGACCCACTTGCCCTATTAGAAGTGATCTGGTAGCAAGGTCTGTTAGATATCGGGAAAAGTACTTTACAATTGTCCTGCGTTTTATCCAAAGGGTAGAAAGCAGTTGTTATTGTCTGTTTCACGGCGTAGGATTAGTTTAAAATTCGGCACCATGGACCAACTGGCTCTCGAGGAACAGTAATAACTCATTGGAGCAGAAACATATTGGATTGTTTTGTTTTTTTTTTGTTTGTTTTTTTTGTTTTTTTTTTGCGGCGTTATTTTCCTCTCAACTTGCAAGCTGTAGATATAACGCAGTTTCCAATCCCATTGTCACGACCGAAAAATTTTACCATAATAAATGTTTTTATTCATATATTCTCACATAATCAAGTTCGAAGTCGGTAGCTGTCCGATAGCAGCGTTGTATATGTTGAAAATAAATTAATGTTAACAGCGCACACGTCTCGGCTTTTATTATCCCAAGCTTTGTTGTTGGCTATTTGCGCTTTATAAAATAGTTCGCGTTTTATCTGACACCTTGCATAACCGAAAGTCAAGTGATAACTTCAATGGAACCTAGTATTGGGGGGGAGGGGTTATAAAATCGGTTAGATCTGCTTTTATAACAAACTAAAACATCAGAAATTATCAATCTAAGAGAATTAGACTAGCCTGTAACCGATTAATCGTGAACCAGCCAACCATTAAAAAGAAGTGAATGTAGGGAAGTGGGAGCCGGGGGGGGCGGAGATGGCAAATTCAGACAAGACTTATTAAGATGTAACTTATTTTTTCTTAAGGGAAATGCGTTTGTCAGCGAGTGTGCACCCTTAGTTGTGTCCAACACAGTGATAAAAAAATGATGATGATATCTCTCATAATGAGTTCTACGAATAAGTAATACTTATAATATTACACAACGATTAGAAAACGATAAGAATTGATATTAGGATAACAGTCCCGTATGTATGAGACATTCTAATAGGAAACAAAGGTTTGATGTCAAAACTGGTTTCAATTATATCGGAATAGAAAAGCCACTCTTCCAGAGGACTGGATACATAGCTTGTATGATTAACCTTCTGATTTCAGATTGATGACATCTTATTTTTCTTATTCTAGTCGCCAATAAAGATCATGCATTCTCTCTCTTTTACATCCTGCAATCCTTATAATCTGCCTATACATCCTGATACTAAACTAATTATGCCACCTTATGATTCCATATGTA
>NC_088362.1:68095821-68103321 GCF_034508935.2 Berghia stephanieae
TGTAGCGAGGCTGATTTTCTCGAATTCGAAGCCTGATGTTTCGTGTCATCCAAGGTAAATGTTGCTTTCTGCTTAAGATTTTGCTCGGGATGTGCTAATTGACTGATTTCATGATGGTTATCTGGAAACTCTCTCGATTTTTATTTATATCATTTAAATTTGCTTTGTTTTCTTTAAGTTCATTCACTCAATCCTGGAAGAACTTGTATGTTTTGGATGAGGTCAGGATGTATGCTAAGGATGATATCAAGTGTGTTTTCTCCACCAGTTTGTTCCAGCACTGTTTGGGTCATGCTGAAGTCATGGACGATTTGAAGCATCTTTTCATTTACTTATTAGCCATATAACAGATTTGGTTTGACGCTAAGGTTCTCCCAGTTGATATCAGGGAGGTTGAAGTCTCCAGCAAGTACAATATGGGGCGGAGTTTTCCCATAGATTTTTGACTCTGATTCGTATAGGGAATGAGATTAGCGGAAGAGTATCGTCCCCTGATTGGACGTCACCGGCGGAGAAGTTATTAGAGAGAGAACGTCATGTTGGTTTTGCGCATGCGTTTCTCGTCCTCGCTTCCGGTGAAAGCGGCATGAGGCACTTCACCAAAAGTGAGGACGAGAGAGACGCATGCGCAAAACCATGTTGACGTTCTCTCTGCAAGGTGACGTCCAATCAAGGGACGATACTCTTCCGCTAATCTCATTCCCTATAGTTGTTCCATTTCAATTATACTGCCGGACAGTTGTCTATAAAAGCCACCAAAGAGGATTTCTCCTCAATGCACAATGAAATATATAATGTCGCAATTAGTGTCTGCAAATCTCTCGACTGATATTCACCGCTGTTAAGAGGCTTCCTTCGCCTAGTTTACGGTCCTTTCGGTAAGGTGGTGGGTCGAGGAAGTTCTCATTAAACATGGGTTTGCTATCAATATCTTTGTTTAAGTGTGTTTCTGTTGCAATTAGAACACAGGGACGGTGGGTTTGTATTAGTTGTTCCAGATTAAAGATTTTATTTACGCTAATTTTACCACGACAATTCAGGTTAATAACCGTGATTGAGTTTCTTGTATTTGTATAGATTTTTACCAACTCGAACCAAAATGACAAAACATCTTTCATTTTCCACTGTGGTCAAAATACTTTTGTTTCTCACATCTTTGGAACAAAATCACACAATCTGCCATTTCCTAGAAGTACGGGTTTTAAACATTACTTACAAGTTGGAAGTCATGTTAATCATGTTAATGTGTAAGTTTCTTTGCAATGTTAAAAATAGATGTGTTTTAGATCACTAGTAAAAAGCCCACAATTTCGCGGGGAAAGAAATATTTTCATTCGATAGTGTACCCACCAAAACTTATACTTAAACAAAATCTATCAATGTTTGTTCTAGAGTTTTTTTTAAAATGCTTCTATATGATGACAAATTAAATACATAGACATCTGACAAAAGATCAACGGTGAAAATACAAATTGAAAGAATACTGGGGATATAGGAGCTTTCGGAATGTATCCCCTTTACTTAACTTATGGAAAAACAAACACCCTAGCACATTTACTAAGACTTATGACTAACCCTTATAGAAAAAAAAAATCCTCCGATCTCGAGCAAAACCTAATACAAAAAAACCCTCGGACTGCTTTGCATTACTTTCAATACTTAACAAATCAAAATGGCGGCCGAAAATCAAAACAATGGTCAAATTAGGAAAATTTAAACTTTCACAAATCTATCAAGGTTTGTTCTAGAGTTTATAAAATGTTTCTACATGATACCAAATTGAATAAATAAACGCCTGACAAAAGATCAACGGTGAAAATACAAATTGAAAGAATACTGGGGATGTAGGAGCTTTCAGAATGTTTCCTCTTTACTTAACTTATGGAAAAACAAACACCCTAGGACCTTTAGTAAGAAGTATGACTAACCCTAATCCTTTATTTAACAAATATAGAAAAAAACCCTTCGATTTCGAGCTAACCATAATAGAAAAAAAGACCCTCGGACTGCTTTGCACTACTTTTTCAATACTTCACAAATCAAAATGGCCGCTTAAAATCAAAACAATGGTCAAACTCCATCTGTCAACTTTTGGTTGTTTTTCCTGTCGTATAAACGCCCAACTGACAACTTTTTACAGTGACGAAATTGGTTGTTTTTGAGAGTGTTAGTGTCGTTGGTACCTATTTTATGATATCTGTGTGACTCAACGAACTTTCAAACTGACTTTAAATTATAAAAGGAAATCAAGTTATCTCTTTATCTATCAGTAAAAATACATTTCTAATTTTCAAATCTTTCAGTAGAGTTGTGCGCCGTATAATTTATTTTATTGACTCAAATAAGCACAATGTTCTCCACAAGGCTATATTTTTAAAGAAAGGATTATAAAGCAGTCATAAAAAGGAGCGAAACACATACAATATTCCATATTGAGGATGGAGAGTGAGCATGTGAACAATTTGTGAATAAAAACCGATATGTAGAATATTATCATTTTCTCTTAGTCCCTAATTTACACCGGACATAAAAATGTTATCATGTAATGTTTATTACTAACATCATCATCATCATCATCATCATCATCATCATCATCATCATCATCATCATCATCATCATCATCATCATCATCATCATCATCATCATCATCATCATCATCATTAACATATTAATAATTACCATCATCCTCAAAATCATCATCATCATCATTGTTATGCACCAAAGTAGTGCCGCACGGGTTTTGGTTCTCGAGAACAGGAACACCACACCAGGAACAAAGCTCAGCCAGGAACATACACCAGGAATTTGTTCCTGTTCCTATATATATATATATATATATATATATATATATATATATATATATATATATATATATATATATATATAGAGAGAGAGAGAGAGAGAGAGAGAGAGAGAGAGAGAGAGCTGTTTCATATCGTTGTGCTTTATATACGAATAATTTCAACTCTATAAAGTTGTTTAAAATGTCAGTGTCAATTGATAACAAATAAATTAATATTTGAATTTTACGTAATATAGAAGTAAAAAGAGAAGCCAAAACAATAATATAAAAATATTATTGCTTAGTATTATAAATACTGATACTAATACTGGAAGGCAAAAAATATGTTCGGTATCTCTCTGTTTTAGTTGAAATAGTGAAAGGACGACCACTCCTTCCTGACATAATAACTGATGGTCTTAGTGGATGATAGTGGTCATTGAATATTTAAGTTATTTTACAAAATTCTCATAGAAATGATCTAAATTGTCAACATAATCTGTAAAGCATTTAATGGATTTTTTATTACTTGAATTTACTTTGTTTCTTTCCACTGCTAAGCAATTGCCTCCCCAAGCTGTTATGCAAAATGACAAGACACTTTCAATGACTGATATAAAATGATGTGCAGAAGGTTTTATCTATTCTAAACTGAGAAAGTTTTGATTAAATATAAGTAGGTACGTCTGCATATTTTATGTTTGATAATTTTCAAGTACGGTGTCATCTGCAAACTTTATTAAAGGTACACTCAGGTTTTGACTTCTACAGTAATTTGTGTATATAATGAATAGTACAGGGGACATTACACAACCTTGAGGACCACCAATATTTGTAGTTGTGCAGGAACGTACTGTGCTCTTTCCGTAAGAAATTCAAGCACCCAAACAATTATATACTTCTTTAAATCAGACTAGTCAATTTTAGAAGAACCATCTGAGGTTGCATTATATTGAACGCGGAAATAAAATCTGCAAAAAGGAAACTGTAATAGCTCCGAGCGTGATCTAGATGCCTGCAGACGTTGTTTGTAAACAGCAGAATGGCATCCTCTACGCCTGGCCCTGGTTTGTAAGCAAATTGATGTCTATTACTCAATGGCATAAACTGGTTCTTTATTTTAATAATGGTATACATCTTTTTACATTTACTCTTTTCCTGACCTAAATTAGTTTGCATTTTTGAATAAATATATTCATGTGTCAACATTATTTGACAAATCCATTGATGAAAGAAAGGTTGGACGTTTGTATGAGTTTGAAAAGAGGTCGATTATGTACAACATAAAGCAAATTAAGTTGATTACGAGAGCACTAAAATGTGTTTTAAAATGAATCTTTTATATTGCACAATATCAATTAAATTTGTTCACAGCACTTCACAAGGAATACACATTTAAAATTATGATATAACGTGGGCCACGGGTAATGACCCCTGTCGAGCGTTGTCATATTTTTCGTCAACAAAATCAACGCTGTCAACGATAACGTACTTATTTTACACTTGAGTTTACTATTATTATTAATTTTTAATTATTATTATTATTATTATTATTATTATTATTATTATTATTATTATTATTATTATTATTATTATTATTATTATTATTATTATTATTATTATTATTATTATTATTATTATTATTATTATATTATTATTATTATTATTATATTATTATTATTATTATTATTATTATTATTATTATTATTATTATTATTATATTATTATTTATTTTATTATTATTATTATTATTATTATTATTATTATTATTATTATTATTATTATTATTATATCATTTTATTATTATTTTCATCATTACTATCAGTATTGTTATCATCATTATTACCACTATTTTAATTACTTTTTTCGCCTATTACAATAGCTGTAACCTAACAATAAATGCCTATTTGGACAATAAACATTATTATTATTATTATTATTATTATTATTATTATTATTATTATTATTATTATTATTATTATTATTATTATTATTATTATTAGAGTGAAGAACCGTTTCCAAAGGCTCCCCACATCGCGCAGTGAGACTCGAACCTTTCGATATCATATCACAACTGAGTGTCATATTCTTCTTCTTCTAGGTTCCATGCCTGGTCCAGGCTTCCGATACTGCATGAATTATCTCTCTCCATTCCTCTCTCTTGCTTTTTCAAACAGCTCTTGGATTGTTAGATTGGTGAAGCCCTTCAGTCGGTCTATGAGTGTTTTTCTTTGTCTCCCCCGGGCGCGTTTACCAGGTATTTTTCCACAACTTGCCAGGTATTCATTCTTATCTTTCCTTACTATGTGTCCGAAAAAGGATAGTTGTCGATCCGCTATTAAGGGCATTAGTTTCCTTTGTTGGTATGTTTGTTTTAGCACTTCTTCGTTCGTTTTGTGTGCAGTATACGATATTCTCTGCATCCTTCTCAAACACCACATTTCAAAAGCTTCAATGTTCTTTTGCGTTTCTGCATTTGTAGTCCAGCGTTCGCATCCGTATAACAACATTGGCCACACGCAGCACTTAATATTCGGAATCTAATCCCGAACGACATCTGTTTGTTTTTCAAAATGTTTCCGAGGTCCATAAAGGCCTGTTTGGCTTGAGTTATTCTTGCTCGTGTCATATTAATAGCTCACAAAAACATAACTTTCCAGTATGATGATACAATGTTAAGGGGGCTCAGAAAATATGGGTAGCGTACACATGATGATAATACTGTATTGCTCCTTTCAGAAATTATCACATGTGTTACCACATCGCAGTAAAAAATTATGTTAGACAATATCAATGTAGTAACTATAACTAAATCGAGAAGAGACGACTAGATAGGCTTATACATAGAAAAATGAATTATTAAATAAATTGTATGTGTGTGTGTGTGTGTGTGTGTGTGTGTGTGTGTGTGTGTGTGTGTGCCAATAATTAGAATTGATGTTTTGCATCAGTGAATTTTGTGCGCAGAGAGCTGTTTTAACTAGG
Organism: Berghia stephanieae; assembly: GCF_034508935.2. Lineage (NCBI taxonomy): Eukaryota > Metazoa > Mollusca > Gastropoda > Nudibranchia > Aeolidiidae > Berghia > Berghia stephanieae. The sequence continues at coordinate 68,101,589 of NC_088362.1, forward strand.
AATTAGTATTTATATATTGTTGATTTCTTACTCCACTGTCCCATGGCTTGGCTGTCTCTGTTTCTCTTATCTTCAGGTGTCCACCAAAGAGCAACATTTGATATTGCTCCTTTTCCTAGTGATGAAGGTTTCGAGGGTGTCAACGTTGCACAGGTGGAGGATGATTCTGTTAGAATCTGATGGGACCTGAAGATTCACAGGTGTTTTTTTTTTTTCGTAGTGTTTTTATGCACCCCCGTTGACGGTGTATCTTAACGGATCGTTTTTATGCACCTTCGTTACGCATGCGCATTCCACGCGATTAATCAGCGATGCTGTGTTTCTGTATTTGGACAAAAGTGATATTGTGACAACTGTACGTCTTTGTTAATTAAAAAAGAAAAATCTAAACAATCGAATTTAAAACCCGAAAATAGAAGTTGCATTGAATGTCCTAGAAAGATCGCATTAAATGTTTTGAACAGTAAGGTGGCTCCGTAATGTAGTGGATATACTGTCAGACTCTAACTTTAACGGTACTGGGTTCTTTTCCTATTATGGACAATTAAAACAAAAAATATTGAGAAAAAATTCGATTTTGTTGTTATAGTCACTGGACATATTTACTGCTTTAAGTTAATCAATTATTATTATTATTATTATAGTATTATTATTATTATTATTATTATTATTATTATTATTATTATTATTATTATTATTATTATTATTATTATTATTATTACTATTATTATATTATTATTATTTTTATTATTATTATTATTATTATTATTATTATTATTATTATTATTATTATTATTATTATTATTATTATTATTATTACTTTTTAAAAAGCTACACCGGTACCACTCAATTTATTATCGAAGTGCACTTGTATGTACACGTCGATTGTTATCATTTTAAAATATTTTATCATTATCATCAGAGTTTTCGTTTACCGCGTCTTTGTCCATTTATTGCTGTTTTTTTATTTTTTTGGTTTGTTTGTTTGTTTTTTTTTTTGCTTTTTTTCATCTTCCATTTTGTTTTGTTTATTTATTTTTGTTGTTGTTCCTTTTTAAAAAGATTTTACCATGTTTTTGAATCACTTCGATTTTACTTTTCTAAAACTATTTAATTATTTATATTTTGGTCATTGTGATCAGTATTTGTGTTGTCTGTAATGTTTTTTTTTTCTTTGATTAAAACAAATTATTATTACTATTATTTATTTCTATAAATGTACATCGGTAATCACTAAGCAGCGAACTAAACTACAGTCTAAAATTATCTAAACTAATGGATGCACATAGGTCTAATCACAGAAAGCAATATGAGAAGCCTCTTTTTTATGTGGGTCTGTTTCTACAGAGCGCGTTAAAGGAGGTGCATTAAAACAATACGTTGTTTTACACCTCCAACGGAGGTTCATAATAACACCACCTTTTTTTTTCTCAGAAGACTTTTGTGGGGAAAACACGTCTTGCTTTCGTATAGGGCAATGTCCACTTAATATGCTCAAAGCGCTTTATAGAGGATGAGACATGAATCATGCGGAGTGAGTGCTATTACAAGTTTATTTTTTGTATTAGATGTAGAATTTTTTGTAATAGATGTAGAATGTTTCATCATCTGTTTTGTTCATGCACCAACATACAGAGCAAAAGAGCTCGATTTTATATCAGGCTCTGTTTTACTCTCTCTCTCTCTCTCTCTCTCTCTCTCTCTCTCTCTCTCTGTATATATATATATATATA
>NC_088362.1:68108321-68125821 GCF_034508935.2 Berghia stephanieae
TTAATGATGTGAATTTGATTTAAATGATGTAAATTGTCAAAAATGTTAAAGTTATGATCGTTGTAATTACGATGTCAACTTATGATAAAAGATTAATAAAGATTTTATTTTAATTAGCCAGAAAATGTCTTTGCCTTAACATTAACTTGTTGACAAGAATTAGCTTTTAGGCTCAATGCCTTTTTTGTAGTGTTATTTTGAACTCATGTTGTGCTTTCTTTGTTAGCTTAATGTTTATGCATGTTTTGTTGCTTTAAAAATGATGTTAGATGATTTGTGATGCAAATATTTTTACATTGAATTTATTTCTAGCAAATTATCACAAACAGCGTTTTATTTGTCAATTTAATTTTTGACTCTCGGTATGTTTACCTTGATCAGCAATGTCTAGAACTCCAATCCCTAGGGTAGCCAAGCCACTTGTTATCATACTGGAGCAATAAAACACCTTTCGGTCAATTTTCTCCAGGAGCAAGGCGCACATCACAAGACCTGGAATCTCCATCACAGACTATAATAAGATTATATTAAAATATTAGGTCGTTTTTCTAACTTTCGACACTAAATTACAATAACATAGTTACATTGAAAACATGGAAATATCTTGTTTTAATGTTTTTATCATGTTGAGTTGAAATACATCAAAGGATCCAAAATTGAGTAACTGGTACCTAAAAAATAGAAGAAATAAGTTCTCAATGAGTCGAAAACTTGTGGACAAATTTGGAGTTAATTTGATACTTTGAGAGAACTTAATCTTGTGTAACCATTACTATGTTTGGGATATTAATTTTCATGAATCTACATAATATTGTTATTTCTCATTGTGCTACAATAACTAACTTTTCACACCCCACCAAAAATATAATTGATGGAAACATTCATAAATAAACTTTTAGCCCATTCAGTAGATTTATTGTTCCAATTTTTAAAATTCAGAAGTGAAGGAGGATGTTTATTCGTTTTTTAAAATCGTTTTTACTTTATTTTCTACTCTGATTGTTATCTTAAAACAGCTTTACCTCAATTTCTCTATGGTATATTTTCAGCATGCGTCGGCCATTTTGTGGTATGGTGAGATGACACTTTGTTTCCGTGATCGAGTACTGATAAAGGTGACGCAATTAGGATTTCTTGGAAAAGGAAAATTGTAATAACTCTTTATAGAAATTATGTCTTGTCCCTAAAAGTTACGTTTTGCTGTTGCTTAAGGCCTCTTACAAAGACCCTTGAGTACTTTTGGATATAGTTATATTGTAAAAGGTCACTTTTCCTGTTTTGCCTCATTCTCACCAGCCCCACTCACTCAATACGTTACCTGTAATACAAAAGTGATGTAGATATCCCCTTCAATGATGTCCCCAACGCCAAGGAACATACCATAATAAACCATGTTGGCTGTTATCCTGGAAACGGTAAACAAAAATAATAAAACAGTTTAGAACATGCGAGATTTAGTGACCCCTAGAATGAAGGAAAAGAGGTTATAAATCTAAGGAACATAATGGTAACCCCCATGCTAAATCTTTATCTCTACAATACGAGATATGGATACTTTTCTTGTTATCAATCCCCTGTGCAGTAAAATGCATGTTCAATGCCTCTTCTGTCTATCAAGTAGTGATTTGGTAGTAAACTTTGTTAGATCAGCTGAAAAGTACTTTGCAATGTCCTATCCAAAGAATAGCAAACAATTGATACCCTCTGGTTAACACTAAAGAAACAGAGCGTGATAAATACCAGCTCCGTACACTACACAAGAAATATGACGAATTGTGTCTACTCATAAAATGATAAGAATACATATAAAATAAATAAATACGAGCATTTGTATTGCGCATTTATATATAAACATAAAAGCTTGGTGCATTTCATTGTGATTCGTTAAATCCACTTTAGCCATGTGTTACCGTTTTCCATTTTATACTGTACATAAAACCTGTCAGGATATTCTTGCATAGCACTCTTAAAATAGGCGTCAGTGCATTGAGCCATGGGCTCGTTCAGCCCTGAGTTGAGTGCCGTACCCAAGAGTCAAGAATACCAACCAACACTATCTTCTACATTGTGTTTACTATAATGGGGTCGGAGCGGGACTTATCGTGGTTGCTGTTAATGATATAAATAAATAGAAGTATTATAATACGTTGTAATTACCAGGAAAAACACAAAATGGTAGAATATAAGACGTATCGCCTGTTGGTACAAATATGCCAAATCTTCAGATTGTTACTGGAGCCGGAAGTAGTCGTTTCTTCATCCTTTTCACTCTCGTCTACTCCAATACCATCCATTGTCATCTTTGAAGTGCCCGTTACTTCCATATCCCAAGAGATATTGACTTTGTTGACCTTGGCTATGTAGACGATGACGTCCTTGGCCTCCTTATGTCTGTTCATGCTTAGCAGCCATCGGGGTGACTCTTGAATTAACCTGGAAAAAGGCAATAACAGATAGATTTCTTTTGTAATTGTATCAAAGACCTTACGGATAAAAAAGACGTGAGCTTTAACACAGAACGAAATTCACCAGATGTGTTCAATGTGCTTTGTATAAAGTCTTAAGTCATTAACTAATATTAACATGAAAGGGAAGACAATGTGCCTTAGAGTGTTTTTCCAATTTCCGATGCTGTTATTGACCAAGTACCTACTTTACATCTGAGTATGGTGGTAAATATCATTATTGAGCATTCTTTTTTCTTAGAACTTGACTTTGCACATTTCATGACGGGACTAGTACCTATTGTCTGCATGTCAGTAGCCAAGTTTCATATCAACATAACACAAATCTTTTCAAAAGAAAAATGAGCAATAAAAGATTTTTTAATTTTTGTATTTCATTTTATCCTCGTCCTTCCATTTAACCTATATATATTTCATTTATGGATATATTAAGGTGCTCCCCCCGCCCTCCTTTTTGTCATAAAATCTCTTAAATCTTGTCTTCTTTGAGGTTCTTGAAATGGTAATCAAAATTCATAAAGCATACAACACATTTTAATTGTAAAAAGAACAAAAGAGTATGAGCCATCTGGCACATTGACGGAAGTTAATCCTGATTTCTAAAGCTCAAAATGGACAATAGTAATTGCTTTTTACCTTATGGATAGGACGCTATTCTATCGCAAAATACTTTCCGACAACTCTAACAGATCTAACCACCCAGTCACTGCTGGATGGATAAAGGGGTGAGAAAAAAACCTCTCGATTTCATCGGGGATAGATCCGGTTTACTTTTCCGAGTGCCCAACCTATTGGGAACTCCTAAAACAAACAATGGATTTTTCAAAAAAGGTTATATAGTTCCTTTGTTACTCACCACCAACATAATATCAATGTGAGAAAAGGGAGTGTAGATACTAGCTGGGCAGTCCTCCAGTCTCGGAACAAGAATTGCACTAGAGCTACAAATAGGAAGCCTGTTACATAGCCTAACACAACAGAAAGAGTCACTATGCTGCGTTTTGTCACTCCAACGGACTCTGTTACTAGATTTTAAAAAAAAATGGAGAATGCAGTTCCTTTAGGTCATTATCAAATTGATTTTTTTTTAAAACAACCAAACCACTTTGGATTTCAAAACCGTATCACTTAATAATATGCCCGGTCTCTAATTCAATCAAACAGTAAAGACGACAAGAAGTCCGTTAAAATTTTTGTTATTTACGAAATTAACTGGAATAATGTAGCTCTTCCTTGTGTTTTGGAAACCGAACATTTCAATCGTGCACTCCCAAAGTCACCCAACAACTGAGATAGCATTCAGATTTCCCAAATACAGAGAGCACGAAGCCACGGAGCAAATGTTGAGGTCAATTTAATTAATTACTAAAATAAAGAACAAACTAAAAAAGAAACAACAAAACAATAACAAGCAAACATAAAAATAACCTTTGCGTCTATTGGCTCATAAACATATTCCAGAAAAGTGAGTGGAGCAGGCACTTATGTTGGTGACAACAAGATATGAAGTGAGTAGAAAAGTGCCAGAAGACAATAGAGAATAAAAATTTTTTTTTTTTTTTCGCGGCGGTGGTGGGGTTTGAACCTGCGACCTTATTGGTACGACAACTCCGCCTGGCAGGTGAGAGCGTGGCTCTACCGTGTGAGCTATCCACGAACACAAAATATTCGTTTCAAACCCAAAGTCATTTCTAGATCCCTCTCTCACCCACTTCTTGAGATCGCCGATTCGTTCGCCACCATCGCGAAGTAATTTTGACCAGCAGTTAAGCTTAATAGCCAATATTCTCATCACAAACATATAACATAGAAACGATTGAGACATTGAGTATGCTCCGGTGTATGGGGTGAATTTTTAATTCAGAAAAGTGAGTGGAGCAGGCACTTATGGTGGTGACAACAAGAGATGAAGTGAGTAGAAAAGTGCCAGAAGACAATAGAGAATAAAAAATTTTTTCGCGGCGGTGGTGGGGGTTGAACCTGCGACCTTATTGGTACGACAACTCCGCCTGGCAGGTGAGAGCGTGGCTCTACCGTGTGAGCTATCCACGAACACAAAATATTCGTTTCAAACCCAAAGTCATTTCTAGATCCCTCTCTCACCCACTTCTTGAGATCGCCGATTCGTTCGCCACCATCGCGAAGTAATTTTGACCAGCAGTTAAGCTTAATAGCCAATATTCTCATCACAAACATATAACATAGAAATGATTGAGACATTGAGTATGCTCCGGTGTATGGGGTGAATTTTTAATTCAGAAAAGTGAGTGGAGCAGGCACTTATGTTGGTAACAACAAGATATGAAGTGAGTAGAAAAGTGCCAGAAGACAATAGAGAATAAAAAATTTTTTCGCGGCGGTGGTGGGGTTTGAACCTGCGACCTTATTGGTACGACAAAAAAAATTTTTTATTCTCTATTGTCTTCTGGCACTTTTCTACTCACTTCATATCTTGTTGTTACCAACATAAGCGCCTGCTCCACTCACTTTTCTGAATTAAAAATTCACCCCATACACCGGAGCATACTCAATGTCTCAATCGTTTCTATGTTATATGTTTGTGATGAGAATATTGGCTATTAAGCTTAACTGCTGGTCAAAATTACTTCGCGATGGTGGCGAACGAATCGGCGATCTCAAGAAGTGGGTGAGAGAGGGATCTAGAAATGACTTTGGGTTTGAAACGAATATTTTGTGTTCGTGGATAGCTCACACGGTAGAGCCACGCTCTCACCTGCCAGGCGGAGTTGTCGTACCAATAAGGTCGCAGGTTCAAACCCCACCACCGCCGCGAAAAAAATTTTTTATTCTCTATTGTCTTCTGGCACTTTTCTACTCACTTCATATCTTGTTGTCACCAACATAAGTGCCTGCTCCACTCACTTTTCTGAATTAAAAATTCACCCCATACACCGGAGCATACTCAATGTCTCAATCGTTTCTATGTTATATGTTTGTGATGAGAATATTGGCTATTAAGCTTAACTGCTGGTCAAAATTACTTCGCGATGGTGGCGAACGAATCGGCGATCTCAAGAAGTGGGTGAGAGAGGGATCTAGAAATGACTTTGGGTTTGAAACGAATATTTTGTGTTCGTGGATAGCTCACACGGTAGAGCCACGCTCTCACCTGCCAGGCGGAGTTGTCGTACCAATAAGGTCGCAGGTTCAAACCCCACCACCGCCGCGAAAAATTTTTTTATTCTCTATTGTCTTCTGGCACTTTTCTACTCACTTCATATCTTGTTGTCACCAACATAAGTGCCTGCTCCACTCACTTTTCTGAATTAAAAATTCACCCCATACACCGGAGCATACTCAATGTCTCAATCGTTTCTATGTTATATGTTTGTGATGAGAATATTGGCTATTAAGCTTAACTGCTGGTCAAAATTACTTCGCGATGGTGGCGAACGAATCGGCGATCTCAAGAAGTGGGTGAGAGAGGGATCTAGAAATGACTTTGGGTTTGAAACGAATATTTTGTGTTCGTGGATAGCTCACACGGTAGAGCCACGCTCTCACCTGCCAGGCGGAGTTGTCGTACCAATAAGGTCGCAGGTTCAAACCCCACCACCGCCGCGAAAAAAATTTTTATTCTCTAAACATATTCCAGCAATCTAGTCTTTGTTTTAAAAGTATTATGCACACCAATCGTCTTGAGTGTCAAGGGATTGTCATTTAAAGAAGAAGTAGAAAGAAGAAGAAGAAGAAGAAGAAGAAGAAGAAGAAGAAGAAGAAGAAGAAGAAGAAGAAGAAGAAGAAGAAGAAGAAGAACCGCATCACACCCCCCCCACCCCCCTTTATTCCACATCACTACCAGTAGATTATCTGAATACTTACATATGACGTATCCAGCAATGTATGCTGTGAAAATGCAAAAGACAGACATAAACCTACAGATCAGCACCAGAATGAAGGAATCAAACGCTGACATAACAGCGGCAATGACACAGGCGAAGATTGAACCTCCCAGTAAAATTTTCTTGCGACCAAAGCTATGAATGAAATGGTGAAAAAGTAATTAACCCATTCAAAACACCACATGCAAATTTCTATAATCTTGTTTTTTTTAAATGACCAACGTTGACGCCTCTCAGCTTTTTGTTGTTTTTAGAACGCATGTTGGGTGATTAGTTCTCATTAAGTTATTTTTATAAGTGTATAAACTTTTAGGGTTTACAAAGCTTTGTGCCTTTGTACGATTGATCTGGCAGGCAGTACTAGTGGGAATTCTATTTAAATGATTACCATCAATACGATCCATGTTGCTCTCGTCATTCTTGTAAAACAATTTCAGTGGACAATGTTTAATATAAAAGTTGTTTGTTATTTTTTTTCAGTGTGGATTTATGCGATAATTGTATGGCCCTCGCCAAGCGACCTGTATTCGAATCCCCCTGTTGGTGGCGCAATGCTGAGACATCGGAAAGAAAGCACTGTTTTCACATTTTCTCCCCACTCTAATGGCCCATTTAGACTTTCAGAATTTTCGTACGCGGTCCGACGAACATGTATTTGACGCGATGGATGTGAGCCACCGCGATACGACCGATGTCAACGGGATAAGTTCAGTTTAGACATAGGGATAATTGCTCCGCGTCGGATCTGGGACAAAACAAACACACAGACAGAACACACACACACACACACACATACACAAACATACACACACCACCACCATCACACCACCGCCAAACACAACCAAACAGCACAAATAAATGAGTGAACTTTACTCACTCAATAAAGAGAGACCTCTTTCCGTAGTTTGAAGTAAGAATGACTTCAGTGAAACTAATCACCCGCGATGATCCGTCAACACAACGAGAGGAAAAGAATCAGGCGGCTCAGGAGGTTGGGCGGACATCCGTCTGACGAGATTGAAATTCCTCGTTTACACGCTCAGTTTTCATGAGTTTTGGTCAATTATCCACAATTTGTGGAAATCCGTCGGACCGCCTACGAAAAGTCTGTACGTATAAACGAGCCACAACGGTGCTACGTAATACCCGAAACGACCGGAAACGAGCGGCTACGAGCGGAAACGACGAAATGACGACGGTTAAGGAAAGTTGGCAGTGGTGCGGAGTGGGTAGTGTACATCAGTGCGGATTGAACTTGGGAGGAGGATATCAGAGAGAAATGAACCTGGGAATATGGGAGATGGATACCTGTGGGAGACAAGCGGAAATGATTTGAAACGACCGGAAAGAATATTGTGTATTAATGCTATGCACTGAAGTAAACTACTCACATCATCCGCCAGCCGGATATCACGCACTAACACACAAACCGGGGTTTTTACAAAACCCGCCAAAATCCGACAAAACCGACCAAAGTTATGAGATGTGGGCAGCAGTCGGGAGTGAACCATGGACTCAGGGAAGTGTACACCAGTGGGGAGTTAGCCTGGGACTATGGGAAGAGGATATCAGAGGGAAATGAACCTGTGACTGTAGGAGACGGGTGCCAGTGGGAATTGAAGCCGGAAATGGGGGGGTGGGCACCAGAGGAGAATGATCCTAAAATTATAGGAGGTGGGCACCAATGGAGAAGGAGCCTGGGACGAGTACCTACGAGGAGCAGATGCCAGTGGAGGGTGAAGCCTGAATTATGAGAGGAAGACAGCAGTGGGGAGTGAACCAAGAAGGGTACTTCATTTTTTTCTAAAGCTACCGAAACCGTCCGAAGTAGTGGGAAGTTGGCAGTAGTGGGGATTGAACCAGGGACTCAGGGATGTGGACACCAATGAGGAGGGGCAATGGGAAGAGAACATCAGAGGGAAATTAACCTGAGACAATGGGAGATGGATACCAGTGAGAAACGACCGGAAACGACCGGAAACGACCCTAAAGAAGATTCATTCTGAGGAGAGTGACCCCGATATCATCTGAGGTTGAAACCAGAGAGGAGTGAAACTGGGACTATAGGAAGTGGACACATTGTGTGGAACGGGACCAGGACGCAGAGATGTGGATACCAGGGGAGAATAAACCTAGGACTATGGGAGGGGGATACCAGTTTGGACTGAAGCTAGGAATACGGAGTTATAGTTAGACACCGAAGCTCGCCTAACGAACGACTTGCCCAACACGTGACCATTCTTTTTCTCGCGTCCTCTCGTCTAATCTCGTCTCTCCCGAATAGAAAGAGGAGGCGGAGCTCATATGATATAACGCAATGAAAGTTCTGTCCGATGACGGGTGGGGGGATATCACCTCTCCAAAACTTACCTTATTATATGAGATCTTGAGATTCTTATCCAATCATCGATTGCTCGTTTGACAGTTCGCTTGTGAACAGTTAGGAGACCATCTCTTGATTTATGGGCAGGCGGCTTTGCGTAAAGGCGGTGAGTGTTGTATACATCAAAGAGTACCGCTGACCGATGGGTAAATAGTGGTTGTGTAACCCAAAAGCCCTGCCGTCTCGACTGCAAGGTCTTGTATGTAATAGTTGCGTCACCATCTCAAGGCTCAGGAATTAATTAGTGAGCTGATTCAAACAATGTGGGTTTCAAATTTATCGTATACGTAATCATTTGGAAGCTACAGAGAAAGGTGTTTTTGTGTAATCCCTTTCACACACACACACACACGCGCGCGCGCACACACACACACACACACAAACATATACAAACAATACACAAACAATACACATCCCTGGTCATCTATTGCCTATATTATTAATGTTAATATATACATCCCATGCTGATTGTCACTACCCCCCCCCCCCCAACCATTTCCACCATCCAAGTACCAGCGGCCTTTTCTCTTTGATTTCGTATCATGGTCTACCCGAAGCCCAACACCTCGATCGTTTGTGGGTCAACCCACCCCCCCCCCTCCCCCACCTTCCCCCGTAATCAATTTATAATTTTCTCTCTGTATAGAGCGCCACATGCACAATTATATACTATTGAATGACACTGACCTTGCCCCTCCCCTAACACAAGCCAACAGCAACCCAAGCTATCCTCTATCACGTGACCTTAGATCCGATGCTGCATACCGCTTGAGAGTCTTCACTATCCAGATCTCGTTCATGGTCACGTGAGAAGGCTATATCCGTTCGGGTTCGGCGTTCGGGTTCGGCGTTCGACCCGATTTCGTTAAAAGCCTAATATGGAAGGGGGCACCATGAGGATGAACCTGGGATTATCGGAAGCAGATACCAGAGGAGAATGAATCTGGGACTACGGGAGATTTCGGGGGAAAAAAGAAGTAAACCTTCTAGGTACACTCGCCCCAGGTGCCTAAATCCCATATTCCGGCATTACTCTCCACTAGTATCTACATTTCGTAGTCCCAGGTCATTTTCCCATTGGTGCCCACCTCCTAGTCTCACGTTCATTCACTGTAGGTGCCCACCTCCCATAGTACTGTCTTCAATTCCTACTGGTAAACATCTCCCATAGTCCCAGGTTAATTTCCCTCTGATATCCTCCTCCCATAGTCCCAGGTTCACTCCCCACTGGTGTCCACTTCCCTGAGTCCCTGGATCATTCCCCGTTGCTGCCCACTTCTCGTAAATTTAGGCAGTTTCGGTAGGTTTCGGAAATAATAATTATCTTTCTGTGTTCACTCCCCACTGGTGTCCACCTAACATACTCCCGGTTTCACTCTCCATTGATATCTACATCTCATAGTCCCAGGTTCATTCTCCATTGGTGCCCTTCTCCTATAGCTTCATGTTCATTGTCCTCTGGTGCCCACCGCCCATAGTCCGGTTTTAGTTCCCACTGGTACCCGTCTCCCATAGCCCCAGGTTCATTTTCCGCTGAAACCCTCTTCCCATAGTCCTAGGTTCACTCCTCGCTGTTGTATTATCCTTTCCCGAGTCCATGATTCACTCCCCACTGCTGCCCACTTCCCATAACTTTTGTCGGTTTCGTCGGGTTTTGTCAGGTTTCGTAAAAAAGAAATACTCGTTTTGTGTGTTGGTGCGTTATATCTGGCTGGCTGATTTTGTGAGCATTTTACCTCAGCGCATAGCATCAATCACAATATCTTTCCGGTCGTTTCTAGTAATTTCCCCTCGTTCCCCATTGATATCTATCTCCCATATTCCCAGGTTCATTTCTCTCTGATATCCTCCTCCCATTGTCCCAGGTTCACTTCCCACTGCTGTAAACTTCCCGGAGTCCCTGGTTCACTCCCCACTGCTCCAACTTTCCATAACCGTCATAGTTTCGTCGATTCCGCTCGTTTCCGCTCGTTTACAGTTGTTTCTGGTCGTTTCCGAGCGTTTTCGGTATTACGTAGCACCCACAAGGTTCAAAATGACCGGTGATGATTAGAAATGACCGGATCGCTAAATTTTTATGGTTGATGGTCTCGTTGTGAGATCAGTATCAAATAATCGCAATTAATATAGGTTTTATTATTTCATCCTAGTGACTGCCTCTTATAGTTTAAAATGATAAAAGCAGATTCTGCGAGGCTTCAACAGTCGCGACGTCACTTCCTTCGTAATGACGCATAGTAACTTAATAACTGGTTCTAAACTATCGGAACATTGGCGGACACCCTTATGCAATACTTCTCCGACGAGCTTAAAAGTGTATCCAGAAGTTGGAAAACATTATAAATCTGATCATGTTTTGACTTTTATACATTCTGATCACATGACATGTGAAAAAATTCTAGCCAGATGAAGAATAAAAATTACTGATTTTCTTTGTTTAGAACCAAGCTGCTCGTTGCTGGGCGGACGTGACATCAGACCATTAAATCCAATTGGTTGGGAAGATGGAGTAATGATATTAATGTCTTGCGTTTATGAAAAAAACTCATCGCCTCCGCTAGCCGGATATAACCGTGGCCTTCGTAAAGTTATGGCCTGATACTGACCAAAAAATGACGTCAAAATGCCAGCCTTTTGCCACAAAAGAAAACAAATCGTGAGTTGTTTTAAATAGTTCAGCGAATGAAATAACATGTTTCCATGAGCTCCACTAACGACAACTCACTAAGCGGTGCAAAAACCAAATAATGACGTCAAACTGCCAGTCCTCTTGGACTTCAGTATCAGGCTATAATATAACGATGGCTACGATATATACGACCAATAGATAGTTAAGGCGCTTGGTGAATAGAAGCATCATATGCATTGCCATCGGACGATAGTATAACCGGAACCAACACACAAAACCATGTGTATCCATGAACGTTTATAGTCGGGTTAATACAGTTCAGTGAGCATTACTCATAAACGCGGATGGCAAAAAAAAAAAACACCAACAAAGACCTGATTGACGTCATCTTCGAACTATATATACACAAAACAATGTTTTTAGTCTTGTTAATACAGTTTAGTGAGAATGGGGGCGATCTTTATTCATGTTTTCTTCCAAGTCATGAATCACATGATTTGTTGCTGTACAACGATTGGGTATTTCTTTAGAAATGTAAACACGCTGTTTTATTGTATGAAAGTTGTAAACATACACATGTGTCAAACTAAATCAAATGACCAATCGTGATGTTAGATATTTGAAACCTGTGAACATTTTTCACTATGTGGGTCACGTTGAGCACATTTTGCAATGTGACCAATGACATCGAGCACATGGAAAGTTAATATTATAGATCGCTCCCATTACTCATAAACAGTGATAGCAAAACATAAAAATAATAATAACCCCCCCTCCCAAAAAAAAAAAACCTGAAGGACTTCAACTTCGTTCTACAGGAAAACGGGTTTTTTTATATTAGACCATGTGTATCTTGATGGGGACATTTCAAGTCGCTAAAGACCCTCTCGCTCATATTGTTAGTTTTGAACTAATTCAAATTCTGCATGATTTCCGCATCTTCACCTTCAGTTGAGTGATTTCGACTCGTTGGATTCTTTATAACAGAATATAAACGTTGAAAGTAACACATATCATCGTCCAAATGCTATGTTTGCCGACTTGACATTGTATATGCATGAGACTCCAAAGTTTTTTGTCTATTATCATTTCAGTCTCGGCAATAAAGGTGTTTCATGATTATCTTAAATACATGCCGACCAGCCTAAAAAAAATATTTAAAAAATTGAGCATTTATATAGCGCAATATCCACTTAACGTGCTCAATGCGCTTTACAAGGGGTCCCTGGTCAACAGCAACATTTAACATGTAGGACGAGACATGACGCCTGTTAGCGATATTACAATTTTTCGGACAAAGCAACGCTGTTAACGCAGGTACTCATTTTGCACCTGAGTACGGTGAGAGATGTGAGTAAAGAGTCTTTTCCAAAGACTCAACTATGCGCCGAGCGAGGCTCGAACCCAGGACCTTCCGATCCGAAAACGAGTGTCATACCACTAGACCACATAGCCGCACATTGTGATCCCTCCAGGTTCCGAACATCTTTACTATTTGTTTAGACAGATCCCCAAAGTCTAACGATATACACAACGGGCTTTTATAAGATTCTTGAATTCCTGCGTTTGGATCTTCGGATAGGGAAGAAAAGACGTGACATCAAACACTCTACTCGTTTGTTCCTAAATCCCTGGAACGTGTTTATGTAACCAGTCCTTCGGAATACTGATAATGAATAGGTTACATATAGATGATGTGCGCTTGGCTAAGAAAATCACAGTATTGCCATCCGGATATATATAAGGACCAACACACAAAACTGCGTGTTATCTTGAACGTTTATAATCTGATAAATACAGTTTATGTAATTAGAATAGAAAATAAGATGACATCACTCTGAAACTATAATATCAATTACACAAGGTACGTATCCAGTCCTCCGGAAGAGTGGTTTTATACTTGCAATGAGATTGGAACCATCACACTTTTGTTCCCCTTTGGGAAAGACTTTGAAATTCCGAAAGCAAGATTTCACGAATACTTTCGTTATATATACCCTTCCAATGACCTCACCTTTTTTTTTTCTTATCAAAGGAATTAAATTTTTACGGTGATTCGTTCTCTAATTTAACGATATGACAGTAAGAATTATTTTGTTGTCAAGAAATTACGCATTGAAATCTATATTTAGTCAAATTGGATGTGTGCGGGAGAAAAATATTTCTTGATCTCTTAGGTTTTATCTTACAAAGGAAATTATGGACGCCTCATAATAATTTTGCTAATATACTATTGTATATTCGGGTTTCCCCGGATGAGGTCTTGTAATATATGCTGATGAATAAATTGTTATATAAATACTCTTTAAATTACATGTTTTGAAAGTGACTATGTCTCTTACCGATCCGACATCGGGCCTCCAATGATAGATCCAACCAACATTCCCATCAAAACCATCAGGTTGTTGTGTGCTTTGAATAAAGCTTTGTCGCATACCAGATTAAAATGAATTTTTTAAAATTAAAACGAAGAATAAAAATCCGTAAAAATAATATCGCTGTTGTAGGAACGAAATTGACGTCACTCAACTATTTGTTATTGTTTTTATCCAAACATTTTAATGATTAGTTCTCACTAAATTATATTAGTCAGACTATAACCGTTATGGCCCATTTCGACGTACAGACTTTTCTTACACGGTCCAACGTATTTCCGTAAATTGTGGATAATGGACCAAAACTCACGAAAACTGAGCGTGTAAACTAGGAATTTCAATCTCGTCCCACGGATATCCGCCCAAGCTCCTGATATCAGGAGCCGTCTGATATTTTCCTGTCTTCGAGTTGACGGATCATCAAGGTCTAGTGGGTGATTAGTTTCCACTGAAGTCCATTTTACTTCAAACTGCAGAAGGGGGTCTCTCTCTCTCTCTCTCTCTCTCTCTCTCTCACACACACACAAACACATACACACACACACACACACACTTTCTGCGGTTTCTTTGACGTTGCCGCAGGTGGGGTTTAAAAGTCGTTCCAAAATGTTTGTTAAATCAAAAAGTAATATGAAATTCGTAATCAGCGAACGAAATTAGTCATGATCATGCGGGGAAAGTAATTAAATGCCGGATTACGAAGTCCACTCATTTATTTGCGTCCACGTTTCTGTGTGGTATGTGTGTGGCGGGGGTGTGATGGTGGGTTTGTGTGTATGTGTGTGTGTGTGTGTGTGTGTGTGTGAGTGTTGTCCCAGATCAGACGCGGAGCAATTAACTTTATGTTAAAAAAAGAACTTCTCTCGTCGACACCACATGTCGATTCACGGTGACCACATCACCGCCGTCTCATCTATTTTCGTCGGACCGTGTATGAAACGTCTGTACGTCTAAATGGGCCATTAAAGCTACACATAGTTCTTTGTGTTATATGCTGCTGGTGGATGTTGTGAGTATTTTATCTAAACGAATATAATCAATAGAATGAATATATAAAAATGAATGAGAATCAAATCTAGGCCCCTGAGCTTAATGTCTAACCACTACTCGAGAGAGCCATCGTAATCCGTGACCTTTGCCTTTAACATGCCAATAATTCTTAAACCCAAGACTTCAATGAATCTCATGTTGAATACATTTGACATATTGACGCTGGAATATGATGTAAAATTAGCTATTCTGGAAAAAAAAGGAAAATGCAATTCGTCAGAGTGCAGACTGTCTCATAAAAACTTACAATAGAATTGAATTTTTACAAATTGGCGACCTCATAGTATTATATTTATTCTATGTGTAAGTGAAAATACAGTATCAGCCAGCCGGATAGAATGTACCAACACACAAAACTAAGTGTGACCTTGAACTTTTTTTTTGTCTGATTGTTATTATCTATTAAGAAGTAGTCATTAAAATGACTCTCTAAAGACAACAATACAGATCTGAGAGACGTCAATTTCGTTCCTTCTATTAATGTTATAATTGTGTAGTACAAAATTGCACTTTTCTTTTAACATGATTTATCTGTTGAATATCTCCTTTAATGTTAACAGAATTCATTTCTGATTTTATATAAATTGATTTTGCAATGTGAATCGATTTAAGCGCAGTTGAAACAACAGCTATCTCATACAGTTATCCCTGTATAAATTGATTACATATCTACATAACGTACGACCCGTAGCGATGTACAACCTTTGGATCATTACAGTTTAATACATTTTCATTTACTTTAAAGAGAAATGATTGATCAATATTATACTCTTGGTGTGCATTATTTGAGTAATATTTTAAATTTTAATTCTAAATACTACATCTGCTACTACTGCCAATACTTCTTCTTCGTTCCCGTCACGTCACATGGTCAGTCCGGTCTGGTGAATGAAGCCCACAGTGTTCCTGAGGTCGTCCTCACTGCCGTACAGCTTCTTTGAGTATGGGGTTGGGTCAGGCCAGAAGTTCCTTCTCAACTGGTTGTACCTTAGACATTCCATTAGGACATGATGTCCATTTTCATTTTCAAGTCCGCAGTCACATTGTCCAGACGCACCTGCTCTGGACATCCTCCACATATGTTCCTTTAGCTGGTTGTGTCCAGTTCTCAGTCTGAAGATGATGACCTGTTCCTTTCTGTCGAGCACCTTGATTGGGTCATTCATGTTAAATTCTGGGTGCTTCTCTCTCCATCTCTGAGATTGGATAAATTTGGCCATTTTGTTAATTTCTCCTGTTAAGTACGTTGGGGAGGGTTGCTGCATGCGACTGCCTGCCTTTGCCAGTTGGTCAGCAATCTGATTTCCAAGTATCCCACAGTGTCCTGGAATCCACTGCAGTACAATGTTGGTAAACTTGCTTAGCTTCATGAGGTCTTCCACCAAGGCGTCTATATCATCCGCACTGCCAATACAATTACTATTACTTAAATTCATAACCCATATTATTAGAAATGCTATTTCTCTTGATACAAGAACAACATGATTTACCACTATCAATAAACAGCTGCAACAGCATCATCATCATCATCATCATCATCATCATCATCATCATCATCATCATCATCAACAACAACAACAACACTACTACTACTACTACTACTACTACTACTACTACTACAACTACTACTACTACTACTACTACTACTACTACTACTACTACTACTACTACTACTACTGACACCTCGACTACTACGACGACTACGACTGCTACTACCACTGCTTACCTCAACAATCTGTGAAACCACATCACCTGACTTGTATACCCATCTTTGACATTCATCAGTCTTATTCCTATCTGTCCGTAGTCTGGGTCAGTAAAATGTTACATTTCAAAGGATTGTATTTTTACAAAGACGATACTGGTACAACTGGAGTTTATAAGCAGGCCTCAAATAATGTATTTAGGAAAATCAAACTAATCAATCAACAATCTGATTATGACATTTTCCAGGTATTAGCGCAGTTTAAGCGTAATACGAATGACATTTGATACCTCATTAATTGCAACTGCACAGACACAAAATAGATAAATAGATTATTTTGAAAAATGAATAATATTGTACGTATCTACAATAGTCAGTTAATGTTAATATTATTCAAATATACGCCCCAACATCAGGCAATGATGAAAACACAATTGAGACATTCTATCAATACATGGAAGAGACATTAAAACAATGTAAATCCAATGAAACTCGCTTAATAATTGGTGATTTCAATGCAAAGGTTGGTAACGAGAGACTTGAAAATATCGGTGACCCCCAAAATTGATAAAGGGGAAAGACTTGTCGACGAGTGAAAATTGGAAAACCTTACCATTGAATACGTGGTTTAAAAACCATGATAGAAAGAAGTGGACATGGATAAGCCCAGGTGGCCTTTATAAAAATTAGATAGACATCTATTCAGAAATATCGTACGCAAAGCAAAAACAATTTCAAGCGTAGATCGTAATAGTGACCACCGACCTGTCAAGGCCACGCTAAAAATAAAACTTAAACAAATAAAGAAAAAGAAAGTAGAACCAATGGAAATTAACGATCAAATAATGATTACAAATAATGCGTGAAAGAAAAAAAGGAAAACTTGACCTCAGATAGATATAAACATAGATGAATACTGGAATCAAGTATCAAACTGCATCACAGAATCTGCAAGAGAAATTATTCCATCTGTGAAAAACACGAACCAAAACAAAAATGGATGAATGACAAGATCTTGAAACTGATGAAT
>NC_088362.1:68135821-68200821 GCF_034508935.2 Berghia stephanieae
CGCTTCCCCTGCAAAGGGACCGAGATCGATCCCCGTTGAAATCGAGATTTTTCCGGAACCACCTGTCCACCTATCAGCAATTGGGTAGCTGAGTCAGTTAGATCTGGCGGAAAGTACATTGCGATAGACTAACATCTTATCCAAAAGGTAGCAAGTAATTGCTATTGCACGCTTCACGCTATAGAAACCAAGAAACTCCGGATCTATGGGACTAGTGGTTCTCACATAGTAAATATTTGTTACGTATGGCAAAAATAAGGCAGAATATGCGTTTTTGAACGTGTTGAGTCACCGCAAATATTCACCATAACAAACCACTATAGTCTAGTCTGGTCGACCAACTAGTTCTCGCTGCCAGCTAGCCGAATCAGCTTATTAACCCTCTCTTTACCAACCATTTTCAGAGTTTTCCCCTGTCAAATGTTACACCTAGCCAACACAAAAATAGGTCTAATTCCTCAAACAGAAAAGCAACAATTACATTACAAGAATAATATTGTTCAGCATGATGAGCTCAACAGCGCCAAGGTTTTATAGGTATAACTAAAGTTTTTCTTTAAATTTTGTGATGAACAAATGAAATCAGAATGATAAAATTGTTGGTTGCATTGAAATGATTGTACCAATTTTCCAATGGATGTTAAGGTGCAGGTTTTTCCGGTTCCAAACTCCTAAGAAGTGTTTATGTACCCAGTCCTGACTAGTAATGAATATGTTACACATTGAATCATAAGGTGGTATATTAATTTTAATTCAGAATGTATAGGAAGATTCGTGTGGTAACGGAACGTAAAAGAGCGAGGATGGATTGTCTTTATTTGCGACCAGTAAAATATATTTAGACTAAAAAATAAGATGCCATCATTCTGAAACCAGAAGATCAATGATAAAGGTATGTCTAGTCATCTGGAAGACAAGACACAAAAATGATGGCTCAAGTAAAAATGAGGACACAATTTAGGAAAAGACAGGTGTAGCTATAGTGGTAGAGATTATTGAGACTAGATGAACAGAAATCGTGATAAAATAACAAGTGGATTGGCCTGCGGCGCTTTTTGTTTAATAAATTTCTTTTCTACTTACCTACCATTCATAATGCGGTATATGTGGAACGCCTCTTTAGGTAAACATCAGACAGACAAAGACTCTTGCAATACGACACAAACAATTCTCTATCCAGGTACCTTGCTGTCATCATTCCTTTCAATTTGCTGCTTCAAAAGCGGTCATGCGTTTGAAAACATTTACTCAGGATTCATCATCATCATCCATCCGTGCTCTTGAGCACGTTGCCGGTCAGCTGTCTCCACGAATCTCGATCCTCTGTGCTGCGCATGAAATCTGTGTTGCTTTTAAAACCACATTTGGCCATTCTTAGGTTATTTATAAGTCAGTCTTTGTTTTCCTCTAGCTCACTTTCATTCGATCATCCCAGATGTTACCAAATTTTCTATTTCGGCTCATCTCCACACATGTCCCAGAAACCGTAACTGCCTCTTTCTGATGGTATCGATCAATATTCTTCCCTTTCTCACCTTCTCCAACACTTCCTCGTTCGTATACCTGTCTGTCCATGATAGCCTCAACATTCTTCTATACACCTACATCTCAAATGCCTCTAACCTCCTCGTACATTCTTTGTCAAGCGTCCACGTTTCACAACCATATAATTGGGTACTTATAGCATGTGTTTCTATTACTTTCATTCTGGTCTTCAACTTTAGGTTGTTGTTTGACACAACTGGTCGCGTTTTATGGAACACGGTTTTTGCTATTGCTATTCTTTGTTTTATATCCTCTATGTCACATGCGTAATGGGTAATGATAGTGCCTAAATATATAAATTTCTTTACTTGTTTGATGATCTCTCCTTTGCTTAAAAAGTGGAAGATCGTGTTCTTGTCATTCTTTGAGACCACCATGCATTCGGTTTTCTTAACATTTAGTTTCAGACCCATCTCTTCACTTTTGCATACCAATATATCTAAATTGTCTGCACCTGTTCTGGAGAGTATGCCATTAGAGTACCATCGTGTGCATAACTTATGCTATTCATTTTCTGCCCTCCGACGACGACGCCTTTCATACCTTCAATTTCTTTGAATATTATTTCACTACATATGTTAAAGAGGTCCTGTGATATGACGCAACCCTGTCTTACTCCCTTCTCGATGTTAAAGAAGCTCGATGTTTCATTATCAAATTTGACACACGCTGTTTGATTCAAGTATAAATATTTCACAAATCGAAGGTCTTTACTGTCTACACCGATCTTTTCTAAGATTTTGAATAGCGTTTCGTGCTGTACTGAATCAAAATCTTTTGAATAATCAAGGAAGCATAGATAAATTGATTTTTGTTTTTCGATTGACCGTTGTATTATTGTTTTCAATGTAAAGATTGCATTTACCGTACCCTTTTCTTTAACAAAACCAAACTGCTCGTCACTCTTTTCATAAGTATTCTCAAAATAATGTTTGTGGCCTGGCTCATTATGCTGATTGTTCTGTGTTAGTCACAGTCAATAGTTCCTTTCCTTGTTTTTTGGGGTATGGTAATGAATACCGATTGTCTCAAACCATTAGGCAATTCACCCTTTTCGTATATGACATTTAGGCTTTTGTCAGAATGTCTATTCCCAGATCGTCGAGGGCGTCAATCAATTCTATTGAGAAACTATCTTGGCCTACCGTTTTCCCTCTTTTCATCTCTTTGCAAGCAGCTTTTTTGTTTTGTTGTTGTTGCTTCAGTCTTTGATTATGTGTACTGATGTTCTCCTGAAATTCATAACAATCGAATCGGGCATAGAACTCATTCAATTTGTTCACATACGTGTCTTCACATCCTTTATCCCATAATTAGTTTTTGATTTTTTAAAAACTACAACCAGCAAAAGTTTTCAACTATCTCACATGTCACATCCTTTATCACATGCCACATCATTGGTTTTAAATTTCTCTTCCATCTTTTCCGAATATTTTCTCTTACTTTGGTTTATAGATATATTTTCTTTTGGCTTCATCCTTCTTTTGTTATGCTCGCTTTTTCATTAAGTAGATTTTCATATTCTTTTTGATCCACGATGTGTTGTTTGCATAGTGCTCCATCGTCTTTTTTTCGCACAATGGTAATTTTACAGAATTTTATATAAGAGCTTACTATGTCGTTTATCTCCTCAACGCTTTCAGGTGAATTGAGAAAGCAATGTGTTTGATGTCCTCTCCCTCTGCCTCACTTCAAGGTCCCTTGCATAGTTTTGTTCTGTCAACGTCTAACACCGACGTAATAACGAAATTGGGTTGTGGGTCATATCAAATAAATGAAGGACACACAAAAATAGAAATCTATTAGACATTTGTTTTCGATCCATATTTTAATAGTTTTCTCTCCAAGTTTGTCTTGTTTCGTATTTATAGGATATGGCGTTTTCAAGGACGTTTGTAATTTAGCTCTATATAAAATCGCTACAAACTGCAATACGCAGTTTTTATAACTTTTTGTCTTACTAGTAAAAACCCCGCAATTTCACGGGGAAAGAACTATTTTCATTCGATATTGTACCCACCATCAATTAATGAGGGCAGATTGGTAAACAACGTTGTCCGTGTAACTTGGTACATCCTCTGTTGATTTTTCTGTGTGGCCCAACATGAAGTGTAAGCCGCTATAGCCTCTGACCCGTGACACAGCAATATACAGTTGTCCTGTGTGAAAACAGTTTGTGGTAAGAAAACCAACTGCGAAAATAAACCTGAAGTAGCAGACGTGAGAAGAGTTGAAAGACGATCCTGGGATCGAGAACTTACCTTACAGTACATAACTCTGGTGATCATGTTTGGTGGCGTTTTTATGCACCTCCGTTGGAGGTGTACAAAAACGCACCATTTTTATACACCTCCACTGGAGGTGTACATAAAAGCACCGTTTTTATGCACCTCCGTTGACGCTGCTGGTTGATTAATGAAAATGTTGCTACTTGAAGCTCGGAGCAAAAAAAAACGATAAGTGTTGAACTATAAGCCTCAATTTAATAGACGAAGACATACAGTGGACGTTTCTTATTTCCCCTTTATCAACAAAACACGACAAATAAGACACTAAGGACGAACGAGAGATGTGTAGCGTGAATGGCGTATATAAGGTAAATAGACATAAACAATGATGGGACAGGAAGTTTTTGAATTAAAACAACAACAAAAAAGAAGAAAAAAACCCCAATAAAATGACAAAGACGCGGTAAACGAATACACTGATGATAATGATAAAATATTATAAAATGATAACAATCGACGTTTGCATATAAATGCACGGCAATAACACTTTGAATGGTACCTATGTCGGGTTTTTTAAAAAATAAAATAAATAATAATAATAATAATAATAATAATAAAATAATAATAATAATAATAATAATAATAATAATAATAATAATAATAATAATAATAATAATAATGATATGATAATAATAATAATAATAATAATAATAATAATAATAGATCAATTTAAGGTTTTAAATATATGTCCAGTAACTATAACAACAAAAATGATGTCTTTCTCAATAAAGTAAACTTTTTTTTTAAATGTCCACAATGGGATTGGACCAAATACTTTCAAGGTTAGAGTCTGACAACTTATCCACTGCGCTACGGAGCCACCTGACTGTTCATTATATTTAATTAGGCCTTTCTAAAACCTTATTTTACCTTCAGTGCAACTTCTATATTCTATAGGTGTTGAATTGTATGCATCAATTTAATAGACGAAGACATACTGTGGACGTTTCTTATTTCCACTTTATCGACAAAACACGACGAATATGACACTAAGGACGAATGAGGGATGTGAAGTGTGAATGGCGTAGATAAGGTAAATAGACATAAACAATGATGGGACAGGAAGTTTTTGAAAAACAACAGCAAAAAAAAGAAGAAGAAAAGAAAAGAAAAAAACCCAATAAAATGACAAAGACGCGGTAAACGAATACACTAATGATAATGATAAAATATTATAAAATGATAACAATCGACGTTTGCATATAAATGCACGGCAATAACACATTGAATGGTACCAATGTTGAAAAAAAAATAATAATAATAATATGATAATAATAATAATAATAAAATAATAATAATAAAATAATAATAATAATAATAATAATAATAATAATAATAATGATAATAATAAAAATAATAATAATAATAATAATTATAATACTACTAATAATATTAATAATAATAATGATAATATATTAATTTAAGGTTTTAAATATATGTCCAGTAATTATAACAACAAAAATTATGTTTTTCTCAATAAAGGAAACTTTTTTTTAAATGTCCACAATGGGATTAAACCCAGTACTTTCAAGATTAGAGTCTGACAGCTTATCCACTGCGCTACGGAGCCACCTGACTGTTCATAACATTTAATAAGGTCTTTATAAAACCTTCTTTTTACCTTCAATGCAACTTCTATTTTCTGGTTTTAAATTTCGATTTTTTAGATTATTATTATTATTTTTAAATTTATTACCAAAAAAGTTAATCCTCAGTATTATCCACCCGAAACCATCACATTTAAAGCATCAAAGGGGCAATAATAATACTTGATGTCATAAATAGACGAAAACTGTTGAAATCTTAGTGTAGATCTGAAATCGTTCAGGTAATTAAGTGAATACATTATTTCGAATGCAACGATTTGCGTAAAAACGCCAAACTGACAACTTTTTACAGTGTCGAATATTGATTGTTTTTTAGAGTGTTAGTGTCGTCGGTACATATTTTATGATATCTGTTTGACTCAACGAACTTTCAAACTGAATTTAGATTATAAAAGGAAATCAAATTATCTGTTTATATATCTGCAAAAAATACATTTCTAATTTTCAAATCTTTCAGTAGAGTTGTGCGCCGTATAATTGTTTTTTATTGACTCAAATGGCACAATGTTCTCCATAAGGCTATATTTTTTTACAGAAAGGATATTTCTTTCTTCGTCAAAACAGCTCTCGGCGCACACAATAAATAACTGATGCAAAAATTCAATTCTAATTATTATATTTAAATATGGATGGTATTTTATTAACATTAGATCTCATAAAACATAAATCGGCACTTCAGACTTTATACATTCCTTTGTTTGCAAAATTGTTTATAATCTCTGATGTACTAATAAGACTTCCATTAATTGACGTGTGTATACATATGTATGAATATGCGGTTGTGCGGTTGGGTGTGTGTGTGTGTGTGTGTATGTGTGTGTGTTTGTGTGTGTATGAGTGTGTATATTAGTCACTAGTGTATGCCAATAATTCGAATCGAATTTTTTGCATCAGTGAATTGTGTGCGCCGAAAGCTGTTTTGACGACGAATTAGTCTCTAGTGATTCCGCGCGCTGGTTTGGTGTGGAAGGTACATCTCGAGGAACTGAGAAAACATCCAATATATATCTAAAAAGTGACTTAAAATGTGAAAATGTGTTTTTTTCAATTTTTGACTTTTAAGGTCATTTTTTATCATTATATTATACTTTTCATTAAATGCGTCTTTAAACTATTTAAAATTAATTTTTAAAAGGAGTAGGTATTATATCCTGTTTTCAGTCACTGAGAGAGTGATCATTTTGACGTCCGTTAACAACTGTTTAAGTTTGATAAACGAACGCCAAGCTGGTTAATTGGTCCTTTTTCCCAAAGGGGAAATCCATTCTTACATTACTGTCTATTTTTAGCCGTTTGGCCCTACATATGGGTCGTTTTGAAACATAGAAACATGGCTTGTCGAATTCTATTTATGTAAACAGAAGTAGGCCATGCATGGTTACCAACGGGAAACCCCTTGAAAATTGCTCTCCCATTGGTCCCCAGGATCACATGTTCATAAGTTATGTAAAATGGCCGTCTGCGTTGTACGGTTTTAATTTAACATAATGTCGCAAGAAATTCGAATATCTTACTTAATTATAATGATAATTTAATTAGTTATTTGACAAATGAATGGATATACAAATCAGATCAGGCCGATAGTTAACTTGAGCTCGTCAAAGGCGAGGAGATTGTAGTTTTGTGGTCGTGGGCGTGACCGCGATCTTGCCCCGTTGTGATTCGCATAACGACAGAGTTAACTAGGGATGGGACGATGAACTGTGGGGAAGAATAAAAGGAAAAGTTAATGAATAAACAGATAGATAAAGATAGACACCGCGACGGGAGGACAAGACAAGGTGCAGAGTGAAAATGAAATGAAAGAGAGAATGATGGAACAGAAAGGAGGTAGACAGAGAGATCAGAACATACAGAGAGAGAGAGAGAGAGAGAGAGAGAGAGAGAGAGAGAGAGAGAGAGAGAGAGAGAGAGAGAGAGAGAGAAGGTGATGGGAATAGCAAACGGGGAAAGAAACCGAGAGGGTGCATACATTTTCCTCTCTGAGTGCAAAGTACTGTGACCCCGCCTCCTTCCCCCTCACAACAACACACCACTTCACCTCCCCCCCCCCCCCCCCCCATCCCCCGGAATAGTTCCATAAACTTTGTATACAACGATTGAGTAAGTCATATAATCGTTTTAAGCTGACGCTATTTTCACTAGTTATTTTAAGTATTAAGTGTTAGTTTATGTGACTGACTCACGACCCTTCGCTACTCAGTCAATCGATCATAATGCCACGGCTGCTCTCGCCAGGTAAACCCTGAATTCTTTCAAGAATTGGAGATCTTGTGAAATAGTTCTTGGAGGTTCCATATCACATTTAACTTAAAGTAAACCTTGCACCGTAAAAATGGTTGGAGAGGAGACAGTGGAGGAAATGTCAATTCGATGCCAAAAGATAATGAACGAGACATGGTGGCTAAAAGACTGGACACAATCCTTGATTATCCCCTAGAGGACCATAAGCCACCCAATTAAAATACTTATGCGGATAATACTAAACAGATGAAACAAAAAACCGAAGATATCATGGCAGAAGTGCAAGATGGTTTTCGGGCTTGACGTAGCACAGTACAACAAGTCTTCAATAACAGAATTCTGACAGAAAAATCATTCAATACCAAAAAGAACTACTTCACAGTTTCATAGACTCCTGGAAAGCAAATGACAGGGTGTGGCATGACGTTTGGTGGGATACACTAACTTTTATGGTTTCGAAGAGAGTCTTATCCAAATACTCGAAGCACTCTATAGTACTGCGTCAAGTGCAGTTCTCAACAACAACGAGATTTTGTGAGTTCTTCCAGACAAATGTTAATGTCAGGCAAGGCTACATTCTCTGCCCAATGCTCTTCAAAGTCTTCCTAGAGAAAATCATGAGCAAAGATCTCGAAAATCATCAAACGTGTGAATCAACTGGCGGACGGAAACTGTGTAACTTGCGTTTTGCTGACGAACAAGAACTACAAGATATAATTGACTCCCTTACACATAAAGCAATGAAGTACGGCATGGAAATAAGTACAAAAAAGTCTCAGATACTGATAAATAGCAGAAATCATGGACATGTGGGAATTTCAATCGATAATGAAAAACTCGATGAAGTGTCAATATTTAAATACTTGGGTGTTCTGCTAACCTGGGACGATACCAGTACAACTGAGATTAAGGTAAAAATACGAATGTCAACAGCAACACTTACGAGACTGACAAAATATAGACAAGTCCAATCAGTTTTGAAATGAAAATTAACTGTACAAATCAGTGTGTACTTTCCATATTACTATAAGGCTGCAAGGCATGGACATTAACCGCGGAATTAGAGCACAGAGTCTCTGCTTTTGAGATGAAAAGTTATCCAGAACTCCTGCGGGTGCCTTATACAGAACACAGAACACAATAACGACGTACTGGAAGAAGTGCAAGATCGTGCAGAAACCCCTCATCACCAGTTAGAAGAAGGAAACTGTCATGGTTTAGCTACAATGTGAGGC
The DNA here is from genome assembly GCF_034508935.2 of Berghia stephanieae. Lineage (NCBI taxonomy): Eukaryota > Metazoa > Mollusca > Gastropoda > Nudibranchia > Aeolidiidae > Berghia > Berghia stephanieae. The sequence goes on from NC_088362.1 coordinate 68,144,741, forward strand.
ATGAAGGTTCGTGCAGAACGATGATGGAAGATACCCTTGATGAAGGAAGAGGAAGAGGAAGACAAAGGAAAGTTTGGATGGACAATATCAAGGAATGGAAAGGAATGAAGATGAAGGAACTCTTGGAAAAGGCCAACAATAGAGAAGAATGGAGGAAAATGGTGAGCTCTGCATCCCGTGTATCCGTACCCAACGAAAACCCTTCTGACTCAATGGTATTTGTTTAAGAGGAACAAATCGATCTCAAATAAATGAGTGATATTAACATACGAATGAATGAATAATGAATGAATTTTTAAAAAAGAGCTTTTATATAGCGCAATATCCACTTAACATGCTCAAAGCGCTTTACAAGGGGTCCCTGGTCAACAGCAACATTTAACTTGTAGGACGAGACATGACGCCTGTTAGGCGATATTACAATTTGTTTGGACAAAGACAACGCTGTTAACGGCCAGGTACTCATTTTACACCTGAGTACGGTGAGAGAATGTGAGTAAAGAGTCTTTTCCAAGGACTCAACTATGCGTCGAGCGAGGCTCGAACCCAGGACCTTCCGATCCGAAAGCGAGTGTCATACCACTAGACCACATAGCCACACAATGAATGAATGACTTTTAAAAAAATCAATTAATTAATTAATTAATTAATCGTTTAACCAATTAAATAATAATGTTGATGATATTGGTGACGAAGACGATGATTTTGACGACGGCAACGGTGATGATAATAATAATAATAATAATAATAATAATAATAATAATAATAATAATAATAATAATAATAATAATAATAATAATAATAATAATAATAATGACAATGACGTTGTATACAAAATATGCGATAAAAGAGATACAACACGATTTGTCATTGGATTCATTGAAAAGACACGTATCGCATTTCAATATCAGAGGGATTAATCATATGTGTGTGTCTGAAATGAATACAAATATACACGCCAGCAGTTCGCTGTCGCGGGCCCAATTTCTCGATAACGCAGTATTCTATATCAGATTATTCAATAAATAAATGAATCACAATCAAAACCAACAAAGCACGATTTGTTTTCTATTTGTTTACTTTTCAACATACTAGTCTATATATAGTCTATACCTTTTTCAGCCGTCATTGTCCAACGAATGCTAGAATATACAGTGTGTGTGTTTGTGTGTGTGTGTGTTTGTGTGTATGTGTGTGTGTGCATGTGTGTGTGTGTGTTGTATTGCAGGTTTAAATAATTCGAGAGCTATGTCAAACAGTATTTTTGCTTTTGCAGAATTTATTCAAGCTCTGATTGACATAAGCTTTAACACTGCACGCCCATTGGTAGCTGAGTTATGACGTCATCAGTAGAAAATCGTAGTTTGTTTTGGTTTTGTCCGACATGATTCTCGACAGACAACTCACTGAAAACATTGTCTTCTCAGATGAAGCAACATTTTACGTGTCAGGGAATATACTACACAAACACAATGTTCGATATTGGAGGAAACAAAAACCAGATGAATTTATTGAGAGTCGTCAGCAACTCACCAAAAGTCAATGTCTGGCGTGAACTGACCAAGGAAAGAGCGGTCGGTCCTTTCTATTTTGACTACATAACAGTGACAACAACGAACTATCTGGCCATGTTAGAATCATACGGAGTCCCCCCGACGATCATCACATCATGGGATTAATTAATTGAATGAATAATTTAAAAACCCCATTTCTTCTTTATGATTAGCGTTTTGATCCTAATTAAACTGTCATTGTTTTGGTTTTCAGTCGACGTGCACTTATTTGCATGTCTAAAAACCGAATTCATTATGGGCTCATTGTTGTAATGGAAATCTCAACAAAAAAATATGACACAAAACATAGCCCATTACAGCAATGTTAAACTAGACGCATAATTGCGTTCGGATGTAGACCTGCATATTATATGTGCACGTCGTTTTCAATCCATCGCAAAATCTGGACGGTCAAATTCACACCAAGCGCATAAAGAACTGAAATGTTTCGAGACAAATATTTTAAAACAAACTTACATTATTAGGCATATCCAGTTGATACTCATATTATGGCATTTTATAAAGTTTCTATTGGCTGCTGTCACATGACAGCCAGTCAAGGTATCTAATTGATATATATATATATATTACTCATATCATGACATTTTATATGGTCTCTATTGGCAGCAGCTTCTTATGGTTCTCACACTACTATGTTATGACGATCGACCCAATCAGCAAAGTCCGGTCCGCATTCTTGTACTGTCGCGATCCCGCCCGGTAGCATCGTCACAACACACCGTTCAACTAGATGCTCTGCCGTTTCGGGTTCTTGCCCACATCGGGTACATGTAGGGCAGGGGAAAGTCCCCACTGATGAAGCGCCTTTGCTGTGAGGCAGCTCCTCGACCGAAGCCGATTCGCAGCCACCCAGTGTCTCCTTTTACTGTTATCGAATCCTTGCAACTTATCACCAAGCTTAAAGGATTGTATGCCCCCCCCCCCCCCACGAGGGATTGAAGTCGTCCAAACCGACTTCGAGCTTGTATATGTGGCCCTCGCCTCGAAGCGATATTAAGTCGGGATTTGGAAAACGAAGAAAACCGGGTTTAAAGTGGAAATGATCAAAATTATTAAATTTCAGTTTTTGGTTGTTTCAGAAACTACAATCATTTTTCTACATGAAAACATAATAATTCAACATAAATATTGACGATACGTTATATAAATTTAAAGTTTCAAAATGCAACTATCAGTGAAACATTCAAAACGACAGTTGACTTTCTCTCAGAGAGCCAATATTTCCAAGGCTTAGTAATGTTAAGTCTTTTCCTCCACCAATACCATGTAAGATACCACAGCAAAGGGCGTGTCTTTATTTATCTCAGAGAAAGCATGACGGATTCCACAACTTCATGGTTCAAGCAATAATGAACTTAGAAAACTGTAAACAAGTCTAGGTATTTCCCTGACAACCTTACAAATGAATGATTCTGATTAGTCAACGCTCATCACATGTGCCTGTTGATCATTTAAATGCCCGTACGATGTGTCATGAGGCCAGTATGCGTGTGTTACATGTATGTGTGTTTCTGCATTTTGATACACACCATGTGCTATTATTTATTTGTCTAGCTGCATTGGTTAATGATTGAGGTGTGGGTCCTTTGTCCCTCTTTCTTTATTCATGAAATTATAGGACATGCTACGACTTTAATAGGACAACAGTTGCCTAAACTTACACTTAAAGAGATGTTGTAGGATAAACATTTAATTTAAATCAGAATAGTAAATAGAGCCTTCAACAATCAATGAACCGCCGATGAAAATACATGTAACTAAAAAATGAAAAAAAGTTAAATGAATGGATGGACAAACAGAAAGAGAGGCAGACTTATTAGTAGATAAATAGATAGATAGAGAGATGAAAAGGAGAGAGGGACAAACAGAGAGAGAGAGAGAGAGAGAGAGAGAGAGAGAGAGAGAGAAGAGAGAGAGAGAGAGAAAGAGAGAGAGAGCGAGAGAGAGAGAGAGATTTCATTCACTTTATTGTTTATAAACAACCAATTATGTTTGTCCGAGAACGTGTCACGGTGTGTCACAAATTCAATGTTTTGATTGGTCAAGAATATACTGGTTAGTATACGAAAACGCCACACATAAATAAATATACGAATAGATAAATAAATCACTCAATGAATTGAATAAATTGAGATAACTCATTTCCCGAAATTAAACTTGACAGTTTATTATTCAAACAAATGAAATAATTTATTATTACCCCTCAAATTTTTGTCGTCAAGTTATCTTGTTACACAAAGAGCTTTGAAATGCATTATCATACATCAATAGCAATTTTTATTTATTCATATCTTTCAATAAACAGGCTGTTACATCAACAACCAGCAGTTATAAGGCACATTATGGCAATAGACAAAAATGCATTGAACAAGTCGAATCGATGCATTTTTATAGTAACGAATTCCAGCCCTAATAGAATTGGGCTAATAATATAATATTAAGTAGTTAATGACAAATTTCATATTCAAAGGATTCGAAAAAACGTGCTTGATTATTCAGTGATGAGTTCTCGCGTTATAAAGGTGTAAAAATTGCGAGATAATGTTATTATAAATAATATAATATACATAAATTTTTCTTTGCCTTGCATCTGGCATGTTTCTTATTCCTCAATTGGCTGATTTATCATGATCTGTGAAATATAACAAATAATATAACATTGAGAATGATGGTGACGATTATGATAATAATAATGTTGACAATAATAATAATAATAATAATAATAATAATAATAATAATAATAATAATAATAATAATAATAATAATAATAATAATAATAATAATAATAATAATAGTAATAATGGAATAATTATGATTATGATGATGATATTAATAATAATAATAATAATAATAATAATAATAATAATAATATAAAATAATAAAATAATAATAATAATAATAATAATAATAATAATAATAATAATAATAATAATAATAATAATAATAATAATAATAATAATAATATAATAAAAATAATATAATAATAATACATTTATAGAGCAGTTAATGTCGATACCTCAAAGCGCTTTAAGACAATACATGTTACTACTGTCAATTGTTTTATTAACGGCCCGTATTTTTCTGGTTTTTCTCAGCTGTCCCTCAATCAAAAGTTGTAAAATTTGTGTCAACCTCTGAATCAATTTGTCTTAAATGAATAAAGACTTTGGACCCATCATCATCATCATCATCATCATCATCATCATCATCATCATCATCATCATCATCATCATCATCATCATCATCATCATCATCATCATCAACATCATCTATTAGAGACCTTGATACTTGAAATCTTCCATTATGCCATGGACAGGAAAACAAATACCTACACGCCTTTTATTTATTTCTTATCTTTCTTTTCCTTTTTCTTCTTGTCGACGTTGTTCTCCTCCTTGTCGTCGCTCTCGTCATCAGCATCATCATCACTGACAGCCGTCTTCTTCACGTCTTCGTCCTCCTCCTCCTCTTCTCCCCCATCAGATTCCTCTTTACCAGATACACTACCAGCACTTTTTTCAGCATCCTCCGCCAAATCTAATGGTGGAAGATTAAGCTCGTCTTGGGTCTGGAAGAACAGGAAAAAGATTAGAGTTAAGAGATATGAATATGTTTTGTTTGCCCTTTTTAAATATTATAATGTAATCAAGCCTTTCTCTGAGTCGTTTTGAAGTACCGTTGCCTGGGCATTTTCTGGAAGGAATATAAATGGTCCGTTGAAGAACTGCAACACATAACTAACAACACAAGAACATCCAAACAAATTGTTAGAGCTTTGCTAAAGCTCCCCAACCAACCCCCACCCCCACACACACTTACATAGACATACACAAACACACACACACACACACATAAACACACACAGAGAGATACACCTGAATGACGACCAGAAAAGACAGGGCAAACGTCTGAAGCAGAGATTAGGAAAAAATCATTAATTTTTTGAAAATAGGGAAAGTGCTAGGGCTGGATAGAACCCAGTAGTGGGTATAAATCTGCTTAATACATTATTTAGAAACATTTGGGAGGGTAAAAATATGCCATAGGAGATACGTTGACCAACAACTCAGGGCTAAGCAAGGTTTTATGGAAAAAGCCATGCACAGATCTTCTCATTAATACGTATTTATTATATAATTGTGCAGTCATTGAAATGAAGCTCTCTCCTGTTCATAAATGTCAATGATTATGAGAAACACGTTGGCAATTGTTTACACGCTATGGGATACCTCATCAATTGACTGGCATTATAGAAGACCCCTACCAAACACAACAGGCTGGGTTACGTATGCTGGACGGTTGGAACCAACGAAATTCTAAACATGCTTGAAATACGTATATCTCATGTTGTTTAAGTTTGGAGAAGGTAAAAAGAAAGGATAATCAGGAAAACACGGAACCAGTTAATTGTTATGGGCTAAGTGGAGTAAAACACATTTACTGTTATGTCCCTTCTAAGAGAATTGTTGCATTTCCTGGAATATTTATGTTGCAATAGCAAAATCAACCAAGTATAAAATCAACTCTCCGATGACTAAATAGTCAAAACAGTATACTTATGGCACAGGATGCTCGCCCAAATCTTAAATATTAATTTCAGTGTGTACTGCTCGTGTTGTAATGGGGCCCTTATAATCGGAATTGTATCAATTAAAGACATTTATACGCGTCATTGGAATGATTTTAACATCTATACACGACGTCTTGAAAATCGGATCTTGGTATAAATGTAAAACTTTAGAAACCTATATAACACATGCTTGTCTAATTCTGCAAAGTTACAGGGGGGGGGGGGGTATCTTTTTTGCTCTTGTTTTCCAGTAAAATTGTCTCCCACAGTACAAGAGTTTTTAGGTGCACGGCATTGCTCACATTTGCAATAATTATCATATTATACTTCGGAACTGATACATTAAATATTACACCAAACACTCAAACATTAGCCCATGTGGGATTATTTGAAAAAGCGTTTAAGTTGAATTAACCTGCAACATACATGGTTCGAATTTACTTTCACTTAAAAATCTTCTTCTTCTTCTTCTTCTTCTTCTTCTTCTTCTTCTTCTTCTACTACTACTACTACTACTACCACCACTACTACTACTACTACTACTACTACTACTACTACTACTACTACTACTACTACTACCACTACTGCTGCTGCTGCTGCTGCGGCTGCTACAATAACAACAACAACAACAACTACTACTACTACTACTACTACTACTACTAATAACTAATACTACTACTACTACTACTACTACTACTACTACTACTAACACTTCTACTGAGACTCTTCCTTCTCCTCTGTACTATTATTGTTGTTGTCATCGTCAGTATTTTGTTGTTATTGTTTCTGTTGTTGTTGGTATTTCTATTCACAATATTATTATTATCATCATCATTATCATTGTTACTACCTTGATGGAGGCAATGGCGTAATGTGGTGGTGGGAGGCCAATTGTATACAACTTAGGATCCATGGGCTCAGCCTTGCATTCTATTACCTTGCTCTTCTCCCCGCGTCTCTTTCTTACCGCCAAAGTGATGAGGACTAGAGATAAACACGAAATGAGCAAGATGATGGAAGCTACAAGGATGACAATCCACAAGGGGGCGCCAGGGATGAAAGAATCTGATGTCACGGGCTCTACAGAATGATGCCCCTTGTCCGTCTGTTGGGAAGAGATGAAGAGATAGAATTGAAACACATTAAAGAGCAATGATAACAATAATAATAGCTTTTTGATCAATGTCTTGAAATTAAATGTTAAAGGTCCAAAAAAATTGTCTCTTTATTCCTCTGCAGAATGTTGTTAAAATATATTGTTTTCTAAATAGAACAATCTTACAATGTTTTTCTGTGGCTTTGTGGTCTTTTGAAATGACATTTGACATGCAACCCGTCGCTAAAATTATTATCTATTTGTAATAAATCTACTGTACAGCTTCTTCTCCTTCCCCAGAAAGCATTCTTGAATTGAATTTTCGATGTTTCTGGACTGAAAAAACGTCTTGAATCGAAGAATTGTTAAAAAATACATCAATTTACAATACAGAAAATGTCTCCGTATCTCTTATACAGAGGATTGACTTAATAGAATGTCTGAGACAGAGTAGGGAGATAAGAGTCACTACTAACTATAATAATACTACTAATTAAAATAATAGGATTATCAATAGACTCCAACTGTTATGGTTTTGAAACTTTGTTCGCCATCGATCATGGAATGAACCGAAGAGAGGAAGTGGATAGATACATTAAAGAATCGACTGGGTCAGAAATAGATAAGCTTCTTGAAAACGCCGAGAACGAGAGGAATGGCGCAACTTGATAAATTCTGGAGGTCTAAAATATTGTGAATGAACCAAAGCCAGAAATATCAACAAAGAAAAATACAAGAAAAAAAAACAATCCCAAAAAGTTAGCCAGCTTCGACTGAAGACTACGTGGTGAACGAGTAAGATGGGTTTCATTCATCCAATGGATTTCTTGAGTGTTACAAACCTTGCTGGCAGCTTTGGATGGCGCTCTTTCAGTGACTGCTCCGCCTATTCTCGATGTTGTGAATTTGTCTGAACTCTTGGACGGTGGTTCTGTGGAGCAGGGATTGGGAAATATAGTTTTCGGTGCAATGCGTTGAAAAGCATAAAAATATTATAGAATGCGTAATATTCATCCCTTGTGTAGCCAATCTCACAACATTTTGGACAACGCAGAGGGCGCCAAAAGCAAGCCTATGCGCTGAAACCAAATTAAATTATATTCAGATTGACACTTAACTGTAAAACGACCTGGATTTGGTGGAAAAGTAGAGGGGAGCGTCTCTCCCCCTCTCTCTTTCTCTCTCTCTCTCCTCTCTCTTTCTCTCTCTCTCTCTCTCTCTCTCTCTCTCTCTCTCTTTCTTTCTCTCTCTCGCTTATATATATATATATATATATATATATATATATTATATTATATATATATATACATATATATATGTAAATATTATACCTTCTTTTATATTCTAATAATAAATGATGTAAAGTGCAAACTTATAGAACTTTGGAAAGCGGTATATTGTGTGAGTGATAAAAGTGCTGAATAATAAGAGGCATAAGTTGATGGTTAAAATCAGTCCAACTTTTTCTTTTGTTCCGTCTTCTACTTCTACTTCTTCTTCTTCTTCTTCTTCTTCTTCTTCTTCTTCTTCTTCTTCTTCTTCTTCTTCTTCTTCTTCTTCTTCTTCTTATTCTTCTTCTTCTTTTTCTTTCTTCTTTCTTCTTCTTCTTTTTCTTCCTTTTCTTCTTCCTTCCTCTTCTTCTTCTTCTTCTTCTTCTTCTTCTTCTTCTTCTTCTTCTTCTTCTTCTTCTTCTTCTTCTTCTTCTTCTTCTTCCTCGTTTCCTAAACTGGCCAACTTAGCTAAAGTGCTCTATGTACATTAAAATGTAGACTTACTGGAATGTCCAGAGGCATCGATATGCACACTATATGTTTGAATAGTGGTCTCTGATGGTGCCTCTCCCACAGGCATGTCAGTCTGTGTACGGATATTAATTCCTTGGGGGATCGTGGTCAGACTTGGGGAATTCCCTTGTGGCATTCCAGGAATTGAGGGGACGTGGGATCCTCTCTGCTGTTCTGATTGATAAAGAACTTTTAATATCTGATCGCAAACATAAAGTTTGGAAAAAGTAGGTATTAATCAATTAATAATATACATTATCTGGTGTACCACTATGTCTGTGTGTGTGTGTTTGTGTGTGTATGTGTGTGCGTGTGTGTGTTCAATTTGCTCCTTCAAAGCCTCGTCTATTCACTATCATACTCCAAGTATACAATTGTTTTCCTCATACAGTTTAAGTCACTTGTCAAGCGTTTATGTTGTACTAGCAATAGCATTAAATTTGCCTTTGTCAATAATTATAGGCAGGTGATTAATTCACACAATTGAACACAATCGCACCAGAATGCTAGAAGATGGCGTGCTGGATATATAAAGTACAGGAAAACTATCATCACTATCAAAGACAGAACAACGTGATGACAATGTAAAATGTATTCTGGACAAGGCGTCTGTAAAGATTGAATGAAATGTTGATAGTTCAACTCTTTGTTACCGTTTTAGACCGGAAGAGAGATGATTATCTTTTTTTCGAAAAATGATTATTGATAATAGTGATAATCATAAAATATCTACGCCTGTAAAAAAAAGTTATGTTAAGTAAAAAAGACTTACCAATCTTTATAATCTGTCCACACACCATGCCCATCATCTGTAAGACAGAGTCAATCATCTTTCTGGTCATATCCACGCTGGCACCCTGGCCACATGCCTGGTCCTGTCGCATAACACACTGACCAACACTCTCACTGTCACTGAGTATTGGATTGAAAATAATTGCCTTTTTTATGGTATTTCAAATTTGTGACTATTCGTTTCAAAACGTTATCAAGTTGAGAGGAAACTGAGACTTAAAATGAGAATTAAAACTGAACTTATAAAATATTATAGTTATTTTCGGATTCATTGGCTTGAGTCATTGACCAGGATTCGAAATAATATTTTAAAAATACCTCACATTACGAAAAGAGCTCACAATCTTTAAAAATTCCAACAATTGACATCGGCAGAAGTTGTTAAGTGTGATCCCCTAAATATATTTCCTATATTAATAAAATAGGTAGTATATTTACATTCATTGGCAGAAATCCAATTGTTTAATAGGGGAAAAAACAAAAATATAAACCAAAAAATGACACAGGACACGAAAGAAGGACTTGATATAGATCGAACTTGTTGTTTTAACAGCGAATGTCAAACCCGAGTAAAGTTTACTTGTTTTGAGAAGTCATGCTCTTTTGGGGGTGGCCCAAAAATAATCGATTGATAATGAATGAAATCTTGCTAATCTCATTTTTTCTTCTTCTGAATGCTTTGTAATTACTACTCAAGTAAAAATGAGTACTTGTCATGCATCCGTAATTTATCGTGAAAGAATAATCAAGATCATTAAGTTTCACGAACAAGTGATCACACTGTACGTATCAATGCCCTAACACTCAGAAAATGAAGTAAAAAAGGGTTTAAATGAAATAAAAAGTGATTTATAAATATATTACTATTGTTTTGCGCACCGAGATCACAACAGAATGCATGGAATCATTTTCCATTCCATTAATTGCGTGTTAGACGCCCGTTTTATAATAGTATCACTTTTGCAATATAATTCAAAGCTCTAAACAGACTAATAATTAACAACTGAGTCAACTGAAGAATTGTCTTGAGAGTCTATCACCTGAGCACAAAGTTGGAGTGAGACTTTTCGCTCAGGAGCACCCTCCAGTAAGTGACCAAGCCCAACTTTCCTTTATCCTGTTCTAGGCAAAACAAGGACCAACACGGTTATCGGAAGTAAGGGGAGGGGGGGGGGGGTGGCAGCTAAATAATTTTCGTTTTCAGATCTCAATGAGCGCAATGGTGACACAGTATCAGTATTATCTATCAATGACTAGTGACGTGCTTGACCAGCAAATAATATATGTGCATGAATGCCATTTGGTGCACATCAGAGTTGCCAGTTGCGCAGTGTTCTCTTCCTTTTGTTTTAGCTTGATAAGGTCAAGGTCAAATATCATTTTTTTTCATTAAAGTGTCTGTTACAAATAAGCGCACTCTTTTTACTCAATTTTATATACGCACGTTGCGTTGCGCTATAATCCAGAAAATGGAGGTCACTTACTCGCAAACTCCCTTCGCCTTGCTCATATACTGAGGATTCATAAACTGTTCCAGCGTGATGTCGTGGCCAGCGTCATTTATACACATTGTGATACGGGGTTCCAGAACGACACGGCACTCTGTCATCCTTTGGAGTTCTTCTTGACTGGGCATCTTGGGCATTTGACCCCCAGCAGCCATAGGACCTCCAGCACCCATGGGCATCCCTTGGAGCATCTGTCCATTCAGCGGGTTCATGCCTAGAGAAAGAAATTTCCATTATAATCAAAGTAACTGGGACCTAAGCCTGGTTTTCTTCAAAAATTGATGGAAGAAAGCATTAAATACGAGATTAAGTATAAACGGTTACAGAATGTTTTTCCCTGGAAATAAATGATGATGATGATGATGATGATGATGATGATGATGATGATGATGATGATGATGATGATGATGATAATGATGACGAAAAGTATTAAATATAGCATAGATACACATCACGTACAAACACATACGCACACACAGTAATGACTAGCTACCTTGTGGCATCATTTGTCCATTTATGCCGCCCATTGGCATTTGCTGGGCGTTGATTGGGCCGTTGTCAATCACCTGACTCATTCCCTGACCGGTCATTGGTCTATTGTCTTGGGTCAAAGATGGTCGGCTATCGTCTCCCCGACCAGCAGCTGGGAGCTCAACGGAGGTCATCTCTTTGTCTTTGAGGGATAAATAATAATGTTTTTAAAAATACACATTTAAAACAGTTTTCATACTTTTGACTTAAAATTCAGTTTTCTTCGTGCAACCTACCAAGACATAATACCGGTTTGAGGCGAGAGGTAACAGCTGTTGGTTCGTTTGTACTTAACCGACGTACATATATTTGCAGATGTGATAACCGAACGCAATTATGGGCTTGATTTTTGCACTAATGTAAAAAGAAATACAATGCGTTGATTTGAGAGTATTTTCAGAGTATTTCCAATACAACAATGAGCCCATAACAAGATGGATTACAGACCTGCAAATAAGTGATTCTAAGTAATATAAACACATTCAGATCACGATTGTTCTGGCAATGTTCTTAAAATGAAAAGGAAAAGATTCCTTGTCATTTGTGTTCTTTCTTTAAAGTTTCAAGTCGGTAAAGGATGTTATAGAAAGAGATACATAAATAGTAGCCCTATTTCTCAAGTCAATAAGAAGCTGTTTTACGTCTTGTTGCTATTTATAAATTCTACCCCCCCCCCTTTTTTTTTTCCCCAAATTGCTTTAAGGACTAATTATTTAGTTTTGTTTCGAAACATTTCCGTTTTTACATCATTGATTATTCATCAAGCGTGACATTTTTTCTATATAGATTAACAAATGATGAAGTGGAATTTTCAATTTATTGAACAAGGACAGATAATGTGGACGTTTCAGATTTCCCCTTTATCAACAAAATTTGATGAATGAAGCAAAAAGGACGAATGAGACATGTCAGAATGAGACATGAGCCTCCAAATAAAGCATGCTGTTTCAAGACTTGTTAAGATTATTAAGTTTAACTAATTTTAGTAACAGCACGATAAGAATTTTTAACTAAAGTCGAAGGATATGCTAATTCTTTTTTTTTTTTAAATGTTTTTATTTCGTGAATGGCGTGGTTATCAAATTTGAAAAAAAATATTTGTTTTTAATAAACGCAAGCAATTACAGCAAATGTAGGTAGAGTCAGAGAGCGAAAGATTTGTGAAAGTGAGAGGTATGTATGATATAAGAATCCCAAAAAGTGTAAAGAAAAATAGAAGAAAAAACAGAAAGAAAAATACAAGTACAACATCATCACTAAATAATCGGGCTGCTTCAAAGGGCCAAGCATGTGATTTTTTTTAATTTAAAAAAAATGTTGATGCTTTTGTGTCTTTCCTTCTTGACTGGCTTTACTTCCTACACACCTTTTCAATTTTTTACATGAAGTCAAAGAAGTCTCAGGTTTAAAACCCTATTGATAACATGAGGACCGATTAGATCGTTGGTTCCAGTTAAAATGAAAAAAATAGGATTTTGTGAAAGTTTGGCAGCATAAACAAATAATATTACCTTACCTGTCATTTGATTGGTTCCATCCATAGCACCAGAAGCCTGGTCTGATTGATAAGAGGGGAGGTTGTTGTTGACAACGTCCGTATAAATAGGAGAATTAAACGGATTATGATGATGATGATGATGATGATGATGATGATGATGATGATGATGATGATGATGAGGACGACGACGACGACGACGACGACGATGATGATGATGATGATGATGATGATGATGATGATGATGATGATGATGATGATGATGATGATGATGTTTATAATGTCTATCTCCGATACCTACCCATCGTGGTTGGATTCTGTGGGTAGTCTACATCCGTCATAGGCGGTTCTCTAATCAGGACTCTTCTGTGTTAGGCAATGGGATAGAAAGTACATGGCGTTCTAAAACATATTGAAAAACATAAGTATCAAGAATGACTTCAACAAGTGATGTGAGTTAGTTTTGCGGTGTATGTCATGTAACAAAATAAAGCGAAGTTGAGTGAGTTCGCTAATCTGATGGGCGAAAACGATCGCAAAATTTTGACCAGTCGTTGATTCCTATCTAGGTAAGATATAATTTAGTTATAATTACTGCAGTCAACACAAGTGAGCATGAATACTGGATTTTGTATGAGTGGTTGTTAAAACGGGTTGCTTAACAGGCGAAAACAAAATCTGGTACCATATTGGAATGTGAGTAAAGAACCTTTTTTGAAACACCTTTAATTTTTTTTTAGATCTGAAACCTTTTTAAAGGACTCAAATTTGCGCCGTTCAAAATGGGACTCGAACCAGGGATCTGCAAGGCGAGTGTCATATTACAGGAATATATAGCCGCATATTTCACGTGAAACACCTAAAGGTTTTGAAATAATGTGTTTTAAGCAGGAATAATTATTTTATTACAGAGATTGGCAACAAAATATAAAACGGCTACATTGAAGATACACTTAAAGTTCAGAATAGCTTTTATGAATGTACTTTTTTTCAAAGGACGGATCAAATAAGTGTTGGCGGATTCTACAAAACAAAACGAAACAATAAGAATACTTGAACTGTTATTTCTGTCATATCTATTCTTTATCCAATGTGATACGCCTTTATTGTTTGCATTGTTATAAAGAACCTACAAAAGCAAGAAAATGTGTTTTGCTATATTTATTTGTACTTGGACAGATAATTTATGTTGGTTCGAAAACATACTTTAATCCTGGTTACGGCATTTATTATTTTCTATGTAGCGGCATTGAATAGCCAAAAAAAAAAAAGAATGTGAAAAGCTATTTTGTGTTCCAAATCGGGATCCTTTCTGTAGAAAATGAATTAAAATGTGTTATTTGTAATGAAAGAAGCAATTTTCATCGCCAGTTGAGGGAAAAAACGGCTTTTAAAAAATCTATTTTTAGAGGCTGCTTTCCAAGATTGGGTACCTCAAATGCAAAGTCCACTTAAATTCAAAATAAATCGTTGAAAGTCCAAAATATCTTCATATTTCGTTAAAAATAAAGTTTAGTACACAAACAGGGTAACAAACTGTTTGTTTTTTTTACTTTAAATCATTCATACTCGAGCTCGTCGCATGGCCTGGTTTAAAACTGATTTCGAACACGAAAAAATAAACCCGAAGAATTTTTAAAGAACTGGGCAAAAAAATAAGGTAACTCAATTATTATAGGAATAAAGATGTAATATTTCATGTAAAAACGTCTTTTTTCTGATCCAATATGTTTTTAAAACGCATATGATAACCCATGATGACTTTGAAAACTATATTTCAAACCATCAACCGAGACAAAAAACCGAAAAGCAGCCGATAGCTCCGTTTTAAAGATGTTTTAATTAACAAAAAGCTGTTAAGTTTGTGTTGAAATTGGCAAACAATGATTAAATAACAAGAAAATGAATATTAAATCTATCACAGAAGTTATGAGTTTCATTAAATTAATACAAAAATAGAGATTTTCATACAAGAAACAATTCTAACTCCACAGATGATAATAATAATATCAATAATAATAATAATAATAATAATAATAATAATAATAATAATAATAATAATAATAATAATAATAATAATAATAATATATAAATAATAATAATAATAATAATAATAATAATAATAATAAATAATAAATATAATAATAATAATAATAAAAATAATAATAATAATAATAATAATAATAATAATAGAAGAAGAAGAAGAGAAGAAGAAGAAGAGAAGAAGAAAGAAGAAGAAGAAGAAGAAGAAGAAAGAAGAAGAAGAAGAAGAAGAAGAAGAAGAAGAAGAAGAAGAGAAGAAGAAGAAGAAGAGGAGGAGGAGGAGGAGGAGGAGGAGGAGGAGGAGGAGGAGGAGGAGGAGGAGAGAGGAGAGGAGGAAGAAGAGAGAAGGTGAAGAAGAAGAAGAAGAAGAAGAAGAAGAAGAAGAAGAAGAAGAAGAAGAAGAAGAAGAAGAAGAAGAAGAAGAAGAAGAAGAAGAAGATATATAAGATTGCATTCTCTTCCAGAATACCTGTTGATTTGGGGAACCATGTTAGGTCGCATCAGACCTCCTCTTCCGCTGGCTTGAGCAGCTGCCATTCGCCTTTGAATGTTTTGCATGTACTAGGGACAAAATCAACAGAACAGATCACTAATTAAAAAACGTTTTAATCATTTCACTTTCAATGCATTTTAGCAATTGGGGTCAAATATTGCTTTCTTCATGCTTCTGAAACAATGCAAATAGGGTCAAACATGATCTTTTAATATAACACAATCACAGTTACATTATGCTCAATCGACATCCCAATCAAGCAGCAAGGAACTGATCTTACATTCTATATAGAGAAGTGGTTGAAGGGATCATAACCACACAGTCGTCCGCATGAACAACTATGGCAGTTAGTGCTAAGCTTACACAATCTACTCGATATTACCATCGACGATATGCGTTTGAGTATAATGCTCAAATATTATACACCCCTGATCAGTCACATAAATCTAAGTGTCATATTTCACATGTATAATCTGATTGACTGAATCTAGGCTAGTGAGAAATAATCACACAAACAGTAACTAAGATAATAGTGATATAAACTTGCCTCCTGTCTATTGTTTGTAAACAACCGGCTATATTTGTCCGAGCGGGCTTGAGAGTGTGTCACAAATCTCGTGTTTGGATTGATCAAAAATCTACTGGCTAATTAACTCTTCTATTAAGCTACCTCACTAACTTACACAATCCTTCACTACCTATAGCTGTTGACAAAGGCATATCTAATAATATTGTTATGCATTTTTAATAACTATATCTTACAAATCTGTTAATATTATACCTGTTTGAATGCCAACGCTATCAGCTTGTCACGCCCAACTGCCATGGATGGACCGCCCATCATAGCTTGACCACCCCCATTTCCTCTCTGTCTGTCCCAGGGATCCATATCCCAAGGTGTCCTCGCCTGAGGAACGTTCATTCCTGAAACGTGGTCAAACGTGGTAATAATGATTCAAATACAGCATCCAGATAGGTACGAATAAAGTTACAAATCGTCTCTGATATTCCTATACATGTTGCAGCTGTAAGTGTATTTCTCATTTTAAAACGTGGGCTTTTATTTAGAGCAATATCACTACTAGTATTCAAAGCGCTTTGCGGGAGGCCCCGAGCCAACAAGACTTGACATGTATGAGATATGACTTCTGTAAAGCAATGTTACTTTTTTTGGACATGAAAATGCTTTTAACTTCCCAGTACTCATTTTGCACCTGAATATGGTGCAACTGCGCGTGAAGAGCCATTATCACAGGCTCAACATTGCATCACCAACACCGGGATCAAACCAGTCTCCTGCAGATCAAATGTCGCGTGTTATACCATTCGAGCACAAATCAGCATATATTCCAAAACAATTCATTGGCATTATAGAAATTACCTATTTGCCCTCCCAGACTGGTGAAGAAAATGGAATAAATCAATCCACTGACTTGAATTTCTTTTGGAGTGAACATGAATCCAAATGATTGAAAGTTAAAATCATAAATAAGTTTAAAATAGAATGGTGCCATCCTCGTCAATAAATCATAGATAAACTCAACAAAAAAATAACCCAAAAAAAAAAACCCTCAAACAAAATGTACAACTGCAAAGAAACAAAAGAGCCCAAAAAGACAAAAGCAAAATAATTTTATTTAAAGGAAATATTCGAAATAATAAAAATCTAGTCCTGATACTTTCGTCTCTAAATGCAGTATCCACCATCGTAAATAATCCTGACATGATAACCTTTTGAGATGGCGGGTCACAAATAGAATACAGACATACAAACACACGAACACAGACAGAAACACACACATATTCTCTCTCTCTCTCTCTCTCTCTCTCTCTCTCTCTCTCTCTGATTCTCACACTAACGTCAATACAAACAGTATCCCACCAAATCGTTAAACATAGATATAACGTCAAGAAGCCTACGTTCTAACCCTTACACTATCCAGCTATTAAGTTTGTGTTTTAAATGATATTAGAGATTCAAATGCCATACCTTGATTCCCGGCCATGTAACCTCTGCCATAAGTTTGTACAGGTAGCAAAGGCTGGCCTGAAATGGGAAATGAATATAAAAGAGTGAAAGTTTATTGGATGATGCCAAATATGGTCACAGTGTTCCATATCCCATTTTTTATTTGGTAAGAAATAAAATTACAAAATGTGATCTTGAATAGGCACTGTGTCCGTCCCAATGAGTAGATCTTCAGCACCAGGAGGCCAGAGTTTACACCGGTTTATACATCGTGAAACGGACAAAATTCACTTGCTTGGTAGCATTGGGACAGGACGATAATCTATCGCAAACTAAATTTCCGCCAGATCTAACAGATTTAGCTACCCAATCACTGTTGAATGTACAGGGATCGGGGAAAAATCAACCGGGGTCGATCTCGTTTGCTTTGCTTAAGAAACCAGGGCTCTACCAATTTTTTCACCTTGCACTTTCAACATTAGAACCATATTGGGGCGGTGAGTCACAATATCAAAGTCCATGCACAAATCATGTTCTAATTTCATATAACTATTGGAGAATTTGCAATATTTACCGGGAAGTAAAGGCTATTAAGAAAAGGTTTTCATCAATTTAACCATTATACTTCTGTATAGTGGAAATTTACATGTATCGTTTGAGCCATCAATGATCAAAATCGTTCAGGTAATAAAGTCTGTAGATGCGCGCAAAATAATCTGCCCTCAGGGCGATTCCCAACGTCAAAGATGACCCATCATTATGCCCTAGCAGATTTTATGATTAATCATTTGAGTCAACGCGTGATAAAATTACCCCTTATTTCGAAAGAGTTTGCAAGTTAGTCGTATATCAATCTGTAAGACATAGTTTTATTATTTTTAGATTTGCAGTAGCGATGTGCTCGTTGGGGAAAAAATCTAACATTGGCAGTGAAAATGTTTATCCCCCGACCCTGTTTTAAAAAAAACAGAAAAGAGGAAGCGTGCATTATTGTAAGCATTAATGGTGCCTATAACTGTCAGAATCAGCATCCAAAGAATCATACTTCGATGCCTTCATTGGCTTTCGGTCCAAGAAATGATGAGATGATTGTCTCTCTTTGCTTCAACTCTTTAAATACCAGACCACCTTCTTGTACTTAAAAGAACATATTGTCGCACACACCCCAATTCGGCAGCTCAAATCTCAAATAATCATGCTCTGCCCAAAACCAATCTTAAACTCATGGTGATCGGGGTATCTCCGAAATAGGACCATCCTTATGGAACATACCCTCCTTGGCATTGTCATTAGGATCTCTAAGTGACTCGACGCATGTTTGAAATAAATTTATTAGTCTTAATTTGATGAATCATAGATTATCCAGTGTGGGTTTAATTTCAGCATTATTTATCAATAATAAAAAATGTGTTTTATGCGTGTTGTGAGCATGTGTATGTGTGTGCGGGCGCGCGCACGTGTGTGTTTGTGTGTGTAACTCAAAGACAGAGTAAAATAAGTAGATAGATAATAAATAGATAGATAGATAATTACAGAGAGATAGAAAGAGAGAGATAGATAGATAGATAGATAGATAGAGAGAGAGAGAGAGAGAGAGAGAGAGAGGGAGAGAGAAAGAGAGAGAGAGAGAGAGAGAGCGGTGTGTTTTCATGTGTGTATATGTATTTATGTTTATGTGCCAAACTTTTAGTCAAGATGGGATGCAGCTCTTAAAATTTTTATAATGTTTTATCTAATTTTGTAAAGCACTTTGGAGCCTTAACAAAAGGGACTATTATTATTAGTAGTGCCGCGCTGAGGACCGGTTTTTGGGACCGGTCCCACGGTCCTTTAGCTGAGAACCGGGGACCATCCCAAAGTGGAGAACCGTTGGCGGTCCTTACTTCTTATAACCTTTCAACGGTCCCAGCGATTTTCGCGCCATACTACTGCACCAGCGATTCTTTGCCTCTGATCTTTTGCCTATCTTCCACAAATCACCACCCATCCCACTTAATTAATCGCACCCACCCCCTTTGCTGTACACTAAACGACACAGACGACCATCTCCCTCCACTCCGCAAACCGTCCTTTCGTGTGTGAGATGGGGGGAACAGGAGGCGCACGCCTTGGACGATTCCATTATACGGGTAAATTTCAAAATTTACTACACCACAATGATCGCAATGACAATGATCTATGATGAAGGCATGACCCCTCTTCTCTAATGGGTTATTGTTTGAAATGAATGTGACTACTAAACATGTGTGTGTGGGTGTTGTGTGTGTGTGTGTGTTCGTGTGTTTCGAACCTAGTAAGTCCGATTTTTTGTCTTCTTTTGTCTATCTCTTGTCACCACTCCTTTCTATCGCATTGTTGTCATTTAGAATAATACAATAATATTAAAATTTCGTTTTGTGTTTTAACTAATCAAATAATATGAGTTTCACATATTATATCTTCCTTCCGTCTGTATTTTTAAAAAGGCCAATAGAATATTTGGGGGCCCCGATAGCTCAGTTGATAGAGCAATCTTTATACGCAAAGGCCAGAGATCGATCCTGGGTGCAGTCGAGCTTTTTTTTTCTCTGAACTCCCTGTCTACTCAGCAGTGAATGGGTAGCTGGGTTTATTAGATCAGGCGAAAAGTACTTTGGATAGACTAGCGTCCTATCCAAAGGTAGAAATAATTTTTTAAAAATTAAAATCAAAAAATAAATTGAGCTTTTATATAGCGCAATATCCACTCTATGTGCTTAAAGCGCTTTACAATGGGTCTCTGACTAATAGCAACACGTAGCATGTAGAACGAGACATGACGCCTGTTAGGCGATGTTACACTTTTTTTTTCCGACAGAGACAATACTGTTGACGACAAGGTACTCATTTTGCACCTGATTACGGTGATAGGATGTGAGTAAAGAGTCTTTCAAGAACTCAACTAGGCGCAGAGCGAGGCTCGAACCCAGGACATTCCGATCCGAAAGCTAGTGTCATAACACAAGACCACATAGCCGCACAAAAATAGAAAAAAGGAAAAGAGACGAAAAAAAAACAACCAAAAAACAAGATAAATCAAAACAAACTCTTCCCGTACTTTTGGTCAAGCATGCCACAGACACAAAATATTAACAATCCCTTTTCCCTAACACTAGCATTGACCTGACCCGCTATATCAATCTTCGCAGACACGCACACACACGCGCACACACACACACACACACACACATGCTTAATGGATAGTGTTATAGCGCTATTTTCATGTTTTGAGGTAATAAGCCTTCTCCGCTCTCACTTTCACTTAGCGGTTCTACAACCATCTGCTGCAGGCACGGTCCCAACAAAGCCTTGTGATTGGCCAATGTTGAAAAAGAACCGGTTCTTTTAGGGTCCCAAGTCCCACGAGCCTTGTGAATGGCAATGTCGAAAAAGAACCGGTTCTTGGAACCGGTCCTTGCAGTTCTCATTTCCCAGGGACCGTAGAACCGGCGGTCCTAAACATGCTTGGGACCGCTCCGCACTAATTATTAGTGTTACTATTATCATTATCATCATCATCATTATTATCATTATCATCATCATCATCATCATTATTATTTTTGTATTGTCATTGATTGATAAAGTGATTTATCGATTGATTGAATGAGTGACAAAACAATCCCCTACCATACGGACTAACAGGTGCTGGCATCCCACGTCCTTGTAGATGGTTGATCATTGACATCATTTGGGGGTTGACCAAGGGCTTGGAAGAACTGCGATTGGAATAAAGACTGTAGTTATACATTATCGGATCATGGAATGTTACAAGTTATGGTGTTGGTGATATAGTTCAATTTGAATGGAAAACATGTTGGCTTTTGTTGATGTTGGAGTAAATGATATATGATGATGATGATGATGATGATGATGATGATGATGATGATGATGATGATGATGATGATGATGATGATGATGACGATGAGTATTTTCTAATTAATAAATGAAATGTGTCGAAGTAATTAATGCTCGTCATAAAACAATGATATAAATCTACACTAACCTGTATGGATTAGTCCTGATGTCTTTTGTTTTAAATATAGGTGCCATCATCATTGGTGGTATACGACCTCCTATTTGGATATAATGTGTAAAGAAAACAAATCTTGACGTCGTGGTTTAACAGGAATATCTCAATGATAATGTCCAATATATTGTTACTAATATTTTAAGTACTAACGAAAGATGAAAATGGAGAGGATTCGGATGGGAACAATACAGACAATGGACGTTTCGGGTACAAACCCTTTATCAGCACAACAATAAACAAATTAGCGTGGAAAACATAATTCAATTAAATTTTTCTACCGTTCTATACTATTTTCAGGGTATTTAAGGAACCTTTGGTCCATTTTAAAGCCCTGTTACTGATTTGATATAATATGACATGATAATGACAGTCTTTAAAAGTAGTCTTTAAAATGTGAGCTTTTATTTGTTCGGCACAACGTCCACTAATTGTGCTGAAATCGCTTTACAATGGATCTCAAGCTAACAGCAACAATAAAAATGAAGGACTAGACATGATACCTGTGACGCACTCTTAATTTTCTTTTCAACCGAGACATCGCTGTCACTGTCATGAGGTCAATTAACGCCTGTTTATTATAAGAGGGGGGCAAAGTGGCCGAGTGGTTAAGGCATTGCACTGTGATTCGGAAGGTTCGAGCCCTGCTTCAGGCACTTTCGGGTTGTTTTTTTCCTTGAGCAAGATTATTAACCCCCAACATGGGTGATTCCTGTTGACATCAGACATCCTGTTTGATGGATTATCTATATTCCTTCATGGAAGGCCTAGTAACGGGCTCTTATGGTGCCGATGCGAAAGGGCGTTTCTTTTTTAAATTTTTGTTAGTGTAAGAGGATGTCAGTAAAGAGCCCTCTCCAAGAATTCAACCTTTTGCAGCCCAGATCGGGACTCGAAACATTGGACCTACGACAGTTCAGGAGTCAAATTTCATACCACAATACCGACACAAAGCCTGAGGCTAGGATCAGAGAATCATTTTTGTTGCGTCCAGGACCGATGCCAACCACTTTCTGTCAGGCTTCTACCATTTGGAGCTAATGGAACCCCTAAAAAGTAGTAAGAAGTTAAGTAAAAAAAAAAAAGAAAAGAAACAGCCAGAGCCATTAGGCTCACGGAACCGAAGTTTTTTCCAGTTTCTATAGCGTGAAACGGACAATAGCAATTGGATTTGATGCTAGTCTTTTGCAAAGTACTTTTCATCAGATCTAACAGACCCGGCTTCCCAATCACGTGCAAGTTGGGTAGGGGTAAACAAAAAAAAATCGACTTCATCTGAGATCGATTTCGTTCACTTTGTTTTTAAAGCGAGTGCTCTACCAACTATTGGAACACCAAGAAGGTGAAAAGATTTTTTTTTTCTGAACCTATGTCCTTTCCAAAGATTCTACTGTCCAGTAATTGGGTATATTGATATATCAGATTTACCCGATAGTACTTTGCAACAGAATAACATACCATCCATGGAGTTACAAGTCATTCAACACTACAGAAATCGGATTATCTCCCCCTTATAGCTCTGAAATACAAGTTGCACTTTTTAGATGAACTTCGATCCACTAGAGTGGTGAAAAAAAAATAACGGCAGCAAGATAAAGATCAAAGACGCATTGATTAATTCTGTTCGCCCTTATTCCCTCCCTTTTTTCTCAAAACTATGTTCGACAGAAATTTTAGACATATTGATCATTAATGCCAAATTCCACATTATATCATATGAAACGAAGATATAATAATAATAATAATAATAATAATAATAATAATAATAATAATAATAATAATAATAATAATAATAATAATAATAATAATAATATAATAATAATAATAATAATAATAATAATAATAATAATAATAATAATAATAATAATAATAATAATAATAATAATAATAATAATAATAATAATAATAATAATACTTTATTCATCCATAGGAAATTTGGACATGGACAGACACTGGGGTAAAGAAAGGTTTATATTTAATATTTAACATTTAAGTATGTTAAATATATAAAGCCATGACGGTTCATATAATTATATCAGTCAATGATGATCCGTCTTGCCAACTCGTATCACCGTGTTATATGAGTTGCTTGCACGAAAAGGACTAGATATCTCCACCAATATATATATATATATATATATATATATATATATATATATATATATATATATATATATATTGTATTTTAAATACACAGAAACTCTCAAATAGTTAACAAATATGAATTCATCAGCATTAAAGAGAAAATGCATAACAGCGATTTCGAACTCGTTTTGGGTACAAAATTACTAAATCTGTTTTCAGAAAATAGAGTGAATAAAATATTTATACGAAACATGAAATCCAGAAAGATTGAAGTTACTGTGGTTACGGTACATACAGTACATACACGCATGATTGAAATGAACATTATAGAAATTACTCTATATTCTCTTTTCTTTCAATACTCTTCCAATCTACAGATTTTAGCAGCAATTTACTTTAGAAACATTATAATGTCGTCACTTTACCTTGTTGCTTGAGATACAAGTTCAAAAGCATCGCCATCTTCATTCTCAAGGCCTTGTCTGATGGCGTTTGTTGCGCTATTGGATCAGAAAGAATAAAAATGATTGTAAATATAAGATATTTAGATTGGAATCAGTCTAATAATCTAAGTAAAATACATTAGATTTTGATATATATAATTAACGAATGGGAGAATTGCGATGTCGCTAATAAAAAGAGAAATACAGTTGACACTTTAATACAGCTTAGAGGATTAACACTAGGTTCGATCTGTGTTTTAGAAATGGTAAAGAGCCAATACACAGTGTTTTCTGCACTTGCTCAAAATAGACAGTACAACAAGTAAAAAGACAATAAACAAAACAAAACAAAAAAGACACACGGTAAAGGCATTGCATTTTTTTCATACTTTAAAGAAATATAAAACTTTCTTTACCCCAGTGTTTGTTCATGGAAGTGATCAAATGGTCGTTGGGAGACAGCAGAGGTCCTTTGGTCATGGGACGGCCAACAAATGCAACAGGGGACTGATTATTAGACATCATCTGAAAAATACCAATTGTATAATCGTATTTTAAGTGACTAATTAGACATCTCTTAAACTATATTGACTTAATATAGTTGAAACTCAAAATTAAAATGTGAAAATTTACATAGCGCAAAATCCACTGGATCTACTCAAAGCGCTTTAAAAGGGTCCCAAGCTTAAAGAAACGTTTAAGATGAAGGGCGAGACATGACATCTGAGGTGTTATTACATTTTGTTAATGGACAGAGACAACGCGTTTACCTGTCAAATACTTATTTTACAAATGAGCCTTTTCCAAGGACTCAAATTTACAAATCCATAGAAGGACTCGAATAACGAATTAATGGTAAGACGCGCATCTATTTTACCATATGAAAAGACACGAAAATCTGGAAAGGGAAGTAATGTATGGTAAACCTGAATGAGATGAGATCGAGGGAAATACCGCGACGCCAATGGAAGGAATACGTTAATTAATGCTGACTTTGTAAATTCACAGTTAGATGCTTCCCATAAAAATAAATAGCAACGACCACCTAAAGAAAGTCAACGGTGAGATACATACTTCAGTACAAGCATAGGATTATTTATTACCTTAAAAACAATAATCGACAACTAACTTTTCACTTTCTTGTTGGCGGTTGTCGCTTGGTAGTTCGTAAAGTGAATTCTGAGGTAGTAGAGAGCTCACGGCTGTAATATACGGACGCAGGTCGACTTGCACTTAACAAGAAACAATACAACAGAACCATGTGGGCGGCTACAATATGAGAACTCACTCTAAGACATACATCGGAAGTGTAAGATAACGTAGAAAAACATGATATGATATAAAAAGTGCATTTATTTGCAAAATAAATTAGCACTCTGTGCATTGGTTATGTTGGTTTAACGCTAAAGAAACTGGTGTAGATTACGGCTACACATTTCCCTTGTGGTTCTGAAAGACTCCTTTTTGGTTAGATGCGAGGACAGTGGTTGACTGCATATCTATTGAAAAGAAGAAGCAGCAATATCAAGTACGAAAATGAAACAATGCGTTTAGTCATTGTGCGGCAAACAACCTTTCTTGGCAAAAAAGAAACTCTCAATCCTGGGACATTTGAAGGTCTCGGGTTTGAGAGTTTTTGCTAAGATGAGAATCTTTTAAATCGATCGATATTTGAAGGACGAGCTTCCTGGTGAATTCTTTGAATACTAGTTAACGAGAATACGGCAGTTAACTGGTCATTCTTTCAAACGATTTATCCACCTGACCAACCTTTTCTTTCCACATTTGTGCTTGTTTGACAGCCTGTCTGAGGACATCAGCTGTTGAAGGGACTCCTCTCCCGTAAGGAATGACGGGGCCTGATGGGAATGATGACGTCATCATGGTTGGATTTTGACACCAGACACCTTGGTATTCAGATGGGCAGATGCAAACCTGGGGTATCATACAGAAAAAAGACTATATGAAAATGTCACCACGCCAAATATATTTCGCACATTTAAGACGGACTCGAGACTACACATCTTTTTCTTTCTTGAAAATGATACTTAGCTAATATAGCTGACTTTTTGAATGACTCCTGGATCAGTCTTGATCTAGGTTTTTTCGGGATAAAACCTATGGGCTATTATCATTATTTATTAATTTAGTCCTTTTATTATTTACATACCGCTTTACAATCAACTTTGTATAAAGGATTTTTTTTTCAGAAACAGAGGGTGTCTTTACACAAAATATATAGTATAATCGAATTGATTTTATACGTTATCGTACCTGAATTCCTCCGCGAGGCACGAGAACACCTCCATTCATACAAGGACTTGTTCTGGAAGCAGACTGTGCCATAGCCATCTGTAAACCTCGCTGTTGGTCTGGAAGGGACAGAATTTTAAAAAATGTAATCCCAATCAAACAATCTTTCAATCAGCCAACCATTTCAACAGTTGATTATTCACTCCATTAAGCAACCAATGATTCATTCGTGTCATCAATCAACCAATCAATCCAGCAATCAATCCATCAAGCAATCAATCAATCAATACCTAAATTAATCAATTCGACAAAAAAAAGATATATAAATATATTAATCAATTACTGTGCTAATCAATTAATCATTAAAAACAACAAACTATGAAGTATATCAGCATATATGTACAGCGATAATTATTTCAACCAATCAATCAACAAGTAACTTTAAGAATCAAATGACAACTTCATTATGCAATCAATCAATCAGTAATCACTTAATAATCAAATCAATCAAAAAATAATAAATCAATCACTAAATGAATCCTTAGTCAAATCCATGTTTGTTAGGGTTTGTTTGTTGTTTTTGTTTTTGTGTTGTTTTTTTTACGAGGAAGATACAACGACACGATAAAATGAAAAGACTGTAAAGTGTAAAACCAAGAAATAGAACAAAATATCAACTGACTATGATAGCAGGCAGTATCCCATGGACAACAGACGGGCACCCTCTGGTAGAATGTCTCTGGCATCATGATGGTTTTCATTCGTACTTCCCAGCCCTCTCTGTGGCAATTGGAAAAACAAATGGCAAGGATGTCATTTTCAATACTAAGCAGCTAAAAGCTATGGAGTGTAAAAGTATTGTGCAAAAAATGAATATTATAAGAGTTACAACCCCCCCCCCCCCCCCCCCCCCCCTAAGACAACTTAACTCTCTCGGGGTTAAATCCGTTCGTCAGCCACCAACTGAACATTTACACTAGTATTACAACACGTAAACTTAGAGACGGGAGAAAAGTTTTGTCAGGATTATTGTCATTGCTATATTAATCTTTTCCAATACTTTTACAGGATTGTCATCCTGATTTATGTTTTGAAAAATTATTCTATCAGTGACATGCTAGTTCAATAAATCAAGCGCATTGAATTATCGTGGATTGCCATTCATCCTTTGTTTTATTTTTGCTAGAAATTCTTCACTTGAAGTACATATGAATCACTTTAATCTTCGACATACTAAATATTCTTAAAACTTGAGAATTCTTCGACTTCGTGAATACTAGACATCGCTGAAGTCTCAGGTTTAGGAATTTTCTCATTTTTACCATCCCGCCATTACCACTATAATCACCATCCCACAATCATCAACCCACCACCAATACAAGCACCATTCCACCATCAACACAGTTACACCGAGCAACAGCATCAGCAACGACGACGATGATAGCATCGAGTACAAATGTAACAAAAACAACAGCAATATTACTATTTCTAATACCAAAAACTACTACTACTACTACTACTACTACTAATACTACTACTACTACTACTACTACTACTACTACTACTACTACTACTACTCTCTTCTTCTTCTTTCTTCTTCTTCTTTTATCTCTACTACTACTACTACTACTACTACTACTACTACTACTACTACTACTACTACTACTACTACTACTACTACTACTACTACTACTTCTACTACTACTACTACTACTACTACTACTATTACTACTACTACTACTACTACTACTACTACTACTACTACACTCACGCTTCCATCATATCAATGGTCTTGTCATCCAACGAAGACAGATAATCCGGAACTGCAGCTGTCTGCCCAGACACGCTATTGTACAGCACTGGAACTTTAAGACTTTGAGTCCGTGTCTTCCTTGCCAGGCCATAACACTTGGCCACATCTTTGTGGCTGGAGGATGAGGAGGGGGAGGATAGGAACTGTGAGGGCCGGATCTGGTTTGGGAGGCTGGATAGATGGATGGATAGAAACGATGTATTGAAATGATGAAGATAATGCATGAGATGCAGCGGTTCTCATGCCGTCCCCGTGCCGGTGCCGGGTCCGCGAAAAAAAAAAAAATCCCTGCCATCAAAGAAAAGGTCAAGAAAAAAGGTATTGATTCTATTTTCAACAAGTTCATTCAATGTTTTTAAAAGGGACACAAGCGCATGTGAAATGAATAAAATAATAATAATAATAATAATAATAATAAATAATAATAATAATAATAATAATAATAATAATAATAATAATAATAATAGATCTTTATTGTTAGTTATTGCATTTTGACATTATTCCTTTTTATTTTTGTTGTTGCTATCCACCTGCCCGTTAAAATTTGTTTACATTAATTACCGGTCCATCATTGCATAAGGTTGAGCTGCAGACTGGGTCCGATGTGTTATTACTCTTTATTATAAATGCATTCGATATGAAGACATTACATTTACAATTTTACTCAGCCAAGATCATTTGTCTCTAGCAGATTACAACTCTGATACCAGACGATCAACAAGAGGTTTGGAACCATAGCCTACAGTCGAAAATCATGAGAAAAAAGGCTCACGCACGAGCTGGTTAAACCATCCGAGGTCAATTAAGTCCCGGGTTTGAGCAGTTTCGACAAGATGATGGTCATCTAATCGACCGATATTTGGAAAAACAGTTTTTTTTTTCTGGCCGAAGTCTTAAAAATGTGTTGGTTTTTTGGGTTTTTTTCAGAATACTTCAATATATATTATGTTCGGATAAAGCGAATGTTAAAAAGTAACAATAGACTTTAATTAATGATCAGAAATTATCGAAAGTTTAGGGTTTTGCAATGTATGAAATTAATGAATTGATATAAACATAACCCAACTTGTATATCCTTTTTACTATAAATTCAGTTTTATCACCTTTATCACCCAGACATAATACCGTTTGAGATGATTGGTCACCTATATATCTACGGAAGACAACATGAAAAGGTAGACAGAGCAGGAATAAAGGAATACAATAAAGACAGGTGACATTTAGTGTTTACAGGGCTGTCAGATGTCGACGTGCATGGCCAAATTGGCCGGATCAAGTTTCCATTATCATTACATTTTCAAAATTAGAATTAAAAAAAAAAAAAAACAATTTCTTTCAGTTCAATCAATTTTTGTTTATCAAAACCCGTGAGATTTCAAGGGGTCAGAGTTTTAGTGGTGCTTGGCCACTTGAGGAACTATTTGGCCATTGTTTGAAGTCGAAATTGGCCACGAAAAACTCTGGCTATCTAGCAGCCCTGGTTTTGTACCTTACCAACCCTCCCATCAGTCATTGCCGTGCATTAATATTACACTGTCACAACATTATGGATAGATAGCTTCAATCAATAGCGGGACGGAAGAAAAAAGATAATATGAGATACACTGCCTTACTCAGAATAATTTTCTTCACTTTGGCCAAAAAAAAAAAAAAGATTTCAAATATTCATCGATTTAAATAATCCTGAACAGGTTAAACAGCATCAAACCCGACGCTTCAAAGATGACTTCAAAAAGCGTCAGATTTTATCCGTTTGGAAATGTTGAGGGTCATTTTAAATGATCAAAATTTGAAGCAAAGGCCAAAATGAAAATTATTTCAGAAAACCAGATGGATGATGTCTTTATGTGACATTATGAGTTTAATATCATGCAAGAGTACCGATACAAAGCTATCCGGATCTTTTCCATGATAAAATCGGTAATTAAAAGCGTTTATTATTTCGATGGTCGGTGAATCAAACCTCTGAAGTCTTGATTTTCGCGATCGGCGGATCAAAACTCCGAAGTCTACATACGAACTTTGAGCACCATGTATTAGTTAATTTTGGGTGGATCAGAACTCTGATGTCACACGTAACATGTAGAACGAGACATGATGCCTGTTAGGCGATATTACAATTGTTTTCCCGACAGAGAAAACGCTGTTAACGGCCATGTACTCATTTTACACCTGTGTTCGGTGAGTAAAAAGCCGTTTCCAAGGACTCAACTATGCGCCGAGCGAGGCTCGAACTCAGTACCTTTTGATCCGAAAGCGAAGTGTCATAACACAAGACCACATAGCCACACAGAGGATCACACCGTTTTGAGACGATGAGTCACAGTTAGGAAAATCAATGTAATCTCTTGAACAAAGAAAATATTTATAATAGCATGTAATAACGTTAGAAGACAATAGAGGATAAACACTTATTGTAGTGAATTCAGGACCGAACTGTGACGGCAACTTGACCTGGTAGCCAGAGGGATGCTCTGCAATCAATGCCATCCACCACTTCAAACAGTTTGGTCACAAGTTCGAATCCCATCAATGAAAAATGTTTTTATAATCAATAAATATTAATAGATATGGAAATTTATATTGCGTATTACATTTCGACAGATCAAGCCAGTTCAATTAGCTTGACAAAGTTTTTATTCCCCCAGAATGCCGTATGGATCAATATTTACATTTCATACAGTGCCAGTCGCCTGTTAGGCGTCTTTTTTGTACAATCAATATTACAATATCCGTCACTATCTTTAGCCATGTATTCATTCACGATGAGATGGGTAATGTGTGTTCATTGCCCTACCCAAGGACCAGAATGTCCCATACTCACTGTCATATCTATCCGTATACCGACCATGCTTAACATCGCTTGATATTTGTGACAAGATGAGACACCGTATACTGCTTTCAAAACTAATCATTGTAAGCAAAAGCAGGAACTAATGCGTTTATAGTACAAATAGATGGAACAAAATTGAAGTCACTCAGCTCTTTGTCATTATTTTTAACCATCAAATTATGAGGCGAGCTCACTAAATTGTATTAATCAGACTATAAACGTTTACTGCTACACATAGTTTTGTGTGTTGGTACGTCTGGCGGATTTTGTGAGTTTTTCATAGCATCAATAAGGATGGTAGGTCGTCAGAAGTCAATATGAGGTCAAAAGGAGATGAAAGGAAGAAAGAACGAGGAAATGACACGTATGTCATAGATCAAGATAGACGACGGAACAAACACACTCAGATCGGTGTATGTGACAACAAATAATTGTGGGATTCATAATGTTCCCTTTGTATATTATTTCTACTGACTCATTGTTGTAATGGTTGTATTAACGGACAGATTGTTGGATTGTTCAGACACCCCCCTCCCCCCCTCTGTAAAAAAAAGCATGTTGAGAGCATTATACAATTTAGGAGAACGCACTGGACTTTGTCAGAACTAAAGGCCATCTATGTCCTGCAAAGTTCAAATAACTGAAAAAAAATTAAGCAATACAGTGTTGATATAATGTGGACTTGCATATATATAAGTAAATTAATCGTATTTAAAATTTAAGATTTCGTAATTCATAACTTTGCTGCCCAATTTTTCAAACGCCGTTATCATTTCTACTTTTAACACTATCTGCACATCTATTTACTTTTCACACTTAAAATGTATAACCCGTGACACCCCAAAACCAAAACAGCAATTATCAACTGATGTCATAGTACAGTTAATCCCTAGATAATAAAATAGGGTAAAATATGTTGTGTTCCGTAACATTAAAGATGAGAGAATGTCCGCTCACATGCAGTTGTGTATGAATGAATACTAAGGAATATATTTGACTCAGATCCCTCAGCTTCTTCTTATTAAAGAAAAAGATATATTTAAGCATCGCGATTCATCACTTTAAATCATTAGGGCGTTTTTAAAAATAAGTCAGCAAAATCGTGACGTCACTTCTTCTACTTTTCCGGTTCCAAAACCATTGAAAGTGTATATATAACCAGTTCTTCGGAGGACAAATAACAATAGGTTACATATTGAATCATTAGGTGGTATAACTATTTTACAGCATGATGTATAGGCATATTCTTAGGATTACGGGGCGTGAAAGAGCGACGATGAATGATCTTTATTGACGACAAGCATATACTATTTAGACTAGGAAATAAGATGGCATCAGTCTAAAACCAGAAGATCAATTACACAAGTTATATATTCAGTCCTCAAGAATGGTTTTACATTTCCAATGAGATTGAAACCATTTTACTTCACACATTTGTACTCGGTTGAACGGGGGGGGGGGGGGGTGATAACCTATTAGATTAAGTCATAAATTTATGATGAAAAAGAAATAGTAACTTCGTAGAGTTTCAATAAAGCAGAGAGATTCGGTGTGGTAGCAGAAACCAAACATTCAAAGTCAGACATCAAGGTCGGGTAAAATACCAAACTTGTACTTTGTCGTAGTCATTATCAGAGGAAAGATTAATCATACGTTAAATGCATCACTTCTACTAATCACATGCAAAACAGGAGGCATTCCTATGTCTACCTTTACAGTATCTGTATGATACATTTGTCTAAAGCAAGCAGATCTGTAGTTTATAAATTGAATCCAATGTCAGATTATCATGTTTAACAACTTGAGCCTTGTGAGCATTTTGTTTGAAGTTGACAGTAGACATTATATCACCGTGTTAAAGTCACTTCAAAACGAACTCTGTGGTGCGATAATCTGATAAAACACATTTCTCCAAGATTCGATTCGATAACGATGACCCCTAATCTGTCAGTATCGTCAAAAAGACTCGAACCCAACCTTTCCTACAGGAGGTCTCAGATTCTGGGCTTTTTGGCAGGTCAGTTGGGGGGGGGGGGGGCGGTGTCAACGTAATCGTTCGATGATTTAAATAGAACATTTTCTGGCCAAAATGAAAAGACAGAATGTGTTTTGTTAGTGGACGGCAGTGTCGTATAAACAAAAATTTCAAACGAGAATGTCAAGTTTAAAGACCAGGCCTTGGTCACGATTTTACCGCTATACGTATAAGTTTAATACTTTTTAAAAACTGTTCCTCGTTTCATATTCTGACCTTTACTGACTAAAAGCATTTTTTCCATTTCGTTAGAGTTTTTTCTTTCAAAAATTGATTAAATAATATCTTGGGTTTAAGAAGTTTTGAAAAGTTGAGAGTCATCTAAATTCATCGATTTTTGAAATAAAATATTTCTTGCCAAAAGGAAAAAAAAAGTATTTTGTCAATATATGAGAGTGGTTTACGTACATCAACAATAAATGTATTTAATCATTAAATCCTATAGCAGCGTGACTGAGTTTATTTCAAAACATAATTTCCCCCATTAATGACCTGCTTAGATTTGAAACAGATACCAACGGTTTCACTAAGAGATTAGAAAAGCCACCTAATGTTTTCGCTCTCTTCATAAAATCAGTTTGAATTTTTTAAATATCAAATTAAGAAAGCTTTTAAAGAACACATTTTCATGGATCCATGATTCTCAAAATATTTTATTATTTATTCCATCGAAATATCATATTGTAGCCGTCGCCTCTCGAGTCCTCATTGTACAAGCAATCTTTCAATATCCTTCACTACCTATAGCAAGGTACTTATGTACTTGACCTAGTTCGAGTTATAAATGTTTGTAAAGTGTTTTACTCAAGTACTACAAAGCGCCAAAGCAGGGACGGCTGGTAATAATGGGCAGGGTGGGCAAATACCAGCCTGTTTTTTCAAGTTTTATGCTGTAATACCATGTCCGAAATAATCTAATTTAAATTATATCATTTTAACAGTTAGTACTTAAACTTGATACTTCGTACTAAAATCAATTTGTGTGTATTTTTGATAGAATCACCATGCACCCCGAAATGCATAAACCAGGATACGCTCCTGTTCTTTTTATCACCCCCCCCCCACTCCACTCCGCCCACATCGTCATCTCATCGTCACGTCGCCTGACGCTGAACTCCGAGTTTGCTGTCTGGCCTCTCTAGTTCTAGGTCGGGCTAATTCAAATGAGCCCACCTTATAACCCAGTGAGCACTAAATAGAGATTTTGGCAAACGAACTTTTTCTTATTTATTGCCTTACTTGTGCTGGTACCATTGATGTAATGACATTGGGAATGTTCCAGTATTGAATTAAATTTATTAATTTACTAATATTATATCAAGTTAGTATTAACTTGTGTTGTTTTTATATTTTTAAATCAGTTTAAATTATTTCTTTTTTTTTTTCTCGTTTACTTTAGTGCTTTCATTTATTTAATTTTATTTTTTTTAAACAAATTATTTTTTTTTTTCAAATTCTTAAAGTAATTACCGCTGTATTTTTATTGTCAGACTAAATATTTTTGCAAAACAATGTATATTCTATTGTATTCCCTCTAATAAAACAAAACACTTTTATTCAAAAGTCACGACTAAATAAATATATAAATTACAACCACCATTTTGGTATTCTCAACAATTGAATTAGTATACGAGAAATACTCTTCTGAGAAAAGAGAGAGTTGAATTCTAACTAAGTTATAGAGGAAATAAATACGTTTAAAGGAAGGGTGGGCAGATTCCGTACTTGCCCGTCCTGAAGCTAATACATACATAAGATAGTTCGCGATGAAGAGGCGGGAAGCTAGGGGTTGGTTGGGTGAGGAGTAAAGACAACACTGTCGTTATTGTTATAGTCTAACGAATGCATGAGGAGAGATTGGTAACATTTTTTTGTCTTAATTGTATTGTATGAATTATTGGCGAAAGCCTAAGATTAAATAAACTTTGTTGTTGTTTGTCTTTTTTTTGACTATGGAACTGATACTTGTCATAGCAGACCTGCCTACTTGAAATAGGAAAATAAAAATCGTAGTTTTCAGGGTTAATATAATCGTAGATATTTTAACTACCCTTTAAAAAAATCACCGGAATTTCGTCTATTATAGATATCAAATTTTTAAAAAACGAGACAAACTGATTGGAAACGTAATAATGATGGTGGTGGTAGTAATGATGATGGTAATATTATTATTGTTATTATTATTATTATCATTATTATTTTTTTATATTATTATTATTATTATTATTATTATTATTATTATTATTATTATTATTATTATTATTATTATTATTATTATTATTTATTATTATTATTATATTGTTATTATTGTCATTATCATCATCATCATCATCATCATCTCATCATCATCATCATCATCATTATTATTATTATTATTATTATATTATTATTATTATTATTATTATTATTATTATTATTATTGTACGTATTGGTGGTTTTACGATTGTGGTATTTTTTGTGGTTATTTATGGTATCAATTTATTGTTTGGTTCCATTTACCATTTTTTTCCACCTTCATGTATGTTGTCATCAAATTGTATGATTTATTGGCGAAAGCCTAAGATTGAATAAACTTTGTAATATCGTATGGTAATCATCATTGTCGACGACATCGTCGTTGTCATCATAATCATCATCATCATTAACAAAAACAACAACAATATTAATGACAAGTACTACAATAGCAATAAAAACAATATCAACATCATCATATAATTTCCGTCATCGTCTCCACAACTATCATTCTAACCAACAGCACCACCAAAACCACTACTATAATTACATCCTCCCTCACCGTCTCCTCTTCTTCCTCCTCCTCCTCCTCCTCCACCACCACCACCGCTACCACTATTCCAACCACTACCACCACCGGCACAAATATTCTAACCACCAAGAGAGCAGTAGAAATGATGTAATTTGAGCTCTGAATGAAACTCGAGTCATATCGCTGTTGTTGCTTCTCGATGAAAACTTTAAAGTTACTATGTACTACTGAAACCAGTAACGTAACAGAAATATTAATATCGCCGTTGAGGGATTAAAGCATCTCTTTAATTTTTCGAGTGAACGAAATGGACTTGTATTGTCAAGGTGTTGTCGCATTATGTCTCGTCGCTTTATTTTTTTTTGTTGTATTCTCTTTCGTGATTCATTTTTGATTACGTTTGGAATAATTAAAATCTACTGGTATTGTCATTTCATTGTGAGTGTGATTATTTGTGGTTGAATTTTTTTTTTTTTTAAGGTGAAAAAAAAAATTTAAAAAAAAATTAAAAAAAAAAATAAATAAATAAAATATATATATATATATATATATATATATATATATATATATATAATATATATATATATATATATATATATATATATAATATATGACCGAATCATCTTTGCCCCACCACTATAAATAGGCTAGAACCGCCACTGCGCCAAAGTCATAGTTTTGAGATCATCATTACTTATACGCACACTTAACACGCTCAAAATTGCTTGACTTTGTTTCAAGACGAAACAAGATCATAGTGGTCTATTTCATGGTTCGAGTCCATCTTTTCATCTTGGGATGATCTCTGTCACCCCCTGTTACCGTCAACTAAACACTGAATGTGTCGTCGCTGGCTTGGTGCGGAAAGAAGGCTACTTTGAAACAGAGTGACAACCTATCAAATTAGCAATTGCTACTGTCTCTTTAACTCTATAGAAAACAGGATAAGGCTATAATATGGTTCTCTGAACAAAGACAATAAAAGCAGTTGCCTATCACGCGAAGCAATCAGTCTCACAAATACTAAGTAAAACTAAAAAGTTTTAACACAGACGATTGAGAAACGGCATCAGTTCGTCAGGCATCCCGATGCAATACCTTCATCAAAATATTGTGATAAATTCTCATAAACAGTGAGACTGACCTAATCGGCTGCCTAAAAGATTAGTTTTGTTTTCTTCTTGAGGATAAAGAATGTCTTTTCGTTCCCGCGGTGTTGTTATAATATCTGTAGGATTCTAAACCTGGCGCATGGCCTCAATCGAATCATGCTTAATTTTAAAGTGAGGTTTGTCTATACATTGAATAGCACTGTCGACTTTAATTCCTAGCAAAGCAATTTGATCATATTTCGTGCAAAAAATCGCAATATAAAATCTTACTTTTTGTTTGTTTCTCTCCCCCCCCCCCCCCCCCCCCCCCCGCACACACACACACACACACACACACACACACAAACACACTCTTGGTATTGAAATGATGTGCATTCGCTTTACACAAGAGATCTAGACTAATTGACACGGGGAGCTTAGCAAGAGATGCAACAAACCTGTAACACAGTCTCCATTATGGAAACTACTGTGTTGGGATGTCCTTCCAGTGTAAAGCCCATTGAAAGTTAACTGTCCTGCTCTTGAAAAACATGTATTTAAAAAAAACTTGTCAGAAAACTCGAATGATCCTTGTCTTTGCAAAAACTTTCAAACCTGGGACTTCACCTACCAATATTTGAAGAACGAGTTTTCTGGTAAAATATTTAAATATATATTTTTCCAATATACGGCAGTTAACTAGTTAATTAACACAACCATTTACCTCTTTACCCGTGTGAGAGAGTAGCTTGCCCTTTCCTACTTCACTATCCCTCCGTTCCTCTCTATCCTCAAAGACATCTTTCTGTCACAGCAGTCACCACCCCCCCCCCCCCCCCCCCCCCCCCGCCCTCCCTTTTTTTTTCGCCCTCGTCTTTGATCTCTTTGTCCTCTCATATCGTCGTCCACTCAATTTCTATTTATCCATCAGTATATATTTAATTTGGTCATTTTTATTTCCTATCGCTCCCCCCCCCCCCTCCCCCCCTTTTTTTTTTTCATGTTGTCTAACCCACTCATTCTCATATGAAATCATTTATTCTTACATAACATGTGTGCGCAAACATAAATAACTGATATTCATTGACATATTAAATCCAAGTGCACATAAGCACCTTATTGACTTTGAACAACAACATAGGATGACTTTTTGAACTTCTTGATGCTTTTGAAGGATATTTTTAGGCTTTTAATCGTAACATCCATTGGCTTTTTCCTTCACTTAACACCAGTTTTGCAATCAAAATCTTAACATGACATTCTATAAAGCAACAGATAGGTGGGAAAAAGCAAGAGGACTGTTCTAACATGGTAAAAATTGTACATAAAAAATCAATAGGTATGCTATCAAACTGAAATTGGGACCAATAAGATAAAGAGTAATTTTCCGAGGCAAAAGAAATATCATAATAACAATGTGTTGATTCGTTTCGTTTTTCTGTTATTTCAATTTCATAACTGTTCACCTAAAAATCCTCTGAATTTTAGGATTACTGAAACAGCCACATCTACCTATAGATAGTATGCAGATGACGTCACTCAGGCCTTTGTTATTGTTTTTGCCATCCGCGTTTGTGAGTTGTTCTCACTAAACTGTATTAACAAGACTATAAAAGTTCATGGTTACACAGAGTTTGTCTGTTGGTCTGTTATACTTCCGGATGGCAATGTTGTGAACTCCTTGGACAAGCGCATTCTGTCTATAGATAGTATGCAGATGACGTCACTCAGGCCTTTGTTATTGTTTTTGCCATCCGCGTTTGTGAGTTGTTCTCACTAAACTGTATTAACCAGACTATAAAAGTTCATGGTTACACACAGTTTGTGTGTTGGTCCGTTATACTTCCGGATGGCAATGTTGTGAACTCCTTGGCCAAGCGCATTCTATCTATACAATAGGAAAAGGCGGAAAAACCAACACACGGTAGGGCTGTTCCTACCCGGGTAATTTATTACCCGGGTAGGATCCGGGTAATGGTTCCCAATTACCCGGGTACCCGGGTACCCGCTATGAAAAAAAGGGGGGGAGGGCTGATATGGCGGTTTTTTTTGTTTGTCTGTTTGTTTTTTTGTTTGTTTGTTTTTTTTTGTGTTGTTTTTTTTTCTTTTTTTTTTTTTTAAGCATATCTTTATTTGAACAAACTGTAGAAAAAGATATAACAAACTATTAAGAATCAAAACAACAAATAAAGACTTTGCAACAACTCAACGATTGAGAAAATCAAGGCAAAAGGCAAAAGGGGTATAAAAAAAAAACTTCCTTCATTAGCAATTCTTATTCAAAAAGATCTTATTCCTAGCTATTAGAAAGCCCATAATGTATAATCAATAATTTTATTTTGATTACGGATAGTTTTTTAAAAACTTAAATATGATTGAATTATATTCTATAAACCAATAAAATAACGTATTAAAGAGAAATTGAAAAATACCCGGGTACCCGACGATTCTACCCGGGTACCCGAAATATTCTGCAATACCCGGGTACTCGGGTAGGACCCGGGTACCCGCACAGCCCTAACACACGGACACATCCGCAATAAAGTGTAGCTACAATATATCACATGTATTGTAACTAATGTCCCTTTTGTGCCGACTTACTAAGCATTAATTGTAAATAAAAATAACGAAAAGCGAAAGTACATTCTTGTGGCATAACAAGATAAAACATGCCATATTTTTTTCCCCGTCACGCGTTAAGGAGATCTCCTAGGAATGAAGTAAAAAATGTGGACCAAACAATACCGAATGTGTGTGTGTGTCCCTATACTACTATGTGAAACGAAACGGTGAATAAAGATGTCAACCTTGAGCAATGAATAAATACATCACTTTACATTCTTTTGCTCAATTTTGACGATTGTAAACTATTGGTAAGATTACTCATTAGCTAAGGGTCAACTTATTTTATTTTTAGAAGTCTCGGGTTTAAGTCTGAATGGCAAGTTGGGAAACATCTTAATCTGTTGATATACGAAGTATAAGTTTACTTGTCGAAATTGGAAAGTGCATTTGTCAAAAATAATCAACGACACATAAAAGTGTCAAACACAGTGGCGGTTCTAGCCTATTTACAGTGGTGGGGCAAAGATGATTCGGTCATATATATATATATATATATATATATATATATATATATATATATATATATATATATATATATATATATATATTATATATATATATATACATATATATTTTTTATTATTTATTTTTATTTATTTTTATTTTTTTTATTTTTTATTTTTTTTTTACTTATCTTTATATTTTTTTTAAATTTATTTATTTATTTATTTATTTTTTAATTATTTTTTTTTAATAATTATTATTTTTCACTTTTAAAAAATAATATTTCAACCACAAATAATCACATTCAAAATGAAATGACAATACCAGTAGATTTTAATTATTCCAAACGTAATCAAAAATGAATCAGGAAAGAGAATACAACTAAAAAATAAAGCGACGAGACATAATGCGACAACACCTTGACAATACAAGTCCATTTCGTTCACTCGAAAAATTAAAGATTTGCTTTAATCCATCAACGGCGAGATTAATATTTCTGTTACATGACTGGTTTTCAGTAGTATGTAGTAACCTTAAAGTTTTAATCGAGAAGCAACAACAGCGATACGACTCGAGTTTCATTCAGAGCTCAAATTGCATTTCACTGCTGTCTTGATGATTAGAATGATTGTGCCGGTGGTGGTAATGGTTGGAATAGTGGTAGCGGTGGTGGTGGTGGTGGAGGAGGATGTAATTATGGTAGTGGTTTTGGTGGTGCTGTTGGTTAGAATGATAGTTGTGGAGACGATGAAGGAAATTGTATGATGATGTTGATATTGTTTTTATTGCTATTGTAGTACTTGTTGTTAATATTGTTGTTGTTGTTGTTAATGATGATGATGATGATGATGATGATGATGATGATGATGATGATGATGATGATGATGATTATGATGACAACGACGATGTCGTCGACAATGATGGTTACCATACGATATTACAAAGTTTATTCAATCTTAGACTTTCGACAATAAATCATACAATTTGATGACAACATACATGAAAGTGGAAAAAAATGGTAAATGGAACCAAACAATAAACTGATACCATTAATAACCACAAAAAATTCAACAATAGTAATACCACCAATACGTACAATAATAATAATAATAATAATAATAATAATAATAATAATAATAATAATAATAATAATAATAATAATAATAATAATAATAATAATAATAATAATAATAATAATAATAATAATAATATAATAATATTAATAATAACAATAATGATGACAATAACAATAATAATAATGATAATAATAATAATAATAATAATAATAATAATAATAATAATAATAATAATAATAATAATAATAATAATAATAATAATAATAATAATAATAATAATAATAATAATGATAATGATAATGATAATAATAATAACAATAATAATAATACCATCATCATTACTACTACCACCACCGCTACCACTATCACTACCACCATCACATCATTATTACGTTTCCAATCATTTTTTCTCGTTTTTAAAAAATTGATATCTATCAAAAGAGACGAAATTCCGGTGATTTTGTTAAAGGGTAGTTAAAATATCTACGATTTTATTAACCCTGAAAACTACGATTTTTATTTTCCTATTTCAAGTAGGCAGGTCTGCTATGACAAGTATCAGTTCCATAGTCAAAATAAGACAAACAAAAACAAAGTTTATTTAATCTTAGGCTTTCGCCAATACTTCATACAATACAATTAAGACAAAATAATGTTACCAATCTCTCCTCATGCATTCGTTAGACTATAACAATAACGACCGTGTTATCTTTACTCCTTACCCAACCAACTAGCTCGCCTCTTCATCGCGAACTATCTTATGTATGTATTAGCTTCAGGACGGGCAAGTACGGAATCTGCCCACCCTTCCGTATTTCCTCTATAACTTAGTTAGAATTCAACTCTCTCCTTTCTCAGAAGAGTATTTCTCGTATACTAATTCAATTGTTGAGAGAAAACCAAAATGGTGGTTGTATTTTATATATTTATTTAGTCGTGACTTTTGAATAAAAGTGTTTTATTAGACGGAATACAATAGAAAATTGCATTGTTTTGCAAAATTATTTTGTCTGGCAATAAAAATACAGCGGTAATTACTTTAAGAATTAAAAAAAAAAACTAACAAATTAATTTGTTAAAAAAACAAAACAAAAAAAAAACAACCCCAAAACAACAACAACAACAAAAAACAAATAAGAAAGCAATTTAAATAAATGAGTTTTGAGAAGCACTAAAGAAAACGAGAAAAAAAGAAAAGTTTAAATGGATAAACAAATATATAAAAACAACACAAATTAATACTAAATTGATATAAAATTAGTAAATTAATAAATTTAATTCAATACTGGAACATTCCCAAAGTCATTACATCAATGGTACCAGCACAAGTAAAGCAATAAATAAGAAAAGGTTCGTTTGCCAAAATCTCTATTTAGTGTACACTGGTTTATAAGGTGGGCTCATTTGAATTAGCCCGACCTAGTACTAGAGAGGCCAGACAGCAAAAATCGGAGTTAGTTCACTGTCAGACGACGTGACGATGAGATGACGATGTGGGCGGAGTGGAGTGGTTGGG
Organism: Berghia stephanieae; assembly: GCF_034508935.2. Lineage (NCBI taxonomy): Eukaryota > Metazoa > Mollusca > Gastropoda > Nudibranchia > Aeolidiidae > Berghia > Berghia stephanieae. The sequence continues at coordinate 68,187,619 of NC_088362.1, forward strand.
GGTGGGGGGGGGTGATAAAAAGAACAGGAGCGTATCCTGGTTTATGTATTACGGGATGCATGGTGATTCTCAATCTATCAAAAATACACACAAATTGATTTCAATACGAAGTATCAAGTTTAAGTACTAACTTTTAAAATTATCTAATTTAAATTAGATTATTTCGGACCTGGTAATACAGCATATAACTTGAAAAAACAGGCTGGTATTTGCCCACCCTGCCCATTATTACCAGCCGTCCCTGGTCAAACAGACAACGGTTTCTGCTCTTGAAATATAGTGCGATTTCAAATAGCTCACTTAGAAAATAAGTTAATCATTGTAATCCACATTTAGCATGATGAAGTATTTTTTTAATCCATATAAATGTACAAATTATATATCATTTTTTTAACAAAGACATTCTTACCAACTTCAACGTCGACAAAGCTTTCCATGCATTCAATAGCAACACTGACAAATTGACAATTCATTGACATCGCACACAACTGTCCTTGGCGGATTTATGTCTTTGTGATTTGTCAATGTTTCCATGGTTTTATCACCGTAAACGTTGCATGTCATGTACCAAAGTAATCTCATGGCACGCCGTAGAAAAGTACATAAAGTATGTATTCCATCAGAGCCACGTGGTCCATGAAGTCATAATTAATATAAATGTCTGTAATCAAACATATTCCACAGAACAAGTTACCCAATTACTGAAGGTGGACAAAGGTGTAAGAAAAAATAATTCTCTTTGCAACTTAAGACCCCGACACACTTACACGCTGATTAAACACATATTACTCAGGCCAGGATTCGTTTCGTCCAATTTCGTCAATTTGATTGACCTCAATATGTGAAAAAGACTCAAATATGATGCCTCAAAGCTAGGACCACTAGCACTTTAAATAGGAGGAATCGATAATTGAATGTACAATTAAGTATGTAAAAATTGTCTAAAGATCGAGGCTAAGATCTTTCTGATGATATATCTGACGATAAACATCCACTTTTGATATTAATGATTGTCTACTTCTTCTCACTATTTGTTTTCGTCAGTCACAGGCTTTGCCACATTAATATTAATGACCATCTCTACAATCTCAAAAATTCTCAAACTTGAGCTTTGATGTTGACAGTTGACGTTCCCTGTGTCAGTTATGTTTTGGTCGCTTTCTTTGATCGTTCCTATTTGTTCCTGTTTTTATATTATTTTGGCCTTGACATTAAGTATTATTTGGGAAATCCCCGACCCACCCTTCGGTGGTCATGTCTGTGTTGTGCGGCTATGTAGTCTTGTGGTATGACATTCGCTTTCGGATCGGAAGGTCCTGGGTTCGAGCCTCGCTCGGTGCATGGTTGAGTCATTGGAAAAGACTCTTTACTCACATTCTCACCGTGCTCAAGTGTAAAATGAGTACGTGGCTGTTAACAGCGTTGTCTCTGTCCGAAAAAAAAAAATTGCAATATCGCCTAACAGGCGTCTTGTCTCGTTATACATGTTGACTGTTGCTGTTGGTCAGTGACCCCTTGTAAAGCGATTTGAGCACGTTTAGTGGATATTGCTCTATATAAAAGCTCAAGTTTGAGAATTTTTGAGATTGTGTTGCAAAAGTCATGGTTTTAGTTGAATTACATTTGTTATATCAATCCAAGCATTTTTAAAAAATGTCTCTTAATGGGCACAATTAATTGTCATCGACTTGTTTACAGTGTGGATACAGCAATTGCAAATGATTTATCCTCCGTCTTCAGTGGAATACGAGTTTTCCCTATCCCAGCAACCTGATATCTTAAATCTTATATATTCTGTTCGAAAAATTGTATAATTCACTATTTACAAAACAAAATAATCCCAATGATTGTTATTTCCCTTCATGATACGTGTTTTATTTGTATATGTTTTGGGTTTTTCTTACAAACTAAAAAATTAAAAGAAAAAGTGAAGAGGGCAAAGTCAAATAAAGGTTCGGGATCGTTAAGAAACAAATTAAGGCGACACACACACACACACACACACACACACACACGCGCAAACACACAACACATAACCTCGCATACACAGTATTTACAGACATTCGGAAAGGTTTGCAATTTTCAGTCACAATATTGAAACAATACACATGTATACACATAGTTTTACCAACCTCCTCACAAAACACAAACACACACACACACACACATTCATACATACATACATACACACACACATACGCATATGAAAATACACGAACAAACACACAAAACACAAACACACACAGGCACACACACACACACACGACAAACCTTATCATAATCATCGCCAATCCGGGGATTGATCAGTGACAGGACATACATCATGTTACAACAGAACATGGAGATTACGTTTCATACACACACTAAAATACTTTTATGTAACTGGATTGGTGTGTGTCCGAATTTCCAGTATAATTTCCATCATGTACTCGAACTATACTTTCATTTATAACTATCCATATAAGAGGGTGATTTACGATGAAAACTGTACCGAGCCATATTCGGCATTAAGTCTGGGTACTTAAAATTAGTTTGTTATAAAATTTGGGTTTGAGAGTATGATTTATTTCATAAACTTCAAAAGCCTTGAATTTTATTTATTTTCTTTTACGCGGTTCCATGCAACAATAACAACAGCAACAACAACAACAACAACAACAATAACAATAGGCAAGGATACCAAAAATGTTGAGAAAATTTCGAAATTATTTTAAATCTACTTTACAGAAAGGCCTTGGCCCTCTCCCTAGGATAATAATATATATGAGGGTATAAGTAGCCCGAATGACTTGGGTTTGTTTTTGTTTGTTTTGTTGTTTTTTTTTTTGGGGGGGGGGGTTGGTATTTTTTTGTTTGTTTGTTTTGTTTTGTTTTGTTTTGTTTTCCAATGTCAAATTATGCGCAGTAAATAATTGCGGTTGTAAAATAACCAGTGGCCGCCGAAGAAGCCACTCTGCAAAAATGTGGAATTTTCACTTTAAAAACAGATAAGAATGGTTTTCTATTAGACTTTGTAGGCAAGAATATGATCCTCGATTTGCGACTTACAGATTAAAGTTTGAATCCCGATGTGGGAATGCCCAAAGTTGAGTGCTTGAAAACAGTATTAGGCGGGTAAGTGTTATCTGTGCTGGAAATACAAAACGTGTAACAAAACGTGTCATAAGCCGGATGCAAAATCCTATAGATAGAATGAAGTTGACGTCACTCAGTCTTTGTTATTGTTTTTTGCCATCTGCGTTTGTGAGTAATTCTCACTAAACTTTATTAACCAGACTATAAACATTCAAGGTTACACATAGTTTTGTGTGTTGGTCCGTTATACTTCAGGATAGCAATGTTGTGAGCTCCTTGGCCAAGTGCATACTATCCATACGTTCAGTGTTACTGTTGTTGTAAAGCGCTCTTAGTATGTTTAGAGGATATAACCGTAGCTATCGCTAAATTAACGATGGCTACGATATTCCCCACTCTTTATATTTTTCTATATCATTGTGTTAAATGCTCTCTGGTTGATTCACTCCACAGATCTCGGTCATTCTGTGGTTCTTTAAATTCTCTTACGACCTAGAATTCATAATGGCCCTTTGTTTCGCCAGCTTGTCATAGGATAAAATTAAGCGATATTGAGCGCAGTCAGATATCGATTAGGGTGAAATTGATAGAAAAATAAGTCTAGCCCAAGCAGAGAGTCCTTGAGTGAGGCACCTCAGACATAACCACGCACGACTCGGCTGGAAATGACTGCTCAAATAACTGAATCAACACACGATTTAACAATCTGGTAAACTTTGTATTTATAGATAGTAATGCGCTTGACTAAGAAGCTCAGAACATTGTCATCCGGAAGTATAGCGGACCACCACACAAAACTACGAGGGCTCTTTCATAATTAACCGAAAAATGCCTGTACAATCCGCGTTTTTTATGCTATCAACAAAATTCTTGCACGTGTTCATACCTTGACTCGTCCTTCATTTCTCTACGTAACAGCCAAGTCTGTCGACACATTTCTGCCAACGCCGCACCATGGAATAGATACCCTCTCGGAAGAAATTTCCGTCAAGGTTTTGTAGCCATTTCCGCACATGGTCAACAAGCTCTTCATCGACATCAAAGCGCTTTCCTGCCAGCTCACTTTTCAGTGGCCCAAAGAGGTGATAATCAGATGGTGCGAGGTCTGGACTGTGTGGTGGGTGTGGTTAAATCTCCCATCCATATTTCTCTAGCCAACCTTGCGTCACTCGTGCTGTGTGGGGTGTAGCGTTGTCGTGTTGCAAAATGACCCCGTTGGTCAACTGCCCTGGGCGCTTTCTGCGAATGGCCTCCCTAAGCTTGTCAAGAGTTTGGCAGTACCTTGCAGCATTGATTGTTTCTCCAGGTTGTAAGGTTTCGAACAGAATAACACCACGACTGTCCCAGAAAACAGTTCCCATTATTTTCTTTGCTGACCGCATGACTTTGAATTTCTTCGCGACAGGTGAGGATGGATGTTTCCATGTCATCGAATCTTGCTTTGTTTCTGGGATGCAATGGTGCAACGAAGTCTCATCACCGGTGACTATGCTGTCAAGAAAAGTCACATCCTACCCTAGAAAGTCTCCGCCGGCGTTGGCAGTATGCCCGTGAACCCTGCGTGAGCTCTTGCTTCTTCTCAAAAGTTCCCTGCAGATGTCCAATCTTTGTTCTTTATGATTGTCTGTCAATTGCTTAGGAACCCATCTTGCGCTGACTTTTCTGTAGCCAAGTTCATCAAATACAATTCTATGGGCAGAAGTTTCCGAAATTTCAAGACTGCTTGCGATTTCATGAAGTTTCAACCTCCTGTCTTGACGAATAAACTCATCAACTCGCTTCACATTGTCTTCTGACGTCGCAGTTATCGAACGCCCTCTCCCTTCCCTGTCTGTCAAGTCGGAATGGCCGGCTTCAAACAAATTACACCAGTAATAGACTTGTGTACGGCTTATAACATGCTCACCATATACACTCTGAAGTTCTTTATGAATTTCGGTAGGATTCAGACTTTTGGCGTTCAAAAAACGTATGACAGCTCTGAGTTCCTCCTTTGACCAAGTTTCAAGGTGGGCCGCCATCTTTAAAATCGTCTAGAAATTCATTGTGCAAAATGATGCACTTCATAATTTTTGGGAATATCCGTAAGGAAATAAGGAATATTATGTCGTTTACAGAATTAAAAAATCTCCACTGGTTGCTGAGCAATGGGCATTTTTCGGTTATTTCTGAAAGAGCCCTCGTATGTGTAACCATGAACGTTTATAGTCTGGTTAATACAGTTTAGTAAGAAGTACTCATAAACGTGGATGGCAAAAAACAATAACAAAGACCTGAGTGACGTCATCCTCGTTCTATCTATAGATAGAATGAAGTTGACGTCACTCAGGTCTTTGTTATTGCTTTTTGCAATCCACGTTTATGAGTAATTCTCACAAGACGGTATTAACCAGACTATAAACGTTCAAGATTACACATAGTTTTGTGTGTTGGTCCGTTTTATTTCCGGATGGCAATGTTGTGAGTATCTTAGCCAAGCGCATACTATCTATAGTGCGGCTTGTCAGAGTTCGGTAGTATTGATGCTTTGTGTTTATGATAAATACTCATAACATCCACCAGCCGAATATAACGGACAGATACACACAACTCTGTGTAACCTTAAATGTTAGGGGTCTGATAAATGCAATTCAGTCAGAACTAGTCATAATAATGGTCGGCTAAAAACAGTAACAAAGAGGTGAGTGCCGTCAATGTTATTCCTTCTATAGATAGTTCGAAGATGACGTCACTCAAGCCCTTGTTATTGTATTTTGCCATCCGCGTTTGTGAGTGATACTCACTAAACTGTATTATCCCGACTATAAAAGTTCATGGTTACACATAGTTTTGTGTGTTGATCCTTTATACTTCCGGATGGCAATGTTATGAGCTTCTTAGCCAAGCGCATACTATCTATAATACGATGTATAGATAGTTCGAAGATGACGTCACTCAGGCCTTTGTTATTGTTTTTGCCATCCGTGTTTGTGAGTTGTTCTCACTAAACTGTATTAACCAGACTATAAAAGTTCATGGTTACACATAGTTTTGTGTGTTGATCCTTTATACTTCCGGATGGCAATGTTGTGAACTCCTTGGCCAAGCGCATTCTATCTATAGAATTTTGTGAGAACTGATCACTTCTCTAGCTGGCAAAACAAACAAACAAACAAACAAACACAAGCAGAAAACTGTACAGTGGTCAGTGACGTCAAGTGTATAATGTCCAATGACCAGGCAATACGGACCAAATGAACCTTCACATCCTAACATCATACATGTGTATGGTGTATAACATGTTGCATGAATCCTTTTAATATACTCATTATAACCCCTTAACCAGTAAACTGCCGTACTCTGGAAATACATATATTTAAAAATTCGGCCAGAAAACTCGTCCTTCAAATATCGATCGATTTAATTGAACCTCATCTAGACCAAAAAGACTCTCAAACGGGGATCTTAACCCGTAGTTATAATATATAGGCAGAAATAAAAAATATGGACATTTACACATATCAAATTTCAACAAGTTGACCATGCTCAATGCGACACACATAATAATATGTGGTCCATCGCCGCAAACAAGTATTCTGTCGTACTCTGAAATAATAATAATAATAATAATAATAATAATAATAATAATAATAATAATAATAAATAATAATAATAATAATAAATAATAAATAATAATAATAATAATAATAATAATAATGATAATAATAATAATGATGATGATGATGATAATAATAATAATAATAATAATAATAATAATAATAATAATAATAATAATAATAATAATAATAATAATAATAATAATAATAATAATAATAATAATAATAATAAAACAAAACACGTATAAAATTTTGGCCAGAAAACTAGTTATAATACATATTTTGTCCCAGAGTACAACAGTTGTATCGTGGCCATTTACAGACAAAAACTGAAGTTTTAAATAAATAATACGAGACTCAAGGTACATTAACCTGTTCTTGGTGTGTCTGATCATCGTAGATTTAAATTAACATTTCCACATCGCCTGCTCTACCTGGACAAACATAAACAAAAATATGCGTTTTTTCCTTGTATTTGTCCACTATTTAAGTTAAGGGTTGTCGTACCCATAATCGCGTCATGCAATGTTTGATTTGATTGATGGATTGATTGATTGATTGATTAATTGATGACTCTAAGTCTCCCGTAATTAGCTTGATCGTTTTTGATTAGCGTGGGCATAAGTTGTTTTGTGTGTGTGTGTGTGTGTGTGTGTGTGTGTGTGTGTATGTGTGTGTTTGTGTATTCGTGTTTGTGTGCGCATTTTGTGATATGTGTCTTTTCGTACGTAGTAAGTGGTTCTTTGCAGTAATGTGTTGTCATCTTATCATTTTATGACATTGTAAAATGCTAACATTACTTCCCTCTCACCCCTTTATCTCTCGTTTCATCTATTCCACTCATCCACCTCTATCCCCCCCCCCCCTCTCTCTCTCTCTCTCTCTCTCTCTCTCTCTCTCTCTCTCTCTCTCTCTCTCTCTCTCTCTAGAATCCCTCTATTTCAATTTGTTTTATTTGTTTTTATGTGTTTAACGGCGCTTACAACACTATGTAGGTCCTTTAAGCGCCAGTTTCTAGCTTTTTTCAATTTTTATCGGCTTTGAAAGGCCATGGCTGCTCAATCGTGTTAAAACTGTTGTAATAAAATTTTATAAAAGCATAATAGTTACATGTTTGTTATTTTAATATGTGTATTTACAATTTCTGCAGGAGAAACATTCCTGCAGATACATTTCACTTTCTTTACTCTACGAATCTATCAATAATAACTCCTCTTTTACTTACATTCTGCATATTTCTCTTTCACTCACATATTTTTTGTATACAATTTATCACACTCTAATTCTAATAAACTGCCTTATCTTCTCCTGGGGAACCTTCCTTTTACCAGTGAGTGGCTATCAATTACACGGTAATTTCACATATAATTTAACATTCGACCGTTCAACAGACGTCAACATCGGATATAAAATGTAACCCACCATATCAAAACGACAATAATGTCTTAGTGAGCTTGATTCTTATAATTCATTTTAAAACTTTAACTAATGGAAGAAACAAAGTTGATCTCACTCAGATCTTTGTTATTAATTTTAGACAGCCTATTATCGATTAAATCTCACTAAAGTATATCGATCGTACTAGAAATATTAAAGGTTACACACATTTTTTCGTATTGGTCTGATTAATCTGACTGACGGATGTTGTGAGTGTTTATCTAAACGCATAACATCGTTAAAATAACAGATAAAATGCACCTTCGTTGGGGAATGGCGGTAGACGGGAGGTCCGCATAAAAGTACAGGAAGAGTAGATCCCATTTTGAGATCAAACAGGCCGAACTTGTGAGAACACATAGGATCTTTGAAAATTACTTCATGAGTTATTGTCTCTAATTCTATCCTTTTTTTATTAGCAACTAAATAATAGGGTAACCAGAAGGTCTGAGATTCGATCCCTTAGCGGGGTAGGGTGATTTTTGGGACGAATTTTTTTTTTATTGTATCTTTCTCTTTGCTTTTTCTTGCAGTGTCTCATAACACATGTTTACAAAACAATATGAATCAGCTGTCTTGGTTCGAAATTGTATTCACTCTTTGCTACCACAACACACACTGAGTAATATCTAGCTCTAGGAAACAATCTAAAAGCAACGGGGTCAGGGATCCATCAAGTGAATTACAACCGTTTTCATTCAATACGTATGCTGTGCATATGTCACAGACAAAGTGTACAACATAGGAATTATTGTTTTGATGCATCATGATGCACCACCTTCTATGATGTTGAGATGTAACCATGGAAACGACGACATCCAAGGGACGTGTTGGTATGATTCATGATTGATTATGACAAAACTTAGACAGCAATGACCAATATTGCCATAACGACTTGAGGCCATAAAATGGCCTATTTTAGTTTGGTCATATTTTTTATAACATCAAATATTAATAAAACAAGATGACTTAAAAATTATTGAGAAGTCTTAAATCTAAGGTTTCATTTAAGTCTGGATTCAAGAGTGTTTGACAAGTTGAGGGTCATCTTAGTTAAAATAATCTGGCCAAAATGAAAAAAGAGAGTTTATCGAGCCGTAAATGACAGACCACGACGCTGTTTCGATGGTCAGGATCAAGTACGATATATGTTCATGTAGATTGTATTATGGACACAAGTTGATAGATTTATTTGTAAACTGGCGAACACTCAGACAAAACTGTTTTCCCTCTCATTTCTGGTCGGCGAAACATCTTATTGAAGGAACGAAATTGTCGTAACTCAGATCTTTGCCATCCATTTTTGTGATTAGTTCTTACTAAATTCTATCAATCATACTACAAAAGATAATGATTAAATACAGTTTTGTGTGTAGGCACGTTATATTCTGTTGGCAAATGTTGTTAGTATTTTAGCTAAAAGCATAACATCAATATTTCGTATATCCTGGATAGATTACGACACCCTCTAACTCACCACAAAGTTTTAATGTTGAAATTGATTTTGAGTCTCAGTTTTAAAATTTTAAAATAAATTTGGCGACATCGTAAAATTGAAAATAAAATGTTTACTGGCTATATTAAGAAAATGATTTTTATGTGAATTGCTGTGTATAGGAGTGGTAACAATGTGTCTTAGACAAAGTATGAGGTCGTGAAGGATAGGATGAGATGGAGAAGAGTATGGAGAGAAGGGTTAGAAAGAGCAGGAGGATGAGGAGGAGGAGGAGAAGGAGGAGGAGGAGGAGGAGGAGGAGGAGGAGGAGGAGGAGGAGGAGGAGGAGGAGGAGGAGAGGAAGTAAAGAGAAGTAAAAGAAGGAAAAGAAGAAGAAGAAGAAGAAGAAGAAGAAGAAGAAGAAGAAGAAGAAGAAGAAGAAGAAGAAGAAGAAGAAGAAGAAGAAGAAGAAGAAGAAGAAGAAGCAGGAGGAGGAGAAGGAGGAGGAGGAGAAGAAGAAGAAGAAGAAGAAGAAGAAGAAGAAGAAGAAGAAGAAGAAGAAGAAGAAGAAGAAGAAGAGGAAGATGATGATGATGATGATGATGATGATGATGATGATGATGATGATGATGATAAAATAGAGGTGGTTGAGAAAGGGGTAGTGGTAGAGCACTTAGAGGAGAAAAAGGAGGATATAAAAAGGATAAGATAGGAAGAAGAAATATGTGTGTATGTGTGTGTGTGTGTGTGTGTATAAGAGATAAAATGTTTGGATCCAGATAAAATGGCCTTGAGCTTGTTCATAAAAGCGCAATAAAATGCTATTTGTTATTGTCATCATTAAAACAAAAACACGGTAAAGAGTCTGATAGATTCGTACCTGTGTAAACCAAGGTGACTTTAAAAAGTTGTGAAGAAAATACAACACAAAATGTATAGATGATTTCCCCCCTGTCAACTCTTATAAAAATTTACCATCAAAGAAAAAAAAAAGGTATAACTTCATGTAAATAGAAAACTAGTCGTGGAATGTAGAATGTAAAAGTGTCGTGTCAATAGCACGATTAATATGCCGATATACAGATATGATAAATGTAACTTGTGTTATTTATGGCTATTCTGTCATGTCGAAATGTGAATTAATGTGAATAACCCCTGTCAAATGGGCGTCGAATCCTGTCCATGTTAAGAAGTTAAAATCTTTCGGTCACACTCTCACAATTTTTTTTTTAAATATAATTTTGGCCAGAAAACTTTTACTTCAAATATCGGTCGATTAAAACGATCCCCAACTCTTGTCAAAATGTCTTGAATTTGAGAATTTTATGATTCAGATTTGAGACATTTTAAATAATGTGTGGGTCATTTTAATTGTAATCGATCGCTATTTGAAGCTTTAAAAATTCCGGCCAAATGTTAAAAAAGTGTTTTGTAAGAGCACGAAAGATTAATCGTTGATACCTACCACACGCCTCCCTTGGTTATAACAATGACCTCTCTATACTAGATATTGATGGGTATTAGGAAAACAAAGAGAACAAAAAAAAAAGATGGAGAGGGTGACGACAACGCCAATAAAACAGATCTTAACTTAACACATGCACATTTTGAGATGAATTTCACCTGTTTACCAACCATGTCCAACCAGCTTCACATCGCAATATCTAGAGAAGCTCGAAATTCACGTCCCTTAGCTCTTATTGTTTTAATCCAGTAATTTTTACGAATAGTTCTCACTAAATTGAATTAATCATACAATAAACATTTAGATAGAGGTGCCTAAATAAAGCGATAAGATGGATGGAGAAATAAAGTGAGTAAATGTGACTCATATAGAAGGGAACGACACAAAATAAACAACGTTTCGGCACTTGGCCATCGTCAGGAGACAAACAACAAAACACAAAATTGTGCAATAGTTTTTGTACGTTGGTACGTACATCCGGCTGGCGGGTGCTGTGAGTTATTCAACGCAATTCATAAATTCCCCAGAGTTTGTTAAATGAAAGCGAACTTCTGTTTCCCAAAATACAAACCTGATCTTAGGCTTTGGGTGTAATACGAGAACTTTAACAATAACAATGACTGCTTTAACTCTCCTCTCCTTTAACTCCTTCTTCTTCTTCTTCTTCTTCTTCTTCTTCTTCTTCTTCTTCTTCTTCTTCTTCTTCTTCTTCTTCTTCTTCTTCTTCTTCTTCTTCTGCTCCTCTTCCTTTCCCTCCTCCTCCTCCTCCTCCTCCTCCTCCTCCTCCTCCTCCTCCTCCTCCTCTCTCTTCTTCTTCTTCTTCTTCTTCTTCTTCTTCTTCTTCTTCTTCTTCTTCTTCTTCTTCTTCTTCTTTCTTTTATTATTTATTATTTTTATTTTTTATTATTATTATTATATTATATATTCTTTTCTACTTATTTCTTGAGCGTTTCTATCTCCATCCCTTGTTTCCAATTTTAACCCCATAGAATCCAACAATACTGTGTATCCAATATGTAAATATTGAACATGTAAATTGCATGTCTCACTAGGGAGGACCAGTACAATAAAAACGAAAGGTTTTTTTCAACCGCAGACATTTTACATTTGGATTTTGACTTGAGCAAACATTGATTAACCTCTTTAATAAGCTTGATCTTTTAATAGCGCAATACCCAATTAATGTGCTCAAATCGCTTTAAATCGTCCAAAGCCAAAAGAAAAAGGCAACATTTGGGACGAGTTTATTCGTCTATGAGATGTTATTACATTTTGTTTTTCACACAGACAATGCTGTTCTTCCAGATACTAATTATTCGCCTGAATGCTGTGAGAAAAAGATCTATAAAAGAGTGTATGAAACAATGCAAGACAAATGCAGAAAGAAAAATACAAGAAAAAAATTAACCTGCTTCCTCTGGGGATCGAACCTCAGATCTCCTGATACCAGGTGAAAGAATATGAGTAAGCAGCCGTTTCAATGACTCAATTTTGCACTAAACATAGCGAGAAACGAACAAGGGAACTACCAATCGGAAGGTGAGCGTCTTTATCATTGTTTTCACCATTGATAGCAATGGAAAATGCGCGACTTGGACCTCACTGAGAAAAGTATAACTTCGGGTGTATCATATTCAGTAATATATAATTTCCATTCAGGATCAATAAAGTATATCTTATCTTATCTTATGTTGAATCAAAATTAATTCTATTCTCAACTCCTCCACCTTAATCCATCCTCCCCCCCCCCCCCCCAAAAAAAAAAGAAAGCAAATGACATAAAGAAGTTTTCTATTAACTATGTGATCTCATTTTCTCGAATAAATATAATGTCTGAATGATTTAGATGTTAAAAATAGCATTCATACCTTTAAATATAAAAGTTGTGTGATAACTATAAACATTTTTAGGACAATATATATATATATATATATATATATATATATATATATATATATATATATATATATATATATATATTATATAACTACGCCTTCCACCACGGCATCATTAGATTTCATTGCCTGGGCATTCCATGAAGGAATATAGATAAGCCATCAAACAAAATGTCTGATATCGACAGGAATAACCAATTGTGTCCAAAGTGATAGATATAGATAGCTTAATAAGTGAAAAAAAATCATATTTCTGATTATTTTAATGGTAAATTCCAATTTCAGCATCCACTTTAACCC
>NC_088362.1:68205821-68240821 GCF_034508935.2 Berghia stephanieae
TCACTTAGCTCTAAGTAATTATTTTTAGACAGCCTGTTAATATTAGCTCTCACTCACTCATGTCAATTAGACTATAAACATAAAGGTTACATACATTTTTTTGTGTTGTTATGATGATCTGCCAGGCGAATGTTGTGAGTATTTTACCTAAACGCATACCATCAATCAAAATTAATTATCGAGAGATGTCATCGCCAAAATGCAAAATGCTTAATCGAGCATCAAAACATCTGCCTACATCATAATAAGCACATACAGAACTTTTTGTTTATAAAAACAAACTCATCAATGTATTCACCTTAGGAATATATAGATTAATTATTGAGTTTGGTGATTGGATTTAGAGACCCCGATAGATTAATGGGTAAAGCTTCCTCCTCACTAGCAAACGAATCACCATTCCTCTTGCGTACAGTCAATAATGGACATTGATTGGATAGCTGTTAGATCGAGCAGAAAGTACTTTGCGATACACCAGGCAGGGTCCAAAACATTACAGCAACCATTTTTTACATTTGGTTTATTGCTAAAAAAAAAATAATGATAATAAATAAACTCCAACAGCACGGGCCTTTTGGCTTTAAACGATGCACCATTCAGAATTTGCGATATAATCTTTTTAATAAATCAATTTGGCTTCTTTTAGAACGTTTGGCACGATGTAGTTTTAATATCCGTGTTGCCATAAAGATGAATAAAACGATATAATAATATATTGGAATACATGAATTTAATATAATTGGCATAGAAATGTTCAATATATAAGTATAATAAAAGTATAACACTTAATCACTTACGGAAAATACAGAAGTTGAAGTTGAAAGGTACAAAATTTCTGAATGTTCCTGCCCCAAAATCGAGGGACACTGAACAAAACACTTAATTTTGAACAGCAAACGTTGAAGACGACGTCGGATACTACTACAATGCAATGTACAGGACATACAGTACACAGGGCTTTTACATCCTGGGTTGACAGTAGAACAAAGATGGAGGGGAAGAGAGAATACAGAGGAGAGAAAATATAGGAGGAAGAGGGAGGGCTGGGATTTCTGAAAGGTGAGGTGGGAGAGAGAGGGTTGGATGCTCAGAGGTAAGAGGATGGACGGTGGGGCGACAAGCAGAGAAGGTAGAAAAATTGTGGAAAATTTAGTGATGTATATATGTAAGTATATATATATATATATATATATATATATATATATATATATATATATATATATATATATATATATATATATATAAAGACAAACACCATGAATTAATAGTGCTCAGCTTTTTTTATAAAAACATTTATTTATAAAATATTTCAAGAATAATTATGATCAACTTCTACAATATTGTTTCGAGCGTTCGTCTCACCGGGAAGCTCGAAACAATATTGTAAAAGTTGATCATAATTATACTTTAACTATTATATATATATATATATATATATATATATATATATATATATATATATATATATATATATATATATATTAACCCTCACCTTACCAACTTCAAGAAAATCGTCATATTTTTACGATTCGATGACCATTTTTCTTTTTCAAATTTGATATGTAAATACAAAGATTTGAAAAAGAATATTTGCCTTATCTATAATAACTTAATGTTATATTATAAAGCTTGTACTGTTGCACACGATTATCTATAGCATGTCCTTATTGCTTCTGATTATGAGTTAAAAGAATCCATGAGTTTTGTGTTGGTATGTATGATATTTCTGGAAAAAGCCTGAAAATTGTCGGCAAGGCGATTATGCGGAATATAATAATATTCATAAAAAGGAAGTAGACTACTTGAATGTGTCAATACTAAGGGCAATTTTCTGAAAATCCTAAGAATCTGAACATTTACATGCAGATATAGTTTTGAAAGAGATTTAGATGCACTTATTCTAAAAGCGAATCAAACTCTTTAAAAGTGTCTAGTATATAAGGTTTCAAAATATAATATAAATTTGATGCTTATTATGTTTAAAACGCCACTGTTATATTATTTTTTTAATTAAAAACGTAAACAGGATAATCTGATACTTGATTTTTTGTGAAGATAAGAGTCATCTAAATCGATCGATATTTGTAGGACGAGTTGTCTGGTCATATTTTTGAATATAACTTGTTTTCCAGAGTACGGCAGTTCAGCGTTAAAAGACGAATATTTGATATAATGCAATTTTTCATTAACGTTATTAATTCTTTGAATATATGTTTGTAATATATACACGTTTATGTTATGAATATAATACAGAGTGAATACATGTTTTGCATGCATGTGTGTATGTGTCTGTGTGTGCATGAGTGTGGATGGATGTAAAACATAACTCGCCTGTCTAGTGGGATGTCAGATAAAAATGTCTCGGTCATAAGACAAAAACTATTCGTTTGTCCAGGCAGATTGTCACCCAAAAGAAACACAGATTCTTGAAACTAAAATGTTACACCTGGTAAACTTAATGCTGCAGAAATTTAAAAGGCTACGCTTATTTGTACTACCACTGCAAATAACGCCAGAGCTTATTTGTACTCTTACTAAAAATAGAATTTGCGTAATTACTAAAAATATAACATTTTATACGGATAGAACTGCAATATACAATGAATTATCTGTCAAAAAGTGACCACTTCATCTCATCACAATCACATTATTACTATTATTACAAGTTGATTTTGACGGACTTTGGTAATTCTTCACTCTTTTCAAGTCACAGAATACTCAGTTTACAAGGTAAGCATACGAAATGCACATTTTAATTCATTTCTTATTTTTATAACTAAACATGCTTTGGGGTTGTGTGTTTGTTGATTGTGCATCAGCTGACACATTTGTCGCTAATAACAATTGACAATAACAGTAACAGGGCTTACAACAAATTAAAATACTAATTCCCCCCCCCCCCCCCCCCCCCCAAATAATTTAAATCAGCCTTCCATGTCAGGCGATTAAAACCAGGTGTTTCAATGTTCGATCCCCAGTCAAAAGGTTTCTAATTTTATCAAGATCAAGAGGTTTCGAGTACTCACGACATTCCAGGCTCAGGGTCCTGTAAAAAAATACTTTTCATTCAGTTATTGTTATTTATTATCTTTATTATGGCCGACACAGCATGCATCGTCCATACTTTTTCAAAACTTTTTTTTTTTTGGGGGGGGGGGGCTGTTTTTTTTATATCGGAAAATTGGGTTTTGTATGTTATGTTCATGGAGAGAGAGAGAGAGAGAGTAATATTTTATAATGATAAGATATCTGTAGTGGTAGTATTATTAGTAGTTTTGAAATGCCTATGATGATGACAACGTGAGATAATTATATTAGTGTGATTATTTTTATTATATTTTTAAAAATTACGTACGGCTATGTCGTAGTGGTATGACACTCGCTTTTGGACCGGAAGGTCCTGGGCTCGAGCCTCGCTCGGCGCATAGTTGAGCCCTTGGAAAAGGCACTTTGCTCACTTTCTCTCACCGGACTCAGTTGTAAAATGTGTACTTGGCCGTTAACTGCGTTGTCTCTGTCCGAAGAAATTGTAATATCGCCTAACAGACGTTATGTCCCGTTCAACATGCGAAGTGTTGCTGTTATAAACGTTAGCATTGGCATGTGCCTATTTTGCTGTAGTGAATTTAATTTAATTTTTTGTTTTCATCGACAGCTAACATGAAAGAACACTGTTGACGTTACTGGTGTCCTGACAATCCATAAAGATGCTGGCTCAAGGGCTATTCTGGCAAGGTGTGTTGAGGCAAACCTTTGCCTGTGGCAAAACTCATCAATCAGCAAACCATCATCTGGGCCAGCAGACCAGAGTGTCTGCATGCACTTTTTGACAATGGTTAGTAATGTTTTCAAATCTCCATTGCGCCTTTACATTTTTTATTGGTGATCAATAAAATAAATGCTCATTTTTCTAAATGAAAATGGCAAAGCATCATTTGAATTGAATTACTACTGAATGTATTAACTTAACGACAGACTATAGTTTGTTGCCAAGAGTTTTGTTCTATGGATGTAAAACCAATGAAATTTCAAGTGTGTTGGTGTGAATAATGATCATTTTTTAAAAATTGCTATGTCTTTGACAAATGCATTTTATGACAATGCCATTTCCAAAAATTGCTAATGAAATGGGTCTCTTTTTTATTTCAATTTTTCCATCCAGAGCAGGATCAACCCTCTTTGTGGAACTACAAAAAAAGTGGTGGCAAACAAGTAGTGTTGACTTTTTCTGTATTGAGGCGAAAGAGATTTTTATTCCAAGGGTTTGGGAAAGCAAATTGCTTTTTATTCAGAGCTAGTGCACTATTTAACTGTTTTATTGTCTAAAATAGAATTGATTTTGCAGTTCAACTTGACTTGATATCTAATTTTATATGACTTGTCTCTCAAGTAGAATAAAAAAATGAAAAATGAGGATAGCGTGCCATATCATATTTTGAAAAATCATTTAATATATCTAGAAATCATCTGTATAACCTATTGTATACAGTAAATAATTAGGTTTTGTGATTATAATGATGAATTCATAAGGTATGACATCATATTTGACCACAAAATTATTTTATCTCTGGGCGTAAAAAAATCAATTTTACAGCATTTTTTTTTATCTAAGGGGTATGGGTTAGTGAACCGATTATAATTTTTTTTAGACTTAGATCAATCTACAAAATTTTCGTTTTCTTGTTCTATTACGGTCATATTTTGAAAGTTTGATGGATCATTTCTTTTAGTTGTCTGCAAAATCAGCCTTTTAACTTTATGTCAAATTATAGAAAAAGCTTGCGCTTTCTCAAATGTCTGTTTTATGTCATTTGTCTGATTTTCTAGCAATCCTACCTCAATCATTTTCCTTTAAATTATCTTCAAATTTATTCAGAATCTTTTCTATGATGTGTTTTACATCATGATGTGCGGGTGGTTGGATGGGAGCATCACCCTTGAATCATATACCTATGATGTTCGCATGGGTGTACGATCCGATAGTGATGTCGTTTCTTCTTCTCTTTACTAGCCTATCCTGCTTCTTTGGTTTGTGATTGTATTTTTGACAGGGGATTTTTTTTTTCCTGTAAATCCTCTGCCTGTTTGTTCTTGGTTATTTATAATTTAGCTTATGATATCTTTAGGTTATGATTTTGATTGACATTTGTACTATTTTTGTTAGATTGCTTGTTTTTTTGTTTCAGCGGTCTCTCATATAACCTCAATTGTGTTGGAAGAGACCTAAAGCAACAAACAAACGAAAAAAAACATCATGATGTAAGTGTTTGGGGGTAAATTAAAATTTAGCAATTTTATAAATTTTAAAATTCATTTGTTCCTGTTGATCCGCGCTAAATTTTCAGTTGAAATCAAATAAAAATTCTAAAAAAATTATTCCAAGAGTTTTCATGATATAGCTATTTATGAAAGAAACATTGTGTTTAAATTTGAAAAAAATTTATATGCTAGTTTTGGGTGCATCTATGTTAGAAATTTCAGGGTTTTACGTCTAATTTTAGCTTATGTTGCCCCTTAAAAAAGTTTTTTTTTTTAATTCAGTTATTTTTGGTGTTTAGCATCAAATTATACATTACATTATTAGTTCATGAGATATAATTAAAGAATTTTAGAACTATAAAGCATATTTGACCACTAAAGTAATTTTTTGGTGAATAACAGCAGATATTAAATTATTTCGCAATTTTTTTTCTTAGAGGTATGGGTTAGCGAATCGTTTATAATTTTTTTCAGAATTTGATCAATTTATAAAATATTGCTGTTTTCTTGTTCCATATTGGTTATACTTGATGAATGTTGGCCTTTGTCTGCATAATTAGCTTTATTATCAAATTAAAGACAAATTTTTCATTTTCTCAAAATTTCATTGTGCGTCATTCTCTGATTTTCTAACATCCACATCTGGATTGTTTCCCATCAGATTGTCTTCAAATTTGGTCAGAATTTTTCTTATGATGTGTTTTGCATCATGATGGTTGGGTTTTGGGCTAAACAAAAATTTAGCAGTTTTATGAATTTTTAAATCAATTTTTTTTCCTGTCATGTCACACCAAATTTTCACTAAGAAATCGAAAAAAAATTCTGAAAAATTTATTTTCAAGACTATTGCTAAACCTATCCATCTTGTTGTAAGAAATTGTGTAAATTTGAAAGAGATCTGTTCGTTGTTTTTTTCTGCATCACTGTAAGAATTTTTGGGGTCTAATTTGAGCTTATATTGTCCCCCCTGGTGGTAGGGATTTGGTGGCTAATAGTATTAGCGCTGGTGTTAGGGACTCAGTGAGTAATAACGCTGGTCGTAGGTGCTCAGTGAGTAAAAGCTCTATAACTCGGTTATACTATAACTTATAGCGCTGGTGGTAGGGACTCGGTGAGTAAAAGCGCTGGTGGTAGGGGCTCAGTGAGTAATAGCGCTGGTCGTAGGGACTCAGTGAATAAAAGCTCTATGACTCAGTGAGTAAAAGCACTGGTGGTAGGGACTCAGTGAGTAAAAGCTCTATAACTCAGTAATAGTAATAGCACTGGTGGTAGGGACAGTGTCAGTGAGTAAAAGCGCTGGTGGTAGGGACTCGGTGAGTTATAGCACTGGTGGTAGGGACTCAGTGAGTAAAAGCTCTATGACTCAGTGAGTAAAAGCGCTGGTGGTAGGGACTCGGTGAGTAAAAGCGCTGGGAAGGGACTCTGTGAGTTATAGCGCTGGTGGTAGGGACTCGAAGAGTAAAAGCGCTGGGAAGGGACTCTGTGAGTTATAGCGCTGGTGGTAGGGACTCGAAGAGTAAAAGCGCTGGGAAGGGACTCTGTGAGTTATAGCGCTGGTGGTAGGGACTCGGTGAGTAAAAGCTCTATGACTCCAGTAAAAGCGCTGGTGGTAGGGACTCGGTGAGTAAAAGGGCTGGTGGTAGGGACTCGGTGAGTTATAGCACTGGTGGTAGGGACTCAGTGAGTAAAAGCTCTATGACTCAGTGAGTAAAAGCGCTGGTGGTAGGGACTCGAAGAGTAAAAGCGCTGGTGGTAGGGACTCGAAGAGTAAAAGCGCTGAGAAGGGACTCGGTGAGTTATAGCGCTGGTGGTAGGGACTCGGTGAGTAAAAGCTCTATGACTCAGTGAGTAAAAGCGCTGGTGGTAGGGACTCAGTGAGTAATAGCGCTGGTGGTAGGGACTCGGTAAAAGCGCTGGTGGTAGGGACTCAGTGAGTAAAAGCGCTGGTAGGAATTCAGTGGTGTCACTGATTTTATGACATTAGAATATAAAGAAATTTACAACTACAATCGGACTAATGATTTTACAAAAGGTCCCACAAAAGTATATCTTTAAATTATTAAACAAGTCTGTTGATTAAATTAAATTATAATTTTATTTTAAAAGATCAAGAAAATGTCAAAATAAAAATGAAAGTTTTGATAACCAAAATGTACCTATTCCGTAACATATAAAGACACACAAACAAATCTTGTCTTCTTGCTCCTCTGTAATCTTGACACAGCATTGCTCTGATTTTTCGTGAAGATGTGTAGCATGAACACTACTTCACTCTATACCGATCACGACCCAACAAGCATTGAGAACAACCATGCTTCTCAAATTTGTTTTACATACAGGACTTTGCACTATACTTTTGAATCTGGATAGAGACTTGACCCACTCAATTGTTAACAGGCACCTTTTTACTATCACACTCTTTTATTGAGATGTGATATTACGACTTATAATGTCCCTTTTTATTTCGTCACTGACCGACCACCCTTGAAATTTTGATATTCTACAACACAGTGTTTGGTCTCCTGTGTTATATTTGTTTTATTCTGTACCGACCTGTATAACACAGTTTCGGCCTTCTCTGTGTTATATTTTTATTGGGACATATAGTAACAGATTTGCCTTCTCTGTACTATGAATTGGTCACCCGTTCACGGACTGACACAGTACAGTAGCCTGCACTATGCCTTGCTATCTTCCGGCCCCAAACGTACTTCACACAATCAACCCTGCATTATGTGAAGGATAGCTAGTGACGTTTGGCGACTGAGAGACGTTGTCATCACAAGATAGCATAGCAACAGGTTTGAAAAATACCAACTCGTGGTTGCCTAAAGCTAATATCCCATTGAGACTTAAGCTCGTTCTACAGTAACGTGACAGCCCCCACCCACGTTAAAAATTTACTTTTTTGATGGTTTATTACATGAAAATAAATTTTACAAATGGACAATGAGTAAAGGTATTAAGGGAATTCTGTATGAAATTTCCTGTGCAGAGTCACATTTTAAAAATTTCGCAGTCTAACTGTCTCTGTCATGTCAAGGGCATCTTTATGGTCGCATGTCTCTGTTATCTGGAGTCCCTGTCTGGTCAGTCTGTGTGTCCATAACGTCTGTGGTCTCTCTGTCTGGTCAGTTTGTGTGTCCATAACGTCTGTGGTCTCTGTCTGGTCAGTCTGTGTGTCCATAACTTCTGTGGTCTCTGTCTGGGCAGAGTGTGTATTTATAATGTCTGTGGTCTCTGGTCAGTACGTGCATTTACAATGTCTGGTGTCTCTGAAAAGTCAGAAAGAGGGTTAGAATGGGGATTTGTCTGTATTAAGTCAGTCATGTCAACAATGTCAAAGTCTTTATCTTCAGAGACAAGAGTCAAAAACTGTTCCAACTGGGAGATTCTTTGCAGAAACTGATGTTCTACCATAACTTGAAACAAGCTATTGATCCTGTTTGTCACTGAAGATACAATTCGATACAGTCCTTCCTGTGTATTTGTCACACGTCATACTGGTACAATGTCAGTTTCAGGTTGGTCATGGATTTCCAGTCTTTCGCCCGCCATGACCCTCATCATCTATGCACATAATATTCACAAATGGATACAAATATCGATTTACTTTGTATGTTGCATCCATAACAAACACATCACAAAAAACACTCAAATCACGCCTCATTCTTCCCGTTACTTAAAACAAATACTCAAAACCACCATCCTCATTCACACTGAACTTTGTTACACCGCCTTCCTCCTCTATCTCTCTCAGTAATTCCTGTTCCGTCTCACCATTCGTCCTGTCAATGTCAGTCTTGAACAATCTCCGCTGCAAATCTTCGACATCTTTAGGCAACACATTTTATCCTTGGCTTGATTGAATGTATTGCCTAAGTTGGGTTGTGGACACCTTTGTTTTAGCCATAGCCTTCACTGTCTCATTCACGAGGGGCAGGCGATTCTCCGGATAAAGTGAGGATGGCTAAATGTAAAAAGAAAAAGATTAAAAGTACAAAATTGTATGCAATAGCATTCAATTCAGACCTGCCAGCTAACAAAACAAAAAAAAAGCATTTTATTTTTTATTGACAATTTAAAGACAAAAATCTGCATATAAACCCATAATGCACGAGTTGTGTTTGTCACTCTAAAATACTTGAATGAACTAAAATGCAACAGGCGCTCATCAAATTCAAGGGTTAAATGAATGACTGCAGAATTCCCAAAAAACGTCGCTTCATTGTCTTTGTAACATTTTCATGGCATACAAAAACGCAATAGAGTGGTCACCATTTATAATTAGTCCTCATAAATCAAGCACTTATAACTGCATCGTACTCATAGTCAAAGTCAAATTTTTATTTTGAAAAGTCTATGGACAACCATCAAATCTTAAAATTCCTTATCTGGAACAAAATAAAAAACAAAGACAAAAAAAAAAAAAGACCCAAAAAAAATGCCACCACCTAGATCTGCTTATATTGTCTTACAGGACTTAATAGCGCTTACAACACTATAAAAAGGATGATGATATGGTGACTGATTCAATAAATAGGGAACAGTAGATTTCACGAGCACCTCAAAGATGTACCAATTTTGACATTACCTTAAAGTCTCACCGAGACACAAGCAAAGGATCCTGCTAAAACATTTACATAATGCAATAATATTCAAAACCTATAACTATAACAGTACCTACATAACAGAGAGATGATTTACAGTATAAAAAATCATCTCAAGAAGAAAGGTACTGTATTTGACTGTCTGCCTCCCAAATAAAGACCCCCGCAAGGACCAGGAAAAAAATGAGCAATCTTAATCCATAACAAAGACAGGGAGCAACATGGAAAGGGAAAACAAATATAAGGGATAGAAAAATGTGAACTCTCTGCCCAGAACCCTTCCAAGAAATTTTTATTTTTAATTTTAAAAAAATACAAATTCTGGAACAGTCAATTTTGTCACAAGCTGGTCATCATCTCTCCATCTCAGTGCGCCACCTTGAATGTATCGTAATAAAATATGAGTTGGAATGGCTGTTGTCCTTTAACCATTTGGTCCTGGTGTCAATAGTGCATTTACCTAACTAATCTATTACTATATATTACACTCAATAGTGGGAGGGGGGAGGGACAATTAAGTAACAATATAAAGTAACAAGAAAAGAAAAAATAATACATATTTATAAAAAAAATTGAGTCTAATTACGACTAAAATAGAATTTGCGATTAATTGCTGTCAAGTGTAAAATTTTCGGCAACGAAAAACGGCAGGGACAAAATGTCAATGTAAAATTAGTATAA
The DNA here is from genome assembly GCF_034508935.2 of Berghia stephanieae. Taxonomy (NCBI): domain Eukaryota; kingdom Metazoa; phylum Mollusca; class Gastropoda; order Nudibranchia; family Aeolidiidae; genus Berghia; species Berghia stephanieae. Next base: position 68,216,372 of record NC_088362.1, read on the forward strand.
AATGAATGAGTCTTACCAATTTATCACATGGGTGATTTTCATGGTGGTGATTAGCCCCTGTAACCCTCAGAAACCAGTATTAATTTCAGAGTCCTGCATGGTAAGAAAAACTTTTTATTACAAAATAATAAAATTATCCACAACATAGTATGATAAAATATTAATAGCGTTGTTACTTGCATAACTCAATTGTGAAGGATTTCAACATGCAGATTATAGAGCAATTGAAAATAAATCTTAATAAGACATTCAATAATAATACTAATCCAGCGCAACCAGATTTTTTGAACAAATCAAGTCTTTCACTTTTTAAAACTGTTCTGGTAATAGTTGAACTATTGTCTTGCTGCATTACATCGTGCAGCCCACCCACTGAAGACTGTAAATGAGCTGCAGATAGGCACACATTGCCTCTTCCTCTGGATGTTTTAAAATTCAGAATCAGTTTGATTGCTTTATTAAAATTGTCTTGGCAATCAAGATAGAAAAGCTGATGGTGATAATTTACTTCCGAGTTATTCTGAAATATTATAACCTTGTGCATATAATATTTTCATTTTTTTTAAATATGTAAAAGTAAAAAAACACCTCCTGCCCCCGTCCAAAAACAACCTCCTACCTCTGGTTAGGGTGAACTCCTTTGCTTGAAGTCAATTGCTATTTGACCTGCTTGCATTCATAGACACAAAAGTCATAAATTAGCCAACTTTCCTCAGGGTGATATGATGGAAGCTGAAAAACACGGAATAATATAAAAGATCATAACATAAATACCTAAATATTAAGTTTAAAAATTGCAATATTTTCTCCAACTGAGACAAAGGTGTTACAGTTCAGTACGTTAGAAGAATAAGAAAGTAAGTCGAGAGTTTTCTCGAAGAACTTAAATTTGTGACGTGGTACTCAAATCAGGGACTAGGTCAAAAGCTGAATGGAATGGCACAAATGGAAAGCCAAAGGCATGTTGTTTTCAATATTTAAAGTCAATAGAAATTCAAATTCTGTGCATTCTAATATTAGGCAAACAACTACAGACCACACTAAACTGAATTGTATTAAGTAAAAGGATCTTGTCACATTCAATCAAGCTGTCATTTGAGAAAAATTACTTCATTATAAATTGAAGTTCAGATCGCATGTTTGAAGCCGTATTAGGAAAATTCATGTATCTGTGTATAAGCCAAGTTTCATCAAAATCACAGTGGCAACGAGTGTCTAATATTTGCCACCAGATACACTCGTAAAATTTGAGTGTAGGCCTATTTAGCAAAATCATATATTCGGAATGGTTTATACTACATCATAAAGTAGCGCATGCCCGTCGTCATCCTGCATCTTTTTTATATATATTATAAATATTAAAAAAAGAATTGAGCTTTCATAAGCCGCAATATCCACCAAACATGCTCAAAGCACTTTACAAAGGATCCATGACTAGCAGCAACACGTAACAAGTAGAACGTTAGGCGATGTTTTTCTTCTGACAGACAACGCTCTTAGCGGATAGGAAATCATACACATGAGTACAGTGAGAGAATGTGAGTCCTTGACGAGGCTCGACCCCAGGACCTTCCAATCCGGAAGTGAGTGCCACACAGCCGCATATATCTTGGCTGTTCTTGAGAATTTGCCAAACACCTACAATCTAATTAGTAAAAAGAGGGGAGATGGGCAGAAATAGACAGACAGATACACACTCAGAGAGAGAGAGAGAGAGAGAGAGAGAGAGAGAGAGAGAGAGAGAGAGAGAGAGAGAGAGAGAGAGAGAGAGAGAGAGAATAATATCAGTTGCCTGTGGTGTCAGTCCGTTTAGGAGTGAGGTGGCGGAAGAAGTAGTCTAGCACTAGTACTTGGGTAGTAGTAGTAAGTAGTAAATAGGGGAGGTCTTCTGCACGTTCCTTGAGCTAAGGAAAGTATTCCTTCAACTAACCTTAAAATAAAAAATAAAACCTTGTACATTTCCAACACTTGGACCTGCACTACGACCTATAACTAAAACTAAGAGACAAAAAAAAAACCCCGCTAAGAGTCCTCTCCAGTACCTTTCAATATTTCAAATTGAATTATAATGGCTGCGGAAAACTAAAACAATGGTCATATAAGGAAATTTACAAATCAATCAAGTTGTTCTACAGGTTTTAAAATGAAAATATGAAGTAACAAGATATCACTCTAATATAGTGACACCTAACTAACACTAGACATCACACCAGCAGCAATGCTGAGCGGAGTAATTTTACTTTTTTCACTAGCAACCAAGTTGCCACATTGGATTTTCTTTCTTTACTTTTTTTTTTAGTGTTCTGCTAATGTGCAATCTACATTTAAAATAAAAAGTGGCATCTTTCATTTCTTCTAATTCTTAACAGACACGATTATGTCCACTTCACATCTCAACAACAGGGACAATTTTTTTCACTTCTTGAGGCAGTTTTTTCTTACTTCTTTTAAATTTCATTTTTTTTAAAGCTTCTTTATTGATTTGTTTATAAGTTCTATTGTTCTTCTTATTTTAATTTCATTGTCAATATCATTTTCATCAGCATACTTTTACAGTACTTTTACCATGTTATTCTTACGCTCTTACAGTTACAGTACAGCAGAGCGATACCTAACGCAGGCCTTTAAAGTGCTACTAAATTTGAAAAATTAAAATAAAACGTTTGACAAAAGATCCACAGTTCAAAAGCTAAAACAATTATAAAGTGAAACTACCTCGAGGCTCGAGGAACATCGGGGGTAAGGTCTCCCGCCCATACTGGGCACTGTGGGACTGGAAGTCTAGAGAGCTGCGCCGGTGGAACCCGTAATTTAGTTCTTAAACGGTTCCGATCATTCAGGAGAGGAGTAGTACCTATCTAGTTGTAGTTATTAGTAGAAGAAGAAGAAGAAGAAGAAGAAGAAGGAGCATGTTCAGGTTCAAGTTCAACCCTCTTAGTAGGCACTTGCAAGAATTTTTCAAAATAGTGGCTATGGGTATTAATTTAGCGTAGAAAAATAAAGGGGAGTGAAACATTAACTAGAGTGAAAAATTATCGCTCTGTCTCAACTGGTTAAAAAGTTATGACCGTTTATGTGGTGGAAAATCTCTATATAGAGGTCTAGCTTAATAGGAAAAAATGTGACCAAAGCACAGCATCCCAATGGATAATCACTATAATTCAGAAACAGCTTCAGATACAACTTTGAAATTTTTACATGTGGTAAATCAACATCTCTGTAATACATTGCAAACAGAAAATGAATTATTTATTGAGAAAGAAAAGTATAGACGTCTAGTTTAGAGCTGAGACAGCTGAAATCAAGGAAAAATAGATCACGACATACAAATGAATGACCTATTGGAATTTTGGAAAAGTCAATAATAAAATATTTATTCACATGAAGATAGACCAAATACACCACTGAATCGGCGTCATTTAGTTGTTCACTTTGAACTTTTCAAAATGAAAATAGACCTCATAAAAGCAAAGATATGAACTGACAAATGTTTGAGGTGGTGTACTCTTCTTACTCTTAGTCTTAGTTGATAGAGTTAGAGTGATAGAGTTAGAGTGAGAATGACGAGAAATGAGTTGCCACTTAATTAAGGAAAAAAATGGTCGTATCTAGTTTACTTACCTTCTTTGTTGACTTTTTAATAAAAAGTACATTATTCTCATTTTCGAATGTTTTCAAATTGGAGAAAAGATGAGAATGTCTCATTTACCGAGAGGGCCATTTTTTTTTGCTTCACACTTCTCAAAGAAAGACCGCGAAAAGTGGAGGCTGGTCGGCTGGTCCTTGACAGGGTTGCCAGATTATTTTTCAACAAAATGCCAGGGGAAGACTCAAAAAATGCCAAAACACTCAAAAAAATGCCAAAGTCTGTTGACTCCCATCCCCACTAAGAAAACTACTCACTTTTGATAGACAATTTACTATCATATCCTGGTGGCTTGCGTGTTTTCTTTTCTTTTTTTTTTTTTTTTTTTTGAATTATACTTAATTTCCTGTTGGGGTAATTTTTTACCTACTGACTACTAAGTGGAGTGCTAAACCACTACACCACGGTTGAGAAAAGGTGTCATTTGAAGTATAATATACAAGAAAAGAAAATGCCAAATGAAAATGCCAAATGCCAAATGATTTTTCTAATGCCAAACGGTTTTCAAAAATGCCAGATTTTTGGAATCTGGCATTTAAAATGCCAAACTGGCAACCCTGGTCCTTGAAAGCTCACAAATGCAACTTTAAACGCATAAGAGTGCTGGGAGTAGGTATATACAAATAGGTAAAGGAGCGGTGGTTTGCAACTTTAAACACATAAGAGTTCTGGGAGTACAAATAGTGAAAAGCGGTAGTTTTCGCTATTTGTAGTGGTAGTACAAATAACCACTTCGAATTTAAAATTAACAACTGGGGTGCAGAAATTTATGAGCTATAAACTCTTCAGTGTCAGACAAGGTAGAGATAAAAAGAAGATTAATGGTGTAGTAGTGGAACATCTGTCCAGGTTCAGAGGGTTTAAAGGTCGATCCATGTCAAAGAAGATTGATTGTTTGACCGGAAGGCGGAAGGGGTGTAGATAGTTGTGAATTTGTTTTCTTTAATTTTTCTTATTCTTTATCACCTATTCATGTCTGAATGTTGTCTCGGAAACACCAACCTGAGATTAGTAAGGAACTTTGATTAAACATATCCTGGCTGGCGAGTCTGTTTTGTTGTTAATGTTAAATTTATCATCGAATGTGACATAATCACACATACTCCCACCCACCCACACCACCAACCCATCCACTCACCCAACTACTCAGCCACCGACACACACACACACACATATCCACCAACCTATAAATGTTATTATAGACAGGAACGTTATTTTATTTAAAACAGAAATTCTAGATTCGATTTCATGAACCAAGTTTTTCTAAAAATCTAAATAACAATATATTGCATAACATGTTGCATATTCTTTGAGATAAAAAAAATATATTCAAACGGGAGAAATAGACAAAATCATGAAAGAAATATAAAAATAAAACCAAACAAAAAAACATCCATTCTTAGTATTATCATGTGAATCCTGATGTCATAAATGCACTTTAAAACAAAAAGTTTACTATCAAAGGCATTTTTAAATTAATTAATATCTTTTGCATTTTTTATTTTATATTGCAGACTGTTCCACGTTTTGGCAGTACGAAATATGAATGTAATATTTCTAATTGAAGTTAAGTATCTTAAAATAATTATTTTGAATTCATTTCCGCTCATGAATGTAATTGAAGAATTTTAAAAGATCGTTGTACTTTTTGTTGTCAAGACCGTGAACTAATTTATATAATTGAATTAAATCGCCTTTCTTTCTTCTATATACTGTACGGAAATGTTCTATGGAATCCTTTATTATAAAAGCAATCTGTTATTTTAGAAAATGTCCAAAGACGTGCGACAAATGATGGAATGCCCAGATGTTTTAATTTTTCTTCACAGCATATCTCATAAACAGTCGGCACTAATTTTCTCGCACGTCTTTGGACATTTTCTCAAATAACAGATTGCCTTTATAATAATATATGACTCTATATAATATTTCTGTACTCCAAAATAGGCTTGACCACTGATTTATACCGGGTGCTTAACATATGAGCCAAGACAAAGGTAAATTTTATGGAAACAGCGATCGCTCAGCTAATGTTGAGTGGACATCTGGATACAGTTTTAACCCGTGTAGTTCTCTCAGACCTTAAATAAAGGCACAGAGTTTGATAAAGTCTTAGAAAGGCACTTTACCGGAGGGAATTTATCTTTGTAAATACTAAATTCTCTTCTTTTAGCAGGATACCATTGGGTTTTTTTTTTTGTTCTTGAAATCGACAGTCGGGAATGTTTTTCATTTATCTTAAATTAATTGACTTGCATAATGGACATTGACGATAATCTTTTGCTCTATCAAGATGGAGATTTAAGGTCTATCTAATGTTTATTAATTAGTTTTTGTTCAAAATAGAACGTATTCTATGAACATAAAATGTTATATATGTCGTCCTTTCATGTGAAATGTAGACTGAGCCACACAATAACAAAATGTATTCTACAAATAATATCACGGAAATGTTTAGTTAATTCATAATATCAATATTGATAAACTAGATGACCTACGTTTTTTTCAAAAATCTTAAATCTGAAACTTTCAGGTTAAAGACTTTATGACAAATTTTGGGGGTCTTTATATTCAAAGTAAATGATTTTCAGTCAAGTATTTTGTCATTGAACTGAGATGGTGTTCAGCAAGTGATAAGCAAGAAAATGATAAATAATTTAGGCCATCACGTCATTAATAAGGTACAAAAATAAATGCGTCCCACATAGCATTAAATGCCCTTATGGATAAGCCAATAAATCAAAACTAAATATGCAAATGTAAGTAGACCTATTTCTCCTCTACGTGTCGGTAGTTATGATATATGGAGCAACGTTAGCTTATTATGCTCAATGCACTTTACAAGAGGTACCAAGCCAACAGCGACATTAACCAAGTACTACGAGACAGTAAGGCGCTATTATTAACTTTATAATCGAATTTTTTAAAATGCTGCTACTATCGTGGTACGAATTTAACGACCGAGAATGGAGAGGGAAAAGATAAACAGAGACTTTTTCAAGGACTTCACTTTGCATCGCTTATAACGAGACCTGATCCTGGGGCCTACAAGTCATGAACTGTGTGTCATATCACAACATATTGGCTATATCCGGTATTGTTTTTTAAAAAAGCTTTTATACAGAGCAATATCCATTAAACGTGTGCAAAGCTCTTTACAAAGGGTCCCTGGCCAACACGTAACATGCAGCACGAGGTATGACAACTGTAAGGTGATTTTACACATTTACCGATAGAGACAACTCTATTAACGGCCAGGTATTCATTTTACCCACTGAGAGAATGTGAGTAAAAAGCCTTTTCCAAGGATTCAACTATGCGCCGCTCAAAGCGGCTCTAACCCAGGACCTGTCAATCCGAAGGCGAGTATCATAGCACAAGACCACATAATCGCTCATACCGTTTGAAATTTCGAACAATTTTTGCAATTTCAAATTGCTGCTGGATGACCTTGAGATCGGCACCAGCCTTTTTGCGATGCCATGCCATCTGATCTATTGGGACCAACTTCATATTCTTTATTGTTAAGCTTCAAGAAATGAGTGAATGAGTTTTTACCTTTAAAAATTGCCAGAGTTCCAATAAGTATATTGATCTTGTATGGTTGATGTTGCATAATTAAAAACGATAAAAAGAATTGCGTAAATTACGTTGTATAATCTTATAATTTCTAGAATTGTTTATTTGATTTATTTAATGCATAAAAGTTAAATGAATAAAGAAATGAATGAAAACAAAATGAATAATGAGATCAAATAATGATTTTATAAATGATATGAAAAGGGGAATAGTACGTAGGAAAGAAAAGGTGTTATGTTTTGTTTTGTTTTTTATATATTTGCTTCTTTCTTTTTTTTCTTTCTTTCTAACTTTCATTTTCTTCTGATCGATGTGTTCTGTAAATGTAAATGATACAAGGAAACCTTATCGTTAGTAATAATATACTTCAATCTAACATAAACTGTAACATGCATCTGAAACTAGAGGGTATCTCACGTTCAAAGACATAAAGAATCGTCCGCATCACGCCTCTCTTTCCAATGATTTCACGCCCTGTTGTTTTATAGCCCTATGCCTTTATCCGTAGATTATGGCCTTAAAGTAATGGCCGTGTCACAAATTTGTGTCTCACAGTTTGAGAATTATCACCACGGATTTCAGTGACAGTAAAAGGTCGTGAACTGTAACGTAAGTGTATTGTGTCATTTTGAAAGGGGGTAGGGGGCCTTGTCGTGTAACAAAAACAAGCGTTGAGCCTTGTCAGTGAGCAGATTGGTGACCCTGAAAAAAAAATCAACAATTCTGTCTCCGGCGTTGAGTCCTTAAGTTAGGCACTTAACAACCATTGATTGCCTCAGACAACTAAAGCACTAATGCATACCTGCCTGTTGCACTGACTAATATTGTAAAAGTGCTAGATAATAAGCAAAATCCCTCATAGTAAGGGACTTGTACGATATCAACATACACGAGAAGCAAAAAGACAAGTTTGACCGTGTCCAATTCAATAATTATAACCATAGTGGTATAAAATAATTCTAAAACCTGTTACAATATTTTTATTTGGGAAACATCACCAATCTCGAAAACAAAAACAAAAAAAACCTCGACAGGAAATCGAACTACGACGTCCTGCTATCGGCTCTGTATTCTAACCCAACATTATGCATGTCGCCGGATCGTTCGAGAATGTTGTAGTCTTAGAACAATAGCAGATCCGCCTACTTCTACGAAATATTAGTAGAATTACGAAAGTTGGGCTTCATTTTCAGAACTTCATGAGTCTTTAAAACGTATTAAAAATAAAAGTTGATGCCATAGTACATAATTTTAAGGCTTTTCGAGTGTTATTTAATGATCGTTTATTTTTGATCTGTAAAATTAACTACAGTGGCTACTCTTATTAACTCCTAAAAACTACGAATTTCTACATTTTCAAGGAGGCAGGTCTGCAATAGGGAGCAATAACGTGATGTCAAAATATGGGTCCAAGCTCAATGGAAGTGTAAAATCACTCTCCCGGGAGACTGGATGCATACATTGTGCAACAGATCTTCTGGCTTCAGAGTGATTGTATCTTATTTTCTAGCCTTAATAAATGTTGGTCTTCAATAAAGATCATCTATCCTCGCACTTTTACGCCTCGTAACCATAAAAGAGTGTCTATACATTCTGCTACTACAATGGTAGGCTACTTTGGGATATATACTATGTAACTTATTCATTGGTAGTCCTCCGGACGACTGGTTACACACTTCAAGGAGTTGGGAACGGGAAGAGTAGAGGATGTGACGTCACGACCTCTCTGCCCTGTTATTAGTTGTAACCTAGGACTTCGAATAGATGTAACTCAACACTGTTTATGCCTGTCTTTATTTCACTCAAACCCTTATTTTGGATCAATCTTACATCAAATGAAATTTAAAACAGGTAATAAAATCTGTCCTACTGTATAGATGTGAAACTTGGAACGCATCACAGGCATGTATAAGGAGGGTACAGATTTTCGTAAACAGGTGCACATTTTTTATCAAAACTCTCTCAGTTTAGAATAGATAAAACCCTCTGCACATTATTTTATAGAGCAGTAATCGAAAGTGTTTTGTCATTTTGTATAACAGCTTGGGGAGGCAATTGCTTAGCAGTGGAAAGGAACAAAATAAATTCAAATATTAAAAAATCCATTAAACGCTATATAAATGATGTTGACGATGTAGATCTTTTATACGAGAAATTTTGTATAAATAAAATAACTAAAATATTAAATGACCAGTATCATCCACTAAGACCATCAATTATTATGTCAGAAAGAAGTGGTCGCCCTTTCTCTATTTCAACGAAAACAGAGAGACACCGAAAATCTTTTCTGCCGTCCAGTATTAGGCTTTATAACAACAAGCAATAATCATTTTATATAATTATTTCTCATTTTTACTTTTTAAAAATATAAATATTAATTTATTAATTTATTTGTTTTGCAATCTTTTCAATTTTCAATTTATAGTGACAGTTTTAACTATTTTACAGTGTTGAAATTATTCATATTATAAAGCGCAGCTCTGGTTATAGAGCTGCTCCTTTTTTATATATATACATCCTATTTCCATTGTATTTTTATCTTATGTGTAAATTATAACGTCTGTACAAAAAATTTCCTTTTTGGGATGCAATAAAGTATTATTATTATTATATTATTATATTATTATTAAGTAGAGCTACTCAGAATAAAATGGATGGATAGAATAAAAAATGAAGAAGTATGGAAAAGTACACAGCAGAAACCAGAGGGAGAGGAAATAGGAAGAAGACGATGGAGGTGGATTGGACACACTCTTAGAAAGAATGACTCCACTATAACAAAGAAAGTATTGGACTGGAACCCTCAGGGCAGAAGATCAAGGGGAACATGGAGAAGAATTAAAGAAGCTGATATACAGAGAAGTGGTAAGACCTGGAATGAGATAAAAAAGTTACCTCGGGATAGAGAAGGAGGAAACTGTTTGTCTGTGGCCTATACCCTGACCCAGGTGAAAAAGGCAATGATGATGATGAATAAGATCTTTATTTTTGTAGCGCGTAGACATTACATGATAATATAGCATATCAAATAAACATAATATTTATATATAGGTAAATAGGATCAGATAAAAATGTGCAAGTCTGATAGTTTAAATTGGTATGGTCCCATTGCTGTAATGGAAATACTCTCAAACCAAAGCAAAATATTTTCCATAACAACAATTTAGCTTTTATATAGCGCAATATCCACTAACAGTGCTAAAAGCGCTTTACAAGGAGTCCCTGACCAACAGCAACACTTAACATGAAGGACGAGACATGACATGACGCCTGTTAGGCGATATTACAATTTTTTTCGGACAGAGACAACGCTGTTAACGGCCAGGTACTTTACACCTGAATACGGTGAGAGAATGTAAGTAAAGAGCCTTTTCTAACGACTCAACTATACGCCTATCGAGGCTCGAACCCAGGACCTTCCGATCGTAAAACGAGTGTCATACCACAAGACCAGATAGCCGCACAACAATGTTACAATGAGCCCATTATTGCGTCCGGTTATCAGACCTGCAAATATGTTCACCTTAGAACACGTAAATTGCAAACCGTACTAACCGTTAACCTTAAGATACACAATATAACTATTCGTTGGTTTGTTTGTTTTTCATAAGAGGTGATATTTTTATATTTTTTCATACCATCAATAGTGACCGGTCGCCTCAAAACGGTATTATTTCCAGACCTCCCTACTATTACAAAAAATTCGAAGAAATACGAAATTTTGACTCCATTTTCAGAATTTCATGAACATCACAAAGTCAATAAAACTTATTGAAAATGAAAGTTGAAGCCAAACTACATCATTTTACGGATTTTGAAGTGTTATTTAATCGTTGTGAGTGTAAATTATTGTTGTTTTTTTTAAGTTAACAACAGAGACTACAAGTTTTATCTACAAAAAATTTACAAATTTTAAAATGTTCAAGTTGGCAGGTCTGTATTTCGGAGTAAACTGGATATCAAAATCTGATTGTAAAGTTAAAATGAAAAGATAGGTAAAATTTTAATTTTTGTCAATTTAATTCATCCTCGCTAACCAGTGAACTGCCACACTCTGAAAAAATTAACAATTTGGCCAGAATACCCGTATTTCAAATATGGATCGATTTATATGACCCTCATCGTGATAAAAACTCTCAAACCTGGGACTTCACGAATATCCAGGTTTGAGAGCGTTGCCAAGATAACGGTCATTTAAATCGATCGATATTTAAAGGACGAGTTTTCTGGCCAATTTTTTGTTTAAATACGAGTTTTGCCAGAGTACGGCAGTTAACAGATTAATAAAACATAAAAATCTTGCCCAAATCTCATATATTACATATATATATATGTATATATATATATATATATATATATATATATATATATATGTGTGTGTGTGTGTGTGTGTTTGTGTGTGTGTGTGTTTACAATAAATCAAATATTTAATATGTAGATGTGTCTGGTCTCATAATTCTCCCTCCGATGGTAAGTGCTTCTTTCTTGGCGTTTTTCAACATAATACTACTTGGAATAATGAAACTAAAATTTCATGTTTCTTTTTATTTGGTCAACGTTCATCGGTAATGAGTCTCGTCTTGTCACAGAAGTCAAGCAATGTTAAATGTGGTCAGTGGACGAATGGTGATAACATTGATCTTGCAAAATTCTGATCCCGAAGTTTGTCTTTGGGTTAGGCACTTTATATAATCCATTAACCCACTCAATACACATGTGTGAATGAGTACCTGGTTATAGGGAGTGACAGATATTGAAAGAGAAATAGTACAAATAAGACGCCTAACAGGCCACTGGAACGGTATGGAATGGAAATATGGTTCCATATGGCATGTTGGAGGAATAAATAAATCATTGTGAATCTCATTGAGCATGGTAAATAAGTGGACATGCATTTATATAAATGTTCATATCAATTTGATATCTGTTTATATAAAAAAAAAGTTTATTGTGCCATTAGGCTCTTCACACCATTTATCCATCTCCGACTTGTAAAGTGAAGCAGAAATATATAATATATATATATATATATATATATATATATATATATATATTATATATATATATATATCAGGCAGATATATGAAGTTTCAAGGAACTTATTCCCGTTGTGATGTCATCAGGCCTTCTCGGTGCTGTAACGACATTAGAACATGAAATAAATTGTGTTATCATCAATGCAATGCGTAAATCAATTAATAATTTTGTTTATTTTATTTTTGCAAGTTACTTTCGTGAGGTGCAGTAGACCCAGCTACCCAATCAATGCTGATGTACAGAGTTGTCAGATAAACAAAAACCCTACTCCTCTCGAGACCGATAACAGTCCCTTTACTTGAAAGGCGAATGTTATCGGATAGGCGTACTGTATAACTAAAGGGTAGCAAGCAATACTTTATGTTCTTATAACACTAGATATACAGGCAGGATATTGTATTTCAGACTTCATGTGTCTTACCGCTCTAGAAGATTATAAATGTCATTTTACGTCACGAAATGTATGTGCATGGACATTTTTAATAACTTTGTGTGGAATCTGTGACGATGATGGCAGAGTGGCACGATGACTGAGTTTGAAATAAATCCGAGCGTGGTCAGTAAATAGATCAATTGCAGTTATTGAAAAGCTCAATAGAGAGACGTTGTATTCTTAGCAAGTAACTAAGCAAGCTTTACTAATTTGACTAGGGTGTGAATGAGCCTCCGCAAAGATGCAATGAGGGAACGCTAGTAATCCGAAAATAAATGCAGAACGAGGAACTCGTACCGTACGAAATTTGAAATTTAGTTCATATGAAGAACTCAAAAAATATTTGAGGTATTGTGAAGCATATTAATGTGAATAAAACGAGAAATTGCGCTGTGGATCTCCATATTTATATATTTTTATATTTTATTTCACTTGGAAATATGTATTGAGTCGTGCATTCCTGGATGGATGTTAATATTTTTGTCGAATCAACATACAGAAATGTATGGTAAAAAAGGTGATGAGTTATATTTGATATATTTGATAACAAGGATTAGAATTTAAACTGTCATCACTTAATGTACACATTGCATAATATCATTAATTCGAAAAAAAAAATGCTTCTGACAATTGCCCATACTAGTTGCTTGCCTTTTTTTCGATATAAGTGTTGTGAAATTGTTGTATTTATCGTTTCATATATATATACATATATATATTAAACAAAGACCTATTGCCGTGCTGTTGGCCAGAAAACTTGTCCTTCAATTAAGATCGATTAAAATGACCCTCATCTTATCAAAAACTCTCTAACCTCGGCCACCCTTGAATACTTCCTCGAAGTCTGATTTTTTTTCAATGGTATTTTCTTTTCGGAGTACAGCAACAAAGTCTTTTGACAATTCTATTTTAGGAAATAGCCATCATATTATCATTAGCAAGCTTAATTCCATGATATTCATAAAGAAGATCGTTGATTATAAATTAACATTTCAAAACATTCACTGTTTTGTGTTTAAACTAGAGACAATCAATCAAAAAACACCTGGCTCATTTTTCTGTTATTGTTGCTTCCGATTGTTATCTCCAGATTTACCCTCTTATATCATGAATCACAAACACAAAGACATTGGGTATTTTTACCTTTCTATCGAATCTATGGGCATCATCAAACGTTTCCGGAAGACTTGAGTTTCGTGTTTCAGGTAACAAAATGGCACACAGGCCAGATGCCAAAGACAAAACACCAAATATAAGGACAGGGAAAGCCTTACCAAATGATCCCGGAATTAAAAGACTCTGTGGGGAAAAGGAAACAAACAAAATCAACAATGGTAGGACTGATTTCATATTTCAGTTTGACCCCATGGACTGCAACCTGCCTCTATTTATTATTATTATTATTATTATTATTATTATTATTATTATTATTATTATTATTATTATTATTATTATTATTATTATTATTATTATTATTATTATTATTATTATTATTATTATTATTATTATTATTATTGTAATTGTTGTTGCTGTTGTTGTTGTTGGTATTATTATTATTATTATTATCATCATCATCATCATCATCATCATCATCATCATCATCATCATCATCATCCATCATCATTATTCATATTTATTATTATATTTATTATATTATATTATTATTATTATTATTATTATTATTATTATTATTATTATTATTATTATTATTATTATTATTATCATCATCATTCATCATCATTATCCTCCTCATCATCATCATAATCATCATCATCTCATCACCATCATCATCATCATCATCATCATCATCATCATCATCATCATATATTATATCATTATATATTATTATTATTATTATTATTATTATTATTATTATTATTATTATTATTATATCATCATCTTATTATCGTTTTTATCATTACTATTATTATAATTGTCACTATTAATATTATTATTATTATTATTATTATTATTATTATATTATTATTATTATTATTATTATTATTATTATATTATTATTATTATTATTTTATATAATATTATTATTATTATTATTGTTATATAATATTATTATTATTATTATTATTATTATTATTATTATTATTATTATTATATTATTATTATACTGATAGTAATAATAATTGTAATTTAGATTTGGTTTCTTACCGCATTGACAATATAAGGGGAGACAATTCCACTAAACCGTCCTACGAAACTACAGAAACCTAAACCAGAGTTGCGCATCTTGGTCGGTAACATTTCTGTGGTGATAATGAAGACGAGTGAGAAGCCAATGGTGATGCACAGCTTGCCAATGCAAAACATGGCGATTGATAGCCATTTTATGTCTGAAAGGTTTCCAAAAAGAAAAAAGAAAATTGATTTGTAAAATTAATAACAATAGAATAAATGAAGCACCTAAAAGACAGTTTTAAGATTCACGGCACTGGATGTTTATCTCACTATCTGTAATATAAATTTATCGAAAATATTGCATCTTCATGATACAACCTTGCATAGGATGCTGGTTGCTTGTATAGGTTGCTATTTTCCCTCATCTTTAACAGAATCAGACACCAATCTCAGCATGTGAGCGTTATCTTGTATTCTGACGTTTTTTTTTCAAAAGAAAGTTTCTTGCTATAAATTGAAGAAGACAACGCATAGGTCCTTATACGTTTAATAGAATTTGTCAATGGCATAACCACCTTTATTACATGCCCAATCGGTCAGCCTCACAATTTAAAATAATATTTTTACTCAATAATTCGCGGAATTGAGGGGCCAGTCTTGAAAACGGAGAAGAAAAATCAAAATAGAACTGATGCCCTTGAGCTCATGCTGCAAGGGATTGAAGCAAGAGACATAGAACAATACTGATCCCCTAACTTTTGCGTCAAGCTCCCAGCGGCGTAGATAGGCTGTAATGAGTGAGTCTTGGAGACGCGGTCCATTTTTTTAAATTTTCAATCGCATGTTTTTAAAATTGTGAAGAACTGTCGGGTTGATTGATTCTGGTTGCTGGAAATGCACTGTCTATGATCGATACTTTTTGTCCGCGTGGAAGTGAAGGGCTTGAATAAATATTTGAGCTTTATATCGCGCAATATCCACTAAATGTGCTCAAAGCGCTATACAAGGGTCCCCTGGTCAACAGCAACATTTAACATGTAGGACGGGACATGCCGCCTGTTAGGCGATATTACAATTTTTCGGACAAAGACACCGCTGTTAACGGCCATGTACTCATTTTACACCTGAGTATGGTGAGAGAATGTGAGTAAAGAGCCTTTTCTAAGAACTCAACTATGCGCCGAGCGCGAGGCACGAACCCAGGACCTTCCGATCCGAAAGCGAGTGTCATACCACTAGACCACATAGCCGAATAAGCATGGACGAAAATGTTTCATTAACTTACCTTTGTCAGCCAGGACGAGAAACCCTATGCTGAGAGTAGCTACGCCTGATAAAATCATGTTGGAGCAAAAGATCTTCTTACGGCCTGTCTTTTCCAGGAAATAAACGCAGGATATGTGACTTATCACCTCCATGAAAGCCTGAGGGATAAACAGGAGGAAGAATAAGAAATTTATGTGACCCATCGTTAAAACCTGGTAATGTGTCCTAATATACAAGATGCTGAAAATTTGATATAAATTCTACATTGTAAAAATTGAATTAAGTAAATAGGTTAAAATCAAAACAATAAATTAAAAAAATATATCTATGTGATAATGATGACAGATAGATAGATAGATAGATAGATAGATAGATAGATAGATAGATAGATAGATAGGTAGATAGATAGATAGATAGATAGATAGATAGATAGATAGAAGATAGATAGATAGATAGATAGATAGATAGATAGAGATAGATAGATAGATAGATAGATAGATAGATAGGTAGATAGATAGATAGATAGATAGATAGATAGATAGATAGATAGATAGATAGATAGATAGATAGATAGATAGATAGATAGATAGATAGATAGGTATTGAATCGTGTTTGATACAAATATGTTACGAAAGGTGCTCGACATGTAGCAATGGAGCGAATTATTATTTTAATATTTACCACAATGTTTGAGACAGTCTACATTTATGTTAAAGGCCCAATTAGCCATCGTCAGCCATTTTTAATCGAAATTTTACTTTTGGCCCATAGTTGCAAGTTTTAAATGTTCGAGAAGTTTTTCACTTTGGTAGATTTTGATATAAAGATCAATAAATTGTTATTTACGTATAAAGGAGTTCTGCGTTCTTTAAGAAAAGATGTTAGAAATCGAAGATGGCAACATTCAAACAGGTTTTGGATTTTAAAAATGTTAGTTTTGAAAAATGGTGTATGACCATCACCAGTATCATTTAAACTGGTAAAGGTCTCATGGAAGATTTTCAGTATGCTCAATTAGAATGGGCTCCAAAATGTCAAAAATAAGTTTCAAACATTTCGTCTTTGTTATTTATATGTAGACGGGCTTCTTAGTTCTTTTTGAGTCATATTATGGTTCCGTAGATGTTCGATTGGGTTCGGAAACAGCTGACCAAGGATCGATGTAATTATCACTTTAAGATTTTTTTTTTACCTATTCGACCGATGGGCATGTGTGTTATCAAGTTGAAAAATTATATTTTGTCTAGCTTTAATTAAAGGAACACCATGTGTTTGAAATAATGGTTCAATATTACAATTTTGGCAAGTAGTCTTCCTTGAATTCGAACAAGCAAAGTTCGGATAGTCTCCCCTCAAACCATACATGAACCGTACCCACGATTGTGAAGCCAAACAGTCGTATCTGGATAATATAATATTTCACCTTTAAAACAATAACACCGCATTCTACAACCTTTAGTGCCAATTTCAAACAAAATTTCATCAGTAATAGAGTATTGCTTCATTTAACTCGAATTCCACTTTAATGAGATGTTGCCCTCTGAAGTTTAATGATGTAAAATATAAATACTTTTGAGGTGGATGGACACGATATAGATAGTTGAAGATGACGTCACTCATGTCTTTGTTATTGTTTTTTGCCATCCGCGTTTATGAGTAATGCTCACTGAACTGTATTAACCTGGCTATAAACGTTCATGATACACACGTTTTGTGTGTTGTCCGTTATACTTCGGATGGCAATGTTATGAGCTTCTTAGCCAAGCGCATACTATCTATAGATATCGGGTGCGTGAAAAACTCCGCAAATGTTTAGAAGCCTGAAACTGACAGACCATCTGACGCAAGTCTGAAATTTCACCACAAGCAAACCAATTATTGAACTTTATGTAAAAGGGATTTAAGGAAAATAAATTGAATAATTATAATTTGACAATTGTTTCAATAGATACGCCTAAAATTTGCCATATTGAAGATTTTGACGTAACTCTCAAATTTTAATATGATCTATCGAAACCCCATTGTGCTTTATGGCTATCTGTAGCCTTTTTTCCCCATGGTTCAATTGATTTTCAATTGTCTTGAACTGTGATTTCATCCCATGCATTTGAAATGACTCTTTTAACTCTCCTTTTGTGTAAACTGTTGCACAACCCTTATAAACCATATTAGACACAAATGACCAATAAATGCCGTAATCCATTGGATTCAAGGCAGGACTCATTGGAGGCCATTCATCTTTAGAAATAGATCGAATATTGTATCTGCCTGTACTGAAAAGTATGTAGCATTGTTAGAAGAAAAAGAAACTTATTCCAGACTTTGTGCCAATCATTCATCTTATTTTTAACCAGAAGAGGCAATATCTTCAACTAATAAACTGCACTGCTAAAACAAGACGCAAGTTTAGAAACTTTCAATATCATGATTTGTATACGAGGTGGTATAACCGACATAGTTTCTTAACCAATAGAACATTTTTTGTACTAAACTTGGCAATAATTAATTCAAGGTTTTGTTCTTCTTGCTTGACAATTTTCGTATATTTCTGATTTGCTTCTTCGTATTAAAATAGCGTCATAATTTTTTTCCGCTTTATTTTTCACGCACCCTCCATATATTTTATCAAGGTCTTCTGAAAGTATTATATTATGTTATTTATGAAACACTACCTGCAGGGTAAAGTTGACGTAAATATCACCCTCTATGATATCACCAACGCCCAGGACAAGACCAAAATAGACCAAGTTGATTGTTACCCTGGAACAGGAAACAAATAAGGGAACTGAATTGAACTCATAGCACCTGAAAACGTGCACACAAAACATCAAGATTTATTGTAAACTCACTCAAAGCCTCTCCACACCATGAGGTTACTGAGGCAACGTCGACAGTTGCCAATGATCTCGGTCTTTTTTCTTCAATGGATGCGGTCTTCTTGCCGAGGCCTCAGGATTTCAGTTCTGTTTCGACTGTTCTTTTACAAGTTTTCTTGGGTTTGCTTCTGTTTAGAGTTGATGGGGCCCCATTTGGCTCATAACAATTTTACATTTAGGTTTGCTCGACCTCGTCCACATGGGTTTGTGTTGTATGTGTGTGTGTGTGTGTGTGTGTGTGTGTGTGTGTATGTGTGTGTGTGGGTGTGCGTGTGTTGTGTTTTATTGATTTCTGCATGCATGATGTTACGGATGAAATCAAATTTAGCCATTGTTCTGCACAGTGTTCCAAATTGCTTCTCAGCGATCTTTTAGTCTGAGTCACTGAACCGTGAAGTCAGTGATTTCACGGCAGGTAATCTTAATCCTGGGTGCATTCCTTACTAATCCCTATCTTCCGTTTTTTTTTTTTGGTGTTAATTCAAACATTTTTTCACCCCGATAATTGAATATAACATTATATTTTTTAGTTGAATATCATTTACCCTCCTTTGCTGCACATCATTGTGAAATTTTCATCAAAATAAGTTTATTGGTTATGTTGTAACTTGGGTTATAAAAGTATGTACATAATCGAATTTTGAAAAGTGATTTCTCAAATATAATTAGTGATATTTCATTATCCAAACGATAGATTTCCTTCGTTGATAATTTATAAGTTTTTAAATTTTATTGTCTTTTTGGTGTGAAAGGTCGGTCAGTGCGCGAAGCGTAGTTTATTTTTTATGATTTTTTTTGGTTTCACCTATCAGGTAAAAAGGGAACATACACTTGAGATACACTTAAAGATCTCAATTCACTATGTTGTTTATGTGCTAAAGGTGCACTAACAGTTAAAGAAAAGGCTAAAAACAGGAAAAACATTTTTTGTAAAGACTTCAAAAATGAAATCAAACTGTTCTTTGACATTGATATTGGAACGGACCTTAAAAATAAACATTCAGAAGTTATATGCTATAAATGTGAAAAGAAAATGAGAGACATGAAAACATATAAGAGTACTAGCAGTTGTAGAATCTTACAAGACCTGTGAATTGCTCACTGATGTGCCTCAAGAGAAAAAAAGAATGGGAAACTAAGATCCCAATCACAGAAGAAAAAATAGCCTTAGTTCATAAAGAGAAACTGTCAGAACGATGTGGGCCAGTCTGTAGTTCTCTTGATGATATATTAAAAACAAACACAATCATATCTCAAGTATGTCATAGTCGTAGGTTCATAGGAAATCATTGCCATAGATATTACACACAAGACGTTTACAAAAAACTCACTGAAAATGTCGTTTCTAAAACATACATGTATACAAACAATAAATTAATCAGAGATAAAGCTGAAACTATAAAAAATGTTTTGATGAAATAAATGGAGCTTATTCTGAAATACATTCACTAATTTCTCACACAAAACCAGTCACAGAGACAGTAATAGAAAGTCTTAATAGCAAGATAGAGAAATATATGACAATATACCGTTATTACTTTTCTCAAAATGTACTTCCAAAACACCACATATTGGAAACCCATTGCATACCTTTTATGAAGAAATATACTTTTGGTCTAGGTTTTTTAGGAGAACAAGGAGGTGAAATTGTTACATTCAACAATTTCAAAAATTGAAAAGAAACACAATCAATGAGAACAGAATCATCTAAATTAAAAACAATAATAAAAAGTAACCTCCTGCAGGTTTCTCCTGATATCATGTCACATGTGCCCTCCCCCCCCTCCCCCCCCCCCCCCAAAAAAAAAAAAAAAAAGAAAGTTAGAGAGAAATGAAAATTTGATGAATCAAACAAAATAATACTTAAACATCTTAAAATATTTGACATATTACGTTGTTAAACTTCCTCTAAAAATAGAGCTGTTATTTGTATATTTTGAGTTATATGTTGCTTTCTCAATCCCCTCCCCTTTTTTCTCTTTTTTTCTCTATCCCTTTCTCCCTCCAACTATCCTCCGTTCAATAGCTACATCCTCCACCACAAATATTTTTGTTCTTTCTCATACCTAAACAGATCCATACACATACCAACACACACTAGCAACTCCCTATCTCTAACACAAACACACACACACACACCACACACACACACATACACAAATATAAACACACACATGCATTGACACGCAAATTACTCAATACGCAAATTACTTAATATCTAATTTATAAATGGGTTTGGACGTATTAATAGACTCTACTAGTTTTCACAATGACTTTTAAAATAAAATGAATTCAATTTTTTGTAAACACAGAGAAAGAGCTGGTATCTGCTTTTTAAAGAAAGTGAATATATAATATTAAAGTATGTTTGATGGCATTCTAACTATATTCTGTAATCTGGAGTTGTAATACAAGAGAGATTGCATATTGAATCCTCAAGGATGTCGAATGTTGAATGGGAGGGTTCAAATATCAGACTGAATAGTAAAATAACCAAATTTCCGGCACATGTGAAATTTTGTGAGTAATTAGAAATAGTCTTTGACTTTTAATTAGTGAATTTTTTTTCACTTTGGTCGTTTAAATTTTTAGATAATTAAGAGTTTATTATGCATGTTTGAGTGAATTTTTTTTCAAAAATACTCTGAAAGTTAATGCTTAGTGTGAAAATTATATACATCTTATTATTAATAAAATTATATCAGAATAAAAATCATCTTCTCCTTTTTCTAAGTAATCACTTTGTATTTATAAATAACATTTTTAAAATAGTTAAAAACAGGTTTAAAAACCATAACAAAGGTTGATAATTTCAATAGCCACAAAGGGCTCTGACTGAATACCAGAAATCGGTGAAGCGTGACAGTATGCATTGTGAGAGCAGAGGTAAAGCGGGCTGAACTAAAAGATCGCTTTTGGAACACTGTTACTGGTATACATTAACTTTGTCATTTTTATGTCATTGTAACGCGCTCAAAACCAGTTTTATATAGCGGAACGAAAATTATTATTATTATTATTATTATTATTATTATTATTATTATTATTATTATTATTATTATTATTACTACTACTACTACTATTATTATTATTATTATTATTATTATTATTATTATTATTATTATTATTATTATTATTATTATTATTAATATCATTATTATTATTATCATCATCATTATCATAATAATAATAATAATAATAATAATAATAATAATAATAATAATAATAATAATAATAATAATAATAATAATAATAAATAATAATGGTATAGATTTATAGTGCGCCAAACATCCCTTCATCAGGAGGGCTCTGGGCGCATAACATAGATTAACTTAATCATTAAGCCCTAACACAGTACACGAACAACGCTAATTATACACATAATCAAAAGAAAGCCTGTCGGAATAAGAATGTCTTCAATCGACGCTTGAATTCATCTAGTGAAGACGAAGAACGTATCTCTAGTGGTAGTAAATTCCACAACCTTGGACCAGAATGCTGAAAGGCGCGTTCACCAGCCTTCACTCGACAGCGGGGTGTTTTCAATTTGAGGTCGTTCGTTGATCGAAGCGATCGCTGTGGGTTATATCGTTCAACGAGGTTTGAGAGATATGTTGGTGACGAGCCTTCCAGGCATTTGAAAACGATAGTTGAAGATTTATATTTAATCCGCTGGTCCACTGGCAGCCAATGCAGCTGCTGTAGTAATTCGAGAGCTGCAGTTTTCCTGTCTTTCTGCAGTACAACGCTGGCTGCCATGTTCTGTATTTTCTGGAGTTTGTTTATTTTGTCCTTTGTAAGACCAACAAACAGTGCATTGCAGTAGTCCATTTTCGGGAATATCAAAGATGTTACCAATTTGTTGCAAGTTTCCCTATTAATAAATGGTCTGATTGTTCTGATATTTCTTAGAATGCAGATAGCACTTGTTCTCACATTGTTAATATGTGTGTTCATAGACAGATCACTCTCTAAGGTGATGCCGAGATTTTTGCTGATGTTGTGAGCTGTATTTTGTCATTATCGTTGATTGTCAGTGCCAGTGTAAATGGATCTGTCTTATTATTGGAACTAGCAATGAATAAGGCTTCAGTCTTGTCGCAATTTAATTTTAATCTATTTGCAGACATCCATCTCATCACATGGTTGATGCATTGTTCGTAAACAGTTATCTTTGAAACTATATCGGATTGCAAACACATGCTATATATCTGGGTATCGCTGGCGTACATATGGTAAGCGAGAGAATGTTGCTCTAAGATTCTCACAACAGGGGAAGTGTCAAGTACGAAAAGGACTGGGCCTAAAACGTATCCTTGAGGTACACCAAAATGAAGGTCACGCTCTGACGAAGTTACTTCCCCAATTAAAACTGATTGAGTTCTTTGAGTAAGATATGATGCAAACCAGTTTAGAGCAGTGCCTGATATGCCGAAAGTAACTTGTAGCCTTCGAAGTAGTATGGCATGGTCGATGGTGTCAAAGGCCGCAGAAAGATCGAGAAGACTAAGGAGGGTGGTTTTTCCTTGATCAATAATTTGCAGCAAGTCATTTGTGATTCTCATCAATGCTGTTTCTGTGCTATGATTTTGCCGATAGGCCGATTGAAAGCACTCATCGAGGTTATTATGTTTCACGTGACAAGAAAGCTGTTTTAGTACAATCTTTTCTAGAATTTTGGAAATGAATGGTAGATTTGATACAGGCCTAAAGTTTTTAAAATTATCACCGTCAAGTCCCGCTTTCTTCAACAATGGCTTCAGCAATGCTTTCTTGAAGCTTTCTGGAACAAATCCCACCCTTAATGATTGATTAATCAATTCAGTGATGTAAGGTGCAAGTTCATCAATACACTCCTTCAAAAGGGATGTTGGTAAAGGGTCGAGCCTACATGATTTGCTAGGACTAGAGAGAATCGTTTTCTTTGTGTCATTTATTGAAATTTCTTTGAAAGATGTTAAGGGTTCACCATAAAAAGAGGTATATTCTGCTTCTTTTTCGTCTGTGTCAAGTTCACTCCGTATCGTTGTTATTTTATTCATGAAATAATCTACAAAGCAGTCCGCGAGTTGCTTGTCGTCAGTGTGGTGTGGCAGGCTTGTTTTGATCTCTTTGCCTAGAAGCTTATTTGAGATTTTATAAAACTCCTTCGGACTTTTTATGTTATCAACTTTATCAAGATAGTAGATACGCTTTGCCTTAATTGTCACCTCTTTGAGTTTATGTTTTAATGATATGTAAATTTCCTTATCAATTGTCAGGCCAGATTTGTTCCATTTCTTCTCCGCTTTTCTTTTCTCTTTCTTTACACGTTTTACCTCCAAATTGCACCATGGTGATTCTTTTCTGATGTTCACAGATCTTGTCGTGAGAGGTGCGTGCTTATCCATAACACTAATAATTGCTTTATCAAAATTGTCAACAGTCACTTCTTTCTCACAATGTGTAGTTAGAGAGTGAGAGAGGTCCGCTTTAAATAG
>NC_088362.1:68245821-68248321 GCF_034508935.2 Berghia stephanieae
ATGTGGCCAAAGTATGACAGCTTCAATTTTTTTACTGTTGACATGAACTTACAGGGCTATTCTCTCCAAGATGCAGATATCCGATGTCTTGGTTGTCAAGGGGATTTTTAGGACTCTTATGTAACAATGAATCTCAAATACATTTATTAATTTTCATGTCTTTGTTTGGTCCATGAGTCACAGTCATAGCATGCTGTGATGGGAAAATGCAGGCTTTTTGGACAGATACTCATGTTACACCTGAGTACAGTGAGAAAAGAAAAGGGACTTTTTGAAAAAACTCAACTACTAGCCGCTCAGAGCGGGACTCGAACCCTAGACCTTTCGATCCGAAAACGATTGTCATACCACAAGACCGCATAGAGTTGTAGTTTGTGGTCTGTTTGGTTCATTTCTCTTGACATTGCACGGCTTTTTGCAGATCATTCCCAAATTTGAAAAGCAGAACTCATAACTTTATAACTCAGCAACTAGAAGTATCTACTTGTTCCATTTAGATGATCTACATGTCAATCGTATTTATACGTTTATATATTTACAAATGTTTTGTCTCTTTACATTGGCCTTCATGAATTAAAACGTCCTCATGATTGATTAAATTCTGAATAGTAAAATAGGTTTGTGCAAACATCTTTTCAATGATTACAGCGCTGAAAATATATGTATTCATTCTTTCTTTCTTTATCTTCTCCTTTTTGCCTTTCAAAGTCGCTTAGCTATGTCAAAAATAACTATTTCTGTATTAGATTATCCAACATTGACATTCACACCCGAGTCTAGTTGGGTAATATCTATAAAGTACCTCAAAGAACTGATTGCCTGATATAATTTTGAATATAATCTCGGCATATAACCTTGTTCAATTCTACAACGTATAAAAGGCTTACAAATCAGACAGTGTCCCACCGAGAAGAGACCCTACCAACATCCCCAGAAGAAGCAGCAAGTTCCCATGTGCCTTGTAAATAGCTCTGCCGCATACCAAATCGAACTGAAAAGAGAATATTTTATACTGCCCTACACTGACAAATATTTTTTTTTAATTTTGTCTAGAGAAAAGGACTTCAGGTATTCATCAATATTTGGTCTCAATTAGTCAAAAAGTTTCAAGTCTGAAAAAGACAATCGATGTTTTGTTATTTTCTGACCTCTCTTTTCAACCAACAATGATTGGGGGATGGATCTGTTAGATCGGATGGAAAGTACTTTGAAATAGACAAAATATGACAACAACAACAACAATAATGATGATACTACTACTACTACTACTACCACTACTACTACTACTACTACTACTACTACTACTACTACTACTACTACTACTACTACTACTACTACTACTACTACTGCTGCTGCTGCTGCTGCTGCTATTGCTACTACTACTACTACTACTACTACTACTACTACTACTACTACTACTACTACTACTACTACTACTACTACTAATACTACTACTACTACTACTATTACTACTACTTCTACTACTACTACTACTACTTTCTACTAACTACTACTACTACTACTACTACTACTACTACTACTACTGCTGCTCTACTACTGCTACTACTACTACTCTACTACTACTACTACTACTACTACTACTACTACTACTACTACTACTACTACGACTACTACTACTACTGCTATTACTAATACTACTACTATTACTAATACCACTACTACTACTACTACTACTAATACAACTACTACAACAACTACTACTACTACTACTACTACTACTACTACTACTACTACTACTACTACTACTACTACTACTACTACTATTACTATTTTACTACTACTACTACTACTACTACTACTACTACTACTACTACTACTACTACTACTACTACTACTACTATAATAATAATAATAATAATAATAATAATAATAATAATAATAATAATAATAATAATAATAAGAATAATAATAATAATAATAATAATAATAATAACGATCATTACAAATGGATGCGTATATTTGGCGGTAAACTTCAAGTTTCGACTTTCTCCAGGTTTTTTTTTTCTCCGCACGCCTCAAAGTATGTTTTTGTTGTCTTATTTCTTCATTGTACCATTGAGTGTTTGACCGAATGATAATGTTCTTGGTAACAATTGGACCTTGCTCATTCAATGCGCTTTGTGTGATATCATTGAATAGTTGGATCATATCAGATACTGAATAGGCCGTTTTTACAGATTCAGTGATGATGCAAGATATAATTTTGTTCTTAAAAGCATCTAAATCAAGTTATCTTGTTTTTCTGTAACTAATGCATTTAAAAACGATGTATATTTATAAAAATGAAAAGAATTTATGATCTGAGATGTTAGATTCTTCGATGGTAATTGGAGAGATAAATTTGTCATCGAAATGACGAAATCAATTATGTGCGTATGTAGATTATTTGAGGAGTTGGGGCATGTTATGTTATGGGATTCTAAAACAGTGCTGAATGCTTGGGTGTGTTGATCGTTAATGTCAAAATGAATGTTAAAAA
>NC_088362.1:68253321-68301568 GCF_034508935.2 Berghia stephanieae
TCATCTGCAAACTTTATTAAAGGTACACTCAGGTTTTGACTTCTACAGTCATTCGTGTATATTGTGAATAATACAGGGGACAATACACAACCTTGAGGAGCACCAGTATTTGTAGTTATACAGGAAGATTTGTTTTGTCCTAATTGAACATATTGTGCTCTCTCCGTAAGAAATTCGAGCACCCAAGCAATTATATACTTGTTTAAATTCAGACTAGTCAATTTTTGAACAACCAACTGAGGTTGCATTGTATTGAACGCTGAAGAAAAATCTGCAAAAAGCAATCTGCAATAGCTCCTAGCGTGATCTAGATGCCTGTAGATGTTGTTTGTAAACAGCAAAATGGCATCCTCTACGCCACGTCCTGGTTTGTAAGCAAATTGATGACTATCAATCAATGGCATAAACTGATTCCTAATTTTAACAAGAACAAGTTTTTCTAAAGATTTCATGACTATTGAAGTCAGTGCAACAGGTCTGAGATCGTTCATAGTTTCAAGTTTTTCTTTTTTTGGAACAGGAATAATTTTTTAACTTTTCCAAATTTCAGGGATCGAAACGCATTGGAGGGACCAGTTAAAAATATGTGTATAAATGGGGGAAAGCTGATGGGCACATTCTTTTAATAATTTTCCTTTCAATCCATCCGGCCCAGCAGCCTTCCTCTCGTTTAGTTTCGAAAATACGAATATTGTTTCTTCTTCACTGACCTCAATAGTCATTTCATCTTCCAAAGCCCTGTCTAATTTATGTTTTTCATTTTCAATATCAAATTTGTTTGCTGTGTCGAAACGTGAATAAAATTTATTTAAAATTTCAATTTCGATGTCTTCTGATATAATCGTGGGCTTTGGATTATAGTTAACAGCAGTTTTAAGCCCCCGCCACGTGTCCCGTATATCCCCAGAAGAAAAGCATTTTTCAATTTTATTTTTGTACTTGTCTCTACAACTAGATATTACTCTCTTTATCTCTTTTTGTTTTGTTTTCAGATCTTTTTTGTTTCCACTAGTAAAGAGAGTTTTCTTTTGGTTCAATAGAAGTTTTAGATCTTTTGTTATCCAAGGCATGTTGTTAGGATAATATTTTATTTCTTTTTTACAAGACACTAGCTGTTCACAGAATTTTAAATACTCACTCACACAGTCATTCAGCTCATCCACACTATCACATGATTCGATAAAAACATTCCAGTCAGTGCATTCAAAACAACCACGCAAATCTTCACACACACTTCCGTTCCAGATCTGTACACTTTTCTTTACTCGTTTTACACGTTTAAAAACAGGGCGGTAGGTGGGGAGTAGCAAGAGCATGCAGTGGTCAGATAAACCTAATGGGGCACGGGGTAAACATTTATAACTATTTTTAATATTACACAGGAATAAATTTAATGTTTTTTTGTCCCTTGTCTCGCAGTCCACGTATTGATGAAGTCCCGGGAGAGTAAAATCGTTACATTGGTTAAAATCGCCAGTGACCATCAATCCGGCATCGGGTGACTTAATTTGAATGTCCTGTATTTCTTTCCTCAAAATATGTTTCGCTGTTGTGTTGTCTGATGATGGTGGAATGTAGACGTTGATGATGATGACATGAGTGTATTCCCGGGGTAGATAATATGGTCGTGACGAAACAGTAATAAATCTATAAACCTTTAAGGTGATACATAGTTTTGTGTGCTGGTTCGGATGTTGTAAGTATTTTACCTAACCGCATAACGTCAATTTGTTATTGTGACTAATCCTCTCAAAACGGTATCGTAGTCTGGTGAGCCCGGTGCTTGAAATTGAATTTCAAACCGAACTTATAAAATTTGATCAAAATTAAATTATGTCTTCTACAAGACAGTTATGCAAGGCATGTTGGGGTGGGGGGGGGGGGGGCAGAAGGCAGAGGAAAATTGTGGCAGGAAAACATCAAGGAATGGACAGTATTGACGTTGTACAAGGTGATAGAGAAGACCAATGACCGAGACGTGTGGCAATGGATTTGGAAGGCTGCATTCTGCGACGACCTTTCGGTCAAGGGAAAAAGCGAATGAGTGAAATGTCTTCATTGCGGGTATTGTGTTTTGTTATGTAAACGACAGGGAACTTAAAATTATTTAGCACATTCCAACACAATACCCGATTCACACGGTGGGTCACATTTGTCTTGATAAATGATAGAGTGCAATCATAGAATAACAAGAAAGATCGTATGAAGTTGACGTCATTCAGGTCTTTGTTATTGTTTTTTTGTCATCCACGTTTATGAGTAATTCTCACAAAACTGTATTAACCAGACTATAAATGTTTAAGATTACACATAGTTTTGTGTATTGGTCCGTTATCTTTCCGGATAGCAATGTTGTGAGCTTCTTATAGATCGTATGGCTAAGAAGCTCACAACATTGCCATTTGGAAGTAAAACGGACCAACACACAAAACTATGTGTAACCATAACCGTTTATAGTCTGGATAATACAGTTTAGTGAGAATTACTCATAAGCGCGGATGGCAAAAAACAATAACAAAGACCCGAGTGACGTCACCTTCGAACTATCTATAGAGCAGTAAAATTAGGTGCCCCAAACGTAAACAAAGGTCTAGAAGCACATGGCAAACCACATGTTCCTGTCTTGACAGCTCACGTTCCAATGTAAATTATAGGAAAAGAAATAACCTTTAAAATTTGGCTGTTAGGTGGCAAAAGAAACACATATTCATAAATACTCGATCATGCATCAAATAATGTCTAGATATGGATATTTTATGGAACAAAAGGTAAAATTTATCAAAAGTTACAGTCTATCTATTTTTAGACCAGAGCAAATTATTGCGCTGGTGTGAACAAGACGAGAATTATTCGGAGCCTGGTTTTCAGAATAATTTAGCCTTATATTATTATTTCTGCAACTGTTAGATTTTATGTAAACATATTTTCAATACTGAAAGTGTATTGCCTACAACTCAAACTACAAAATTGTGAGACCTATATTGTGCGTAAATTATTCCGGTCCCTAACGAAAATCACTAGCAACTTGTTATTGTTTACGTTTGGGGCACCTAATTTTACTGCTCTATATTATGTCATCCGTGCGATTCGTGTACCAAACTACCCTGCCCTCCCCCGATTACATTCCTTCTTCCCTCAGCCAAGTGTGGTTTATTCTCACATGAATATTTAATACCCAAGCTGAGTCAAGTTCAAAAACATTGTCCATTATCATGTCACGTTATGATTTATTATTTAATACATTTTATATATATGTATATATATAGATAGATAGTTCGAAGATGACGTCACTCAGGCCTTTGTTATTGTTTTTGCCATCCGCGTTTGTGAGTTGTTCTCACTAAACTGTATTAACCAGACTATAAAAGTTCATGGTTACACAGAGTTTGTGTGTTGGTCCGTTATACTTCCGGATGGCAATGTTGTGAACTCCTTGGCCAAGCGCATTCTATCTATAATGCTTATCAAAACGAAGCTTTGACACAATGAAGTAATATTTTACCTAATAAAATATATTATTCAAGTTATTACGTAAAGCTCTCGCCTCTCACAAAATGTATTTAGTACCTCCATTTGTTTTTATGTTTTGTTTTGTTTTTGTTTTTTGTATGTATGATTTTTTTAATGTATTTATTGTTTTTGGTGTTAGCTGAAGAAAGGGTTTGAGCTCGAAAGTTCGTGTTTGGTATAATATGGTTCTTTTTTGAAGCGGTTATTTTCATTTTTGTATTTAATGCTCGCGTATTTTTACTAGATCTAATTTAAATACTTCTCTTTATTTTTTTTTTTATTTTTTTTTTTTTTTTGTCACTCTATGAAACTTGGGCTAATGTTTTTGAGGGGTTTTTTTCTGTTGAAGGCGAGAGCCGAAATTGCTTAAAAAGACAAACTTGAAATCTCATATTTCTCATTTTAATGTAAATCCACTCTATATGGTATCTGATTCACCCCGACATAATACCGTTTTGAGACGATTCAGTCACATATGACGTTAAATAACTATAGATAGTTCGAAGATGACGTCACACTGGTCTTTGTTATTGTTTTTTGCCATCCGCGTTTATGAGTAATGCTCACTGAACTGTATTAACCCGACTATAAACGTTTATGATTACACACCGTTTTGTGTGTTGGCCCGTTATACTTCCGGATGGCAATGTTATGAGCTTCTTAGCCAAGCGCATACTATCTATACATCTGAAACGATTATTCTTTTCTTTTTTTTTCAAGTTACCTGTGAGGTGGCGCAGGTTTATCCAGGTCGTAGACTTCACATTGTGAATAGTGTTCACCGTCCTCCCCGATCGGGATGTAGGTGTCAACCAGACTTTGGTGGGACGGGTCTTGGACGGAGTAGCTGTCATTGGGTAAACCCGGGATGGCACATCTATATATATAAATAGAAGGAAAGAAGATGACGTCACTCAGCTCTTCGTTATAATTTTTAGACAGTCGGTTGGTGATTATTTATCACTAAATGATATCATTCAGACTATAAACATTAACAATAACACACAGTTTAATTTGATATTTTAATTGATCGATATTTGAAGGACTAGAGTTCTGGACAAAAATTTTAAAACATGTTTTTTTTATTTCAGAATAATGCAGCATTGTGGACTTCAATTCTTTTGTTCAGAGTAGGAAAGAATGGGACTCGGACCGTAGCCTCCGTTAACTAAAGACCTTATACTAACTCAAAATATTCAAGACATTCAATTGCACTTAGACCAACATGACATGCTTTTGGATGAACAAGCCTTCAACGGCAATCCTCTCCATCATTTCCAGGAAGTTTCAACGGATTTTGTGAAGATAAAAAAAATGATCATGAAGGTGCCAATCAAATCTTGTTACCTTGATCTCTTTCCAGCTATGTTAGCTGAATGCATTAATTACCCTATTACGTCTACCACATCAATTAGTAATACATCGCTGCTGACTGGAAATGTTGCCACCAGTTACAAAAGTGACCTTGTTAAACCATTATTAAAGAAACAACCACTTCATCAAAGTGAATTGAAAAATGTTCGTCCTCTCACAGTTACCCTCCCACCTCCGTGACAACAACTCGGAGCAAACTTTCCAGTCAGTCTACCGAGACAGCGCTTCTCAGGATTTGTAATGTCCTATTGATTAGTGCTGATCAGAACAAAATCAGTTTATTGTGTCATTCAGACGTATCAGCTGCCTTCGACACAATTGATTATAACAGCAAGACTAGAAAATATGGTATTACAAAATTTGCACTAAAATGATGTGCATCAATCTTAAACGATCGTTGACAGACTGCTGTGATCAACGATGTTCCATCGGAACTAAAATTGCTGACATTTGGAGTGCCACAAAGCTCAGTTCCTGGCTCTGTCCTCTTTACTATTTACATGTAACCCTTTACTAATGTTATCTCAAAATACTATTATTAATTTTTGCGGATGACACCCAAATTTATAATTCTGTCCATGTAAGTGATTTACAAACTGTCATACATCGGCTTTCTGATTGTTTAATTGAAATAAAGACATGGATGGAACAAAATAAACTAATACTCAATTATGAGAAAATAGAGTTCTTGGTGTGTGGTAGGCCATATTAGATTCTTTAAAATACAAACAAATTACCAATTACTTTCGGCAATAGTACCATTGATAATACCTCGCAAAAATAAAAACCTTGGCGTGTCCATTGATCAAGACCTTCCTATGACCAATCATATAAATAACACCCTTAAATGTATATACTTAGAAGTGAAGAAAATTAGCAAAATTGATCATTTGATCCCCCCCCCCCACCCCACCCCCATCCCAAAAAAGCACAACTTTTAGTTAACCCCCTTGTATTATCAAAGCTGTGACTCCATCTTGGCCAAAAGGAAAAGTTAGAAAACTTCAGGTTGTCTAAAACAATACAGCCAGGCAGACTTTATGGAATAAAGATAGATATTTGTCGGCATCTCTTCTTCTTTACGAGTTGCATTGGCTGCGTGTGGAGAAAGATACAAGATTTGTACTGTTGTCTATAAATCACTGATGACCTATTATAGTCCTCCATATATTAGAGACCATTTGAGTGTATGCCCCAAACAGAAACTTGAGATCAAATAACGAATTTTCAATTCTTGTCAAACCTAAACCTTCGAAAGATAGGTGAGCGATCCTTTCAATTCTCGAGTCCCCACTTTTGGAACTCTATCCCATCACATGTGAGATTCTCTGATTCATTGCCAACTTTCCAATCACGACTGAAATATTCCCTTTTTAGGTTATAACACCCACATTTGAAAAATAAATGATAATATTTCTCAGTAGCATTGTTTTATATATCCTCGTTATATTGTAGAACTGTAATTGTAAAAAGCTTAGAGCCTGCATTGCACGGGGAAAGCGCTTTATAAATGCTATTCGTTTTGTTTTTTTTTTAATCGTCATTTAAAAAACACGAAGATCGCGGAAAAAAAATTAATTGTCAGTTGAAATCATTTGTTTCCTTGTGAACTTCTGACAACTCACATTTTATTTTCGTTTGGTGACCGTCGTCTTCTTTTGTGACGCATTTTTTTGGTCAGTATCAGGCATTTCAGTTACGAAGGCCACGTTGATCATATAAGCTGAATGTCAAAGGACTGGACCACAAGGATGACAATGTCAATGAGAATGTCAATGACATTGGTGTTGTTTATAGTATTGGTGGTGATGGTGGTGGTGGTGGTGGTGATGATGATGATGATGATGATGACGATGATGATGATGATGATGATGATGATGATGATGATGATGATGATGATGATGATGTGTGGCTCGGTGGCCTGCTTGTGAAAGACTTGAATTGAAACATGTTGAAGCGCATTGAGCATAGTAAATCATTGAAAATGTTCTATTAAGTTTTCATATGTATTCATTTTATTTTATTTGATAATAATGCGGATGATGATGATGATGATGATGATGATGATGATGATGATGATGATGATGATGATGATGATGATGATGATGATGTGAAAAATAAGAAGGAAAAAAAAGGAGGAGGAGGAGGAGAAAGATGAGGAGAGGAATAACTAACCTGAAATTGGGCGTAATGTTGTTAAAGACACTAACAGTGAGGTTGATTCCATTGGGTATGACGAGAATAAACATTAAAACACACAATCTCTTCTGATAAACTCCGAACTCTCCCAGACCTGTCAAAACCTTGTCGTAGTGTATCATTCTGGAAAGTTCTAGAAAGCAAATTTCAAATATTTCATTAACCAGTTAACTGCCGCACTCTGGAAAAAATATGTATTTAAAATTTGGCCAGAAAACTCGTCTTTCAAATATCGTGGATTTAAATGAACCTCATCTTGGCAAAAACATGCAAACCTGGGATTTCTTGAAGTCTTCAATCAGTCCCAGGATTGAAAGTTTTGCCATGATGAGGGTCATTTAATTCGATCGATATTTATAGGACGTTTTTTTCTGGCCATTTTTTTTTAATTTCGAGGTTTTTTTCTGAATGGAATAATTTAGATAGTGACAAATAAGTGCGAAGAGGTCTTTGTCAGCACTGACGAGCAGGCCTTATGTTCGTCAGTGCTGGTCAATGGCGGGCGGTGGCATAGACCAATAGTTCCTATTGGTCAGTTCCAATAGGTGTCACCGCCTGTTGGTCAGTACCGACGAACAGGCGCGGGTGCTCATTGGTCAGTACTGATCAATAGCCCTAGCCATAATGATAATAACTTTGTTCTACTGAGGACTTTTATTCGTGATATCTTTATGTGTTAATGGTGGCAATCTTCATTGATCTTAAAAGGGGATTTCAACACAATCGGTTAATTTGAAATCTTCAAGGACTTTCACAAGTGTGGTAAGCAAAGAAACCTTCCAATTTTTGTCTGAACATTTGTGAACAACTTTCATTTCCAGACAGGTCAAAGAAGGACTCATTCTTTTTACATCATTCAACCAGAAAGAGTGAGTTCCTGAGGAGGCGTCTATTGTCTTCCATTTTTATTTGAGATTTTAAAATAATTGACTAAATTGTGAATGAAACAAAGTTTCTTATGTATTGATAACTTTTTGTGAGCTATTAAAATGGACCAAGAGTGGACAACATTTAGAGACAAATCGAACACGAATAAAACAATTTATCAGATGGGCAATGGCTCTCTTTTTCCTCGCCAAACTGACCGAATGTCATTGACAATATCAAAGCACCAAAACGATGAGAGATCAGTTGTTGATAACTGAAATAGTCTAGGTTTGAGCCCCTGATCCAGTCATTTAATCCGCTGAAAATTTAAAACGTTTGTTGGGATATATAAATTATGTTTATAATCCCAAAAAAAAAAAATTCCTGATGTTTTGTACAATATAAACTATGATTTTGAAAATCGATGAAAATCGAGAAGCGTCAACGGGTTCTTGTATAGTGATCCAAAGCGCCGTTTACACCATAAAAACAAAGTTTTATGTTTAACAGTTCAACACTTATTTGGAAAGATACTATCGTAACTCTATGCAGCAAACAAATTTATGTTGAACAGTTTGACATTTTTTGGCAAAGAAAACATTACTTACGATACACAAATGTGAAGGGAAAGGAAAAACTGGTTGTAAGATTATCTGAAGTCAAGTTACGATAGTCTTATTTCCACAAATTTTTAATTGTTTAGGTAAGATTTTTCTTAAAATTTAAGTAACTTTTTTGCCTTTAATTTGATAGGAATGTCCATTTGACACAACGTGCGCGGTATTTCAATGCACAACATATCTATCGGTGCAAAACTATCGTAACTCAACTTTTGAACCCTACCCTCACGCAGTTAAATGGTTAATAAGAAAATGGGTAGGAATATCCGCAAGCCTCGTTTTCACAAATTTACCATGCTTCAAGCGATGTTCAATGCTTTATCTTTTCATCGGGATCAGTTCCATACATCAAAATTTTGAAAATTCGTAATTTTTAGGAGATAAAAATTGTAGTCACTAGAGTTAACTTTAAAAATCTAGAATTTACCCTCACGAGCATGAAATATCAAATCAAACTTCTTTAAAATAATGTAGTATGGCATCAACTGCCATTTTCGATAAGTTTTAATGACCTAGAGATACTCATTTGTTCAGAAATTGGAGCCAAAATTTCGTATATCTGCGAATTATTTGTTATAGTAGGCAGGCCTACACACTCGTACATCACCAGCGCTTGGTAAGTATTTGTACCGATATTGCCTATAGCTAAGTATTCGTTTACACCTGAGTTGAGAAAGATAACGTGTGTAAAGTACCTTGTTATTATAACAACATTATGCCGGAGCTAGTCTTTTGCGACCATTGACACTGATCATGCCTAACATGCTTGACTTTGTTACAAGAAGAGACAACGTATCGATTGGTCGCCAACACCACTAACAATTCTTTAATGGTGCTTGTATTCTAAATATCTCTCGCCATGTGTGTGTGTGTGTGTTTGTGTGTGTGTGTATGTATGTGTGTGTGCGTTTGTATGTGTGTTTGTGTGTCATTTCTAGCATAAGAATATTGACTTACCACTATGAAATACGTTCCTGAGTACGAAATAAATGATTTAAAACGAAAAGTAAAATATAATATCATTAACGGGGCCTTATATAGAAGAACCACGAATACAGTGAAATCTTGTTAACCAATTACCATCCCTCCTAAAAATCGCTAACAACGTTTTTGTCTACACTGGCGTCCACTTATTAGGTCAGTGGCGTGGGACCATTGGATCGAATGGTGCCAGGCACCGTACCAATCATTTAAAAGTCATTAACAGCATAATTTAATTAAAAATAAAACTGAGAAATTTTAACTCCACTGTCTTTCGCCAACTCGCCAACAACATACTGCCTTTTTAGTCTCCACTCTATTCAAGATTCCGAATCACGCACTGCGCCGACTCGTATGTTGGTGACACCACTGCGCGAAGTAGTGAGAGAATCAACACCGTGGTGCAAAGCAATCCAAGCTCCAGTTAATGCTCTATCCATTAGTATCTCTACAGCTGATTGAGCGAGAAACTGGGTCGAATTATACTATCTTCAAATAGCGGAAAACCCCTCGACTTGTGCCAGGATCTGAGAGCTCCACCGTTGGACGGGGGGATGCGACAAATTAGGGTAACTTCGGCCATCCAAAATATTACATTAACTGTCAAAAACACTGATCATTGTCAAGTTTATTTGTAAGCAGCAAAGAAAGACAACATAAAACTTTAAAATATGACATATCAAAATCCCCCCCCCCCCCCCAACTCTTTTTCACGATTATTGAATAAAGTAATTCTTTGCAACGAAGCATTGTGGACGAATTTACCAACATTTTTTTTGCTTGTAGTTCCGAGTTGATGGTTACGTGTGTATGAGTGTTTATTTGTGTGTGTGTGTGTGTGTGTGTGTGTTTGTTTGTGCGTGTGTATTTGTGTGAGTCAGAGAAAGAAAGCGAAGATTGTTAACAGTTATACTTTGGTGTGTTTTTAGATTTTTTAAGTACTTAATTGGAGTGATTTTTCTTTGTGATGCTTTAAGATCTGAATCTACCTTTTATTTGTGCAATCATTAATCGTAGTCCACTGATTTCCATTATTTGAGATATACTTTGAAGTTTTGTTTTGTTAAACAATGAATTGCAATGAATCAAGTTGACTCTTTACTTCACCGACCGTTTGGGAGATTGACACTAGATGACAAATTAGAAATAAAAAGACTAGTTCCTCACCAACCAACTGATTATGAATTAACACAGGTGTGGAAATCTCGAAAACGCTCTTTTTCAGTGACATGGTATGACAGGCATGAATGGCTCACAGTTAGTTTAGAAAATAAACCGTTTCTTTTGTTTTTATTGTCTACTTTTTACAGATACAACAAACACTGACAGATCATGGACATCTATAGGCTATAGTGACCTTAACCACTTCCATCGTATTTCTTAACCTCCTGAACGTTGTTTTAGCACCTTTAAAAGAGTGAAAAATTTCTTGCGAAATTCAATGAAACACAGAGCGGTTAAATTCGTTAATGATTCTGTCAATTCACAAAGCTGAAATAGATGCCATTCCAAATTTCAATAAACACATTATAAAAAGATTTGCAGAGATGAAACATCGCCGTGCAGATTTTCTTTACAAGTACTAAAAGTAAGTAATTTCTGTCATAGGTTTTTTTTTTCTCTTTTGATTTACATTTATCACATATTGATTGCATTATCGACCAAAACCAATCCTTTAAATGGTGGACAAAGAATAATTACAAAGACCTTTTCATACGGGACTTGTATCTCAGTGTTGTGGCTTGTTGTTTTCATGAATTATTTGTTTTTGTGAGTTTTGTCCACTCGTAGAAACCATCGACCCTCCCCCCACCCTTCCAAAAAAGAGAGTTTTTAACATTTGCTCTCTCCTCTTAACCGTGTTCACTGTTTTAGAATTTTTTTTTCTTCTTCTAATCATGGCACCACCATACGCCGTCAATACGCCACGCCGCTGATTAGGGTGGCTCCTGTTGACACCAGAGGTTTCTTTAATAGATCATCTACATTCCTTCATGGATTCACAAGGCGGGGGATTCCAAAGAGGCTGAGCGGAAGAGCGTCTTT
Organism: Berghia stephanieae; assembly: GCF_034508935.2. NCBI lineage: Eukaryota > Metazoa > Mollusca > Gastropoda > Nudibranchia > Aeolidiidae > Berghia > Berghia stephanieae. The sequence goes on from NC_088362.1 coordinate 68,264,919, forward strand.
TTTTTAATTCGAAGGCTGTAGACATTGCGGTATAAAGTCTACAGTAAGTGTCTACGGAAATTTTGTGGATTACGAGCGGATAAGGTCAACTGAAACGATTTTATTTTCCGAGGCTTAGGAATGAATGTCTAGGTCTCCTTCACGTTTTCCATGGCAATTTTTATGTATTAGTGATTTTTTTAAACTTGGGAAATGAAAACAAAATGTATGACATCGGCCTTGCGAATTTTTTGTTGAGTTTTCAATAGGGGTACGGTTTGGCAGATTTTTGTGGTATTTTGCAGATTTTTAAAATCCAGTTGGCAGAATGCCTGAAAATAATCTGGCAACCCTGTATTTGAGTTGCTCCAAATTTTATTTTTGAAAATATCATATTTAGAAACTAGGGAGCAGACGCAGGTGTAAAGATAAGATCTGAACAAGTGTGTATAGAATATGAAACCGGTCAGTCGTGCACCTCTCAATACACGCTTGTTCACTAATAATTATGTCTATATCTGCGGTGAAAGAATCCACATTGTCGATTAAAGAGAAAATCATTCCCAATGGTTCATGTTTGAACTCTTCACCTTTTAATCATTATTTGTAGTGGTTTCTACGCGAGTGTCGCAGCCCGTAATCCAGTCTCCTCTTTGTGTCGTGTCTTGCTTTTTTAATGAGACCGTTTTTTTTCCTACCAAATTCGTCACTCGGAGTCTCAGACCCCTACCGCACTGGGACAGGACCACAGATAACACATGATCAGATTGGACAAAAGGGGGGGGGGGGGAAACGTCATCAAAAGTGGCTAGTGAGAGGTCGAGCGCCGCCATTTTATTTTTATGCAACCAGGGACCCTGTGCGGTTTAATCTCTATTTTAATTACTTTGATTGAGCTCGATTAACCTCGATTTGCGGACGGAAAATAGAAAAAAAAAAGGTCAGGTTTATGATGATAAACTAAATTAGACATATTAAATCATGTTAAAGGTTGCTGTTGGTCAGGGACCCTTGTAAAGCGATTTGAGGACATTAAGTGACTATTGCGATATATAAAAAGCTCAAAGCTCAAGTTTTAAGTGAATAGGCTTCAACAGTCATGACGTCACTTCCCTCGTAATGAGGCATGTTGACTTAGTATCAGGTTCTAAACTATCTGAACAATGGCGGACGCCCTTATGAAATGTTTCTCCGAGGAGCATAAAAGTGTATCCAGAGGAGAAAACATAAATATGATCATGTTTTGACTTTTATACATTCTGATCACATGACATATGAAAAGTTCTAGCCAGCATGAAAAATAAAAAGAACCCAATTTCTTTGTTTAGAACCAGGCTGCTCGACGTTGCTCGACGTGACATCAGACTAGTGAATCCAATTGTTGTTCTGTTTTTATGGTTTTTCACTTTTTTATTGAAGTATATTTCAGTTATCGGACAGCAGTCTCGTGATCCCCTAATCCCTCGATCTCTCTATAGATTCATTTGTACGTTAAATTGTGTTCAATTCCAGCATGCCATGAATGGAGAGAGGCTTGATTATTAAATCATTAATCAATTATTTTTTTTATCGTCGTGCATAAAGCTGTACGATCTGGTGACATCAAAAATTGACAGTATAGATAGAATGAAGTCGACGTCACTCGGTTCTTAGTTACTCATTTATTTTTTTAATTTTTTTTTTTGGCCATCCACGTTAATGAGTAATTCTCACTTGACTGTATTATCCAGACTACAAAAGTTCATGGTTACACAGAGTTTTGTGTGTTGGTCCGCAATACTTCCGGATGGCAATGTTGTGAGCTTCTTAGCCAAGCGCATACTATCTATAGCCAAACCATAAACAATAAATGATGTGCGCTAAGGTAATATACTCACAACATTCTGCCAGCCGGATATATCGTACCAACACCAAAACTTGTGCAACCTTTACCGTTTATCGTCTGATTGATGCAATTTAGTGAGAACTATTATAAAATGTCTGGCAAATAAAAAAAAATAACGAACTGAGTGACATCTTGTGACCCTACGCCTCGAAGCGGTATTAAGTTGGGATTTGGAAAACCAAGAAAACCGGTTTTAAAGTGGAAATGGTCAAAATTATCAAATTTCAGTTTTTGGTTGTTTCAAATACTATTATCATGTCTACATGAAAACATAATAATTCAACATAAATATTGAGGTTAAGTTCTTTAAATTTAAAGATTAAAAATGCAATTACCAGTGACACATTCAAAACGAGAGTTGACTTTCTCTCAGAGAGCTACCATTTCCAAGACTTAGTAATATTAAGTCTTTTCCTCCACCAATACCATGTAAGATACCAAAGCAAAGGGCGTGTCTCTATCTATCTCAGAGAAAGCATGACTGTTTCCACAATTTCATGGTTCAACCAATAATGAACTTTAAAAACTGTACCTAAACAAGTCTAGGTTTTTCCCTGACAACCTTACAAATGAATGATTCCGATTGGTCAACGCTCATCACATGCGCCTGTTGGCCATTAAAATGCCCGGGCAATGTGTCCTGACGTCAGGATGCGTGTGTTACATAGGTGTGTGTTTGTGCATTTTGATACTCACCACGTGCTATTATTTCTTTGTCTAGCTGCATTGGTTAATGATCGAGATGAGGGTCCTTTGTCCATCTTTCTTTGTTCACGAAATTATAGGACATGCTAAGACTTTAATAGGACATGAGTTGCCTAATTTACACTTACAGAGCTTGTTGTAGGATAAATCTTTAATTTTAAGTACAACAGCAAAATAGTAAATAGAGCTTTCAACAATCAATGAACTGCCGGTGGAAATACGTGTAACTAAAAAATGAAACCATGTATATGTATGGATAGACAAAAAGAAAGAGAGACAGACAAATTAATGGATAAATAGATAGGTAGAGAGATAGATAGATAAATAGATAGATAGATAGATAGATAGATAGATAGATAGATAGATAGATAGATAGATTGATTGGTAGGTAGATAGATAGATAGATAGATAGATAGATAGATAGATAGATAGATAGATAGATAGATAGATAGATATATAGATAGATAGATAGATAGATAGATAGATAGATAGATAGATAGATAGATAGATAGATAGATAGATAGATAGATAGATAGATAGATAGGGGGAGTCTTTTAAGACAATCAACAATGTGGGTGAACGCTAAGAAAAACATGAGAGATTCAATGACATGTTTTCATGTAAGTCATTACACAATAAATCCCACCCCCTCCAATCAAGCTGCTATCTGACTCAAAATGGAAACAATGCAATGAATAATTTGACCAGCCCATTTCTTTAATTGCAATCTCATTGGTCAATATGTTTCCAGTATATTGACTTACTTTGAAACAAATGCTTTCTTAAACTATCCCTACAATTTTTTGCTCCGCCTTCATGCCTTTCTTCTTGTCTACCTCACTCTCTCCGTCTTCCTTTTGTTTCCTTCACACATACAAACACACACACACACACAGACACACAAATAGTTATATAGTCAGGCTTCAATATTTACTCTATTTCCCTCCCGTCCTCTTAATGCACAAGCAGTCTCTCTCCCACCCACCCTCTCGCTCCTCTCTCTCTCTCTCTCTCTCTCTCTCTCTCTCTCTCTCTCTCTCTCTCTCTTTCTTTCTTTCTCTCACGTGTGTGTATATGTGTGTATGTGTGTGTGTATGTGTGTGTGTGTGTATTTTACTCTCTCATTCTTTCTCTACCTCTCTCATCCTGTTTCTTGATATTTCTTTCCCTGCCCACCAGGCTTCACATAGTTTCATAACTGTACTTTGAAATTATAAACCCTTCTTTAACTTTTGGTATTTTGAAATCTTATTTCCTCTGATAAATAAGTCAAAAATGTCACATTAATAATTCTTATTTCATTGATTCTTTATTTAAATATCAAAAATTCTTCAAATAGTGGGCAATGTCATAAAATTGTCGGCATTTTTTTCTCTTTTTTTTTGGGGGGGGGGGGGGTTATTTATTCTAAGGACATCTTACATAAGAATGAATAACTACAAATGTAATAATTGGATTCTATTTCCTGTACATTATCAAATGTATATTCTAAGCGCATGCCAAATCATCATCATCACTGCTACTACTACAACCACAACCACCATCACCACCACATCATCATCACAAATTACTACAACCATCACTACCACTACTACTACAACCACCACTACATCATCATCACTAACACTACAACTATAACCACCACTACCACATCATCTTTACCACTACAGCAACAACTGTCATCACCACATCATCATCACTACCAAACCACCACCACTGCTACTACTACAACTACAACCACCATCACCACCACATCATCATCACAAATTACTACAACCATCACTACCACTACTACTACAACCACCACCACATCATCATCACTAACACTAAACTGTAACCACCACCACCACATCATCTTTACCCCTACAGCAACAACTGTCACCACCACATCATCATCACTACCAAACCACCACCACCACACTATCATCACTACCACTACTACTACAACCACCACCATCACTACATCATCATCACTACCACTTCTTCTACAACCACCACCACATCATCATAATCGTACTGCTACTACTTCAACTACAACCACCATAACCACCACATCATCATCACTACTACTACAACCATCACTACCACTAATACTACAACCACATCATCATCTCTACCACCACTACTACAACCATCATATTACCATCCCTACCACCACTACTACAACAACCACCACATCACCGTCCCAATCATTACTGCTACAACCACCACATCACCATCCCAACCACCACACTACCACATCACCACCCATACCACCACAACTACAACCACCATTACATTACTATCTCTACCACCATCATCAAATCACCATCCCTGCAACAACCATTTCAACCATCACAACGCCACCCCTACCACCACCAATACTACATCATCATCACTACCACTACTACTACTACAACAGCCATTATCATATCGTCATCACTACTACTACTACTACTACTACTACTACTACTACTACTACTACTACTACTACTACTACTACTACTACTACACCACCAACACAACATCATCCTCACTACCAGCATTACTACAATCACTACCATTAAGATTTGGAGCTTTACTTCATTTGAAATAAGGAAACTTTGGGGTTGTATTTGGCAATGTGTTTATATATCATAATATAGTTCTAATCAGTTATTTATTTAGATCTATACAATATTCAAAGACAATACCAAATACCATCCCAATTTACTTTTTTTTGTGTGCGGAAATTCCTCTTTCGGCATTGACATTCCTCCGAGTGGTGTCTGAAATTCCTGTGAGTCAAATTGAAAATTGGCGTCTCTGCAAATCTTACTATTCTCGTCACATTTGAAACGCCCGTATCTAAGGAGTTATCTTTGCCCATTGATTTGTCTGTGCGTGAAAACGGTGCCTCACTTCAAAGTCGATTTTCTCAAAACTTGTTTTTTATACTCTCCCTACTTCAAACGGTCATATCTCGGCAATGAATAATCAGAATTTTATAAATTTGGTATCAAATTTTAAAGCATAAAATAAGCTATGATTGGGTACCAAAACCAAAAATTGAAAAAAAAAACTTAATATCGTTTCGAGGCGGAGGGTCACTAACTGTGTAACACGCCTCGCATAATAGCTGTGTTTGTGGGCTCTGCTCTTTTATGAAATTCCCCTGGATATACTTTTGAGACGTCAGCTGCAAGATTTGCCACAAATTGCCGCAAGACGGAACTGGGGTGTAAGACAGCAGCTCTAGTCACACTGAGATGGCCAACACTCCAGTTTTGTAGAGAGAACGCACGCATACATCTATTTCACAAAACAGTCAAAAGAAAACACTCAGCCATAAACATTCCATTCTACATTAACAATTCAAAAAACATATACTCAACCAGGCTTCATCATATCAACAATTTCCACTTGTCATTTGCAAGAATAAACACATACAAATTCAGCTTTTTCCCCTCGAACAATACGTGAATGGAAAAAAACTACCACATGACATAATCGACATCACAGACCCAACATCATATCAACGCGTTTTCCATATATTGTAGTCTTAACGAAATCGTGCCCTCAGAGGAGATACGAGGAGAGAGAAAAAGCCCGGATCTAGCCTCTTACGTCACATCACATCGCCATGAACGAGATCTCGGTAGTACTGATGCTGCATATCGTTTGAGAGCCGTCACGTTCCGTGTACCTTATATACAGGCGCACCCTTTATAAAGGCAGTGTATGATCTGTAACCTCAAAGAATACGGTTGACCAAAAGTGATGAGTGGTTGTGTAACACCAAAAGCCCTGTAGCCTGGACCACGGGGTCTTGTATGTAATGGTTGCGTCACTGTCTCAACGCTCATGACTTCATTAGTAAGGCTGGACTCGCAATCAAAAAACGAAATTTGTGGTTTGAATTATCTTTAATGAAACGAGTACACCAACGGTTCGTCTCATTGAGAAGTGAAAATGATATAAAAATCAAGAAAATATTTTTAAAATTTGCTAACAAATCTAAAATAAACAAATGCAATTTTTGAATTAACTTTATTCGTAAAACAATTGGTTTTCAACCGATTTTTCTGAAATATAGACCAATGTTCTTTTTTCAAGCTGATTTCAGCAATGTGATTTCAAATTCCTCACAACTATATTTTATATAGCTATTAGGCCTACTCAAAAGGTGTTACATTTTTTTTACATAACAGAAGTCTAATACCTTGACGGTTGACCGAGTAGAGAGCCTGTGATTGGTCGAAAACTTTGGGACGCTTAACTCACAATTCTACACGAATACATAGTTACGATAGATCAAAAGAGGGTAACATTTTTATTTACCAAACATTTTTCTTGGTGCTAAACAATACAAAGTAATAATGATGCATCAGAAAAAAATAACTCTGAAGTTCATATATCTCTATTACAATAAAATTGACACCACAAATGACAAAATCGGCCCACAAATAAGGTACTTATACATTATTAATAATAATTTTTAAGGTTTACAATAATTGTCATCAAAGTCATTTTCATCACCTAAGTCGTAATTTTTGTCCCATTTTTACAAAACAAAGTGGAATGTCAACGATTTACACTCGCGAATAAAAATTGATCAAATTACAAGTTCTACAACATATTTTATTTTTGTCGCAAACTGATAAAAATCAAACACAATTATTCCTAACCGTTTTCATCTTCTAACGTGAAAGACATGATCCATCTTCGTTCTAAATTGTTGTGACGAGAGAACGGGAAAGAGAATTTGATCGCGTGATCAAACATTCTGGTTCGTCTCACTCGACCAGTGAAATCGTTAACTTGGTATTATAACAAAAACACTGGGAGGATTGGATGACTCGAGTGACAGGAGGATTTGTGTTGTGTGATAGGTAACATACTTTATGTGGTGACGACCACAGTGTGCCTTATGCATCTTATGGACTTGAACTTGAACATTTCTTCTTTAACTCTTTTTCGCTATTCTTATGTACCGTAAATTGTGATCATGACCAGTATGCCATGATCAGACAGGGTCGTGATTATTAAATCAATAATTTGTTGTCACGCATGATGTTGTATGGTATTCAAAGATTATAATTACTCGTTTTGTTCCCAATCTACACAGAACGAAATTGACGTCACTCAACTCTTTGTTAATATTCTTTTGGGTATTTCTCACTAAATTGTATCAGTTACACTATAAACGGGCAAAGATTACACACAGATTTGTGTGCTGTACGTTATATCCAGCTGACGGAATGTTGTGAGTGAATTACCTAAGCGCACAGCATCAATTATTTCTCAAAATTTTAGAATAAAACTAAAAAGTCTCTAGAAAACCAATGAAATAAAAATTGAATCCTCCAGAGTAAAAATGACACGATGAATAAACAAAAACACACAGTCAGTAATTCATATGCTGCTAACACAGTGCTCAACCACGATGGGCCCAACACACACTTTTGTAAATTCAAAGCCTGATACTGACCAAAAAAAAATACGTCACATCACAAGACGACAAAGCTCAATTAGAAGTTAGCTTTTTGTTATTCTTTTTAACCAGCTATTAAGTAGTTCTCACAAAATTTAATCAATCATACTATAAACGTTTAAGATTACACATACATAGTTTTATATCCGTTATTTCCGTTTCGTGGATGTTGTATTTTACTTCAATGCATAGCATCAATATGATCAGAATATAGCAATTTAGAACTCAAATAGAATAAAAATTTCAAGCAAACATTGGATACACCCAACATAACCATACCGTATTGAAATGATTGGTCATATAATGGGATTACAGAATGTTTGTTGTTTTAATGGGCCGTGCTGGAGATGGCGATATAATCCTCCAGACCCGACATGCATGACTACTCTACTGTATCAAATATCCCCCCCCCCCCCCGCCCTTGTCTATTTTTTTATCAAGCCAAAGTCGTACAGGATAATGCCATCAGGCATGTTTTAAAACAATCTAGATCTAGATTCTCTTCAGCAACCTTAACCCACTCCTTACCAGCCATTGTCAGCATTTTCCCCAAAACTTCACACCCAACTAACACAAAAATAGATTTTTTTATCACTCAAACACAATGATTTTAAAAGTAGCTATTCATTTTGAACCAAAATCACAGAATATATACATAACACAAAGCCTCGTTTGTTCACCACACGAAAAGAGTTAGATACTGACTGTGACACAATTCAATCACACGATCCGCCCTTGGAAAACCTTTCAGTGTTGAGAGTCGATCTATATATATGTAGTTGTGCCTACCTTTGTAATACTGATATTATATTAAGGGGATTTTGGTATGCATTCATTTGAACCAGTTGACACATTGAAACGTCAAGTGAAAAAGGATAGAAAATATCCCGCACAAATACGAGTACATGCCTGTTGAATATACTTGCTTCGGTATTTGATATCCAGTTTTATCGGTATTTTATTAATACATGCCATGAAGATAAGAAAAGGATACCTAATAATTCACGGCAACAATGCGTTGTAAATGCTCATTTATAATAATAATAATCTTTATTGTCCAAATTAAAGGCAATTCATGTGAGGTAAACAATGCTCAGTTTGGTTCATGGTATGAACATCAACACATTTACAAATACAGACACAGCCATCCACGAACATACACGCTTGCACATTGTTTCTACACATGTATACAAAAGAAATGAGCGTACATACAAACACATATACATACATACATACATGCAGACATACATATCAATCAGCATACCATCGCATATGCATGCCTACATTCATACATACATACATACATACATACATACATACATACATACATACATACATACATACATACATACATACATACATACATACATACATACATACATACATACATACATACATACATACATACATACATACATTACATACATACATACATACATACATAATACATACATACATACATACATACATACATACATACATACATACATACATACATACATACATACATACATACATACATACATACATACATACATACATACATACATACATAATACATACATACATACATACATACATACATACATACATACATACATACATACATACATACATACATACATACATACATACATACATACATACATACATAACATACATACATACAATACATACATATACATACATACATACATACATACATACATACATACATACATACATACATACATACATACTACATACATACATACATACATACATAACATACATACATACATACATACATACATACATACATACATACATACATACATACATACATACATACATACACACAGACAGACAGATAGAACGATACGATATATTTGCTGGGACAGCAGATAACCATAATAATATATTAAGAAGAAGATGGCAATGATTGTGATGATGATGATGATGAGATGATATGATGATGATGATGATGATGATGATGATGATGATGATGATGATGATGATGATGATGATGATGATGATGATGATGATGATGATGATGATGATGATGATGATGATGATGATGATGATGATGATGATGATAACGACGGCGGCAATGTCGATGATGATGATTCACGACACTGCTTCTCGTTATTTTCATTGGTTGTCTCATTTTTCCACAGAAGATTTGTTAATTAATTTTATGGCAGTTGGAATGAAGGTTGTCTTATGTCGATTTGTCCTACATTTTGCTTCCAGATATCGTCTTCCGGAGCGCAGAAGTTGGGATTTTTCGCTCAGCGGATGCCTCTTTTCGTTGATAATGTTAAAAGCTTTCTTCTCAACTGCATTAATTTAAGTTGTGTCAAGGCTTCTAAGGTCGGTGTTAATTATTTTTGAAGCCCTTCTGAGGGTTCTATGTAGTTTGGATTTTTCTTTTGTTCCACAGCTTCCATACCACGTTGTGATGCCAAACGAAACAATACTCAATATTAATGACTTGTAGATTTGTATCATGGTCTTTCTGTTCACATTGAAAGACCTTAATTTTCTGATTATATACAAGCGCTGGTTACATTTTTTGATGACATTGTTGGTGTACGATTCAAAACTTAGACTGGTATCTATAATTACACCAAGGTGTTTAAACGTTTCAACAGTTTCAACCGCCTGATTGTTAATTTTTGTTATTTGTCTTGCTCTTTTTCCTATTTTTCTGTGATCAAACAGTTGTTCCTTTATTTTTGTTACATTGAGCTCTAGACAGTTATCGGCACACCATTTGCTGAATTTACTAACTTGCTCAGTGTATTTAAATTCGGAGACGGAATCATTGAGCAGGCCGAGTATAGCGGTGTCATCAGCATACTTGATGAGTTGGCAGTTATCAAAGCTAGCCACACAATCCGTTGTATAGAGGATGTAAAGTAGTAAATCAGGGGAGATCATCATGGCAATATTACCACAAACGCTTATGTTTACATTTTTACATAAAGTGTCTAGTTATTATGTTACGGTTTTTTGTAGCCAAATATAAAAAGGCAATTTAACAATCTGACAACTTTTATTGCAGAAAAAAAGTAATAATAATAATAATAATAATAATAATAATAATTAATTATTATTAATTTATTATTATTATTATTATTATTATTATTATTATTATTATTATTATTATTATTATTATTATTATTATACACATTTATACAGCGCTCATTCTCGTGCAAAACACAAGCTCAGGGCACTTTACAATGTAAATTATCAATTTGGAAAAAAACAACAACAAAAACACAAACAAACCAAAAAAAAAAACGCATACAATAGAACATAAAATGCAATGAATTCATAGCCAAATCAATGATTCATGGCGTCAATAAAAGCAAATAGAGTAAATAATGATAATAATAATAATAATAATAATAATATAATAATAATAATAATAATAATAATAATAATAATAATAATAATAATAATAATAATAATAATATATTTATTGTCCATAAATATGGCAATTTGTCATTTACTTACACATGTTAAAACGTTAAATGATAACTGTAACATTGAGCAGATATTTCACTCCTACTTATTTTCTCTCTCTCTCTCTCTCTCTCTCTCTCTCTCTCTCTCTCTCTTCTCTCTCTCTCTCTCTCTCTCCTCTCTTCTCTCCCTCTCTTTCCTCTCTCTCTCCTCTCTCTCTCTCTCTCTCTCTCTCTCTCTCTCTCTCTTCTTCCTCTCTTTCTTTCACACGTGCGATATACACAACATAAACATATTCATTTCGTTTTCAATTTGATACAATTGTGGCAACTCGACACCAAAATTATCATCATTATCAATTGGTCAGTTAATCTAACATTAAATAAATTAATCAGTTAATCAGTCAACGAAACAATCCTTGGTTTTTCTGTACCATATGAAATATTCAAAATTTGTATTGCTGATGGAACGAACGTTGATTTATACTTGTTAGTTCTACATTTAATCTGACAAAACCTTCTCCCAGATGGTAAAAGACTAAATTCATGGTATAAAATATGTTTTTTATGTTGGTAATTGAGAATGCTTTCCTTTCTATTGCTTTTCCATGAATTCTTTCTACTCCATTAAGAGGATGGTTTATTAATTTTGATGCCTCTGATAGATTTTGAAATTTTTGATTTATCTTTAAGTCTTGAGATTCTTTTTAAAGACAGGCCAAGACTTGTACTCCCTCAGACCACGTGGTAGCTTATTCCAAATCTTGGGGCCGAAACAAGGAAACGATCTATCGCCAAACTTTGTTCTTGATCTTTTTACCGAAATTTTCGTTTGGTCATTACTTGATCTCAAAGTGTAATTTTCAAATTTGCAGGTGACCACGTGATCTGTGAGCTAGAACGGTGCTATCGCGTATGCCCTTTAATAATATTATGTATTTATATGTATTGATTCTTATGCTCACATTGCTAACTTATCTTTCCCCATCCCACCAACCTAATTGTATCCCGTTGGGGCTATTATTAATCATAATAATTATCATCATTATCATTGTTATTATTAAATGAGATCAGTGGTGTTGTTTAAGGGTTTTTAATTGAACTCCTTTAAATATCACTGCTCATAAGAAACACAAGGTTTTGCAACCAGTCAAAGTTTTGCTCCTATATATTCGCAGATCTGGATATCTATTAATCGACCGTCTGGTTACCTATTAAATGAAGGCCTGATTCGATTACCGGTAAATGAGGATTCGGTTAATCACTAAACAAAGGAGGTTTCGGCGCAACAAAAGAATGAACAAGAAACCATCCACGAACTGAGCCAGGAAAATGGAAGATTTCAACAAAAAAGTTAAGAACAGTTAACATTAAACTGAGCAACCGAACGAGAGAGGATGAAACATTAACTTACCCATAGCCTAACATTAGTTTATCAAAAGTCTACTATTATACTTTTGTTTAATTATGTGTTAACGTGTTATTGTGTGAAGCTACTCTATTGATTTATATTAAAGTATTTCGGCTTTAATGGGGATTAATATTATATATTAGCTTTTGAACCTGATCTATGACTGTACAACGTGTCACATCTACCACTACTAAGACCTACTTCTTTAACATTAAAGCGTCATTACTATTTGTCGAGTTGCCAGGAACTGAACCTATCTATAACAGGGTGAAAGAGGCACCAGGCGACTTCTGTCTTTAAGGAAAACTACATGTATTTGACTTCTAGTTTTCTTTATCTAATTGCCACGTCTCCCACTTAGGTGGTGGTGGTACGATGAGGTGGTTGTTGCGGTAGTGGTGTAAAAAATGATGATGGTCTGGTGGTCGTGCTGTAGAGTTGGTAGTGATAATTATGATGATGATGATGATGATGATGATGACGATGATGATGATGATGATGATGATGATGATGATGATGTGGTGGTGGTGGTGGTGGTGGCTGCAGTAATGGTTGCAGAAAAGTGAGTGGAGCAGGCACGTATGTTGATAATAACAAGAAATGAAATGAGGAGGAAAGTGCCAGAAAACAATAGAGAATAAAAATTTCACGGCCGTGATGGGGGCTCGAACCCGCAACCTTACTGGTACGACAATTCTGCCTGGCCGGAGAGCGTGGCTCTACTGTGTGAGATATCCACCCCTGGACCGGATAGCCCACATAGTAGAGCCACGCTTTCCCCTGTCAGGAGGAGTTGTCGTACCTGTAAGGTCGCGGGTTCGAACACTCATCGCCGCCTCGAAATTTTCATTCTCTGTTGTCTTCTGGCACTTTCCTACTCACTTCATTTCTTGTTATTTGTCGTATTTGCAGTAATGTCGGTGTGGTGGAGGAGTTGTAGTAGTGGTGGTGGTTGTAGCAGTGGCGGTGATGGATGATGATGATGATGGTGATGACGATGATGATGATGATGACGATGATGATGATGATGATGATGATGATGATGGTGATTGTTGCAGTAGAGGTGGTAGTGATGACGATGCGGTGGTGGTAGCGTTTAAATTGACCTCAACAAATTCTCAAACACTCCAGACCCATGTACCCAAATGAATGAATTCCTGACACTTTTCCGGACCAGAGAAAAAAACTCATCAAATTCCCGACCTTCTCCCGGTTTGCCGTCCTTGTGGGAACCCTTAGCTGTGTTGATTATAATTATGTTGTGTATGTGGTTGTTGTAGTAGTGGGGGTATTGATGATGACGTGGTGGTGATGTTTGACGAAGTGGTGGTAGTAATGACGATGTTGATATATTGCGAAAAATAACGTACTCGTTAATCTTAACGATATGAGAGAGAGAGATAGAGAGAGAGAGAGGAGAGAGAGAGAGAGAGAGAGAGAGAGAGAGAGAGAGAGAGAGAGAGAATAACACCGAAAAATCGCCTTCTGACATGACATTTAAGACAGTTTGTTCTTGTTTTCTTTTTCTTTTTTTTTCTCTCCTTTGTTTGTTTGTTTAGATGGGGGTTATTTTGTTTGTTTTTTTTTTTTTGTTTTTTTTTGTTTTTTTTTGTTGGTTTTTTTTTTTTTTTGGAGGTGGGGGGGGGGGGGGGGAAGGCTTATTTTTTCTTCAAATATGGAAAAACTGATCTGTTGCCAACCGTTTTAATCTTATGTCTGGGTTAACAAGATAATGAAAATATGAGTTTAAGGTCGAGTATATTAAATTTTATTTGAAAATTTTTTTTTTTTAATATTAAGCATTTATATAACGCAATATCCATTCAAGGTGCTCAAAAGCGCGTTACAAGGAGTCCTTAGCCAACAGCAACACTTTTAGGACGAGACATGACGCCTGTAAGGAGATAATGCCTTTTTTATCGAGACAACGTTGTTAACGGACAGGTACCTATTTTACACCTTTACAAAGGAATCAATTTTGCGCCTCTCAGGGCGGGATTCGAATCCAAGATCACCAGCCAGGGTCAAATTGAGTAAAGAAGTTTTATCAGTGTACGGCAAAATTCTACTCTTGACCTACAAAAAAATGAGCTTTATATAGCGTAATATCCACTAAATGTGCTCAAAGCGTTTTACAAGGGATCCCTGGTCAACAATAACATTTAACATGTAGGACGGGACATGACGCCTGTTAGGCGATATTGCAATTTTTCGGACAAAGACAACGCTGTTTACGGCCAGGTAATCATTTTACACCTGAGTACGGTGAGATAATGTGAGTAAAGAGCCTTTTCCAAGGACTCAACTACGCGCCGAGCGCGAGGCTCGAACCCAGGACCTTCCGATCCGAAAGCGAGTGTCATACCACTAGACCACCATCGACATGACAATGAGACTGAGACAAATGTAATACAATACATATTAAAAAACGTATAATACGATATTGTTCTTTGTTGAACGTTTTCGAAATGTGAAGCAGCCTTTCTCATTGTCCTCGACAAGAGTTGATTTTGAAACAGCAATGTTGTTCTCGTCATTGAATCTTGTTTCAATCGCCGCAACGCGAAGAATTCTCCTTAGGGCCTCGCATTTAGCCCCATACCTCCATTGCTCTTTACTCGCATTCACTATCAGCACTCGGGTGTAAAATTAGTAACTAGTTGACAATGGCCTTATTTCTGTCGAAAGGAAAAAACGTTGTAAAAGCACCTTAAAGGCGTCATGTCTTGTCCTACATGATCAATGTTGCTGTCAGCTTGAAACCACTTTTATCGTTTTGAGCACATTTAATGGGTTTCATGAATAAAAGTTGGCAACGGTCGCATGCCGTACATAAAAAGCCTGAAACAATCCAGTGACCAACCAAGCTGCTACCCATATCAAGCAATTATGTAATTTTTACAACAATTGAATTTATGAAAAGTAACTTTTATAGTTAATGTGGCAGTGTCATTGTTGATGCTCACTGGTGATAATGATGGCTTATGATTACCCCCCCCCCCCCCTTACTCCCATCTGCCTGAATGATATTTTTTTACATAAAAATAAATGAGATCACTTTTATTTTCATACCATGGTTTTGACAGTTTTTTTTAATTTTATTATTATTATTATTATTATTATTATTATTATTATTATTATTATTATTATTATTATTATTATTATTATTATTATTAGTTATTATTATTATTATTATTATTATTATTATTATTATTATTATTATTATTATTATTATTATTATTATTAGTATTATATATTATATGTATTAGTAGTAGTAGTAGTAGTAGTAGTAGTAGTAGTAGTAGTAGTAGTAGTAGTAGTAGTAGTAGTAGTAGTAGTAGCAGTAGTAGTAGCAGCAGTCGTCGTAGTAATAGTAGTGGTAGTATTAATATTATTATTCGTATTATCATTATTATTATTATTGTTATTATTATCATTATTATTATTATTATTATTATTATTATTATTATTATTATTATTATTATTAATTATTATTATTATTCATCATCATCATCATCATTCATCATCATCATCATCATTATTATTATTATTATTATTATTATTATTATTATTATTATTATTATTATTATTATTATTATTATTATTATTATTATTATTATTATTATTATTATTATTATTATTATTATTATTATTTTATTATTATTATTATTATTATTATTATTATTTTATTATTATTATTATTATTATTATTATATAGTATTAATAGTGTATAGTAGTAGTAGTAGTAGTAGTAGTAGTAGTAGTAGTAGTAGTAGTAGTAGTAGTAGTAGTAGTAGTAGTAGTAGAGATCGTGTAGTAAGTAGTGCAGTAGTAGTAGAAGTCGTATATAGTAGTCGGTATTATTATTATTATTATTCGTTATTTTTATTATTAATTATTATTATTATTATTATTATTATTATTATTATTATTATTATTATTATTATTATTATTATTATTATTATTAATATTATTATTATTATTATTATATTATTATTATTATTATTATTATTATTATTATTATTATTATTATTATTATTATCATTATCATTATTATTTTTTTGTTATTATTATTATCATTAGAATTATTATTATCATCATCATCAACCTCACCATCGTCATAGTCTTCGTCATCATCATCATCATAACTAATTTACACTTCTCTTTGTTATAAACATCATTATGATGTTATTATTTATACTACATTTCTATCTTTGATATCAATGGCATCACCAATACCACCATTATCATTTTAATAGAATGTTACCATTTCTACTACTGAACAATAAAAACACTGAAGGGCCAAACCAATGATATTTACGAAGTGACTATTGGTCAGAACTGACCAATAGCCCCGCTGTTGCGGAGTGACTATTGTTCAGTACAATGACATACTGGAGGTACTGGCGGTAGCAAGCGCATCTTGAGCGTATAGTAAGGTTATTGTATTCGTTACACATAGCAGGGAAATGGAATACGTAGTTAGGTACCGTGTAGTCAGCAATCAAATTTTCGTCATTCTTTGTTTTAGCTGGCGTTGGTCACAACCGCTTTGTTCAATTTACTGGATTTTTAAATTTTTAATATTTAATTAAGTGAAAGTGTGCTTAGCATTGTTGACATTCCGGAATGTATTACCTAAATGTTTTATATTTAATTAAGTAAAAGCGTGGTTATCATTGTTGACATTCCCGAATTTAATTCGTCATTCTTTGTTTCAACCGGCGTTGGTCACAACCGCTGTTTTTCTCTCTGTTCGTTCAAATTGCTGGATTTTTTAATGTTATATTTAATTAAGTGGAAGTGTGTTTATCACTGCTGACATTCCGGAATTTAGTTTAATATTTCTTTATCGGATTATATATTGTTCTAAATCACTGCTTGACTTAGAATTCCATCACCATGGGAAAGAAATGCAGCACGTATGGCTGCAAGTCGGGCTATGCCAGCTCGACAGATAAAAATCCAGTGCACAGTTTTCCTCTTGATCTTAGTGAGAAGTTCAAATGGGTTCAAGCCATGCCTGACCAATTATCTGTTGATCAAGTGACCAAATATATTGGATTGTCCCCTAAACATTTTCCTGATTCTAAAATGAAGAAAGCAGGGAAATTTATGGTACCAGCTGACCCTCCCACATATTTCCCTAACGCACCATCATCCTGTGCTGGTATTCCTCAATCAAAAGATAGAACAACGACAACTCAACCGCTGCATCTAGGGTTCCTAATGAGGAAAGACACATTAAAATTCTCTACATTTCTTGATTATTTGCAGATAAAATTAGAAAACCACTCAGGTACTTTCATTTTGGGGAAAAGACTTTTCTTTCATTCGTGAATCGAGAGATGGGCCTACTTATGCTCTTTTGCCATTCATTTTACTTTCTTGGGTGTAGAAAAACCCGGAAACATAAAGGAAATATTTATGAAGCATACATAGGTGTCAAGAAAGTAAAGCACCCTGCTCTTTAAATTTGTAAAGAAAGTAAATGCTGGTCACAATTCCAGGAGCTAGTTAATTTCATCTCCTCATCTATTGACACCCAGGATAACAAATTCAAATTTATTGAGAGACAAATTTATCTGATGAACCTTCCAAAAACAATAGGATATGCAATGGATGATTTATGCAAAGCATTTTCATGGTATGCCGTTTCAAGACATCTGTATTATCAATTGAGAGAGGTACTTCAACTTCCATCAATAACAACTTATCAAAGAGCAACGCGATCAGCAAAGAATATTGATGATTTCAAACTTTTTTCGCCTTTTTTTTAATTCTAAAAAAGTAAGGAGCAGGGCTTGCATAATCATTGCAGATGAAGTTTATGTCAAGGTTTCATTACGGACAGAGGTAATGTTTATTTATGAGGAATAACAGCTCCATAAATGATGCATATTTTTGGTGGGGCTTTTTAATGATAAATTAATAAGTTTTTAGTGAATAGTACAAGGGTTTTCTTTTCCAAATTGAAACGATAAACAAGTAAATAATTAAGTAAATATAACAAAAATAAATAACCAGTGGACCATTTTTCAAATATATTTTCATGGATTCACCCTGGCCAATGTGCATCATATGGTTTCATTTACTTATCTAACAGTGTAAAATAAAATCGTCGAGTATTGAAATCAGGATGGCATAATGTAATATTAATATGGCATAATTTAATATGGCTGTTTAAGACAATAAGGAAATCAGGATGGCATAATGTCATATTAATGTGGCATAATTTAATTTGGCTGTTTAAGACAATAAGGAAGTACCACATAAAAATAGAAGGAACTTTGAATGTTAATGTGACAAATATTTCAGCATCATTGCAATCAGAGATACAGTATGTCTCAAATTAAAGGTCATACTTTATAAATTTCTTGTAAAGCTCATCATACCATATTTATCAAATATCTTTTTCAGTAATTATGTTACAGTGCCTATTACTGGGATTTTGAATGCTCATGCCAATAATGTGGTATTTGAGGTGGAGATTAGAATTTTTAAAAATTTAAGATGCTTATGTAATAATCTCCACACCACATCAGCGTTTTACATCGGTTGTCAGCTTCTGCACTCATAGATCGCCCTATAAGAATTAAATTATAGAGGTCTACAAATCCTATGATTTCCCCGTTCCATATTATATGGAATTATTTAAAAGCAATGATTATTGACTCGTATAGCTAAGGATATAACCTTCACAATACAATAAACAAAGAATAAACAAGTTCCAGTTTCACTTATAAGTGACAATACAAGTAAGTCAGAAGAAAAAAGTTGATATTTGACAGAATTCGAGAAAATAACAGAAAATAAGAAAATGGCTTGAAAGCGTTTCCGTTTTTCTATTCATTTAAAATATGTTGACAGTTAATTCATAACACTTCGCCATTAGATTGTAAACAACACAAAGCCCGCCCACTGCCCACGCCATCCTCAGTTCGCTGGCTGAACCTCGGTCAGACGGTCAGTGATCGCGGACGGTTGTGTTGACCTGATATATCAAGGAATGTTGTCCATTGCAACTAAAATTACTCTTGATGACTTATTAAATAGAATGGGGTTGAAATGCACTGTCAAAATATTGCTCAAGAACTTTATTCCTTACCAAACAAAAACAAGATGACGACCAACTAATTCTGAACAGGTTGTTAACAACAGAGAGGCACTACGATGATTACAAATATGATCGAAAAACGTATTTAGTCTTTGGATATGATTTAGAATGTTGTAATGCAAGTAATGAAGTTCTTGTTTTGTAAAAGTTTCGATTTTTTTTTTTTCGTTTTTCGGATTTTTTTCACTGTTTGCGATTCTTGAGTCAGTAAAAAAAAAGTTAAAAGATTTAGATGAAATATTCACTTGTCCACCGCTCAGTACTGACCAAGAGCCACTCCGTACGGGCGGAGCTATAGGTCAGCACTGACTATAGCCCTGGCCTATTTTCAAATCAATATTCAAGATATTTTGAAGTAATGTCACTATCAATGAATGCTAGAGTAACTAAACTTAAAAATCAAACACTGACAAATCGGCGTTAGTCATCAGCACTGACGAACAAGCGCTGAGGTACATTGTCAGTACTGACCAATATCCCTAGCCAATATAGTTTGCCATTTAGAAAAAAAAAGTGCTTACCTTTACTTAGCATCTCTTTATATCTGTTGGGTTTACTTATCAAAAAGAAAATTATATAATGGTATCCTTAGAAATAAAGAGGAAACCCTGAGAAGTGTATTTTGATTTTTATTCTCTTTGATTACCGTGGTAAAATTTTCTCACATTATGACCTGTTGTGGCATCCTATGTAATTACCCGTCATAGTTCAGCCAATGTTTTGCCAGAGAACAGTCGGAATCTTAATTACCGCTAGTACACGCCATTCAGCTGAGTCGAGCAGCCCCACAGTTTGTGAATATGCATCAAATATTTTGTGATGAGAGAATTACATTGCGAGACCTGACGATATCATACATTTTTTCAATCGCCTACCTTAAAATTGTGACTCGTGCTCAGGAACTGTGAGGATGATTGCTTCACGTCCCTATCCAGTATGTTAAATGACTTTGGTCCGAATAACATATAAATCGAAAGACTGCAGTAGATCTATGCTTGATTCTAATAATTTGTTAACTGATTTACTGTTGGCCTTATTCATTTTGTTTATGTATTTCGATGAAATCATTCAATCGTGTCCAAAAATATCAAGCAACGCATGACTTCCTTCGATTTGCACAGTTTAGACTCCCAATGCACATAATATATTTTAAGTAACCCATCGTTTCAAAGCGGTATTATGTCGGGATGATCCAGATGCTAAGAGGTCAAATTAATGCCAAACTGATTTTTAAAAATGAAATTTTGGTTTTTAGCACTCTGAAATGTTGTATTCATTGCCCTCGTCCAAACATGTAAACGTCATTTTCGACATATACCGTCTTTAGACGATGAGTCACTTATGTACAGGTCTGGTAATCGAGCGAACAATTAACCAGTAGATTTTTGACCAATCAAAACATGGAATTTGTGACACACCTTCACACGTGCTCGGACAAACATAGTTGGTTGTTTATAAACAATAACGTGAACTAATTCAACCTCCATCTGATCGTTGTTATTGTTTTTATATTGACAAATGGGTGACTAGTTATCACACGATTTTCTCGATCATATTATAAACGTTTAAGTATACACATAGTTTTCTGTGTTGATTCTACTGATCAAGAGGTAGAACAGTGGGTATTTTACTTAACACATACCGTCTATAGTAAAACCTGTGTAGTTTGCTGTGTCTACCAATCACTGCCATTGTTTACATTATGACGATTGTCCGAGAGGCGTGGTTATCTACCGGTTAATTATGGGCTTGATTTAACATTGTTGACATGGACATTTTTTGTGTGTGTTGGTCTGAGAGTAATTCCATTACAACAACGAGCCCAGAACAATACTTATTATTGGACTTGAAATTATGTGCACATTGGTATCAACTTTTCATGTAGCAGTTAGACACATTTATTCGATTCAAAGTCATCGGTATTCTCCGAGAAAATTCATTTTTATCTTGCGACAACCCAATAATATATTACCCCATCAAGTAATGTTATAAAAAAGGATCTTACTATACTAGTATACAACCAATTAAGAACAAAAATATCCAGAGCAATGGTTGATTTGTCATATGACTACAAAATCATCCCTGGTAAACCATCGGAGTGAAAATTGCAAAACAGAAAAAGAGAAAGACTGAGAAAGAGTGGGAAAAAGTCACTGAGAGTCTACGAAAAAGTTAATTTCCTGGCACGAAAAAGGGATTAGAGGCCGCAATTGCGAACGCAAAAAGAAATTATTACTACGATAAACTTGAGAACACAAGCACAATCAAAGAATTTTCCTAATTACAAATAGCATAAGTGAAAAAGAACAAATCATCAAAATGACAGTCTTACTGTACAATTGGCGGAGCAATTTTGGAAACTGTTTCCATTACAATATTGCTAACATTCGTAAGGGTTTAGATGATGTCCCTTTAAACACAAAATTTGATTGTTTTTGTGGTGATCGTATTATGATGTCTTTTGTAGAAATCCCAGAAGAAGATACAAAATAAATAAACCTCTTCAGTCCAGCTACATCTTGTTGCCATGATGTATTGCCACCGTCGCCTCTATAATATTGTGTTGACGGACTGGTACTTTATATAACGGAAATAATAAATCCTTCGTCACTTGTTCAAAAAGGCAATTGTTAAACGTTAACAGCGAATGCCTCAAAAACAACCGACTCGCATCCAATTTTCTCTTTATACATACCTGCCAACCCTTCCGTTTTGGCGGAATCATTCCTATTTTCACTTTTCCTTTTCACTATTCCGCCATAGTCTCTTATAATCCAATTTTCAGAAATTATGATAATGATAAGAAGAAAAAAATGGAGAGGGGGGGGGGGGTTGAAAGGTGATTTTTTTTTTCAATGATTGCCAAAAGGGAGATAAGCAGGAAAATTAATTGCACTCCTTTCCCCCTTCCCCACTCCAGTACCTAATACATGTGGTAGTTTTCCATGCTTTGCCCGAATAATGTCTGTATGTATTTGGTGGCAAAGTTGGTGGTAATTTTGGTAGAGAATTGTCCATTTTACATTCCCCCCAGTGCCGATATAAAAGTTGCCACGGAAACTTTGATCAGTCATGTGGAAAATGAAAAAAGAAAATCGTGTTTTTATTGTGACTGACGATTGATAACTGAAATAATATAATAATTCTTGGTCTCTCACAGTTTGTTGACTGCTTTACTCGTGACAAATCGACCCTCGACCTATTTTTCTGAAATTTTGACAAGTCCTATAAATGTTTTTCAAGAGCTCTTCTCGGTTCGTCGGACCGTAGCCATCGTTGGGTTATAATAGCCTGACAATGGGACCTAAAAGGACTGGTCTTTTGACGTCATTATTTGTTTTTTGCACCGCCTAGTGAATTGTCGTTAGAAGAACCGTAGCCGTCCTTATGTTATAGATAGTTCGAAGATGACGTCACTCGGGCCTTTGTTATTGTTTTTGCCATCCGCGTTTGTGAGTTGTTCTCACTAAACTGTCTTAACCATACTATAAAAGTTCATGGTTACACAGAGTTTGTGTGTTGGTCCGTTATACTTCCGGATTCTTATATTACTTCATGGGTGTTAAGACTTTCTCACAAATAGAATACAATATATACAAGTAAGAGGAGATGTCTCCAATAACATAACTATAAATATTGGTGTTGAGCAGGGCTGTGTAATCTCTCCTATTCTTTTTATACTTTATACGAACGAATCTAAAAGCTCAGATCTAAATATATCCCTTTTAAACTTTGCAGACGACACTACTCTTCAAGGTTTAATTACTAATAATGACGAAATAAATTATAAGGTAGAAATAAATAAATTTGTTTTCTGGTGCGACAATAGCAACCTTGAACTGAAAGTAAGTAAGACTAAAGAAGTAACCATAGACTTTAGGAAAAATAAGAGCACCAAAACGATATCACTATTAAAAATGAAAAAGTAGAGCAAGTACTAGAATATAAATATCCAGGAGTCACTATGGACAACAAATTACCATGTGTGTGTGTACATACCAGTTACATTAATAGTAAAATTAATCAAAAAATATAATTCTTACGGAAAATGTCCCAACTTAACATTGACAAAACACTTTGTACCTTATTTTATAGATCTGTAATAGGAAGTGTTTTGTGTGTTTGTTTGTTTGTTTTTTTTTTTTGCACTAGTGCCTGGGAAGGAAATTGTCTTAGCTCATCAAAAATGAACTTTGACAGTACTATTAAAAGAGCTAACAAACTTACCACAGGGCCCATATCTTTTAATGATGTCTATACAGAATGCTGTTTTTACGTTCACATGTTGGCATATCTGATAACCGATCAAATTTAACTATGGGCCTGGATTTACATTGTCTTTGGTTTGAGAGTATTGTCCGTTACAACCTTGACCCCACAACAATTTGGGTTAACAGACCTGCACATAAGTACACATCAGTCATTATTAATAATAGCAGAACCAAGTAACCTTATAATCAATAAAAACAACAGATTCTCAACTACATAATGAAAAACACTATAAGAAAGTAACTAGCGATGTATTAAAAAGTCAAAATTAACACATCGTCGGTGTTGCCAGGTGCCAACTTTATGCTAGATATCCGCCAAAATCCGCCAAAATCCGCCAACTTTATCCTACTTCACCTGTGACATTTGTCTAAAATCCGCCAAAAATTCAGCCATGTGATTAAAACACTTATAATCAACAATAGTGTATTGTCTCAGAATAAAAATTATGTTACTGAACGCTACTCACCTATTTACAACTGTTTCCTTTTTAAAGAAATGAAGTTTCGATTTTGATTGAGTGGGAGTTAGATTGTCGGATATTGTTTTCACCTTCGGTTTATCTGAATTAGGTTGTGTAATATAGATTTAGGCCAACAGTACACACACAATAGGTGCTCCTAATTGTCACTTTAGGGGGGGGGGGGAGAGAAGAACTAACTAGACTTGATGCTATATAAGTTTACTTTTTTAAAGGGTATACTAATCATCAAAAATTCGCCAAAAAAATCCGCCATCCGGCAGGCCAATTTTTCCCCCGCCACACGATGATAAAAATCCGCTAATTTGGCGGAAAATCCGCCAATCTGGCAACACTGTACATCGTTTTCCATGTCAATCATTTAACAGTAACACAACACTTAGGACAACACATTATAAATACAAATATATTTTGATTGTCTCGTTGACTATACAAGGCTGACATTGGCAAACAATACCTAATAATAAAAAATTTTAAAAACTTAAATTTATTCCGAGAGGATGCTTTGTAAATAATTATCTACTATGCTAAAGAGATACTAAGCTGCAAGAAACTGTGCACTGTAAAAAAAAAGTAATAAAGAAAAATGAATTTAACAGCTTCAAGTCAGAACAAAATACCGGGTTCAAAGCCCTTCTTCAGTTAACAACAACTAAAAAAAACAAAAAACAAAGCAAAAAGTACATAAATATACATCACATAAAAAAAGATTGACGG
Source organism: Berghia stephanieae (assembly GCF_034508935.2). Lineage (NCBI taxonomy): Eukaryota > Metazoa > Mollusca > Gastropoda > Nudibranchia > Aeolidiidae > Berghia > Berghia stephanieae. The sequence continues at coordinate 68,290,384 of NC_088362.1, forward strand.
CAAAATGATATTATTTCTCTGCCGTGTGCTTGGTTTTTGAGCTTTAAGTGTTATTATTGTCTTTGTTGATTTTATTTGACAGTTGACGACTTCAGTTTGTATCTAGGCTTCTGGTGTGTTTCCTTGACACCGAAAGCTGAAAACAAGATGCAAGTTTGCGTAATGTTTGAATCACTTTGATATTATAACTGGAATGGTTTCTAAAGCAATGGATTCAACTCGACAATAATGAAATTAAGCTCCTGTTTTTTGTCGCTTGTAATTTCCGGATGTTTTTAATTTCCACTACGTATTGGAACAGATACTTTTTTTTTTCACTTTTTTTTTCTCCTACCATGATAGACGCACACACACACACACACACACACACACACACACACACTTTCTAATTGTGACGGATTTCCGTTTTCCGGTAAACTATCCAATGCGTTGATATTCAAGCTGACCTTCACAGTCATCCTGCGAAACGAAGTAACTAAAGGCGTTTGTGTGTTTTATTTTACTTCTAATTAAGCAATACATTTCTGACGGCTCAATGCTAGAAAGTAAAATGGTGTCTTTACGAGAGTTGAATAACTAAAAATTATAAGAAGAAGACATCAAGTGACGTAGTCGATAAGTAGTGAAGATGCATAGCATAGATTGCCCGGGTTCAAATCCCGGGTCAGTCCAACTTTTTTTCGAGAGATATAACGCCATTACTTTCCTGGTACTTGTTCTACACCTGAGTATGGTGAAAGAATGTGAGTTTAAACTCAACTTTTGCGCTGCCTCATCGGGGGTTTGAACCCGGAAGCACGTCACAAGACCATTTTCATACCACTATACAATGAAGTCGCCCATGAGGAAAGAATTGTATTAAGTCAACATGATTAATCTGTCTGCCCTCTTGGGTGAGGTCTTTGGCCTCCCATGGTGGGCAGGAGATCACGCTGTGTCTTCTATTTCCATCCCCTATATCTGTTTTCTGAGTTGCTTTCTGTCTTTGCCTTGGACTGCGATTACTTAGCTTTGTCCTAGCCCTGGCCGGAGTCTTGAGTGGGAAAGAAACAGTAAAATGTATGGTTATAGTTTTGGGAGATGATATATTTTGTTCTGTCAATCATCTCTCTTTTTGGTTCTAAATACATTATGGTTTGTAAACATTTGAGTGTATTCCCTTAGTGGGGACCTGTGCTTGTGTCTGGATGAGTCTTTTGGGTGATTTCAAATTAAGTACACTGATAATGTGCTCTTAGGATCTACATCTGTTCTCCTTTGAACCCGACCCCTTTGTCTTACTTTTTTTTTCTCATGTTTTAAATGGTATTCATACAACTATTTTCACTATCCCACTTCTTTTTTTTTTACTGGCGCTGAAATGACCCAAATGTGTCTCAAGCATTGTAAAACTCTTAAAAACAACAATGAAAAACATGCCAACCTCACGTGTGTGTGATAAAAGTAAGGCCAAGGACTGCTCTCAATACACAGATAATTTAATTTGCTTAGAATCTGGAAGCAGATCTGTTACAGGAAACTAAAAAAAATATCGATTTTCATTTTTTTAAATATACGATTGGGGGAAAATATCTGTAACATCCTATTATGCATGATTTTTACCATTTTCCATATGAATTGCCAATTTAAAATAATTCAGGAGGGTGATAAGTGTATTTTAATTTTGATCATACATTCATTTTTAGGTAAAATGGCAAAACATTTTTAATTTTTAATCAAGAATATGGTTATTTTTTAAAATCCGAATCTGGATGGTAAAAGTCAGAATCTGGTCAAACTTGACTCTAAAAAAAACGAGTGTACCTAATTTTTCCCTTAACCCCCCCCCCCCAAAAAAAAAATCAAAAGAGAGATAATTTAACCAAATAATGTTCCCAGGCTTCCAACATCTTTGTGTCATTTGGGCGCAGAAGGAAATAAAGCAACACATGTGAACAGGTCAGTGCCTTTAACTCACTTAGGTCGCATGTGCTCAAGAATTAGGAAGCCAAGGGGGCATTGTGATACATTATTCTGTCATCTGCATTTTTTGCGGCCGCAAATATCAGGGCTATCCGCAAATTTTGGCAAATTTCCCAAAATTGGCAAATCGTGGCAAATTTTGGGAAAATTGGCAAATCGCGTGGCAAATTTTGGGGAAAAAAAATAAACGAAAACAAAATTACGAAAAAAAATGATCCTTTAAAATCTTTGTAACAACGTTATTCACAGTCATTTCATTAAATTAATAAATGCAGTCTCCTTAAATGTAATAAATTGTCTTTTATATATATATTTTTCTGTATCGCATGTTAATTTTTACTGAAACGCTTAGTTCTCCTCGGCAAAGTTTTTGGCAAATTTTGGTCTTTTTGGCAAATTTCTTGGCAAATTTTGGGGTTTCTTTTGGCAAATTTGGGCAAATTTTAGGTCCCAATTTGGCAAAAAATGCAGATGACAGATTATTCGCAATAGCCATACACCTTGTGGCCAGCGAAAAGTCACCTTACGGCAATTGCAACCCTTTTAGATTACCAGAGTGCCAGTCAAAAGAAAGATACAGTATTATAAAGTTTAAAAGAATGAAAAAATGGCTCGAATTATTACCATCTTCAAATACGAGAAAAAGACCCGCCTCAGGTGACGAGTAGTTTTTGCACCAACTCTGGTGGACTGAGGAATAATAGCTAATGTTGGTCATTTACGTCACAGTATGGTAACATCGACCATCTTTATTATTATCGAAATCATGATTATTAACAAGTTCATTTGTTTCTCTCTCTTTGTCGTGATTATTGAATATAGTAATTTTATATTTATTATTATTATTATATTATTATTATTATTATTATTATTATTATATTATTATTATTATTATTATTATTATTATTATTATTATTATTATTATCATCATCATTATATCATCATCATCATCATCATCATCATCATCATCATCATCATTATCATCATTATCATTATCATCATCATCATTATTATTATTATTATTATTATTATTATTATTATTATTGTTATTATTATTATTATTAATGTTATTATTGGTGCAAAAATTGATATGAAGGAATGCAAAATGAATTGGAAACGGTTGAATTCTTTAAAGGTTTGGTAAATTCACAAAGCTGATACATGTAGTTGCCATTTGTGATTCTATAAACAAAGTATTAAAAAAAATTTGCAGGGAAAGAAACATCACCGAGCAAGTTTATTTTGCAAGTATGTAAGTTAGTGTCCTTTTTTTAATATTTACAAATTTAGCATGTGTAAATCATTTTCTTCTTCTGATTCGGGAACCATCTTTATACTGTTGTGCCACGCCGCTGACAATATCATTGTAGCTGGTCTGAACTCTCTAAAAGTAAAAGTCACACATCGACACTGCATCAAGATCTCGTCCAAAAGCACACCCAGTATACACTCAGACTCATACGGTCATTAAATTATCAGTATTGGTATGATCTACGATAGCAGGTTCTATAAAGAAGAAGTGATTTACAAGTAAACGAACTAGCAAAAAGTACTTTGATATAGTGCAATATCCACTAAACTTGCTCAAAGCGCTTGACAAGGGGTCCCTGGCCAACAGCAACACCAAACATGAAGGACGTTAAATGACGCCTGTTAGGCGATATTACAATTTTTTCGGACAGAGACAACGCTGGTAACTGCCAGGTACTTATTTCACCCCTGAGGACGGAGAGAGGACGTGAGTGAAGAGCCATTTCCAAGGACTCAACATTTGCCAAAAGAGGCTCGAACCCAGGACCTTCCGACCCGAAAGCGAGTGTCATACCATTAGACCATATAGTCGCACAATGCTAAAACAATATATCACCTCTCTATTGTTTCCATCTCCTCTAAAAAAACGACATTTTGAAGACATGTCTGGTGAAAACAAGTGGTCTCATTAAAAAGACAAAGGTAAATGTTGATTGGAAAGGACATATAGGCTGGCAAGACAGTGGCCCGCAGAAGAATACACCTGCCCAATGGGATCCAATATTCTCTCATCCCGAGGATAATTCAACCCTCCGCACACAAAGTCATTGGCATGGGATTATCGCCTTAGTTACCTCCTCTGAGCTTGGTGAGAAGTTGTCAGGCTTTGTTTGATACCAGTAAGAGGAGACACTGGGTGACTGCGAATCGGCTTCGGTCGAGGAGCTGCCTCACGACCAGTGCGCTTCATCGGTAGGGCCTTACTACCTGTCCAACATGTTTTCGCTGTGGGCAAGAACCTGAGACGGCAGAGCATCTAGTCGAACGGTGTGTTGTGACGATGCTACCCTGCGGGTTTGCGACGGTGCACGAATGCGGACCAGACTTTGCTGATTGGGTCGATCGTCATAACATAGTAGTGTGAAAACCATAAGAGGCTACTGCCTTAGTATAAAGTCACTAGCAGGGATAATTTACAAAGAAAAACGCACCCAACTCACAGAGAGGTCTCCAGCTAGATTCTGGATAAAACCAAGTCACCCTCTGTTTCAAAATTCAGGGACATTTTACCGATAAAACTTCAAATTTCAGGAATAATATGCTGCCCTATAGTAATGTCATAAAGACAGTCAGACACCTCATATCAAGAGATTTATGTGGTATTATTACAATGTAATTATAAGTAAGTTACTCATCTGCTTACAACGAAATGGGTTTCTTCAAGAAACCAACCCCACTGGTGAGAATAACTTGTAAGATTGTTTATGCTGATGTGGAGTGGTATTGGTTGTAACAGCAATGGTAGGGGTGATGATGTAGTAGGAATTATGATGTGGTGGTTGAAGTTGTGGTGGTAGGGAAGATGATGTGTGATTGGTGGGAATGATGAGGTTGTAGTCGTTGGAATGATGGTAGGGGGGGGGGTGAATGTAATGGTGGTTGTGGTATTGGGAGGGATGAGTTGGTTTTGGTAGTTATAGCAGTGATGGTAGGGATTAGGTACTGATGGTGGTGGTTATAGTAGTGGTTGTAGGAGTTGTAGGAATGATAATGCGACGGTGGTAGTTATCGTAGTGGTGGTAGGAATGGTGATGATGTGGTGGTGGTCGTGGTGGTTGTAGTACTGGACTGATGATGTGGTAGTGGTGGTTGTAGTAATGGTTCTGGCTATGATGATGTCGTGGTGGTGGTTGTAACTGTGGTGGTAGAAATGATGATGTGGTGATTGTAGTAGAGGTGGTAGAGATGATGAGGTGGTGATGCTTGTTGTGTAGTAGTGATGGTAGAGATGATGATGATGATGATGTGGTGGTGGTGGTGGTAGATGTAGTTGTGGGGAAGAGATGATGTGGTAGTGGTTGTTATAGTAGTGGTGGTAGAGATGATGATGACGATGATGATGATGATGATGATGATGATGATGATGATGATGATGATGATGATGATGATGATGATGATGTAGTAATAGTTCTGGTGTTGAGGATCATGATGATTTGTTTTGTTTTTAAGGGTTTTACTGCGCTCGCAACATATTTAGGTCGTATCAGCGCCAGTAAAAGGGAAATATATGGGATGGTAAAAAGTTCTAGAATTACAATTAAAGTACTCCCAAGAAAAGGTAAGTCAAAGGGAAATTGGTTCAAATAAGGAACAGATGTAGATTTCAAGAGCATACTATCTACTTAATTTGAGACCACCTAAAAGTCTCATCTAGACACAAGCACAGGTCCTCACTAAGAGGAATACACTCAAATATTTACAGTGGAACTTCCCGATTACGACACCTCTGAATAGCGACAACCTCCTGATAACGACATTGACCCGTGGTCCCGATTTTTTTTCTCTTTAAGATCAGTAAAAAAAAACATCCAGATAACGACGCACTTTTTGATAAAACCTCCGAATAACGACATCATTTTGGCGATTTTCGTGGATATCTGATACTAAAAATACCGAGTATGAAAAGTTTATAAAAACGATTCCTGCTTGAACCAATGAGTACGCAGCTTTTGAAATCAATGAGAACGCAGCTTTTTTTTTTTGACGAATCTTGGCTGATATGCATTAATAAAAACCAAGGTATAAATGTAAGTGTAAGCAAGTAAACACACAATCTTGAAAAATGTGATATTATGTGGTGATAGTACGAGTAGTAGTTGTAGTAGTAGTAGTAGTAGTAGTAGTAGTAGTAGTAGTAGTAGTAGTAGTAGTAGTAGTAGTAGTAGTAGTAGTGTTTTTGTGGGAGGAGGAGGAGGAGGAAGAGGATGAGGAATTTTATCTAACTCAATTGTTTTAAAGGGTTTTACAGCGCTTGTGACACATCTATGTCATATCAGCGCCAGTAAAAAGGAAGAAAATTGGAGAGTAAAAAACATTCTAGATTTACAATTGAAATGACATAAGAAAAAGTAAGACAAAGGGGAATTGTCTAAATAGGGAACAGATGTAGATTCCAGGAGCACACTATCGGTGTACTCAGTTCATATCACCTAAAAGTCTTATCCAGACATACGCACAAGAACCCTCTAAGAGGAGTACACGACAATGTTTTGTTTGTCTTGTCAATGTTAATAAAAACTGGTCCCGCGGGCTTTACCACGCCCATTTTGTCCGCCATATTGGAAACCTCTAAATAACGACACCTCCGGATAAACACATAAAAACTCGGTCCCGTGGCATGTCGTTATCGGGAGGTTCCACTGTACACATTATGTAATATGTCAACAAAACAATACAGTGCGTAACAGAGAGATGATTTACAAGACAAAAAATATAATTTCCCAAGACATTTGACAATTTCCATCCCAGGGCCAGGACAAAACCAAGTAATCTCGTCCCAAGACAAAGACAGAAAGCATGTTGGGGGATAGAAGACGCATTAAGCGCCTCCCTGTCCACAATGGGAGGTCAGGATTCCCATCCAACATGATGATTAGTGGTGGTTGTTGTAGTAGTGGTGATAAGGATCGTGATCCCACAGTAGTTCATGATTGCACAAACTTCTTAATGTCAGATGGTAAGATATTTGTCGATTTTCTAAAATTCCGGGACAAAAAGTAACTTCCGTATTTTCCGGAACAGCAATTATATTTTTCTTTTATTCCGGGACGGTGGGCATGCTTGAAGTCACTTAACTTCAGAATTAAGCCACAGGGAATGTTACAATAGATAAAAGACACCCCCCCCCACATCCCCTTTTAAGTTGTGTCTACCAAAAACCAACCAAAGGTGGAATATCCATTTGTTTCTTGAATCATACAAAATTACTCATAAAGAGATAATTTGAAGATCCTGCACTCTCATATCCAACAACCCACCTCAAGATGTAGGACATCAAGCGAAACCCTGACAGATTCCAGGAAAAAGACAAAGCTAGTACGTCCAATCTTTTACTTTTAGCTCACATAGATTCCCCAAATAAAAAGGAAAATACCACACACCGTAATAATATTGTGAAAAAGAAAATTTATTTTACACACAAGTACGACGATTAATGTAATATAACAAAAAGATGCAAACATAAACCCACTCCTTACCAACTACAAGAAAATCATTTGTAACGATGCAACCAACATTTTTCTTTTGCAATTACAAAATTTGAATAAAAATTTGATTATGTATAGTTATGAAACGTTGTATATTTAGCTAGCGAGTTTTTAAAATGTTGGGTGACCGTGACGTTTCGCGGAAAATCCAGAAAATGGTCAGCAAGGAGAAAGTTGAAAAATAGAATGAAAAAATAATGAAATAGATCAAATGTAATGAAGCATAAAAATGGAAAAAAAGTGAAACATCAAAACATAAAGTAGTCACGGAAATTGTACTGATACATATAAACTATTGTACATCCAAGCATGACGATTAGTAATCTAAAAATATGAAATACAAATGAAACATTAACTCCCTGCTTACCAACTAACAGAAATTATTCATAATTGTTACGATACAACCAAGATGTTTTTCAAAGTCAGATTTCTCTGCAATATCAGAATTTGAAGAAAATAATTATTAAACTTATTTTAAAATTTGAAGCTGAAAGTTTTTTGCTGAAAAAATTATGGGCAGCATGTATATATCTATTTTTTGTTTGTTTGTTTGTTGCTTTAGGTCTCTTCCAACACAATTGAGGTTATATGAGAGACCGCTGAAACAAAAAAAACAAGCAATCTAACAAAAATAGTACAAATGTCAATCAAAATCATAACCTAAAGATATCATAAACTAAATTATAAATAACCAAGAACAAACAGGCAGAGGATTTACAGGAAAAAAAAATATCCCCTGTCAAAAATACAATCACAAACCAAAGAAGCAGGATAGGCTAGTAAAGAGAAGAAGAAACGACATCATTATCGGATCGTACACCCATGGAACATCATAGGGGGAGTGTTTCATGATACATCCTGAAATGGGTCGAGTTAACATATAAAATGTCTTAATTATGAAATACATAAAATACACACGCGAGGAATGAAACATTTAAAAGTAAAATAGATAAAGTGTGTTCTCATCAGCTCAAATCAATTATTTTTTTAATTTTTCTTCTTATCATGATTTTTAAAGGCCATAAAAAATCAATGCGATGATATGGAAATTCTTTTTGCTCGGACATTCAATTACATTCAATTAGATTTTTAAAATATATCTAGACCGGTCTATATGCATATAATGACACAGGAATTCTTTCTACCCTAATTGTACATTGCATGAAATCATACATATTCAAAACCTGCTTACTACTACGAAAATTACGTAGAATTGCGAAATTTGTGCTTCAATTTTAGAATATCATGAGAATATCATGAGCATCTCTAAGTTTCTAAAACTTTAAAATAAAAGATGATGCTAAACTGCAGAACGATTTTGAAGTGATATTTATACGTTGTGTGAGTAAATTGTTTATTTTAAAATTAACCATAGCGAAGCGATAAATTTGTATATATATATACAAGTACGAATAATTACGAATTTTAACATTTTGAAGCAGGCAGGTCTGCATATTTCTGTAAGAACACGAAAATTCTTCCCACTCGTACAATCAAAATGGATACTTAAATACACGTGTAGACGTATTTATTTGTACATTCAACCCGTTAAAAAAATATTTGCTTATAATATAAAATTTAAATACAAGAACGTTGTACAATCGTGCTATGGATACGAATTGTAGAGTTAAACAGGAATTTTAGATTCAATACAATAATTTATTTTTGATCTTTGCCAGAAAGCATCTATTCCAAATTTTGAAGTCATTGATAAGGGTAAGTGATTAATTAAAAATTATTATAGTGGTAGTGACTATTTTCCCGTAGGCAGGTCCACGGTATCATGCTAAACATTGAAATGCATTAGTTGATAAATATAATTAGCACATGATACCATTGAGGATACATTACAGGAAACTATAGAAAACCAAGAATTAATTGGGCTGATAAGCACACGCATACAATGAAATGCAAATGTATGGATAACCATACAGGGATAATTTTTTTTTCAAAAGAACAATACGACAAAGACTGTGCGTTTTCTGCACTGAGATTGTGCTGGTACGCAAATTGATACGGATCTAAAATAAGTTGGTTTTTTTAATAAAGAGAGATTGTTTAAATGACATTTAATTCTGAGCTGCCAACCCATGGTGCTGGTAAAGTAGATTTAATGTCTGTTTAAAAATCATAATTCCGATTAATCACAAAGAAAACGTTAAATAATCTTTACATTTGAAATTCAGATCAATCCTCTGTCAGATCGGAAAAATGTGGCCCACCACCTCAATTTGGTAAAATTTAATGTATCTTCAAAAACATGTAGTTTATGTCTAAATGTTATATTACGGACAGTGGATATAGATTCTTTATAATGAAACTTCTAGGTTAACCCCAGACATAATGGCTTCTTTAGATGACAGGACACAAATCGGAATGTCTCTTCTATGCAGAAAATATGGAGTCATAAGGAAGTGAAAGCTTTTTGTAATGATATGTATGACGTAATAATTGTGTAAATTAATATAACATCATCAAGAGGAAAACAATATCATTAAAAAAAAAAACACAACAGGATTTTTAGGATCCTAAAAATGGGCCGATTTAGGTGGTAAAAGTGAGAGTTGGCAGCTCAGTATTATATCGACAATTAGAAACCCATTAAAATTATATTTTAAACACAAAATAATCACTACAACAAACAGTTGATTCAAATCACAACGAAATAAAAAAAAATAAAACAAAAGATCAGAACTTTGTCTTTAAGGATTACAAAGATCAATAAAATGTATAAAATTGACGTCAATTAAGACTTTGTTATTGTTTTAAACCGCTAATTAATAGGTGATTAGTTCTCACTAAAGTCCCTCAAATCGTAGCCTTCGTTAAATCATAGCCTGACATTGACCAAAATAGTAGACCAAACGAAAACACATTGTGAGTTGCAAGTAATACAATGGATGATATGCGTATGGGTAAAATATTCATCGATTCTGTCCGCCAGCCCAATAATGTCAACACACATAAAAATATAGTCAAATTTAATGAGCAGTTTAAAAACAATGACAAAGGGTAGAGTGCCGTCATTCTCTATTGTCCGAGGGCGTTTCACAAATTCCGTTTTCTAATCGGTTAAAATTCTACTAGTTAATCGTCGCTGTCCTTTTAATGTTAAGAAAGCCAAGGAAAACATTACATGCGTCTAGAGTGTTGTTTGTACTGCTTATGTTTCAAAACAGCAATAAATTCTCTTTACTATTATAATGTTGTTTTCTCCTTAAATACAAAAATAATAAATGCATTTCTTTCTAAATGAAAATGCAAGAACAGGAACGTTTGGGCAACTAGTTTAAAAGTAAGAAAAGGGCACATGAAACATAGGAATGATAAAATCTAGATAGACATTTGTAACCAACCGACTCGATCCAGTATTATATCGGAGTGCACAAGAACTGGAGGTATCGTACCTTTCACATGTGGAGGATTATTAGGTTCGAAACAAAACGCGAAGTCCCAGATTTGAGAGCTTTTGCCAAGATGAGGGTCATTTAAAGCGATCGATATTTGAAGGACGAGTTTTTATGGTCATTTTGAACGAGCTTTCTGAGAGCGCGGCAGTTATATGAATAATGAATATGATAATGAATGATATGCCTCACTGAGGATAACCTGTATAAATAGATTATGAAGACCAGCCACAAAAGAATAAATCTTTAGGAAAAATCTGATTTTCAGGGAATAAAGACAAGTATCATATCAATATCATG
>NC_088362.1:68301667-68309167 GCF_034508935.2 Berghia stephanieae
GGTGGGGTTTTCTTTTTGGGAGGTACTTTGTCTGACTAGTAAGTTATGACTTATTGCAACATTTTGCTTTGTAGCATGAATGTGAATAAGATGAAAGTATAGTGGGTTTTAGTATTAGTATATTTAAAAGTATGTAGTATTATATTTAGTAGTAGAATAGAGAAAAGAAGAAGAAGGAAAAAAGAAGGGGAATAAATATAGTAGTAGTATAGTAGTAAGTAGTAGTAGTAGTAGTATATATAGTAGTAGTAGTAGTAGTAGTATTTAGTTTTAATTTTATTATTATTATTATTTTTAGTAGTAGTAAATATTAGTAGTTTTAGAAAGTAATATTTGTAGTAGTAGTTTTGTAGTAGTAGAAAGTAGTAGTAGCTTTAGTAGTAGTAGTGGGAGTAGTAGTAGTGTAGTAGTAGTATAGTAGTATAGTAGTAGTAGTATCAATAGTAGTAGTAGTAGTAAGTAGTATTAGTAGTAGTGGTAGAAATAGTATTTAGTAGTAGTAGTATTTTAAAAGTAGTATTTTAGTAGTAGTATATATTAGTATGTGGTAGTAGTAGCAGTATACTAGGACCTGTGTTTCTGAAGGTGGGCATTTTGATTATACAACTTGTATACACATAGTTATTGAAAAATTATCAGTTAAACTAAGGCAATAAACCAATCTTATCTTATTTACAAAAAAAAAAAAAAAACCTGTGATGACGTTATATCTGATAGTACAATGTCGTTCCATTTGTTGGCATGCGCTTTTATAATGATAAAAAAGTAAAGACATCACAAATATCTATATGCGAATGCTTAAATAGACACATGTATCTATATGCACAATGGACATGGGGATTTGGATTCAACGACCTTTTTTTAAAAAAAAAGCATTATTATTATTATTATTATTATTATTATTATTATTATTATTATTATTATTATTATTATTATTATTATTATTATTATTATTATTATAATTATTATTATTATTATCATCATTATTATTATTATTATTATTATTATTATTATTATTATTATTATTATTATTATTATTATTATTATTATTATTATTATTATTATTATTATTATTATTGTTGTTGTTGTTGTTGTTTTTGTTGTTGTTGTTGTTATTAGTATTATCATAATCACTATCAATATTATTATTGTTATATTTTTCAATGACTGATTAACCCAATCCGTTGCCTATGTACGCTCAAACTATTCCGCATAGGGTTGTAGCTCATCATATTAATTACAGGAGGGAATTCCCCATCCTTACTCATATTTCTTGGCAATAATATTCTTTTACTGTTCTTGATTATCTAGTTATTATTATTATTATTATTATTATTATTATTATTATTATTATTATTATTATTATTATTATTATTTATTATTATTATTATTATTATTATTATTATTATTATTATTATCGTATTTAAAATATGGAGATAAATATAAACTGGCAAAGTGACGACAAAAATTGGGTGTCTCCCATTCCTGAGGTTTAAAAAAAGTAGTAGTAGTAGAAGTGGCAGTAGTAGTAGTAGTAGTAGTAGTAGTAGTAGTAGTAGTAGTAGTAGTAGTAGTAGTAGTAGTAGTAGTAGTAGTAGTAGTAGTAGTAGTAGTAGTAGTAGTAGTAGTAGTAAAAAGAAGAAGAAGAAGAAGAAGAAGAAGAAGAAGAAGAAGAAGAAGAAGAAGAAGAAGAAGAAGAAGAAGAAGACGAAAAGGAGAGGGTGAAGACAAAGAATAATAAAATCAGAAATTGAATACACCTTTGAGTTCGAATATCAGGTTCTATCTCTGTTCAATTATGTCTCATAAGCATATTATTGACCTTTGTGAACTTAGATTAAATGGATAGCTGGGTCCAATCTGAATTTATCTATAAGTACCCTTAACGGAGAACACAAATATTAAAATCCATATCTCAAAACAAGGAACTATGATAAATACTAGTATTTGACCTAGATGGACTCGTGACAGGAATGAATGACCGTGGCACACACAAAAACAAAACAAAACTAGAACGTATATTTAGCGCAGTATTCACTAAATAAAATGTGCTCAAAGCGCTGTACAAGCCAACAGCAATTCTTACCATGTAGGGCAAGGCATGACGCTTGCTAGGTAGGCACTATTGTATTGTTTTGTTTTGTTTTCGAGAAAAACAAAGTTGCTACCAACTAGGAATTCATTTTACACTTGGGTATTATGAAAAAAATATGAGTTAACAGCCTTTTTTATAGACTGAACTTTACTTTACCCAGCCTACGTCGGGACTCGAACCCGGAACCTTTACATCACCAGCTGGATGTTATTCCTATAACCACAAAGCCGCGTAATTCAATTAAAACATAATATGCATTTCACCCAAAATGGGACACATAGTCACAACATTGATAACTTTTCTGAAACTTAATTCTTTCTTCTTTTTTTTTTTTCTAACTGCCTGATTTGAAGTGGTCGACTTAACTGCTTCCATGCTTAGTACTGGTTCATGTTATGTTTATTTACAACGTTGTGACTCTTTGCTACTAGTAACCTGATAATACTGGTTAAAACATATATTTTCATTTTTGTCTATTTAAAATTCATCGATTAATTATGTCAAAACCGTGAAATCACGTTTGCTGAGGGCTATATTCAAAGCAGAGTATGAGGCTTTGTCAGAAAGTTCTTGGACAAAATAAAAGTCAATGTTCAACTATTTTGATAACACGAACACCTATCTCATAATATTATGCTGTCGCATATGAAAGTATTATTACAACTCTTAATGTGGTTATGTGGTCTTGTGGTATGACACTCGCTTTCGGATCGGAAGGTCCTGGATTCGAGCCTCGCTCGACGCATAGTTGAGTCCTTGGAAAAGGCTCTTTACTCACATTCTCTCACCGTGCTCAGGTGTAAAATGAATACCTGGCAGTTAACAGCGTTGTCTCTGTCCGAAAAAAAAATGTGATATCGCCTAACCGGCGCCATGTCTTGTTCTACGTGTTGCTGTTGGTCAGGGACCCCTTTTAAATTGCTTTGAGCACGTTTAGTGGATATTGCGCTATATAAAAAAGCACCAAAAAAAAGCTCAAATTCACTTTTCTTGTTCCAGTTCAGTGCGACTCAGTACAGTTTTGAAACGGTTGATCACATTTTTATGCTATACGCTTTGATATAACACACACATAGACAAAAACATATGATAACATAACAGAACATAATATAACGAAACAGGAAATATTATTATGGTAATCTCAGAGGGAAATTAACCAGTTAACTGCCTTATCAAGAAATTCTACGATATCCATTTAGTTCATTCTGCGTGTAGCCTGCTTATTTGCAACTCTGATAATCCGAATTGTTATGGGCTCATTGTTGTAATGGAAATACTCTCAAAACTAACGCACACTATTTTTCATTACAACAATGATAAACCAAGCCCCGATTAGGGAGCAATAGTGTGACGTCATAATATTGGCTCCGATCTCCTCGGACGTGTGAAAACAGTCGCCGGGAAGACTGGATACATACCTTGTGCAACTGATCTTCTGTTTTAAGAGTGACGGTATCTTTTTTTTTTTTTTTAGCATAGCTAAACGCTAATCGTCAATTACAAAATATATCCTCGCTCTTTTTAAGAACCGTAATCGTAAGAATCTGCCTATACACCATGATACTATAATAGTTATACCACCTTATGATTTAAAATGTAACCTATTCATTGTTAGTCCTCCTAATGGAGTGGTTGTTAATACACTTCCAAGGGATTATGTACTGGAAGAAAGGAAGGTGTGACGTCGCTACTTCTCTGCCCCGTTGAGTTCGGCTATCAGACCTGCATTTGTGTGCACATCAAGTTCAGTCCATATACTTTAATATCATATTGACGCAATGGAACACATATGTGACCAATCGCCTCATATGGTATTATGTCTGGTGAATCACAATGCTTACAATTGAATTTCAAGTTTAAGACATTTGAGCTATGATTAAAACCAGTTTACTTTCGTACTCTGGAAAAGAGAGTATTACACATTTGGCCAAATAACTCGTCATTCATCAAGCAATAGATTTAAACGACCCTCATCTTTGCAAATACTCTCAAACCTGTGATCTTCAGAAGGTCCCAGGTTCGAGAGCTTTCGCCAAGATTAGATTCATTTAAATCGATCGATATTTGAAGGACGAGATGTCTGGCCAAATTTTTTAAATACGTGTAAGAAAGCTAACTGGTTAAAGACTTCATTAAAAGAGTGAGTTTGGTTTCTTCAACATTAAAAAAGCATATCATTTCTATATTAAATTCTGGTTATTTTGACTTTCTTCATCTCAATAATCCTGACGGTGGGTCACATATAGTATATTTTTTTAGTGATGGGATGGTGCTTGAACTCTGGAATTGTGAAAATTTCTGTCAAATTTGTAAAATAAGGAGTCCATCTATTTGGCTTTGTTTTGTTTGTTTATTTGTTTGTTTTTATGTTTGTTTGTTTTGTTTGTTTGTTTTTGTTATTTTTTGTTTTGATTTTGTTTTTGTTGTTTTGTATATTTTTTATTTTATTTTATTTTTTTTGGTTGGTTTTATTTTTGAAAACCATATAAAATCTGAACTGGGAGGGTGGGAGTAGCTGGGGAGATACGAAACATCCGTCAGTAAACAAGTAATGAGGGCATTCGACTCTAATCACGTAAGTGCCAAGTAAAATATAAAGACGAAATAAAAAGATTAAGCTTATAATAAAGCATAATCTCTCCAACCACAATCCCGTTATTTGGTAGGAACACTCGTGTGATCTAAACATGAATGACCAGATAGTCCCAAAATCACATCTCTGGCACTACACTGTTATAGTCAGAAACCCTCGACAAGTGTTCGAGCCTCACAGGATTTGTTGAGAACTGATCACTTCTTTGTCTGACTTTGTGGTCTTGTGGAATGACACTCGCCTTAGGACTGCCAGGCTTCTGGACCAGGAAGAGGGTTGCGGCAAACAGACTGATATCGAGAACTTGCCTAACGACAGCGATGCATCATCCTGTGGGGACTTTCCACCTGTCCCATATGTACGCGCTATGGCAAAGAACCTGAAACCGAAGAGCCTCTGGTAGAGCGTTGTATTGTGACTAGCCTAACGAGCAAATTCGCAACTGTACACAAATGCGGCAAAGAATTCGCCGTGGATCTTGTACTTCCCTAACTTCGGACAACGTTGCGCATATGAGATGGACATCAGTTTGGATGAATTCACTCCCGTGAGGGGGCGGGATGTAGACTCCTCGAAACTTGGAGAGAAGTTGCCAGGCTTCTGTACCAGAAAGAAAAGGCACTGGGTGGAGGCAAATCGACTTCGGTCGAGAACATTCCTTACGGCAGCGTCGCTTCATCAGTGGGGACTTTCCATCTGTCCCACATGTTAGCGTTGTGGCAAAGAGCACGAGACCGCAGATCATCTAGTCGAGCGTTGCGTTGTGACGAAGCTTCCGGCGGATCCGCAATCATACACGAATGCGGCGAGGAATTTGCGGCCTGGATTGGTCATCATAATATACTGATGCCCTAAAGTTACGCACCATTGTAAAGCTATCACCACAATCTTGATTTTTGTTTTTACATTTGTGTTTGAAAAGATCTCATTACGAATGAAAAACAATAAATTATCGCAATCAAATCAAAATTTGATTTTTCATTTTGGAAAATGTGCGTTCGTGGCGCAAAAGCTTAAAACAAGGCATGTGACACGTGCAACTTGATCGGTTGCTGTGGACTGAACAATAATATGTTGTTTGGTAGTGTTCACAGTGGGTATAAAAAGGCCACAAAAATGAGACTCTTAATCATTCACATTCAACGTAAACAAGATGCTTAGATTAAGCGAATAATAGCGTTTACGGGCCCTTGGTATAACTGGTGCTAATATGTCACAACGAGAAATTACATGACGGCTAAATTGGTCTCGCACAACAACAAAAATCTCCTTCGCCGCTATGAATAAACTAAGAACCAGGGATAGTTAAAGATGCAGTCGGCCAAGGGCGACAACTCTACGTCAAGATCGCTATACTGGGAGCTGCTATTTACGAAATTGGTTTTGATCCTCTCAAGCGCATTGTAGACATGCCTCTGATTCGAGCCGAAGTAAGTCCCGGCAATCCTTATACGTAGCTTCCATGACTTTGGAAAGAGCTACATATACGAGAGGAAAGTCGATTTAGACGAATTCAATCCCTCGAGGGGGCGGGGACATCGACTCCTTGAAAATGGGGGAGAAGTTGCCAGGCATTTCCACCAGCAAGAGGAGATATTGGGTGGCAGCCAATCGGCTTCGGTCGAGAACCCGCCTCCCGGCACACTCACTTAGTCAGTGGGAATTTGCCACCTGTCCAACATCTACCCGTTGTGGTCAAGAACCTGAAAATACAAAGCATCTAGTTGAACGGTGCATTCTGATGATGCTTCCAGGCGGGTTCGCGACCGTGCACAATATCGGTGATGGGTTTGTAGATCGTCATAATATAGTAGTGTGAGAACCATTAGAAGCTGCTCCAAGCCCAGCAGATGTTGAAGGGATACAAGGAAACGAGTCGTCTATGACTATTCAACTGCGTCTTTCAGAAGCTGGTTTGGTATATAGAAGACCTCATATCGGACTTATTTTGGCACCTAGACATCGCCAGCGGCGTCTGTTGTGGGCAAACAGTCACATCAGATGGACTAGACAACAGTGGATGGGTGTGCTTTTCTCTGATTAGAGTAGATTTAATTTTTCACGATTCTGACTGTCGATTAAGGGTGTAGGGGAGACAAGGGGAGCATTATTCGGATGCTTGCTTGATTCAGTATGATCACTTCGGCGGAGGCAGTGTCCATGTATGGGGTGGATTTAACTTTCACCACCGACTCCCTCTTCACGTTTTCCTCTAGAATGACAATGCCCACACCTTCGTCGAAGACATTCTTCGAACATGTGTGACCGTGGAGGGCATACTCCGTACTGACGGTGTTTGCTGCCAAACACTGTTTCTTCTTGAAGTGCATTTTTATAACTGACCCTACCTAAACATTTGTTTGTGATGTGATTTTATTTATTCCCCTATCATTGTGAATTTGGATACCTCTTGAACAAAATTGATTCATCTTTCATCACTGAAATAACGTTTGACACCGGATTTCAATAAATATGTTGAATCTTCATTGAAAGAAGCGGTGCGTTTACGTTTGTGCATCAGTATACAATAGTGTTAGACCATTAGAAGGTGCTGCCTTCGGACATGTTTGTCCCTGGTTCAAGCCCTGCTTCGTAAGACACGAAGCTTGAAAAAAACTCTAAGTAGTCATATTCTCTCTTTGCACTTAGGTGTAAAATAATTACCTGACAGATGAAAATTCAATCTCTGTTTAAAAAAGAACAAACAAAAAACAATTGAAATAAAGGCGCCATGTCTTAATCTACATGTTAAGTGTTGCTTTTGGCTTGAGACCTCTTGAAAAATCGCATTAAAAACGTTTAGTGGATACTG
>NC_088362.1:68311667-68316667 GCF_034508935.2 Berghia stephanieae
AAATACAGTAGAAGCTTCAAAATAATTCACACAAAAAAGACGATAGATGTGGACTTTTCGGGATTACCCTTGGTCATCAAAACGCGATGAATACGACAATAAAATTGAATGTGAGACGAAAGAGTGGCGTTAATAAAACGAATCTTAATCAGAAACATTTTGAATCACACCCAGATATGTATGATGTGCTGGTAAATGACCCAATGTCGGTCAGAAAAAAATCTCGACTTCACTCGGCATTGATCTCGGTCCTTTTACATGGCAAGCGAGTGTTCTCTACGAACTAGGCTATTAGGACGCCCTGATAAAATGTAGTTCATCATTAATTAACTCATTATGCCCAAATAGTTGATGCCATTACACGCAAGTCGATTGCTCCATCCATAAAAAAATAGACTTAGCTATCCATTCTTTGTTGAATGGGCAAAAGAGTTAGAAAAAAAATGTCGAGAGCTGTCGTTCCCTTTGCTTTATGAGGCCAATGCTAACGTACTCTTTAAAATAAACACTTGCGTATTTTAGATTCTGTCTAGAACACTCCTCTTCAAATATCGATCGATTAAAATGCACCCCGTCTAATTTCAACATTATTACTGTTGAAATTGACCAGAATAGCCCAGCGAAAGAAAGCTCTCAAACTCCTCTCAAGCATGATCAGATCTAGAAAATTCCATATTATTCTAGGAGGGGAAAAGCAAAACAAGAAATATAAAGAGCTGTGTACCACAATGATCAGTCAATGCACCCACACTGTTCAACATCTACATCAGTGACATGCCTACTAGCCAATCTCTTCAACTGGGCTATGCAGAAGACTGGGTATTGGCCCATCAAACAGAAGACTGGGAAGAAATAGAAAAGACGCTCAGTGAGGAAACATGAAAGTTAAAGGAATAATTCGACCAACGGTATTTGAAGATAAAACCACAAAATCGGTGTCCACAACATTTCATCTCAACAACAGAAAAGCCCCCAAAAGCCTTAACGTTTTAGTTGACGGAAATATCCCGCCAACGGGCAGAAATCCAAAATACCTTGGTGTCACCCTCGACAGACAGCGTAACTACAAAAATATATATAAGGAATTGTAAACAAACTTGCAAAAGAAACTGTCTGCTTAGAAAATTAGCAGGCTGCGGCAGAACTGTTGCAAACATGCATCTATGGGGTCTGAGGGAATCAGCCGACTGTCCCTACTGTCAGGGAACGCCAGAGACAGCAGAACACATAATCCTACACTGTCCTGTGATGACATTGGCGGGAGGTTTCGAGGCTGTCCTCAACTCCGATGACGAATTTATTGACTAACTCGAGACTTCCTGTGTGGAGATGTAGCTCTACGCTACTATGACTCTCATCTAGCCAGAAACTCTCAAGCCCGGGTTTCGTGTTACGGAGCTTACCATATTTAATGTAAACCATGACAGTGTATTTATATATTATAAGGATATGTTAATCGAACTTGTTATGGCATGCTCAATTAAAGATCATACATCTCTCTATAGCTATAAGTCAATCTAGTTTTGGTGCCAAAGATGTTCATTCCAATAAATTACTTCTTTCCGTTCTTATAATGGCGCCCTTTTACATTCAGATGTATTATTACGTCATGAAGTATAATTTAATCAAGAAAATAATGCTAAATGTGAATCTTTAATTATAATATATACATACATATTCTTATGTGGCATTCACAGTTTGATTCAGGAATCACCCCGATGGCTGATAACCAAGAATAGAACTCAGGAGGCAAAGGACGTCATAACCTACATTGCCAGGGTCAACAAGGCCAGCCTTCCACAGGAAATGGAATTCATGGGTGACGCCGTCATGCTCAAATCAGACGAAGAAATGCATAATGGGGACGTTGCGGTCACTTCCACTTCCAAGGAATTGAAAATCTGGCACATTTGTTCGCATCGAAAAATGGTTGTTCGTATGAGCATTTTATGTTTTTCTTGGTAATTCTTTATTCCTCACTCTATCATTTACCCTAAAATAGTATAAAGCCCAATGATAACAAGTTTACAATAATAATTTGTGATGTGTCATCAAGGTTAAATTTCACAAAATTTAGATTATTAAAAATGAAGTGTCTTTTAAGTATTTTTGAAGAAAAAATAAACATTACATTATTCAGAGATAACGAAATTAAACTCGATTGAAAGGTAAGATAAAATATTCTTACACTGTTGCTTTTGAAACTCAACTTTGTTCCCAACGCACGCCCTCAAACACGTTCACCGGTTGGAAACAAGTCCGAAATTTCAACAAGCAAGAGTGTAAGTATCGTATATTATTTTGTTGATGATCAATTAGTATTAGTAGTAGTAGTAGTAGTAGTAGTAGTAGTAGTAGTAGTAGTAGTAGTAGTAGTAGTAGTAGTAGTAGTATAGTAGTATAGTAGTAGTAGTATAGTAGAAGTAGTAGTAGTATAGTAGTAGTAGTAGTAGTAGTAGTAGTAGTAGTAGTAGTAGTAGTAGTATGTAGTTAGTATAGTAGTAGTAGTAGTAGTAGTAGTAGTAGTAGTAGTAGTAGTAGTAGTAGTGGTAGAGTAGTAGTAGTAGTAGTAGTAGTAGTAGTAGTAGTAGTAGTAGTAGTTAGTAGTAGTAAGTAGTAGCTACAAAGTAGAAATAGTAGTTTCAGTAGTAGTAGTGTAGTAGTAGTATAGTAGTAGTAGTAGTAGTAGTAGTAGTATAGTAGTAGTAGTAGTAGTATAGGTAGTGAGTAGTAGTAGTAGTAGTAGTAGTAGTAGTAGTAGTAGTAAAAGTAAGTAGTAGTAGTAGTAGTAGTTAGTATAGTATAGTAGTAGTAGTTGGATAGTAGTAGTAGCAGCAGCAGTAGTATAGCAGTAGCAGCAGCAGTAGTAGTAGTAGTAGTAGTAGTAGTGGTGGTGGTGGTGTAGTAGTAGTAGTAGTAGTAGTAGTAGTAGTAGTAGTAGTAGTAGTAGTAGTAGTAGTAGTAGTAGTAGTAGTAGTAGTAGTAGTAGTAGTAGTAGTAGTAGTTGGAGTAGTAGTAGTAGCAGCACCAGTAGTATAGCAGTAGCAGCAGCAGTAGTAGTAGTAGTAGTAGTAGTAGTGGTGGTGGTGGTAGTAGTAGTAGTAGTAGTAGTAGTAGTAGTAGTAGTAGTAGTAGTAGTAGTAGTAGCAATAGTAGTAGTAGTATAGTAGTAGTAGTAGTAGTAGTAGTAGCAATAGTAGTAGTAGTAGTAGTAGTAGTAGTAGTAGTAGTAGTAGTAGTAGTAGTAGTAGTAGTAGTAGTAGTAGTAGTAGTAGTAGTAGTAGTAGTGAATCGTTTGATAACGTGTCGTCTTTGTCCATTCTCCAGGATAACAGTCAACATGGTTTATTTTGGAATGGTATTGGGAGTCGGTGATCTCATTGAAGGTGACATCTACATCAACTTTACATTACAGGTTATAAGATTTTTTTCATGAAACTAAATGCCTGCTTTACAATAACAACTATTAGTATAGTTTCCATCATTATTCTCATCATCATCCTCATCATCATCACGATCATCATCATCATCATCATCATCATCATCATCATCATCATCATCATCATCAGCAGCAGCATCATCATCATTATCATCATCCTCATTATCGTCATCGTCGTCAACATCAACAGCAACATCAGCATCATCACTATCAATAGAGACTTAAAATCTTTCAAGCCATAATTTGTCAAATGATTGCTCCTTCGTTTTAGATGCATTAATTTAAATACAATTATCATCACTCAGTTACATTTGGTTAATGCAGTTGCCTCTGACTCTTGATTGTTCAAAAGTGGTAAAATGGCAATACCATCGGTATATTTAACAATCAGGCAAAATTCATTGGCAGAGACACAGTCATTAGTGTTCATTATATAGAGAATAGGATAGCTGACATATCCTTATGGGCAACCAATGGAAATAGATTTTATATTTGACATTATGTTTCCTATGCGTACATACTGGGGTTTGTTTCAAAGAAAATTAAAGAAACATTTGATAAGGAATAGTGGCAAATTCATTTTAAAAAGCTTTTTGATTAGGATATTTGTATTCATTGCATTAAAAGTGAAAAAGTCGACGTACAAAAACCGTGCGTAGTTCGCGGCAATTGATCAAGATGTTTTAACAACGCATTTATGACAACGAGCAAAGCATATTCAACTCGGAGTCCATGTTGGTAATCAAATTGGTTTTGGTCGAAAAGGTCACGTTCCAACACTTTATTGAGAAGCTCCTTTTTCAAATAAAAAAAAAAACATTTCATGACGGTGGGCGTTAGGACAACTGAACGATAATCATCCAATTCCTTTGGGTGGCGCTTTTTTCTTTGGCTTTGGTACAATGACATGTTTTCCACGAAATGGTTATTAGATACTTGCTCATCGACAGATCGTTGAGAAAATGTGAATGGGACAGCAAGTTGTTCACAACAATTTGTAAGAATTCGACCACAAACCATAGTGATCCATTATGTCTGCATCAGGTGATTTCTTTATTTTGCATTATTTGAACGTGCAACAATGGTATCTTCCTCTATACGCAGTGGTTCTTCATTGCTGTTTCTTTCGATTTTATGATTAATTGTATGTGTAGTCGAGGTGTCAAATCTGCAATATATGCTATGCGTTTAGACAATATACTCATAACATCCGCCAGTCGGATATGGCGTACCAACATACAAAATTAAGTGTCGCTTTGAACGTTTATAATCTGATTGATAGAATTTTAAAAAAATTCCTTATAAAAATTGCTGGCTAAAAGCAATAACAAACAGCTGAGTAGCGTCAATTTCGTTCCTTCTATTAAAGTCGATGAGTATGTTTTGCATCGGGCACGTAGTTTAAATTACGACTTTTTTGGTTTTATGTCCCGCCCACTTTGTGTATAAGTCTCCATGCGTCTGAGATGTTAGAATATCTTACGCATTCCTTCATTTGATTTGTATATTTACCTTTTTCGTCTTTGATTGCTAATTTTTTAAAATATTCTCTGCTTCATGT
>NC_088362.1:68321667-68341667 GCF_034508935.2 Berghia stephanieae
TTTGTTTTGCAATTTTTTTTTAAAGAAGATTTCTAGGGAGTGGTTTTGATTTTGCTTTTCATTACATAGGTATTTTGTTTTTAATAGTTTTGTTGTATCTTTTTGAAATCGTGTTTGATTGTTTGTTTGTTTTGTTGGGGTTTATTTTAGGATTTATTTTGGTTACTGTGGGTAGGGGGGGGGGGTGCAAAGTACAAAGACAAATCCAAAGTAAGCTTAGAACACATATGTTTTAAGTTTGAGGAAAGTTCAAGGAAGCGGATGGAAAATCTCCATTCCTTTACTGTTACAAAGTACGATTTTATTCAGATAAGCTTTAAGTGTTCATTTTTCAAACACTTTTATATTTCATGTTTCATTTTAAAAATTTCTCTTATCACTGTAAGACAAACTCAATGATATTCTTTAGGGGAATGCGTATGTCCCCGATTATGTTCCTTATTTTTGTCTTACACACTAAATACCATTATAAGGATAACGACTTAAACGACATATCTCAAGCCTTGATCTTTTCAACCAGTGAACGATAATCACACTAACTTTTGCAGTCAACAAGCAATAACGCAATAGGACAGTCCCGCTTGTTTCTGACCCTGTAAAAGTCTATAATTTATAATTTATTCTCCTCAAACCTTTTCGTCTTGATACTCCTCAAACATGACCTGCTGCCTCTATTGACATTTTATCAGGGTGATCCAGATAACGAGAATAAATTTGAAAATTGAAGTTAAAAAGATGAGAAACAATTTTTTGTATTCCCACCTAAAGGAGCGATATTCAATTTCATTCCCCAAAAAATCTCGACGCCGAACTCAATTTTTATATTTTATACTGTGACTTCATTTATTTTTTGTATTTGATATTCATTCATGCAATTTCTCGTCTTAACCCTCGTTATTATTTAAATAAATTAGTAAATATTCCACATATTTTGTTTCCTCTCCCACCCTTCCTTCTCTAATATCTTTACCGCCCGTTCCCCAGAGTCTTCTAATCCCAGGTCCATTCGGTAAGGCTTTCCCTGTCCTCATTTTTGGCATATTTTCTTTGGCTGCCGGACTGTCCGCCATGTTGTTACCGGAAACGAGAAATGCTGAGCTTCCGGAGACACTTGATGACGACCCAATACCCAAAACAAAAGGTAAGCAGCACTTAGAGGTTAACTCAAAAACAATGTTTTGATATTTGATCTAACTTTGATATCTGATCTTCTCAATTCTTCTCGTTTATCGGAGACTTGCGTTAAATTCAGAACTCTCTTGTTATGAAACACGGGAATAAAGGAACGTACAGCGTATATATATCTATGGAGAAAATAATATTTTAATGATATAACCTCCTCTCAAAAGTTGTTGGAAAATGTGTCAAGATTTTAAAAGGTGTCAGGCTTAGACTGTTTGCCGAGTTGAGGGTCCCGTTACTTCATCAATATTTGAACTAAATATTCGTCACAAAAATGAACACCTGAGTTATGTCAGAGTACTGTTGTATAAATTAGTATTTTTTATTTTTAAAAATAAAGTGTCTTTGAAATTTTACACTCGAACAAAACTGATTTTAATCAAAAGGGAAATTTGCCTTTAGAAATTATCTCGAAAGACCAAAATAGTCCAAACGCCAGCAGCAGCCAGTGCAGTGCCGCAAAGTGAGCAGTGGTGTTGTTTCTTGCTCACGGATAAAACAAGATGCTGAAAGAAGTGAGCGAATACCTTACCAACTTGGCCGTCTTGTCATGCTATCACGACTGATAATATATGTTCCCCCCCCCCCCTTTTTTTTTTTTTTATTCAACCAAATGTTCTTAATGGATTTACTAATCTAAATAATTGTATAATCCTTAGCTTCTCTTTTGACATTGTCTATTTTCTTTATTATTTTTATTTCATCTACAGCACACGGAAAGTTCAAAAACCATAATAAGGAAAAACAATTTAACAAGTCTGGACTAAAGTAAAGATATTATTGAGATGGATCAAGAATGACAAACATTTTCATGAATCACCAAGTTTACGAAATTTACCTTGGTATAATACAGCTAATCCACTGTATAATCATCGAACTGTTCCACCGGGGAAGCTCTGTATTTGATGTTTGATATCTGTTTCCAATATTTTCTGTCGGAGGCAATTTTTCGAATTTCCTCAACGTATTTGCTGGTTATTATGATAAAGTGCCAGCCAAAGCTGAAATAAATACAAGAATTAAACAATCTCTTTTTAAAAAACCAATAAGGCAGTGGCCCACTCCAATAGGGAAGGACAGTTAAAAAACAGGTTCATATTTCATTGGAAGCGTAAATCTATGTCTTCTGGTGTTAGAGTAATGGCATCTCATTTTCTAGTCAAAATATATGTTGGTTGTCAATAATATATATTTGCTCCTCAACTTTATTCCAAAGAGATAAATGACGCTAGGTAAATCCAAATACTTTAACGTATCATGATATGAAAGGTGCTCAATGGCAATTAACATTTTTTTGTCGTCCGACAAAGATTTGGACTCCAAATACATTTGTCATATTCAAGGATAGGTCGAACGAGAGATTTGTTCAATTTTAAAAGAATATATTTGTATAGATTTGACAAAACGTCTGTACATCATCATTCTATTTAGTCAAGATTAATCCCAAGATCCTTTTAAAAATCAGTGTTTGATATGGGAATTGATTGAGAAAAGTCAATATGATGTACAAGGATTGGATTTTCAAATACCCAAATCTTTACATTTATCAACATTGAACTCTAGCTGCCATTTTTCTGTCCTGTGATATATCGCAAATATTCAGATGTAAATTTTCGTCGAGTAGTTCCCCATTGTTAATATTTTCGCGCCAATTATCTAATTGTTTCATGGTTGTCTTCACAAATTTCCAAAAATACTCATTGAATATCATCTGATTCCCAATTCATTGGACTGTTTAGAGTTTCTAGTGACCATTTCCTTTGACACTTTCTTATCAATTCAAATTCAACATATTATTTTTGGGCAATTGCCAATAATATAACTCATACTTATACAAGAATATAATATTTCAAATCAACAAATCAAGTAAGTATCGCTTTATGACGATTTCCTTTTTATGCCCAATTAAAACGTTCCTGAGTCGATCATTCTCAAGTCCCATTTCAAGAATATTCTTTACTTATTTTATTTCACGCTTGATTGTGTTTTGATTGATCTTAAAAGTACACTTACATTTTCATTCGAATTTGGCCTATCACAATCAATATCATTACGTCTTTTTCTCGTCCCCATTGTTAAGACTTCTTTTTTCCAATTTGTGCTTTTTGTTATCGTGAATCATCTTCGTGTGTTACTATCTTATGTGTAGTGCTTCTTCGTCTCCTCCTCCTCCTCCTCCTCCTCCTCCTCCTCCTCCTCCTCCTCCTCCTCCTCCTCCTCCTCCTCCTCTTCCTCCTCCTCCTCCCCCTCTTCTTCTTCTTCTTCTTTTTCTTCTTTATCATTTTTTCTTCTTCTTTTTATTGTTCTTCTATTTTATTTAAATTAGTTAGAAACTGCATTGAGAGAGTATGATATAGATACTGCAAAATATCACTTATCTACATGTTTAATCAGAAAAAAGGCTTTAAGCAATAATTTATTTGCACCGATGTTATCAATGTTATTCAAAACGAACTGATGTTATCAATAAAAACAAAGATTGCACAATTCTGATAAAGCAGCTAAAATAGCTTTAGAAAACCATTCTTATCATTATCGCTATTATTACATTTTATTATCATCGTCATCATCATTTAAGTCATTCGATCTAAAATATATCTCGGACTTTCTCCTAATAAACTGATTTTTTCATCAAATTTTCCATTTCTTACTTTTTAAAATCACTTTCCAAAATATATGGAGCAACCAAAGAATGTGGATGGGTGTTAATGGGTTGAAAAACCCGACAATGTATAAATCATAAACTGCCACAGCATTGAAAGCTAAAAGATCATTTTTTGCCTAATCTGACGAAGCATATTTTTGGGGGAAAAGAGATTACTTCCGAAATCTAAGCTCTCTCTACCTTGACGGCCCGCTACCTGCGCACAGTCAACCTTGAGATGCTACGTCATGGATATTGCCGTATTGTGAGCAAACAAAAAATACAACTTGATAAGGACGCTTGAACCAAACTTCGCCTGGATTCGATGCACTTGATTCGTTTCTAGAAACTGTCTAAGCGATGTGCTCCTTGACAGATGATTTAGATTCGTCATCATCATCATCATCATCATCATCATCATCATCATCGTCGTCGTCGTCGTCGTCGTCGTCTTCATCATTATCATCAACACCATCATCACCACTACTACAACAAACAACAGAACATCATTGTCATTATTATCACTAACACCACGACTACAACCACCATCAGAGTACCATCAACATCATCATCATCCCTACCAACACTATTACAACCACCACCACATCTTCGTCATTATCATCATCATCATCATCATCATCATCATCATTATCATTATTATTATCATCATCATCATCATCATCATCATCATCGTCGTCGTCGTCGTCGTCATCCTTACCATCACTACAACCGCCACCATCACCACCACATCATCATCATCATCATCATCACTATAACCAGCATTACTGTAACCACTACCATATCATCATCATCATCATTACTACCACCAGTACTGCAAAAACTACCATACCATTATGATCATCATCATCATCATCATCATCATCATCATCATCATCATCATCATCATCATCATCATCGTTTTCACCACAATTGCAACCACCACCACAACCGCATCATTTTTTTTCTGCTGAATTTTATGGGATTCCTGGATGGATTTCATTGGATCCAAGTTCAAGTCATGACTTATTGGAAACCATTAATATTTAGAAATAATTCTAATTTGAATACAGCTTCGAATTGAAAATCATGTAATATTGAAAGAAAAAAAATATTCCACACTTTATTCCGATCAACTCCGACACTATTAATACTGCAGTTTTTAAAGCAAGATGCAAGTATGGAAACTTCTGAAAACGTGTTTTTAAACGACTTTGGTATGACCGGCATGGTGTCTTAACAAAGAAAGGACTTTTAATTAAACTTGCGATCAATTAAATCATTTCGCACGTTTTTTTTTTGTTTTTGTTTGGTCAGATAACCACGAGACGCTGCGGTCATTTCGCGCCACAGAAGAGTGAGAGGGGCTAGTCTGTGGGTTTTTTGTGGAGGGGGGGGGGGGTTCTAATTTCTAATCCCATCTTATCTAATGACCCTCTTAATTAGTATCAATTTTATTAGTTAGGTGTATTATCAAACATTTTCAACACTGCTTCTGTATCATCAGTTCTCTCTTGAATTTCTTTATATTTTTAATAAAAACATTTAACGTTGAAAGATTGAATAGATAGAACTATTAATGTTTGCTGGAGAGTTGCTACCAATTAAATCATTTCGCACGTTTTTGTCAGATAACCACATACGTTGCGGGGTTATTTCGCGCCACAGATTAGTGAGAGGGGCTAGTCTGTGTTTCGCGCTGACTTAAATCACACACCTGAGTAAATAACAGGTTGACTGACCATTCGACGATAGAGGGCAATAAAATGCGCGCAGCTCGCATTCAGAAGTATGTAATTCCAGTTTCCCCCATTTCGGCAAGAAAAGTTGTGCATCAAAAGGCTTCAACAGTCGTTACGTCACTTCCCTCGTAATGACGCATAGTAACTTAGTAACTGATTCTAAACTATTGGAACAATGGCGGACACCCTTCTGAAATACTTATTCTCCGACAACCATAAAAGTGTATCCAGAGGATAAAAAACATTATAAATCTGATCTTTTTTTTCTACTTTTATACATTCTGATCACACGACATGTGAAATAGTTCTCGCCAGCATGAAGAATAAAAAATACCGATTTTCTTTCTCTAGAACCAAACTGCTCGTTGCTCGGCGGAAGTGACATCATACTATTGAATCCTATTATCAATCATTTAAAAGAACCCTCGCCAGAAACTCTCAAACCTGATATTTCTTTGAAGTTTATTTTTAAAAAGTTTTCAGCAATTTGGGGTTCAATTTAATCGAATAGTATTTGAAGCAAATTCTTTTGGTCAAATTGTGACAACAATATTCCGGCTTTGGACCGTATTATGGAAATTATCGTGTCAGATTCTTCCAATGTCTCAATCTTTTACATTTTATGTGCGGCTAAATGGTCTTGTTACATGACACGTGCCTTCGGACGTGATATCCAGGATTCCAGTCCCGCTCTGAGTGGCGTATGGTTGAGTATTTGGAAAAGGCTTTTTACTCGCATTCTCTCGCCGTACCATGGTGTACATTGAATTACCTGGTCGTCAACAGCGTTATCTGAATCTATGTCGGGAAAAAGTTGTAACATCGCTAAATGGGCGTCATTGTCTCGTCCTACATTATAATGTGTTGCTGTTGTAAAGCGCTTTGAGCACGTTTAAGTGGAAATTGATCGAAATAAATGTTCAATTGGGGGTGGGAGGGGAACTGTCTTACCTCCTGGATAGGGTCTTCTATCCTCCCATAATGGGCAGTTAGATCTCTTGCTGTGTCTTCTATCAATCCCTCCAAATCTGTTTTCAAACTCGCGTTCTGTCTTTGTCATGGGATGGGATTACTTGGTTTTGTCCTAGCCCTGATCGGAGTCCTTACTTGAGAGGGAAACAATCAAATGTATAGTTCTAGTTAAGGGTAATTATCTATTTCTTTGTAAATAATCTGTATGTTATGAACAGTTATATTTTGTTTTCAGTATACTGATTTGTAATATATTTCTCTTAGTATGATCCTGTGCTAAGATAAGATGTTTTGATAATCTCAAACAAGATACACTGACAATGTGCTCTTCAAATCGGAATTACTGAATTATTCCAACTCTTTCTTGGGTGTTTTTTTTTTAAACCTCAGGAGTGAGAAACATCCAATGTTTGCCGCCACTTTACAAGTTTATTTTTTCTTTTGCTTATGTATACATACACATTAAGCATAGGCATATGGATATTGACCTTATCATATATATATATATATATATATATATATATATATATATATATATATATATATATATATAACGAAATAAGGTCCAGTGAGGGAAAGTGTGTGAGGGGGGGGGGGTAGTTACACTATTTGTGTTATATTTAACTTCAATAAGGTTCGCACAGAGAGAGAGCGAGAGAGAGAGAGAGGGGGGGGGGGGTTACACTATTTGGGCTATATTATGTATCCTCAATAATGTCAACTTAATTATAATGACCCATTGCGTTGGTCTTTTTCACTAACAACCACGTCTAATTCATAACTCTTTCCTGATTCAAACGTTTCCTTGAGTGGGCGCCCCCTTGTCTCGGGCAGTCCAATCGTGACGATACAACAAAGTAATCCCATACTCCCCATCACTGTATAATTAATGTAATAAGTATCAGGGTCGTTGGGTATCAAGAACGCGGACACCAGACCTCCAAGACGGGCCATGGCGCTTCCCCAGCCCACACTCAGCCCACGGACAACGGTAGGGTAGATCTCTGGAGTGTAGGAATAAAGTAAATCGAATGCCGCGTGTATGCTGATTTTAGCTAGTATGGCAAACACAACTGTCCCCGTCGTTTTGACTTCTCCAGAACTGTACACAAAAAGACACGCAATGGCGTATAGAGAAACTGTGCACACTGAAAAATACATGATTGAAGTTTTCTTCCTGCCAAGAAGGTTGGGAGCCACCATTCGAATAAAACAAAACGGAAGTTCGATTAGATCCATGAGAAGCATGTTGATATAGAAATTTCCATAAAGAGATTTGATGCCAAAATAAATTGCAAAAAATATGCAAGTAACTGCAAACCACTGTGCAGCAACGATAATAGTGAACACTTTATAACCATTGTGGAACAAAT
Source organism: Berghia stephanieae (assembly GCF_034508935.2). Taxonomy (NCBI): domain Eukaryota; kingdom Metazoa; phylum Mollusca; class Gastropoda; order Nudibranchia; family Aeolidiidae; genus Berghia; species Berghia stephanieae. The sequence continues at coordinate 68,329,578 of NC_088362.1, forward strand.
CTAACAAAGTATGGCGTTTAATCGCATCTTTCTTTTCTCCTTCACTTTTTCTTGCGATGATGAATTTCATATCATCTAATGCAACTGTCTCCTTCCTGTTAACCCTAGCTATCTTATTGGCCACTTTGACAAATTGCTCTTTCCTGCCATTGACTTCAAGCCATCTAAGGCTTTCTGGAATCCAAACTACCGGCAAAAAAGCCACGAAATTCACCGCCATGGACGCCAGATGAATATGACGCCAATTTTTCAACCACATAGCAGTCAATGCAAATAGTATTCCTGCTGTATTAAAAGCAGGAACTCCAAAAACGGGACCGCGCCACTTAATAGTTAAAAATTCTTGTAATTGAACGTAGTAACAACTCATGATAGCTGCGATTAGGAATCCAGAAAAGAATTGAAGCCCTGCTAGCATTTCCCAAGTTACTGAAAACGATAAGATAAGGTGAATGATGGCGTTTATAAAGAGTGCGGAGTAAAGGGTCTTCTTTCTTCCAAAAGAGTCCTGTATCTGTCCCGCAAGATATGCCCCAACCAACATCCCTGCCATCTGTACACATATGATGATGGATAGAATCCACGAACGGCTACAGAGGAGTTCCCATTGTGTTACGATTGTTGACGCCTCTGGATTGAACTCCACCCTCTGACAGGCCTCGTAGGCCTCGCAGGTGCCTGTGGAGTATACTGGATGACGACTAGTTATAGAATGGTTCGCAATGGATGTGCCAAGAAGAGGTTGCGTCAAAGAAACCGTGGAATTGGCGTTGGAAGCAGATACTGGGTGGAAGAGACATAATAGCACAATTTAAGTATAATGTTATAGAGATATTGGCGGGATTGCTTTAAATAGTATCAAACTAGATGTCCATTCAAATTGTGAAATTTCAAAAACTGCACATTTTATATTCTCAACCAATCAATCAATCAATCTATCTATCTATCTATCTATCTATCTATCTATCTATCTATCTATCTATCTATCTATCTATCTATCTATCTATCTACCCATCTATCTATCTATCTATCTATCTCTGTATATATATATATATATATATATATATATATATATATATATATATATAAACTATGGCTTTTGCGCCACGATATCATAAGACATCGTCGCCTAGATATTCCACGAAGGAATATAGATAACTCATCAAACAAGATGTTTGATGTCAACAGGAATCACCCAAGTGAGCAAACTGGGGGTTAATAATCTTGCTCAAGGAGAAAAAATGAAAGTGCCTGAAGCGACAAACATTTTAAGTATAATTATTATTGTTTAACTTAAACAATAATAATTATACTTAAAATGTTTATAAATTTCTCATTTTATCAAAAAGTTGATCGCTAATATTTCATGGTTTTTGCTTTTATAATCTATACATATATATATATATATATATATATATATATATATATATATATATATATATATATATATATATATATATATATATTATATAATATATGTGTGTGTATATATATATATATATATATATATATGTATATATATATATATATCTGTCTGTCAGTTAGTCAGTTAGTCAATCGGTCTGTCTCTCTGTCTATCTATATATTTTTATCTATCTGTCCATCTATCTATTCATCTGTCTGTCCGTATGTCTGTTTGTCTCACCGTATATCTATTTCATGAGATGTTGATAGCAATGATAATAATGATGGTGATGATGATGATGATGATGATGATGATGATGATGATGATGATGGTGATGAAGATGATGATGATGATGATGATAATGATAATTAAATTAATGATAATAATAATAATGATAATAATAATAATAATAATAATAATAATAATAATAATAATAATAATAATAACAAAAACAACAACAACAACAATAATAATAATAATAATAATAATAATAAATAATAATAATAATAATAATAATAATAATAATAATATAATAATAATAATAATAATAATAATAATAATATTACATAGCATTTGTAGAGCTAATAACTGTGGCAATGATGTTCAAGTCTTATAGAATTCGCGTCTATTTAAAGGGGCATTAATATTATCTTATTGTCTAAGATTAAAATACTAACCTACAGCGCTAGTTCGGCTTGATGTTTCTCCGTGACCGAATTGTTAACATCTACCGTTCTATTTACCCATCTATCTATCCGCCTCTATCCATCTTTTTCGTTTGGATATCCTTTCCTGGACCTTGCCCTTTATTCACACAGCATCATAATTATATTAGAAAACATATTTAATATAATATCACAAGTACCAAACACAGTTCGATTCGCATTACATTCTTACTCAAACTCCTTCACACACATACATACATACACATATATAAACACACACACACACACACACACACTCGTGAGGATACAAACTCCTGGTGACAGGAACGAAATTTGAAAGAATTTCCAGATTAAGATTTACTTTTAAAATTTTGTTTAAAAAATTTGATGGAGTCAGGGGTGGATTGTGATGATCTGGCCAAAATGACCCAAAAAAAATTGTGTTTTGACCGTGCAGGGGAGAGTTATTCATCGAAGTCTAAACTTGAGTTCCTTTAGTGTGGCCTCATTTTCCTTTTCCCCTTTGAAATCTCTTTCAGTATTTTTTTTAAAGAGTGGAGAATCCGCAATATTTGTGGAGAAATAAAGGCTATTAGGAACAGGCGGTCATCTATTATACCTACTACACTACTGTATTGTATTTTTAGATTTGCCGGTAATTCTGTTCTCGATAATAACAAACTACCATGGGTTTTACGGAACACTATTAATTCCCAACCGTATTTTAAAAAGGATAGATTAGAAAGATTATCGTTACTTGAAAGTATCAAAAGAGATTTAAAATTTCGTCATAATGTTTTGTTGCGGATATGCTAGGATTGCGTAGAATAAATTATACTCGCAATGAAAGTCAAACGTCAAAAAGGACAGAGTATTACGAGCTAGCAGATTTTCTTCTTATTAATTTGAGTCAATGGAGGATAGAATAAGCCTGAATTTTTTTTTTAAGGTTTGCAAGTTACTCGTATATCAGTCTGTAAAAAATAGTTTTATAATTGTTAGATTTTCCAGTAATTCTGTGCTCGATGTTATAAATTTTGCATTGGCTGTTCTGAACAATGTTGATCCCCAACCCGATTTTTTCAATTATAGACTTGTGGAGAACCCGCAATATTTGCGGAGAGATAAAGGCTATTAGGAACAGGCGGTCATCTATCATACTCATTACACTTGTGTATTGTATTTTAAGATTTGCGATAATTCTGTGCTCGGTGATAAAAAAAATTAACATTGGCTTTACGGTACAATGTTGAATCCCATCCCATTTTTAAAAAAAGAATAGATTAGAAAGATTATCATTACTTGACGGTATCAAGAGAGATTTTTAATTACGTCATCGTTTTTGTTAGGGATGCGATTATTATTACTTAAAGTATCAAGAGAGATTTAAAATTACGTCTTCAATTTTTTATAGAGCAGTAAAATTAGGTGCCCCAAACGTAAACAAAGGTCTAGAAGCACATGGCAAACCACATGTTCCTGTCTTGACAGCTCACGTTCCAATGTAAATAATAGAAAAAAATAACCTTTAAAATTTGGCTGTTAGGTGGCAAAAGAAACACATATTCATAAATACTCGACCATGCATCAAATAATGTCTAGATATGGATATTTTATGGAACAAAGGGTAAAATTTATCAAAAGTTACAGTCTATCTATTTTTAGACCAGAGAAAATTATTGCGCTGGTGTGAACAAAACGAGAATTATTCGGAGCCTGATTTTCATAATAATTTAGCCTTATATTATTATTTCTGCAACTGTTAGATTTTATGTAAACATATTTTCAGTACTGAAAGTGTATTGCCTACAACTCAAACTACAAAATTGGGAGACCTATATTGTGCGTAAATTATTCCGGTCCCTAACGGAAATCACTAGCAACTTGTTATTGTTTACGTTTGGGGCACCTAATTTTACTGCTCTATTGTGTTGCTAGAATTGCTTTGAATAAATTATAATCGCAATGAAAGTCAAACGTCAAAAAGGACTGAGCATTACGATCCAGCAGATTTTCTTCGTATCAATCTGAGTTAATAAATAATAGAATGACCCTGAAATAACAAAGAAGGTTTGCAAGTTATTCATAGTTTTATAATTTTTAGATTTGCCAGTAGTTCTGTGCTCGATGGTGAAAATTGTGCATTGCGGGCTCGGAACATTTTAATCCACAACCCAATTTTAAAGAATATAATAAGATGTTTGTTACTTGCAGCTAAAATTAGTTTCCTTTAACATTTTCATCTAAGTGAATGCGTGCAATTTCATATTATATTCTTTGGAAGAGACAAGTCCTTTATTCTTGAGCTGACATTTCAAAAACACGAAAGTTCAGACGGTTTTCCAGCTATATAAAATAGCATTTGAACGGAAAGCCAAGTTATCTTTTATAATAGAGCTCGTCGCACGATTGCGATGTAATTTTGATTGGCAATCCAAGAGAGACAATCATAAAAATCCTTTACATCTAAATTGTATATTTACAGTTACTTTCCTTGGAAAAAAATGCATAATGAGCCGAACAAGGTTATTGGGGTGGCGGAGAAGATGAATATGAATTGTGTCGGTCCTTACATGAGGTGAGAAAGAGTACAATACAATAGTGTATGAAGGATGATTTCATTTTTTCTAACTATGAAATTTAAGTTTGTTTTATCATTTTTTTAAAGTGAAAATTAGTAGGAAAATTAGAACTATAAGTGGTGCTGATTTAGTCAGCAAAGACATTTTGCTTTATCGCTAGATGCATAAGAAAGTATTCAAATTTGACCGTTTTGTTATTATCTGGATTTACTAAAGTCTCAACAAGTTGTCGACGTTAACTACACTGCTCACGAGAGCTCTCAGTGTTGAATCACTTAATAAACTAGGGTTCGTAGAATGCGAATTCATCATATTTACGATTTTGAGATTGTATAGAACATTAGTACGATCTGAACGACAATTATTCAACAACTATTAACACACTTAATAAAATGTCCACAGATTTCGAAAAATGCAATGCCAAATATGTTATTTTAACCAGCTTGACCACGGGTATGTTTACAACTTTCATAAATAAATTAGCATGTTGACATTCATTACGAGATATCCAACCATTGGACAGCAATGAATCATGCGATCGATGACTCGACTGGACGAAATCCTGAATATAGATCGCTCCCATTGACAAGTAATTTGTTTCATAATTGTCAGAATTTCTCAAATAATATTATTACCAACATATTGATCTGTGCTGTTGATGAGATCAAGGCAGGCCCAGCCAGGGTTGTAGTTCCCATATACCATAAACATATTGCCGAAAAAAGCCGGCATGCTACACAGGACATACAAAATGATCACAGCCCATACTTGAAATAGGCCGCATCCTGATGACTCAATGACACGCTCAGCTTCTCCTGAGGACACACAAGAAATATATTTGTATAAATATAAAATGACAAATTGGGGAGCAGGAACTGGTGTAAGATAAAACTCTGAAAAAAGTGTTTATAAAACAGCGCCAGACAAATCGGGAAAGAAAATTACAATAATAAAAAAATAAAAATCCCAAAAATCAACTGCCTCGACTCAGGAGTAATCAGGAGTTTCGATCCTCATTCGAGGCTGATTTTTTAGGATGTTTTTTTTTTTTCTTTCTTTCATTTTCTTGTATTTTTCTTTCTTGCTTTCTCTGGCACTGCTTCATACACACGTTTTCAGATCTTATGTAAATACCGAGCTACTCCACGAGGGATTGAACAATTTATCAACTTTCAACTAACCAGTTAAGCAACAAATCGATATTTCTTTCCTTTTATTTTTTGAATTAAATATTACCTATATATAATTCTAAAACATCATTATAAACATTTCTGTACACACGCACGCCCATTCATACAAGCGCGCGCGCACACACACACACACACGCCCGCGCGCGCGCACAAACATACACACACACACACACACACCGTGGTCTTCGTAAAGTTATGGCCTAACAGTGACCAAAAAATGACGTCAAAATGCCAGACTTTTGCCACAAAAGAAAACAAATCGTGAGTTGTATTCAATATTTCAACCAATGAAATAACTTGTTTCCTTGAGCTCTACTCACGACAACTCACTAGGCGGTGCAAAAACAATAATAATAATATAATAAAATAATAATAATAATAATAATAATAATAATAATAATAATAATAATAATAATAATAATAATAATAATAATAATAATAATAATAATAATAATAATAATAATAATAATAATAATCTTTATAGTCCAAATAAAAGGCAATTCATGTGAGGTAAACAATGCTCAAACAGTTTGGTTCATAGTGTCACAGTAAAGATTGTTCACAATTATCTTATTAAATTTTATTTTATTAAGAACTGAATTCATCTCACTCCAGTTATATTTCGGTAGGCTTAGATAAACTTTACCTTCTAATATTAGATCGTCTTTCCTTTTATAGCCTTCCCTCGAATTAATTTCTAATTAGTGAATACTTTTCGTTCTACATTCTGTCACGTAGCCACTTATTATAAAAGCTGATAGGTCTAACATTCGACACTCACTTTCTCTCCACAATCTATGCCGGACGGCCAGTCACTCTATTCCTATATATATATTGTAAGATTTTTATCTTTTGGGACTTTGTAGATATTATATCTACACCATTAAGACGCCGGAGCTTTTAACTTTGACTGTATAATCTTCAAGGATCAAACCCAAGCCCGCTGTCAGAGGACTTCACAATAACTTCTTACCAATTGCCTGGAAGTGGAATTTTACGAGTCCAATCCTATTATCAGAGGAATAGATCATCCAAGCCCATCAACTGCCTGGAAACGTAAACTTATGAACCTGAGATATTATCATAAGTTACGTAAAATATTCATATCTCTATTTGTAACTGCCACGATCACTGTTTATCTCTTTTAATTAAATTTCATCATTATTTTTATTTCATTGTAAACAAATCGTTAATTGTTTTTCATTTATAGTAACTAGTAAATTCTGGGGCCTCATTCTACATATATCTTTATGCATAGTCGAGTAGCTCTTTACTCACTTGAGACCATGACATTTTGGAGGGGACACATATAAAGAATTGAATTTATTTAGTTACTTATATCTATTTCATCTAACTTTAAAGTTTAAATTGTAAAACTCTTAATTGCCCCACTTGATCATATTTTAATTGAACTCCCTATTTACAGGATTAATTTTTTTTCTTTTTCATTTCTTCATTTAAATGGAATAGCAATTTATCCATTCATTCTTTCATTCAAATTGAATAGCATTTTATTGATTCATTCCTTCATTCATTTATTCACTTATAAATTATTCATTCATTCATTGTTCATTCATTTATTTATTCATTCATTCATTCATCCATTCATTCGTTTATTCACTCATTTATCCAATCATTCATACATTTATTCCTCCCTTCATTCTTTCATTCATACATTATCCATTCATTCATTCATCTATTCACTCAGTTTTTCATTCATTCATTCATTCCTTGTCCACTTTGTTATTATATCACTCATTTCATTTTGTTGTTTGCCTCATTCATGAATTGTTTTCAATATGTTTACATTCCATAACGATTCATTCACCTGTCATCCAATCACTCAGTGTTGTGAACACATTTTGTAACTATTGTAAATCTTACGATATTTTATTGTTTTGTATTTCAGACATCACTGTTAAACACTCTTCAATGCCTAATTACAATTGTTGAACAACCATTGAACAAGAGAGAGGTCCCAGCCACGAACTGAGTTGGTAAATATATCCTTCATTATTCTCTTTTACATGAGTTGGGCATCACATAGTAACTATAGACATCGTGATTTGTTTTGCATAGTGATTTGTTTTAAATGCATTTTTGGCATACTACTGTTACCGAAAACCACTTATATATTATGTTCTGAAAAGTGAGTCTTTAAAAACTAAATAATAATAAAAGGAGTCTACTAGCCGTCGTGTTATATTTAGTGATAGATAACTTGGGATTATTTTGGCATCCTATTATTGTTATCACACTCTAGTATATTAGCGTCATTGCGAATAATTGTACACAAACTAACGACGAGTCACACACATTGGTGATACATTTTTCGTAGTAACATAGTTTAGAGTACACGCGATTGACACATTGTTATTGACACAAGTCATAATAACTCCGCATTGTATTGACACATTGCTTTATAAGATATAACGATAAAAGGCATCAAATTCAACATACATAAGTTGAAATAAGAGAGAGAGATTTCTAAAAATAGAACAGTTCATTCCAGTAAGTGTAAATAAATAAAACAGTCAGTAACAGTATCCTGTCAATATAATATATATATAAAACATCGTAACTAATTTATTGCAACATGGAAGCATATAAAAGATACTTAAGTCTCGCAAAGGACTTAGAAATACCCCAGGAAAGAATATTTTCATGGTGCGAAGAGAAAGTAAAAGAAGAAAAAGAACATGAAGAAAGAATTCGTAGAGAAGAAAATGAAGAAAGAATTCGTAGAGAAGAAAATGAAGAAAGAATTCGTAGAGAAGAAAATGAAGAAAGAATTCGTAGAGAAGAAAATGAAGAAAGAATTCGTAGAGAAGAAAAAGAACACGAAGAAAGAATACGTAGAGAAGAACGAGAAGAAAGAGTCCAAGAAAGGGAACTAAAAAGACAAATAGCTTTAGCAGAAGAAGAAACCAAAAGGACCCAAATGATGCTGGAAATTGAAAAAACAAAAACCGGTCATGAAAGAAAACATAATAATAGTGATGAATTTTTCGTGAAACTTCCACGCATGCCAACATACGATGAACGCTCAGACTGTCTAGAATCCTTCTTACACCGATTCGAAGTTCAGGCTAAAGGTTATCGTTGGCCAGAAAGCAAATGGGCCACAGCCTTGATTAACTGCTTATCTGGAGAACCGCTAAAAGTTTTCTATACCTTAACAACTGAAGATGCAGATGACTATGGAAAAATTAAAGACGCTCTACTAAAAAGATTTAGATTAACGGAAGATGGTTACCAGGAAAGGTTTCACACTGCAAAACCGGAAAATGGAGAAGACTTTAATACATTCGTGAACCGAATTACTCAATTTCTAAATCGGTGGCTTGAGTTGGCAAACGTAAAACAAGACGACTTTGCAGGCCTTTACTATCTCACGCTGAAGAATCGAATCTATCAAGCTTGCAACCCAGATTTAGTCGCATTCTTTAAAGAGAGAAAGCCAGAAAACTTGGACAAATTAAAAATCTACGCAGAAAACTTTAACAGCGCACATCCATTGACACCCCTTAGCAGAACATTGAAGGAACCATACTACGCTGCTGCTGCTCAGAGTCCAGGTACACCTAAAGTTCAGTACTCAAATAGAACGAGCCGATCAATCACTCGGAACACGCAAGTGAAACAGGAGGATCATAGTAACAAACCATGGAACAAACAGTTCAATAGAGACCATAGCCGATCCTATCAAAACAAAACAAGAAATAGCACTGACAATAATACTGAGTATAAGAAAACCAACAAACCTATAATTAAATGTCAATATTGTGGAATGAAAGGCCACACAGCAGACAAATGTTACAAAATCGTGGGATATCCAAAAGAAACTGCAAATGCATCACTCCAAACAGGTGTAAACAATCAGACACGAGTAATGTCAGGAGAAAATATAAATGTGTATTGCGTGAAAGGTATGTCACTTTTAACACAAACTCACAAATCAGGATCGCTATTTTTTTGTGAAGGCAAAGCTAATGGAACTGATTGCAAAATATTGAGAGACACAGGATGCAGTACAGTAGGAATAAAAGCATCTTTGATCAATGACGAAGACAAAACTGGAAAAACGGTACAATGCATCACATTCAGTGGCACAGTCGAAACCTTTGAAACAGCTAACGTGTACATAGAAACCCCATACTATACAGGAATAGTGGAATGCTGTATACTTCCCAACCCCGTCGCTGATGTTATTGTTGGCAATATAAAAGGTCTTAAAGACAACCCAAAAGATGTAAAAGAATGGTCATTAACCCAAGAAACAGCTTGTCTAGCAGAAACAAGAAAGATGACTAAGACAACAGAGAAGCCAATGACTATTTCTCTAGAACCACAACAATTTGACAGGAACAGGTTCATTGAAGAACAGAAAAAGGACCCGACTTTAACTTCATATTTCAATATCGCAAACAAAGGGACGAAATCAAAAGTTGAATACATCATTGAAAAAGATATTCTGTTCAGGTTACATAGGAAAAGAAACAAAATAGCTAAACAACTGGTCACGCCGAGTATTTACAGAAACAAAATCCTTGGAATAGCGCACGATTCAATAACTTCTGGACATCTTGGGAGCTCTTCCACATTGAAGAGAATATCCGAGAATTTCACATGGCCTGGAATTACTAAAGACGTCCGAGAATATGTGAAATCTTGTGACACATGCCAAAGAAGAGTCGCAAAAGGCAGAATACCGAGATTGCCATTAGAGACAACCCCAGTTATTGAAAAAGTTTTTCAAAAAGTTGCAATTGACATTATAGGCCCTTTAACAAAATCAGATAGAAACCATACACACATACTAACACTAGTCGATTACGCAACCAGGTGGCCAGAAGCGATAGCATTGAAATCAACTACATCGGATCACATAGCTGAAGCATTGATGACAATTTTTACTAGAATAGGCATACCAAATGAGATACTGTCGGACAATGGACCCCAATTCACATCACATATTATGCATGAAACCATGAAACTCATGGGAATCCAACACTCATTCACAACTCCCTACCACCCCCAAGCAAATGGTCTTTGTGAAAGATTTAATGGCACTCTAAAGAATATGTTAAGAAAAGTGTCAGCAGAAAAACCAGATGATTGGGACAGATACTTACCAGCAATCCTATTTGCATATAGAGAAATACCACAAGAATCTACAGGCTACTCCCCATTTGAGTTGATGTATGGACGATCACCTCGCGGCCCGATCAATATAGTAGCCGACATTTGTAAAGGGAATGAGGAGGACAATAACGAAATTATGTTTGCTTACGAATATGTAAGAAACCTGAAAGACAGAATAGAGGACACGTGTAAGCTAGCACAGGAATCCGTCACTAAAAAAGCAGAGAAATACAAGGAATACTCCGATCGAAAAAGCAAGTCAAGAAAATTTGAGATTGGTGACAAAGTACTAATACTCTTACCCGATGACTCGAGTAAACTTTTAGCTACATGGAAAGGACCATTCAAAATAACAGCAGTAAAATCTAATGTTAATTACGAGATTAAAATTTACAACACAACAAAGACATTCCATGCAAATATGCTAAAAAAGTATTTTGATAGAGACACAGTGTCGCAACCTATGTTTACTAATATCGAAGCTTCAAATGCAGGATTAATCATACCGTTGGTCATGGGACACAGACACCCGAGACAGAAAAACAAACAAAAATCGCACAATTGCAACCACCTAAGACAAAAAAAGAAGTACGCAAAGTACTTAGGCTCCTAAATTTTTACAGGAAATACATTTACAACTTCGCGCACATCGCGACACCGCTAACAAATCTGACAAAGAATGGGTCACCGAACAAAATTGTTTGGACAGAAGCGTGTCAGAATAGCTTTAACCAATTAAAGGCATTACTCTGTTCAGAACCAATTCTTAAATTACCCGACATGTCAAAAGAATTTGTTGTAAGAACTGACGCGTCTGATAAGGGCATCGCAGGTGTACTATTACAGGAGCATGAGGGAACTCTAATGCCTTGCTTATATGCAAGCAGAAAATTATTGGACAGAGAATCACGATACTCTGTAATAGAGCGTGAAGGACTGGCCATCGTCTTTGCTTTAAAGACATTCAGCAGATATCTACTGCTAAAAGAGTTTGTGGTCGAAACGGACCATAAACCACTCACGTACATAAGAAATAACAAAATGAATAATAGTAGAGTACTAAGGTGGAGTCTATTTTTGCAAAATTACACTTTCAGTATCTC
>NC_088362.1:68349167-68351667 GCF_034508935.2 Berghia stephanieae
TATTGTGTGTGTGTGTGTGTGTGTGTGTGTGTTAATAGCCATAGGTCAAACTGTTTTTCCCCAAGAGAGCTGAAGCCCTCGTCAATTTACCAATAATGTTTTGTGTTAGTCTGTGTATATTATCACTCGGTTTATGATTTGCAGGATCCTGGTTCAAGTTCCGATGTGGGCGTCAAAAAGTTGAGTCCCTTGAAAAAACTCTTTACGCACAGTCTCTCGCCGTACTCAAGTGAAAAATAAGTACCTGACTTCTAACAGCGTTATCTCTGCAAAAGATAACATTTCAACAAGTCTCATCCTACATATTAGCAGTTGCTGTTGGCTTGGAATAATAATTGCAATGCACTTTGAGCACATTTAGTGGATATTGCTCTAATTAATCCGGAGTTTAGTCCGGGTTCTATAGCTTGAAACGGACAATAGCCATTGCCTGATGCCCTAAGGATAGGACGGTTGTATATCTCCACCAGAGCAAACAGACCCAGCTACCCAATCGCTGATGGGTGGACAGGGGAGGGAGGGGTAAGAAAAAAAAACAACACTCGACTGCACCTGGAATCAATTTCGGTCCCTTTGCGTGTTTTTAGATATAGATAAATAATAAGTGAATAATAATTGATCAAGATAAAATCGATCCGATCACCCTGTTACGCTTATAAAGACTCAATCACGCTGAATAGTATTGCCTTATTATTGGCAATGATCGGTGTCGTGTTGATTTTTTAAATCGATCCACAGACGTACTTGTATGATCCGACCCTCCAATAAGTCGTATCATTACGCCGTAAACGTTCCCTTGGATTTGAAATAAAATGTTTTAATTTCATAGTAAAAATTAGGGATCAGACACTAGTGTCATACAAAACAGAAAAAAATATTGAGCTTTTATATCACGCAATACCCAGTTTTTACAAGGAGGAATAAAGACAAAATTCAACAGACGGCCTTTTCGTCCATTTTTACCCAGTGTAGTGACTGATCATTAAAGAATAACATTGATTAACTATTTTCAATGTATCGTTTTATGACTACCGTCAAGCCTCCATACACCCCTTAAGCACTAGGACAAAACTGTCCCAGGACAAATTTGTCCTGTCCCACTGAAGAAAACTTCTATTCAAAAGGGGTACCGCACTAGGACAGGACTGTCCTAGGAAACACCTTGCGTATCGCTTGCGCGAATGCATTAATTTTTTTTTTACAAGATTCAAAAGTTTATTTGTAGGCAATTGCCAATATAACTCATACAAGAATATAATATTTTCATCAACAAATCAAGTAAATAAAATCAATAATAAAGCAAGGCAAACAATGATAGTAATAATGATAATTGTGGCGGGTTGTGTGTTAATTTTTGTGGGATCGAGTCCAACCGATAGCTCAATGGTCTGGATTCGAACTAATATGCGCGCTATGGCTCTCGTTACCAACTGCGCCACTCAACCTATACCACAAACGGCTCATGTTTAATCTAGGGGTGATTAAGAATTGCCTTAGGGTCCCTTATAACTTAATTGCATTAATAACAAGTGAGTCAAGACAATAGTAACGCCCAATACAATAATAACAATTCTATACATAAAGTTTAATTAGATTGTTACGGGAAAAGGTAGAAAGAATAGGTATTTATTTAATATCAGGAAGAATAGCTCTAATTGAGTGGATCTAATTTATTATTTATTTATCTATTGATATATTTATTGATTTATTTATGATTGATTGATTTATTTAGTTTGTAATCATTTGTGTCTGTGGAAAATACATTTGAAAATGGTATAAGCCCGTTTGGCTTATCTTTATCCAGGGTCAGTGGTTCTGTGTTCGATTCCGACCGAAGCCAATTTGTACTTTCCTAGAGCAAGAAAATTTACCCCAATCACTAACTCCATTCAGGTGTAAAAGGGTACCTGTCAAGCTGGGATAGTAATCTGCGATAGACTAGCGTCCTGTTCAAAGGTTTTCAAACAAATACGTTAATTGTCCGCTTCACGCTATTGAAACCGGGATAACCCCTGCACCATTGGCCACAAGGCTCTAAGGGACTTAATTTGTCTTACAATGTGTGACACTTCTTAAATTATATTTATAAACATACGTTTTTAAATTGCCGAAAATGCTATGTTGCTATGCATTCTGTACGTGGTTTCATCACATAGAATTATTTTTTGAACTGTTCTTGCTTTTTATATTCAGAATTGAAATAAATAAATAAATAAAATGAATATACAAAAACAGATAAAATGGATGTTTCGGGTTTCCCCTTCATCAACAAAACAGGATGAATGAAAAACTACAGACGAATGAGATAATGTGGTATTGGCGTTGTTAAGATGCATAAACAAAAACATTGATGGGCAGGAAATTGTATGCTACTTTGTGAGGAAGCGCGAATTAAAATAGAGCAATAAAAATTTATCTTCTTCCTCTTCTAGGTTCCATGCCTGGTCCAGGCTTCGGATACTGCATGAATTATCTCTCTCCATTCCTCCCTGTCTCTTGC
>NC_088362.1:68359167-68409167 GCF_034508935.2 Berghia stephanieae
CTCAAACGAGTCGAACGATGTATCATGCTAGACACTTACCTATGTCTATAGCAATCGCTTCAAATGTTCCGAGTTACGAAAAACCCGTATGTTACATATCTGAAGGGGATCCTCAAAAATTAGTCAACCGTATGGTGTCTTACTTGGAAGAAATCAGTGTTTTTGCCTTTGCTCTTCTCAGTGAAACGACATTCAAATCCGCGTATGAACAAATTGGTGATAATCATAAATTGAAAGCTGTTTTAGATCGCTATCTTCATCAAATGATTGTAATTGGTTTCAATTCTAAAATGTATGATTTAAATGTTCTAAAAACTTACCTCGTAAAGAGATTAATGAATACAGAAAATTTCAAAGTAGTAAAAAAGAACAACAATTTTCTTTGTGTATCAAATAATAAGTTAAAATTTTTAGATGTTTGTAATTATCTTGCACCCGGATTTAGTTACTCAAATTTTCTTCAAGCCTATAATGTAACCGAACAGAAGTCTTTTTTTCCTTACGAATACTTTGACCGTCTAGATAGATTACAGGAAACGTCTCTCCCGCCTATATCAGCATTTTTCAGTTCATTAAAAAATTGCACCATTTCTCAAGAAGACTATGCGTACTGTGAGAAAGTGTGGGAAGAGGAAGGGATGAGTCAATGAAAGACTTTTTAATATTCTACAATATTCGTGACGTAGGACCAATGTTAACCGCAATTGATCGCATGACGCAATTCTATCAAGATTTAGGTTTAGACATTTTCAAAAACGCGATATCGATCCCAGGGGTCACACTCCGGTACTTATTTAAAACCATTCCTAGAAATGTATTTTTTTCATTATTCAATGAAAAGCATAAACATCTTCATCAGCTTTTAAAATCTAACATCGTTGGTGGACCGTCAATTATTTTTACACGTTATATAGAAAAGAACAGGACACGTATCAGGGGAGATAAACCTGTACAATCGTTGAAAGGCTATGATGCTAATAGTTTGTATTTATACTGTCTTCAACAAGACATGCCTAGCGGTCTGTTTATCCGACGACAGAAAAGTAACGCGTTTAAACCTGAGAAAATAGACAAGTTTGGACAGGCAGCGTTTGAATGGCTTGAATGGATGAGTTATATAAAGGGTGTTCCTATTCGTCATAAATTTAATGGAAGAGAAAAAGATCTAGGTCACGAAAAACAGGTTAAGGTCGACGGGTTTATTGAAACTGAACGAATTGCTCTCGAATTTCAAGGCTGTTATTTTCATGGCCATGATTGTATCAAAGATAAGACCACATTCTTTGGTGAAACATTTGAACAAAGAAAACAAAAAACATCTGAAAAAAATGCTTATATCAGAAACGTTTTGGGAATTACCCTAATAGAAATTTATGAATGTGAATGGAAAAAAATGAAAAGAGACCCTAGGATATCTTGTTTTTTACAGAAACTACGCCCGCTTCATAATAACTGTTTTAAAATAGGTACCCGTATCACCAAGGAATCGATAATTTCGGCAGTTGTCAAAAACCAACTTTTCGGTTTCGTTCAGTGTACTATTAGTGTACCTTCAGACCTTTACGCTTATTACGCGGAAATGCCACCAATCTTTAAAAACACCCTGGTCTCGAGAGAAGATATAGGTGAAACCATGCTTCAATACGCCGTGAATAACAATCTGTTAAAGCAACCTCGCCGCACTCTGATTAGCAGTTACCATGCTGATGGAATATTACTGACAACGCCATTACTCAAATGGTATCTCAATCACGGTCTTATTGTAGAAGATATTCAAGAAGTAATTGAATATACACCAAATGCTTGTTTTTCAAATTTTGTGCAAAAGGTTTCAGACGCTAGACGCGAAGGTGATCGTAATCCTAAAAATAGCATCTTAGCCGAAACTATGAAATTAATGGGTAACTCAGCATATGGTAAGACACTCGAGGCGCTAGATAAACATACGAAAGTTACATATGCCGATGATAAAAACGTTGTCTCAAAAAGCATCAATAGCCCTTATTTCAGAAAAATGACCCCGCTGACATCGACTTTACACGAAATAGAGTCAGCAAAACGTACCGTGCTATGGACGCTACCCATTCAAATCGGATCGTTTGTCTATTCCTATGCAAAACTTAGGATGCTACAGTTTCAATACGATTTCATAGACAGATTTATTCCAAGGGCCGATTACCAACTTTTTGAGATGGACACAGACAGTCTATACGTTGCATTTTCCGACTGCGATATTCAAGACCTCTTGAAACCGCACTTAGTTGAAGAATTTTACAAACACTACCATACTTGGTTTCCGAGTGTAGCTTGTGCTAAACATGTTCGAGAATTTGTTGAAAAACAAAACAACTTTTCACCATATCCTTGTTGTTGTGCACAGCAAAAATATGACAGACGAACCCCGGGTCTATTCAAGTTAGAATATGAAGGAGACGGAGGAGTAGCACTCTGTTCAAAAACGTATATTTGTTTTGGAAAAGGGAAGTCTAAGACGAGCTGTAAGGGATTATCAAAGAGGTTGAACGATCTTACAAAAGAAAAGTATCTTAAGGTGCTACAAACGCGAAAGAGTGGAGTAGGGGAGAATAAAGGATTTCGAGTGCTAGATTCAAACGTTTATACATACACACAGCAGAGAGCCAGCCTGTCTTACTTTTATATAAAGAGAAAAGTCAGTTCCGACGGAATCAGTACAGAACCTCTATTGGTATAACAATCATGGATCCGCGCTTCAAACACCCGTTTACATGTCTGATAGCCGGTCCTTCTGGAAGCGGTAAAACTGTATGGGTCACAAAATTTATTGAGCATTTAAATCAAATGATGAGCCCGCAACCTGAAGAAATTATATGGTGTTATGGAGAGTGGCAGAGAACTTTTGAAGCGTTACAAGGGATAACTTTTATAGAAGGGATACCAAAATCTTCCTTTTGGGATGGAACCAAACACCGTCTTTGATACTCGATGACTTAATGGCCGAAACTGATGACAGCGTAACTAAATTATTTACAAAAAAATCGCATCACAATAACATTTCAGTGTTTTATCTTGTACAAAATCTTTTCTCAAAAAATAAAGAACATCGCACTATCAGCTTGAATGCTCATTATCTCGTTATTTTTAAAAATCCACGTGATCGTTCGCAGATCGTTCAGCTGGCAAAACAACTGTATCCCGGAAAGACAAATTTTTTACTAGACGCATTTAAGGACGCAACAGACGTACCTCACGGTTATTTGGTGATCGATCTTCGACAGGATACACCTGACCATCTTCGTGTAAGAACAGACGTTTTTTCTCCTGAAAAACAAGTTGTTTATATCCAAAAGTAATGTCTGCGCGTGTAAAACGTAACGTTTCAATGTTGAAACTTCTCGGAGAGGCTAAACCCAGAGTAGCAAAAGCAGTTTTAAATGGAGCGTCACCGGATCTAATCAATACGTTATGCGAATGTGCACTGAATATATTACGCGGTAATCTTCCGCTCAGTCCAGTACAAAAGAAGCGTTTGATCAGACACAAGAGAAGTTTAAGACTTTTATCAAAAAAAGGCTCTTCACCATCTCGACAAAAGAAACTTTTACAAAAAGGTGGTCTATTAGGTGCCCTTCTTCAACCTGTCTTGGCTACTTTAGGTGGAATACTAGCGGGTGGTTTATGAGATGGAGCATGCCAAGAAAATGGTATTGGTGGACCAACGTCTCTTGGACTCAATCCACACCCGAAGAGAATCACCGATAACCGAACCGTCCACAGAAAAGCTTTGGGATCTTGATCAGCAGATGAAAGATATTCTAACGCGAAAAGATATGAACTCAATCGAAAAAGCAGAGTTGTATCAACAAGTGCTGTGGAAATTCTTAAAGCGGAAAGATGAACGATCTCATCAGATGGTAACTAAGACCAATCCTCAATCAATAAGAACACCTGACCCAACAGAACACGACACTTTAACAAAAGATATTATTGAGAGCGTACCTATTTCGTTGAGAAAGAAAGCGGAGAGATTATTGGATTATCTCAAAAGACACACAGAGCTTGAATGGAACCCGAGAGGGGAGATTAAATATCGCGGTAATATCATCCCAAATTCAAACGTTCTTGATCTAGTCAATGACGCACTCCGCAAAAGAAAGTCTGTCAACCCTGAAGGATGGGAATATTTTGCTCGTGCTCTGCAGGAATCCAACGTCCCACGTGATCTCATCGGTCATGCTGACAGGTGGGCGTATATTAGACAACGTCCGTCGAGGAATTTAGAAACGGTTAAACCGGAGAGAACATCTGCCTGGGTCTCATTCAAATGAAAGGAGATAAAACACTACGCGCTCGCTATTACAATCCTAATCAACCGGGATCTTATGGCGGTATTAAACCGTTAAAGACTGCTACGAAACTTTAAAAAAACTGTCGTCAGCTCTTGGCTTTCTCATCAAGACGCATACACCCTTCATAAACCCGTTCGTTACAAATTTCCGCGTCGACGGATTATTGTAGGTGGAATAGACCATCAATGGCAGGCTGATCTCATTGATGTTCAACAATTGAAATCGTACAATGACGGGTACAGATACATTTTGACGTGTATCGATGTCTTCAGCAAGTTTGCGTGGGCTGTTCCTATAAAAGACAAAACGGGAGAAACGTTAAAAGATGCTTTCAGGACTATTTTAGAGTCTGGTCGAAAAACAATCCGGCTCCAAACCGACAAAGGCCTCGAATTTGTCAATAAAAGCTTTCAGCAATTTCTGAAGCGGAATGGGATTGATTTCTTTACTACTGAGAACGAGGATATTAAAGCTGCGGTAGTTGAACGATTCAATAGGACTCTCAAAGAAAAACTGTGGCGTGTGTTTACTCGTCAGAACTCTCCTCGATTCAAAGACGTATTACCCAAAGTAGTGAAAAGTTATAATCATTCTTATCATAGGAGTATCAAGTTACGCCCTGTTGACGTAACAGAGAAAAATCAAGGGGACGTGTGGAACACATTGTATTTGGATGATCGACCTAAAAAGAAAACTAGTGCAAAACTTTTGATCGGCGATCGTGTGAGAATAAGTAAAATTAGGCGACTGTTTAAAAAGGGCTACCTACCCTCTTGGACCGAAGAGTTATTTACAGTGACAAAATCCATTTCAACAACACCTAGAACCTACCAAATTACAGACGATCAGAACGAATGCGTGCGCGGAAGCTTCTATAAACAAGAACTGCAAAAAGTTGGTGCAAAAGAAATCTACAGAATTGAGACCGTCTTGGATAAGCGTAAAAGCGGACAAGAACTTTTGGTGAAGTGGGTCGGTTACGATTCATCATTTAACTCTTGGATACCAAAGTCTTATCTTCGTGTTTACAATTAATTATCATCCTTGTTGTTGTTTTTTTTTTTTTTTTTTTTTTTTTTTTTTTTTTTTTTTTTTTTTTTTTTTTTTTTTTTTTTTTTTTTTTTTTTTTTTTTTTAATTTTCAAATGGAAGGATCCGAAAGTGAAAGTAATAATTCCAACAGAAATTCATCTTATTGGTCTATGTTTGGGAAACGAGTCCCTAGAGGGGAGATCGTGTTCTTGTGTCAGATGATGATTGTGTCGATTGTTGTGTCTGTATCATTATATAACTTGACGCGTGACGGAGAAACAGACAGACCATGGGTAGCACTTCTAAGTAGTTGTCTCGGTTACGTTCTTCCAAATCCAACACTGAATAAACGAGTTTAATCATGTCTTATTTAGTCTTACCTTCTAATAGCAGCATGAGCTATTTTCCGAATAATTCTCCAGGGCATTATTTTACAAAACTACCCAGAGTGTTAGATTTATCGACAGAATACAAAGTCGGTTTATCAGAAATATTATTCAGTAACACGTATAACAACATCCTTGAGAATGAAGCATTTTTCGAGTTTAGAGTTACTAACGACAGCGAACAAGATACCGTACTCATCCCATCGGGTTTATACGAGTCACCGGATGAACTGGTTAAAACGATGATGACTCATATAAGAAGGAAAATAAAAAAGAAGCACGAGGGTTTCATCAAATTTTATTACGACCGTGCAACTCGCAGAGTAATGATAAGGCTATATAAGGAAGGAACTTTTTTGCACTTGAGTTCGACATTGAGCAATCTCTTGAATATTCCAAATCATTATTTATACGGTCCAACGTCTGTGTCGAGTGAAAGGCCATTACATCTAAACGTCGGATTCGAAGCAGTATACGTATATTGCAACCTCGTTCAACCTAGAATAGTTGGGGATAGCGTCGTACCTCTTTTGAGATGCGTACCGAGCGGAAATAGAAGCAAAGACATAGTTCATCATATTTTGGAGAAACCTAACTATGTTCCTCTCAGACTATTTAATTTTGACACGGTTGAAATCCTTTTAACCAACGACAAAGGCGAACCTTTGACATTTGCTTCAGGGAAGTCTATCGTGATACTTCATTTTCGAAAGAAGAGATTCGATTCGTAAAAAGTCGTCATGACAAAAGGGATCGTGTTCAAATCCAATCAAAAAGGTTACGATGATTATTACTGTACTCAAGCAGGACGTGGTCTACCCGTGTTTGTTGGTGGAAGACATCAAAGAGGTCGAGGGCTTGGGAGTATCTTTGGTGGTATTGCGAGATCTCTGTTTCCCATCTTGAAATCGGGCGCTAAAACATTATTAAAAGAAGGTGCAAAAACCGGTGCCCAAATAGCATCTGACGTCATTTCCGGTCAAAATGTTAAAACAGCTTTAAAACGACGCGCGGGGGAGAGTGGGAAAAGATTACTCAACAGAGCCGTGGGTGGTTTGACTTCAACTTCATCGCCGCCGCCGCCGCCGCCACCCGGACGTGTGACTCGGCGTATAAAACGACGACGACCTACTCAGACACGACAAAAGACCAAGAAGAGACGTAGGAAGAACGTAGCTCAAGACATTTTTGGTTGATTATCATGGCTTTGTTACATCCCTATTCCGCAGAGAGTGTACACAGCGGACTCGATCTGTTCTCATTACCCGTCACCCAGACTGCTGTTCAGGATGGTTTGTTTGTGGAATACCATCCGATCTCTACTTTGTCGAGTGGAGGTCCGATCGAATTTTCGATCAGCGGGGGGACGTCAGACTACTTGGATTTGCATAACACATTTATGCACGTACGCGTTAAAGTAATAAAGGCGGATGGAACTAATTTAGACGCCGATAGCAATGTTGCCCCTGTTAACACCTGGTTTCATGCCTTGATTTCACAAGTGGATATGACTTTGAACGATGTTCTGGTGACGTCAAGTGAGAACGTTTATCCTTTTAGGAGTTTTGTAGAAACAATGTTGAATTATGATCAAGGTGCGAAAAGGAGTCACCTGACAATGGAATTTTTTCACGAGGACACCCCGGGTAAACTAGAAATAACGGATAGTACAAATGCTGGCTTCGATGCACGGAAAGAGCTGGTGAAAGAGAGTAAAGAAGTGGATATGATGGGAAAACTACATTTAGATTTCATGCATCAAGAACGGTATCTAATTAATGGAGTTGATGTAAAGTTGAGGCTTATCCCGTCTAAAGATGCTTTCCATCTCATGACCGATGCTGAGGGGTTTAAGAGTGTAATTACACACGCCTCGTTGTATGTTAGGAAGATTAAATTAAACCCAGCCGTGGCCCTGTCACACGAGAAAGCACTTCACATCGGCAATTGTAAATACCCCATGAAGCGCGTTGTCCATAAAACCTTTTCTATTCCAAAAGGAAATTTAAGTGCAGTGCAAGATAATTTGTTTTTATCGCAAACCCCGACTAAGATCGTACTGGGTCTAATCGAAAGCACTAGCTTTAATGGAAACTACAAAAAGAATCCTTTTAATTTCCAGCACTTTGATCTGTCCTATCTAGCCCTGTACTTGAACGGAAAACAGATACCGTCCAAAGCACTAACTCCAAATTTCAGTAGTAAACAATATGTCAGAGCTTATCACAGTCTTATGCTAGCAGCTGGACTGGTTAACAACGATGCCGGAAATGGAATAGATTATAATGCTTACTCTCAGGGTTGTAGTCTTTTTGGTTTTGATCTGTCACCATCGCTATTAGACGGAAACCAGTTTGAACTGGTAAAAAGCGAGTCGCTTAGACTAGAACTTAAATTCTCGACCCCACTAGCTGATCCGATCATTGTGTTCTGTTACAGCGAATTAGATAGTGTAATAGAAATTGATCGCACTCGTCAGGTGATCACTGACTTTTCATCATGAACAACGTAGAAATCGAAACGATGTTAAACGGACACGTTAGGGCGAGACGAATTTTTCGAGGTGTTTATCCTAAAGATAGACTTCCGAACAACCCGAATTCTCGTCAACCAGCTGCGTACATTATTAACACAGAGTCGAGTTCCGGTCCCGGAAAACATTGGGTATCTGTGTATTTTAACGGGATGGGAAGGGCAGAATATATGGATAGTTTTGGGTTCCCGCCTTCTGCGTATCCGACAATTCAAAGATTTGTGGAAAACAATAGTCGAAGCTGTAAACACAACCCGCGTATTATTCAGGGTATAACCAGTTCCACATGTGGTTTGTACGTTATATATTTCGTGTTGAAGAAAAGTAAAGGTGAAAGTTTGTCAAAACTTTATCTATTTTTAATCCCTATCATTTTCGTATGAACGATTTAAAAGTGGCAAGAGCTGTTACTCATTTATCCCGAGGCACCTTGGTTGGGTAATCTTAATTGGAATGTTTGTTGTTTAAAATAAATTTAAAAAAATAAGATTCCTTATGATAAAATTTATTTCGTGTACACGAAACAAGACATAATTCTATTTACTTTATACCTTAATATATGATTTTTAAAATGAAGAAAATGATGATGATGATGATGATGATGATAATGATGATGATTATGATGATTACAATACAATTGATAAGCATTAACCGTTTGCTTTTGATTGCTTGATCGCTTATAAAATTAAGACTTGCTTTAAATTGTTTAATTACAAATATTTTGTTGTTGATGATGATTATGACGATGATGAAAATGATGTTTATGATATATATGTAACATTGCTACCCATTAATCATTTATAAAAAAAAATGTTTAATGATTGAGTGTGTGAATGATCATTTTATAAGATGTGTATGGTGTATGAAAGTGTTGTTTTTTTTGTTTTTTGTTGTTTTTTTTTTGTTTTTTTCTTTCGTTTGTTTCTATGATCTTTTGTTTTATCATATTTTTATAATTCTATTATTATTATTATTATTATTATTATTATTCTTATTATTATTATTATTATTATTATTATTTATTATTATTATTATTATTATTACATTTTTATTTAGATCGTAATCTTATTTGGTCAAGTTTTGTTGTTTTTTGCTTTTTCTTTTTATTAATATTTATAGAAAATTATAATGATGATTTAAAAGCTTGATATGTGAATGTGTGAATGACCTTAGATCATTATTGTATAAGGTGTAACTGGTGTGTGAAAGTACATTGCTTTCGATGTTGTGAAAAAAATAAAACAAAATGAATTTTATTCACCAACACATGGTTTTATGTCGGTTTTTTTTCTGTGTCTGTTATGGTTTTCTTTTTGTTTTTGTTTTTTTTTTTTGTAAAAAGAAGATTTTAATTTTATTATATGGGAACTACTTTTGTTTCAGTTTCGAAATGTTCACGTTAAATTTCAAAGAAAAATTAGCATAAAAAAAGAATCCTTCGAAACTGTAACAAATTGTTGGGTAATATAACTATCAAAGAGTAAAAAATACAAGATGAAAAGATATAGCTTCTTTTATTCAAAACATAAAAAATGATTCGAATCATCAATATGATCATTAACTCAAAAGATAATTGAGTTGTTCGATTACACACCAAATCACAAAGTAAAACATCATGGGGAAAAGTACTCGATTCGTCCAACGATTGACGGGCGAAATCTCCTGTATCATAGAGGGCCACCCACCGTTGGTCTTAATCCAGCTGCTGAGTTTTTTGTCCACATATGAACCCACAAATAAAGCAAAGTTTTCTCTATCCGGGTGAATACGGAGTACACGCTTAATGTAACATAAAAAAACAATGATTCTACCCCAGCTGATCTGAGAGAATAATTCGTCTGCGACGATATACAATTGTTCTCTGGTTTCTATCAACGGACAGGTCGATAAATGTTCGTGAATATACTTATCATATCCTGCAATTGCTTTCTGATAACGATCATCTATCTGTTGATCGAGAAGCAAATCTTTCACAAAAAGTTCCATTTCAGTATCAGTCAAGACAAAAGTACACGAAGTAAAACACACATGAGACGCATTATCCAATACCTTTCTGGTATAATCTGACGAGGCATCGCTAACCAACCACCATGTGATTCGAGCCAATGATTAAGTTTTTTCTCAAGATGAAGACTAACGATCTGAGAAAAATTTTCCCTGTCTGGATGACGTAAAGCTACTCTTCTAGCATAAGCAATTAGAATCACTATCCTATACCAGTTGATATGCTGCTGAAATAATGTATCAATCATCGAGCAAAAACCCAATGGGTTATCCAATACTGGTTGTTGAAAGAGTGATTGATGACAAAGATGAAAACATTGATCTATCACGGTTTTAACACAATGGAACATTTCATCTGGTTCTACATTGAGAATTAATGCTTTCACAAGACCACTCATTTTACGACGACACTGTCCAGACAAAAATATATTTCAAAGAACCAATCAAACGGACGAAACTATGACAATATGATATCCAATCAAGATCGGAGAATTTGAAAGAACCAATCAAAATGATTTAGACTACCGGCTGCTCTGAATGACCTTGACCTATTTTTTTGTGCGGCGCTGCTGTGCGGCTGACGCCTGAGCTATTTGCCCTTTGACCTTTGAGGGAATCAATGGACTTTTAATTGATTAAATTAATAAGTCATTAGACTCAGGAGTAAGAAACCAATTTAAAAGAACAACGCGGCTCAGCGTTAGAGTCCTTGGACTGTACTGCGTAACCTCAATTTGCGCTGCGGCGCTGCGGCGCGGGTGAACCAGTCGGAACCTAATAACACCGGGATAGGATCCTTTTTAATCAGCTGTATAGCCCTATTATTACGCAATTAAACATTCGATACATAATCGATGGCAAATCGAACACTCAATAAACACACGCTCAGGTAGGTCACATGACCTTGCAATACAAAATCGAACTCAAAATACCAATCAATACAACATCGAACTCAAAAAAACAAACCACTCTATACAACAACGAACTCAAAATACCAATCAATACATCATCGAACTCAAAACAAAATACCAATCAATACAGCATCGAACTCAAAACAATACCATTCAATACATCATCGAACTCAACATATCGATTAACAGGTAAAAAAAACAATCATCCTCATCCTCCGTCAAAAAACGGTTTCTAACTATTTACAACCGTATATACTACTATTGTTGGAAAATAAACATCATCGTCTACATTCCATCATCATCAGACAACAACACAGCAAAAAATATTTTGAGGAAGGAAATACA
Organism: Berghia stephanieae; assembly: GCF_034508935.2. Classification (NCBI taxonomy): domain Eukaryota; kingdom Metazoa; phylum Mollusca; class Gastropoda; order Nudibranchia; family Aeolidiidae; genus Berghia; species Berghia stephanieae. Next base: position 68,370,706 of record NC_088362.1, read on the forward strand.
GGACATCCAGATAAAGTCACCCGACGCCGTATTGATGGTCACAGGTGATTTTAACCACTGTAATGATTTCACTCTCCCGGGACTTTATCAATAGGAGGACTGGCGGTACAAGGGACAAAAAAACAAAACAATGGGCATGATCTATATTAACTTTCCATGTGCTCGAGGTCATTGGTCACATTGCAAAATGTGCTCAAAGTGACCCACTTAGTGTTTACAACTTTCATAAACAAAGCAGCGTGTTTATATTTTATAAGATATATATCCAATCGTTGGAGAACAACAAATCATGTGATTGATCACCTGGTTGGACGAAAACATGAATATAGATCGCTCCCATTAGATTTATTCCTGTGTAATGTTAAACATAGTTAAAATGTTTACCCCGTGCCCCACTAGGTTTATCTGACCATTGCTTGCTTTTGCTACTCCCCACCTACCGCCCTGTTTTTAAACGGGTAAAACCAGTAAAGAAAAGTGTAAAGATCAAGACGGAAGTGTGTGTGAAGAATTGCGTGGTTGTTTTGAATGCAGTGACTGGAATGTTTTTATCGAATCATGTGATAGTGTGGATGAGCTGAATGACTGTGTGAGTATTTTAAATTTTTTGAACAGCTGGTGTGTTGTAAAAAAGAAATAATATATTATCCTAATAACAAGCCTTGGATAACAAAAGATCTAAAACTTCTATTAAACCAGAAGTAAATTCTCTTTACTAGTGGAAACAAGAAGATCTTAAAACAAAACAAAAAGAAATAAAGAAAGTACTATCTAGTTGTAGAGACAAGTACAAAAATAAAATTGAAAAATGCTTTTCTTCTGGGGATATAAAGATCACGTGGCGGGGTCTTAAAACTGCTGTTTACTATAATCCAAAGCCTACGATTATACCAGAAGACATCGAAATTGAAACTCTAAACAAATTTTATTCACGTTACGACACAGAAAAAATTGATATTGAAATTGTAAAACATAAATTAGACAGGGCATTGGAAGATGAACTAACTATTGAGGTCAGAGAAGAAGAAACGAGATTTATATTTTCGAAACTAAACGTTGCTGGGCCTGATGGGTTGAAATGAAAATTATTAAAAGAATGTGCCCATCAGCTTCCCCCATTTATACACATATTTTGAACATGTCCCAATGCGTTTCGATTCCTTGAATTTTGGAAAATTTCAAAAATTATTCCTGTGACCAAAAAAAAAGACAAGAAAATTTTGAATCTATGAACAATCTCAGACCTGTTGCACTGATTTCAATGGTCATGGAATCTTTAGAAAAACTTGTTCTTATTAAAATTAGGAACCAGTTTATGCCATTGAGTGATAGTCATTAATTTGCTTACAAACCAGGACGTGGCATAGAGGACGTCATTTTGCTGTTTACAAACAACATCTACAGGCATCTAGATCACGCCGCTAAGAGCTATTGCAGATTGCTTTTTGCAGATTTTTCTTCAGCGTTCAATACAATGCCACCTCAGTTGGTTGTTCAAAAATTGACTAGTCTGAATTTAAACAAGTATATAATTGCTTGGGTGCTCGAATTTCTTACGGAGAGAGCATGTTCCATTAGAACAAAACGCGTCTTCCTGTATAACAACAAATTCTGGTGCACCTCAAGGTTGTGTATTGCACTCTGTATTATTCACGATATACACGAATGACTGTAGAAGTCAAAACATGAGTGTACCTTTAATGAAGTTTGCAGATGACACCGCTCTTCAAATCCTTATAACAAATGGCAACGAAGTGGCTCATACATAAGAAATTGATAGATTTGTGTCTTGGTGTGATGCCGCCACCTTGGGCTTAACATAAGCAAGACAAAACAAAGGAGCTAGTGATTGACTTTAGGAGAGTGAAGGAACCGATAGAACCGTTAAAATTAAAGGACCAATTCGTCCAGCGAGTTCCTCATTACAAATACATTGGTGTAACGATTGATGACAGGCTCAAGTGGGATGAACAGTTGAAAATAATTAAACATAAGATGTGCAGGCGTACTTATTTTTATAAAAACTCTCTCAGTTTAGAATAGATAAAACCCTCTGCACATTATTTTATAACGCAGTAATCGAAAGTATCTTGTCGTTTTGTTTAACAGTTGTATTAGTAAAATATCTAAAATATTAAATGACCAGTATCATCCACTAAGACCATTAGTTATTATGTCAGGAAAGAGTGTTCGCCCTTTCTCTATTTCAACAAAAATAGAGAGACACCGAAAATCCATTCTGCCATCCAGCATTGAGCTTTATAACAACAATCAATAATCATTTTATATAATTATTTTTGCTTCTTTACTTCCAAATAATGTAAATATTAATTTATTAATTTATTGTGTTGCAATCTTTTCAATTTTCAATTTATAGTGACAATTTTAACTATTTTACAGTGTTGAAATTATTCATATATAAAGCGCGGCTCTGGCTGTGAAACCGCTCCTTATTTATATATACATCATATTTCCATTATCTATTTATCCTACTGTGTAAATTATAACACGTGTGTACAAAAAATGTGATTTTTGGGATGCAATAATAATAATAATAATAATAATAATAATAATAATAATAATAATAATAATAATAATAATAATAATAATAATAATAATAATAATAATAATAACAGTGCGAAAAAAAGAGAAGTACATATATTTTTTCTTTGTCACTAATGAAATGAAATAAAAATAGGCTATACTAAAGCACGGTCACTGACACTGGGCATCTGTAGGACGGTAGACTGTAGGCTAATACACCACCTCAAACATTTGTCAGTCCATATCTTTGCTTTTATGAGGTCTATTTTCATTTTGAAAAGTTCAAAGTGAACAACTAAATGACGCCGATTCAGTGGTGTATTTGGTCTATCATGAAATGAAATAAAAATAGGCTACAGCACGGTCACTGACACTGGGCATCTGTAGGCTAATACACCACCTCAAACATTTGTCAGTACATATCTTTGCTTTTATGAGGTCTATTTTCATTTTGAAAAGTTCAAAGTGAACAACTAAATGACGCCGATGCAATGGTGTATTTGGTCTATCTTCATGTGAATAAATATTTTATTATTGACTTTTCCAAAATTCCAATAGGTCATTCATTTGTATGTCGTGATCTATTTTTCTTTGGTTTCAGCTGTCTCCGCTCTAAACTATACTTTTCTTTCTCAATAAATATTTCATTTTCTGTTTACAATGTATTACAGAGATGCTGATTTACCACATGTAAAAATTTCAAAGGTGTATCTGAAGCTGTTTCTGAATTATACTTGATTATCCATTGGGATGCTGTGCTTTGGTCACATTTTTTCCTATTAAGTTATATAGAGATTTTCCACCACATAAACGGTCATAACTTTTTAACCAGTTGAGATAGAGCGATAATTTTTTCACTCTAGTTAATGTTTCACTCCCCTTTATTTTTCTACGCTAAATTAATACCCATAGCCACTATTTTGACAAATTCTTGCAAGTGCCTACTGTAGGTCCCTGCCACTCACAATGTTGCTTTGTAGTATTTGTATACCTCTAGACTACTTTGGATTGTGTTTATCTACTTCCTATCTCCCTGCTCTGCTCTCTGATCCCTTTTACTACTTGGCAACCCGGTCTCGGGTTTCTAAAAAAAAAAAAAGAAAGAAAATTTATGAAAAAAAAAAAGCAGGTTGGCATATTCAATGAAAATTTTAAAGCATCATAACAGCCGACATGGCACCCATAATTTATCAATAAAGAATATAAATAGATGTACTGTGCTGCGGAGGTTAGGCAATAAATTTCACCCTTCCTCTTTGCCCTTACTAAGTGGGGCTTTGTTGTCTTGTAGTATGACACTTGCATTTGGACCAGTAGGCCCAAGATTCAAGTCCCTCCCTGAGTGGTTCAATGTCGAGTCATTGGAAAAGGCTCCTTATTGAGTAATTGGCCATTAAAAGTAATGATTCTGTCGGGGAAAAGTTGTGATATTGCTGTGTTGCTATTGGCTTGGAGCCCCTTACAGAGCTTTGAGCATGTTTAAGAGGTATGACTGATAATAATCTACACTCAAAAGCATGACATTTTTTATGCAAATAATTTAAAGGATACAGGCTAATTATACAAGTAAAGTTTGCTACAACGAAAATAATAAATAAAGATTTTATGGCAACAAAAAGCAATCAATAGAACTGATTCCAGTGCAAAATGAATGTCCTCAAGAATATCATTACATAATCATTGATTTACATATTTTTTCTCCTTTTTCATTTTCAGGTCTGGGAAAAGATCAGAATGAGAATCAATGCAGAATTCTCAAAAAACGTTCGGTGGTGGAGCTAAAAACAAATTCAAGGACACGAAAATAATAGTCCAGTTATGTTGATTCTGTAAAGCAGACTGGAGGGGGAAACCAGGACCCTCTTCAATCTTTACTGAACAAGTACCGGTACTCGTCATTATTGGCGAGTGTAGTACCATTGTTGATGGTATTCAAGGTAAATTTCTGCAATTATAATAGTTCCATACATTGTTCTGTATACAAATGTAAAAGGCTGTCATCTCGGCATTCCATGAATAAAGTAGTAGTAGTAGCATATGGCTACACCTACAAATTTATTTCGTGAACCCAGCTTCTAAAGTCTTCCTCCGCCCTAAGGACGGTTTCGTAGCCACCTTCAAGTTTAGTGACTGGACAGTGGAGGACGATGTGATCGCTGGTCTCTGGGGCCTGACATGAATAAAGATAGTACCTTACAATATTTTAAACAAGTAATTTGTACTATGTTTGCATGCATCTTTTGTGATCGTCTAATATTGACTCATCCTTATAATTGCCTATGCACAGATTCATTGAACAATATTTTTCTCTAATATAACTATCCTCTTTTGGTAGTTAAGTCTCAAAAGTATATCACCTCTATTGCATATCTGACAACTGCCTGTGGGACACGTTTCCTCTTGATTTTTTATCAATTTTAAAAACATTAAAACAATAATGAAGACTGAAGTCGAGTATCAAAACAAGATTATTCACATTTAATAATTCAATCTTGAAATTTATTTTACACCATCAACCCTGAAGAAGCTAACAAAATTATATGAATATTTCAAATTTGAAATAAGTGATGGAGCAAGAGCTTTTGTGTCATAAGGGATTGCCATGTATTTTTTATCACAAATCGTCAAAGTGGCATCACGCAACATTGTATTGAAATTCCACTTTGAAATTGGGTCCTGTAAAGATTTATTTTGTTTCATTTAGTGTTTTATTTAGGGCAAGCCAATGGCACAGCGAGTTATCATGCTTGCATATGAATCAACGTGTCATGGGTTCAATTCCCAGCAGATTTTTTATTTCTGGGATTCATGGGTCTCGAGATCAGAAGATAAGATTACACTTGGATGCATTTTATGGTTAAAAAAAAGAGCCAGAGACCCGTAATTATATGATGCAAATTTTACATTAAAAATCAATTGATATCGTATCATATTAAAATTGATATAAATAGAATTCAAATCATTATAATTTCATAACAATTCACCTTAAAAAAAAACACCACTGTGTTCCTCCTCATTAAGTTTGTAATGGGTAATCTGGACTTGAAGTGCAACTTGTGAATTCTATACTTCATTTAATTCAAATTTATCAACAATTTTCTTTACAGTAATGGACAATGAGAGTTTGGTTCCGAATCCCAGTCCAGCCAGAAATATTATTGACATATCTGACTGTAATCTTGGAGATTACACCATAATCAGTAAGCATAATTCTTTTGCTACAAAGTCATTAAATTATTAATAGAATTTCACCCGAAAGACTAAAGAAAAAAAATTTTTAAATGAGCTTTTATATATAGCAATAAACACTAAACGTGCTCAAAGCGCTTTACAAGGGGTCCCTGACCAACAGCAACATTTAGAACGGGACATGACGTCTGTTAGGCGATATTACAATTTTTCGGACAACACTGTTAACGGCCAGGTACTCATTTTACACCTGAGTACTTTGAGAGAATATGAGTAAAGAGTCTTTTCCAAGGACTCAACTATGCGCCGAGCGAGGCTCAGGGCCAGGATCTTCCGATCCGAAAGCGAGTGTCATACCACAAGACCACATAGCCACTAACAGTGTATTTAACATTGACAACAGTACTGAAAGGACTATCACGGCTAACAAGTTGGTCAAAATGGGGGACATTAAAGTGACAGTGGGACCACGAAGTATAACATAAGTGTGGTTGTGTGATTTTGTTTAATCAACATTCTTTATTTGTTTGTTTTTAATGGTTTTACGGCGCTTGCAACACATTAAGGTCATATCAGTGCCAGTAAAAAAGAAGAAAATGGGATAGCAAAATGTTCTAGAATTATAAATCCTCTTCTGTTTTTAATTGCTTGCGACATATTTAGGTCATTTCAGCACCAGTAAAAAGGATGCAAATGGATAGTCAAGCAATTCTAGATTAACAATTCAAAGCACTAATAAGTAAAACAAAAAGGGAATGGTTCTTATATGGAATGGATGTAGATTCCAAGAGCATGCCATCGGTGTACTTAGTTTAAAGTCACCTAAAAGTGTCGTCCAGGTACAAGCACAGGTCCCCACTAAGAGGAACACACTCAAATGCTTACTTATCACATATTATATATATGTTTTTTTTAAAAAATACTGGTTCCCCCTTAGAGAAAAATACTCAAACAAAAAGATGATTTACAAGGAAATAAAACAAAAATGCATACTGTTGCTGAGTCCATCGTCTTCTCAAATATATTTATATTAACACTTTTAAGCACTGACGAACAGTTTATAAGGATTTGTTTTAAAAGTGGGATGTAGTTCTAAAATCATCTTAATTAAATGGCCAGCATTTCATGTTGCTTAAGGAGATAACATTGTTCAAAAGTTTTTATCATTCCAAATTCTGGCTTTGACCTGAAGACAATGTGGTATCAGAGAAGTTTCAAAATGAAATGACGTTTTTGATTTCAGCACCACTTGATTTCATAATGTGGCCAGTTTCATAATTCACAGATATAAACATGTTTTGTTTCAATGCAGTGAAAAAGATGTTCTAAAGATTATTATTCCTCCACAGCTTCAACACTAGCCAGACAGATGGATATGAATGAGATTAATGAAATCCGTTTTGTTGATTGCTCTGTGGTGGAGTCAGTAGTTGTAGTAGATGATTTGTCAAATCAGTTTCAAGAGGAGACAACAGAAACTCTTCCCCATACACCAGAGGAGTGGAATGCCTCAGATGGCATCAGCCAAAGATTACGGCAAGCTGGCCCCAAGAGGAGATGACAGATCACTGACAATCCATTAGTGGATCAATGGCTGCAGTCGGAACAACTCCATTATTTGCCGAGGAGAACTAAGCCTTTCAGTAAAAATTAATATGCGATACAGAAAAAAAATATATATATAAAAGACAATTTATTACATTTTAGGAGGCTACATTTATTAATTTACACAATGTAAAGTGATTTATGCGCCCAAACTTTCAGACAATCACACACACACACACACACACACACGTACACTTTCAGTCAGACTCATCAAAGGCCTAGTTTTCTTTTACTACTCAAAAAAAAGAGGCATCGATAAACTTATTGTAGTAAAGGAAAACTAGTCCTTTGCTGTTGTTTTCTGTGAGTCTGGAAGACAAGACAAGACTGTAAAGAGAAAAGCTTTGCTCAGCATCAGCTGACGAGCATGTTGAGAAGGCATACCGGGACGCCAATGCAGCGAGAGCTAGAACATAATCTGCCACAGACTTCCAAAATAGGGTCAGATCTATAATTCCAGTATCAGACTCTCTCACAGCACTGGGCCCCAGTTTCTCAATATACATCGTGAACTCATGCTGAGGAATGTCAAAAAAATTGGGAATTGTAGTGTATGCAGATACACTGCGAGCACGAGACCATTATTATTATCCGTAGAGAATAGCTTCCCTTGGTTTGGGGCCAGGCAAAGCTGCAACATTTCTCAAGTTTCGCACCTTTTTTTTTCGTTATTTTGTTTTCGCTTCTTTTTTTTCCCCAAAATTTGCCACGCGATTTGCCAATTTTCCCAAAATTTGCCACGATTTGCCAATTTTGGGAAATTTGCGGATCGCCCTGATTTGCGGCCGCAAAAAATGCAGATGACAGTTATAGGAAATTAATTCATGTATGAAAATCACACCTGGGAGCGTTCGCAAATGACGTCATCATTTAGTTTTTATCCATGACCCAATTGGTTTCTAATGTCTTGAATTTGAATATTAATTCAATCACATGAATTTTGAGTCAATTTTAAAAATGGTTTAAAGCAATCCATGGAGACATGTTGCAATACATTTGTCCGTAGTGTAGAAAAAATTGGCCTCATATATAATATCGTAGAAAATCGCAGTTAAAACATGTCTTATGAATTGCCTTAAACCATTTTTTCAGATGGTTCTTGAGATTTTTAAATTGTTATTTAGAGTGGTTTTATTCCTGTATTTATCTCAATCTGTACTTTTGGTAGAGCTGATATGTTTTGGTTAAAATTTACTTAAAATCGCATGCGTGCAGTGTTTAAGACCTTTTTTACTACAATCACTCCATTGTTCCTTATGTTATTGGTAGAACAAATCCTCTGGAATAAATACAGATTGTTATTTTGGCCTATTGTCACAAACTTGTATAGTGGCATGGCGATTTAAGACCCTTATCACAAATGTGACTTGGGACTATCCTGGGCATTGGCTAAGCGGCTGGTATAATGATTTATACAAAAGGTCTTACAATATGTAATTGTCTTATGACAATAGGGCAGTTAAAATTTGATTGCTCAACTCAGGATTTTGATGACCTTAAAAAAAAAGAAAATTTTAATGCCCCTTTGTCTTCTGTTTGATAACCGACTCAGGCATGAGAATTCTTGTTTAGTTTTCCAATTTATATCAGACCCATTCCAGAAAAAAATTACAGTGAATGCACTTCAATACTTCCTGCAAAACAAGTTTGTTTTTGTTTTTAAGGGTTTTACAGCACTTGCAACACATCAGCGCCAGTAAAAAGGAGTAAAATGGGATAGTCAAAGAGTACTAGATGCCTGATAGGCGACTTGTAGTTATATGATATACAAAATGTGTTTCAATATGCTTGAACAATAATTAAAACAGTATGACATTTATGTAGCTCATCACAAAAAGAATACTGCACACAGTATGCTTGTATTGATGTACTACATTAATGATTACATTTATTTCCTGATTAGAGAGGTTCAACGATATTTCTAAAAGCATTATTAATCAAAGTCAGCCAGGCTGCCTTGCCAGCAGCAAGACGTTCTGTTCAGATGCTCCTTTCTGAGTCCCAATAGGAGAAAAGTTATGATTGCTGTCATCATCATCATTACAGTTGTTTTCTTCCATGGGTAGGCCAGCATCAACAGCAAAGTTGTGGAGCCAAAAACACACATAAATAACCTTGCAGGCTCTGTCAGGCGTCATTCTGAGCTCGTCATGGAGACAATTCCATCTTCTTTTAACCACTCCAATGACTCTGTTGAAATGACAATAATTGCTTGTACATGTACACATAAAACCAATTAAAATTAAATGGACCTCTCTCTCTCTCCCTCTCCCCCTCTCTCTCTCTCTCTCTCTCTCTCTCTCTCTCTCTCTCTCTCTCTCTCTCTCTCTCTCTCTCTCTCTCTCTCTCTCTCTCTCTCTCTTTTTTTTTTTTTTTTCTCAGTCATTTAATTAGAATTAAAAGGCGAAGAATTATAATGGTTAATCTGAGTTCTTCAAAAAAAAATTTTAATGTTTATAATGGCATGACAATGACAGCATGATTACAACTTTTTTTGGGTTAATTTTCTTTTATTTTCATTGATCATTTGCAAATTGTATTGTTAAAGTGGATATAAAAATAAACCTGAAATATTAAATTTCAAAAATGATCAAAATGTTATTGTTTCCTGGAGGGTGGGATTATATGACTGGTAAAACTTACCTTTCAATTGTGCATTTTGTGATACGATGGGCGGTGTTAAATGCCTCTTCTCCTCTATTTTGGGGGTTTTGGTATTGGGGTCATTAGCCAATTTCTTAACATATAACGACTGTCTCCAAGGATCACACCATCCAAAGCCCTGCGACGTGGATCCTCAAATGCAAAGAATAGCCCAAATTTGCATCATGCACTGAACCAGGCCAATAAGGAACCATGTTTGTAACTTATAAAATTGCATCAGAGACGACCTATAAATGGGAGAAGGAAAATTTTGCATATAATAAAACCTGCAATAAAATCTAAATCAGGAAGTGTAGTCAACTTACGTACAGTACAGCACGCGCACAATTTCTTCATATAAAATAATAAAATTCCCTTTATTCATCCCATAGGAGAAATGTGTCTAGGGGTCTATTCCAAGGGAAGAATGGAATAACCTAGGCATCAGGGAATGGAGATGGGATGAGGGTGGGGGAGTAATAGTCATTGGGTGACCTTTTAACAACAAGGTACTTTGTGTAACATACCATGACGACTCAACAAAAGGTAGTGGGAGGAAAGTGACTGACTGATCAATATGTTGATAGACCTATGCCTAATAAAGCGAATGACGTGTGACAACTGACTGATTGAGTAACTGTGCCTGATGAAAACTGATTGGGTAATGAGCTTTTATGTGAAGCCTGATGATGTCTTTTCTTATCATTGGGACGGTGCTTTACTATTACTAGGTTTTGAAGAGCATTTAGTCGTGGTAGTGGCTGAGAGTGGTGGGGTTAGAATGGATGGAGGCAGAGGAGAGGGGAATAGAGGAATAAACCATTGCATTGTTCCAACGCCCCTTTTTCCGATGTAATGTAAGTGGTAGAAAGGGGGGGGAGAGATAGTGATAGTCGGAGGGGTTGTGATTGGGTAGCTAAGTCTGTCAGATCTCATGAAAGTACTTTGTGATAGACTACCTTCCTATTCAAAGGGTAGCAAGCAATTGTTATTGTCTGTTTCATGCCATAGAAACCGGGATAAACCCTGGTCCTTGGGCTTCATGCCTCTGAAGGACTGCTATTCATTAAATTTTTTTTTTTTTTTTCATTTCAAATATTTAAAGATATTTAAACGGGTCTTTGATGTGAAGTTGGTCCCTCTAGCTCAATTATTAGGGTATTTGCTTTACATGCTAAGGGCAAAGTAGAGATTCTTATTTGACCCCACTGACCACCCAGGAATGATGGGGAATCTGTATTTGTTAGATCTGGTGGAAAGTTCTTTACAATAAACCTGTGTCCTATCCAAGGGGTAGCAAGCAATTACTCCCGCTACACCAGCTTTGCAGCTCTGAAGGAGTGAAGGAAGAACTATTTGATGCGATTACTTTCAGCATGATGTCTTTGTGCGGATGTGGTCTATTGGTATGACACTCGCTTTTGGATCGGAAGGTCCTGGGTTCGAACCTCGTGCTCGGCACATAGTTGAGTCCTTGGAAAAGGCTCTTTACTCACATTCTCTCACTGTACTCGTGTGTAAAATGAGTACCTGGCCGTTAGCAGCGGTGCCTTTGTCCGAAAAATTGTAATATCGCCTAACAGGCGCATGTCTCGTCCTACATGTTAAATGTTGCTGTTGACCAGGGTCCCCTTGTAAAGCGCTTTGAGTACATTTAGTGGATATTGCGCTATATAAGGCTAAATTTTAATTATTTTTTTTTAATGTCTTTGTATTTGACGCTTGTGCCTCACTGTATGGTCTTTGCTTCGTACCCAAAAGATACCTAGTTCGAATATACACCCTAGCATGTGGCCATCAACAAGCCACCTCTCCCTAGCTCAATTTTCAGCGCTGTGCTGCGGCTGACACCGGAGTTATTCCAGTATTCCCATTGAATAAACCCTAAGACAAATTTCCGCATGAGGACTATTAAAGGGAAATTTATAATTATTATTTACTTTATTGGGAGAAGGTTCCTGTATCACATCATTCATTTAATGACGTAGCCAACTAGTAGCAAATCATGGCATGTGGCATTGAAATTAGAATGAATGGCGAAGTGATAAGAATAAGTAAGAGAGGTATCAATTATGCGAAATGACAATGGAGTGTGTGAGTGCCTGTGTGTATGCATGTGTATCATATTTGTCACAGTAACGGTTGTTCACAATTATCTTATTAAATTTTATTTTATTAAGAACTGAATTCATCTCACTCCAGTTATATTTCAGTAGGCTTAGATAAACTTTACCTTCTAATATTAGATCGTCTTTCCTTTTATAGCCTTCCCTCGAATTAATTTCTAATTAGTGAATACTTTTCGTTATACATTCTGTCACGTAGCCACTTATTATAAAAGCTGATAGGTCTAACACTCTACACTCACTTTCTCTCCACAATCTATGCCGGACGGCCAGTCGCTCTATTCCTATATATATACTGGAAGATTTTTATCTTTTGGGACTTTGTAGATATTATATCTACACCATTAAGACGCCGGAGCGTTTAACTTTGATTGTATAATCTTCAAGGATCAAACCCGAGCCCGCTGTCAAAGGACTACACAATAACCCCTTACCAATTACCTGGTAGTGGAATTTTACGAGTCCGATCCTGTTATCAGAGGAATAGATCATCCAAGCCCATCAACTGCCTGGAAACGTAAACTTACGAACCTGACATATTATTATAAGTTACGTAAAATATTCATATCTCTATTTGTAACTACCACGATCACTGTTTATCTCTTTTAATTAAATTTCATCATTATTTTTATTTCATTGTAAACAAATCGTTAATTGTTTTTCATTTATAGTAACTAGTAAATTCTGGGGCCTCATTCTACATATATCTTTATGCATAGTCGAGTAGCTCTTTACTCACTTGAGACCATGACATTTTGGAGGGGACACATATAAAGAATTGAATTTATTTAGTTACATATATCTATTTCATCTAACTTTAAAGTCTAAATTGTAAAACTCTTAATTGCCCCACTTGATCATATTTTAATTGAACTCCCTATTTACAGGATTAATTTTTTTTTCTTTTCTTCATTTAAATGGAATAGCAATTTATCCATTCATTCTTTCATTCAAATTGAATAGCATTTTATTGATTCATTCCTTCATTCATTTATTCATTTATAAATTATTCATTCATTCATTGTTCATTCATTTATTTATTCATTCATTCATTCATCCATTCATTCGTTTATTCACTCATTTATCCAATCATTCATACATTAATTCCTCCCTTCATTCTTTCATTCATACATTATCCATTCATTCATTCATCTATTCACTCAGTTTTTCATTCATTCATTCATTCCTTGTCCACTTTGTTATTACATCACTCATTTCATTTTGTTGTTTGCCTCATTCATGAATTGTTTTCAATATGTTTACATTCCATAACGATTCATTCACCTATCATCCAATCACTCAGTGTTGTGAACACATTTTGTAACTATTGTAAATCTTACGATATTGTATTGTTTTGTATTTCAGACATCACTGTTAAACACTCTTCAATGCCTAATTACAATTGTTGAACAACCATTGAACAAGAGAGAGGTCCCAGCCACGAACTGAGTTGGTAAATATATCCTTCATTATTCTCTTTTACATGAGTTGGGCATCACATAGTAACTATAGACATCGTGATTTGTTTTGCATAGTGATTTGTTTTAAATGCATTTTTGGCATATTACTGTTACCGAAAACCACTTATATATTATGTTCTGAAAAGTGAGTCTTTAAAAACTAAATAATAATAAAAGGAGTCTACTAGCCGTCGTGTTATATTTAGTGATAGATAACTTGGGATTATTTTGGCATCCTATTATTGTTATCACACTCTAGTATATTAGCGTCATTGCGAATAATTGTACACAAACTAACGACGAGTCACACACATTGGTGATACATTTTTCGTAGTAACATAGTTTAGAGTACACGCGATTGACACATTGTTATTGACTCAAGTCATAACTCCGCATTGTATTGACACATTGCTTTATAAGATATAACGATAAAAGGCATCAAATTCAACATACATAATAAGTTGAAATAAGAGAGAGAGATTTCTAAAAATAGAACAGTTCATTCCAGTAAGTGTAAATAAATAAAACAGTCAGTAACAGTATCCTGTCAATATAATATATATAAAATATCGTAACTAATTTATTGCAACATGGAAGCATATAAAAGATACTTAAGTCTCGCAAAGGACTTAGAAATACCCCAGGAAAGAATATTTTCATGGTGCGAAGAGAAAGTAAAAGAAGAAAAAGAACATGAAGAAAGAATTCGTAGAGAAGAAAATGAAGAAAGAATTCGTAGAGAAGAAAATGAAGAAAGAATTCGTAGAGAAGAAAAAGAACATGAAGAAAGAATACGTAGAGAAGAACGAGAAGAAAGAGTCCAAGAAAGGGAACTAAAAAGACAAATAGCTTTAGCAGAAGAAGAAACCAAAAGGACCCAAATGATGCTGGAAATTGAAAAAACAAAAAACCGGTCATGAAAGAAAACATAATAATAGTGATGAATTTTTCGTGAAACTTCCACGCATGCCAACATACGATGAACGCTCAGACTGTCTAGAATCCTTCTTACACCGATTCGAAGTTCAGGCTAAAGGTTATCGTTGGCCAGAAAGCAAATGGGCCACAGCCTTGATTAACTGCTTATCTGGAGAACCGCTAAAAGTTTTCTATACCTTAACAACTGAAGATGCAGATGACTATGGAAAAATTAAAGACGCTCTACTAAAAAGATTTAGATTAACGGAAGATGGTTATCAGGAAAGGTTTCACACTGCAAAACCGGAAAGTGGAGAAGACTTTAATACATTCGTGAACCGAATTACTCAATTTCTAAATCGGTGGCTTGAGTTGGCAAACGTAAAACAAGACGACTTTGCAGGCCTTTACTATCTCACGCTGAAGAATCGAATCTATCAAGCTTGCAACCCAGATTTAGTCGCATTCTTTAAAGAGAGAAAGCCAGAAAACTTGGACAAATTAAAAATCTACGCAGAAAACTTTAACAGCGCACATCCATTGACACCCCTTAGCAGAACATTGAAGGAACCATACTACGCTGCCGCTGCTCAGAGTCCATGTACACCTAAAGTTCAATACTCAAATAGAACGAGCTGATCAATCACTCGGAACACGCAAGTGAAACAAGATGATCATAGTAACAAACCATGGAACAAACAGTTCAATAGAGACCATAGCCGACATTATCAAAACAAAACAAGAAATAGCACTGACAATAATACTGAGTATAAGAAAACCAACAAACCTATAATTAAATGTCAATATTGTGGAATGAAAGGCCACACAGCAGACAAATGTTACAAAATCGTGGGATATCCAAAAGAAACTGCAAATGCATCACTCCAAACAAGTGTAAACAATCAGACACGAGTAATGTCAGGAGAAAATATAAATGTGTATTGCGTGAAAGGTATGTCACTTTTAACACAAACTCACAAATCAGGATCGCTATTTTTTTTGTGAAGGCAAAGCTAATGGAACTGATTGCAAAATATTGAGAGACACAGGATGCAGTACAGTAGGAATAAAAGCATCTTTGATCAATGACGAAGACAAAACTGGAAAAACGGTACAATGCATCACATTCAGTGGCACAGTCGAAACCTTTGAAACAGCTAATGTGTATATAGAAACCCCATACTATACAGGAATAGTGGAATGCTGTATACTTCCCAACCCCGTCGCTGATGTTATTGTTGGCAATATAAAAGGTCTTAAAGACAACCCAACAGATGTAAAAGAATGGTCATTAACCCAAGAAACAGCTTGTCTAGCAGAAACAAGAAAGATGACTAAGACAACAGAGAAGCCAATGACTATTTCCTTGAACCACAACAATTTGACAGGAACACGTTCATTGAAGAACAGAAAAAGGACCCGACTTTAACATCATATTTCAATATCGCAAACAAAGGGACGAAATCAAAAGTTGAATACATCATTGAAAAAGATATTCTGTTCAGGTTACATAGGAAAAGAAACAAAATAGCTAAACAACTGGTCACCGCCGAGTATTTACAGAAACAAAATCCTTGGAATAGCGCACGATTCAATAACTTCTGGACATCTTGGGAGCTCTTCCACATTGAAGAGAATATCCGAGAATTTCACATGGCCTGGAATTACTAAAGACGTCCGAGAATATGTGAAATCTTGTGACACATGCCAAAGAAGAGTCGCAAAAGGCAGAATACCGAGATTGCCATTATAGACAACCCCAGTTATTGAAAAAGTTTTTCAAAAAGTTGCAATTGACATTATAGGCCCTTTAACAAAATCAGATAGAAACCATACACACATACTAACACTAGTCGATTACGCAACCAGGTGGCCAGAAGCGATAGCATTGAAATCAACTACATCGGATCACATAGCTGAAGCATTGATGACAATTTTTACTAGAATAGGCATACCAAATGAGATACTGTCGGACAATGGACCCCAATTTACATGACATATGATGCATGAAACCATGAAACTCATGGGAATCCAACACTCGTTCACAACTCCCTACCACCCCCAAGCAAATGGTCTTTGTGAAAGATTTAATGGCACTCTAAAGAATATGTTAAGAAAAGTGTCAGCAGAAAAACCAGATGATTGGGACAGATACTTACCAGCAATCCTATTTGCATATAGAGAAATACCCCAAGAATCTACAGGCTACTCCCCATTTGAGTTGATGTATGGACGATCACCTCGCGGCCCGATCAATATAGTAGCCGACATTTGTAAAGGGAATGAGGAGGACAATAACGAAATTATGTTTGCTTACGAATATGTAAGAAACCTGAAAGACAGAATAGAGGACACATGTAAGCTAGCACAGGAATCCGTCACTAAAAAAGCAGAGAAATACAAGGAATACTCCGATCGAAAAAGCAAGTCAAGAAAATTTGAGATTGGTGACAAAGTACTAATACTCTTACCCGATGACTCGAGTAAACTTTTAGCTACATGGAAAGGACCATTCAAAATAACAGCAGTAAAATCTAATGTTAATTACGAGATTAAAATTAACAACACAACAAAGACATTCCATGCAAATATGCTAAAAAAATATTTTGATAGAGACACAGTGTCGCAACCTATGTTTACTAATATCGAAGCTTCAAATGCAGGATTAGTCATACCGTTGGTCATGAGACACAGACACCCGAGACAGAAAAACAAACAAAAATCGCACAATTGCAACCACCTAAGACAAAAAAAGAAGTACGCAAAGTACTTGGGCTCCTAAATTTTTACAGGAAATACATTTACAACTTCGCGCACATCGCGACAACCGCTAACAAATCTGACAAAGAATGGGTCACCGAACAAAATTGTTTGGACAGAAGCGTGTCAGAATAGCTTTAAACAATTAAAGGCATTACTCTGTTCAGAACCAATTCTTAAATTACCCGACATATCAAAAGAATTTGTTGTAAGAACTGACGCGTCTGATAAGGGCATCGCAGGTGTACTATTACAGGAGCATGAGGGAACTCTAATGCCTTGCTTATATGCAAGCAGAAAATTTTTGGACAGAGAATCACGATACTCTGTAATAGAGCGTGAAGGACTGGCCATCGTCTTTGCTTTAAAGACATTCAGCAGATATCTACTGCTAAAAGAGTTTGTGGTCGAAACGGACCATAAACCACTCACGTACATAAGAAATAACAAAATGAATAATAGTAGAGTACTAAGGTGGAGTCTATTTTTGCAAAATTACTCTTTCAGTATCTCTCACATACCAGGCTGTGAAAATATTCACGCCGACCTACTTTCTCGATTAGTGTGAACACGTGAGAAGGGTATAACTTAACCTCCCATGCATACTGTTAGTTACCTCGCAAATTATGCCAAATCAGAACGCACAAATTCGATAATTTTATTTGTAAACATGATGACCCAACTTAATGTAACATTGAGTATTGTTTGGATATATATACCATACCCATTCATGATTTGGGAAATCTTCTCTTTATCTATTATTGTTATGAATTTCCACTCATTTATGATTAATAATTGAAATGTCAATATTCCATTTACATTTTCATTCATTTCATTCAGTAAATTACCTTCATATCATCGACTTAAATCATGCTTCATTGCCATCACTATTGTTTATCACAATGATTTGTAATCACATTGCCATCATGTTGTTCATCACAATGATTTGTAATCACAATCTTTCATTGTTATTGTCACCCATTCATATACCTACGTTAATATAAACATTTCCATGTCTAGTTAATACATAATTTAATTGTAGCACAAATCATAACAATGGATTAATGCTAGAGTATCATGATAGTAAATTTACTTCCGTTTGTAAAATCTATCTTTCCCATAATGGTTAAAGAGTATATTTTAAACGTGGGTGGGGGGTGTCACAGTAAAGGTTGTTCACAATTATCTTATTAAATTTTATTTTATTAAGAACTGAATTCATCTCACTCCAGTTATATTTCAGTAGGCTTAGATAAACTTTACCTTCTAATATTAGATCGTCTTTCCTTTTATAGCCTTCCCTCGATTAATTTCTAATTAGTGAATACTTTTCGTTATACATTCTGTCACGTAGCCACTTATTATAAAAGCTGATAGGTCTAACACTCTACACTCACTTTCTCTCCACAATCTATGCCGGACGGCCAGTCGCTCTATTCCTATATATATACTGGAAGATTTTTATCTTTTGGGACTTTGTAGATATTATATCTACACCATTAAGACGCCGGAGCGTTTAACTTTGATTGTATAATCTTCAAGGATCAAACCCGAGCCCGCTGTCAAAGGACTACACAATAACCCCTTACCAATTACCTGGAAGTGGAATTTTACGAGTCCGATCCTGTTATCAGAGGAATAGATCATCCAAGCCCATCAACTGCCTGGAAACGTAAACTTACGAACCTGACATATTATCATAAGTTACGTAAAATATTCATATCTCTATTTGTAACTACCACGATCACTGTTTATCTCTTTTAATTAAATTTCATCATTATTTTTATTTCATTGTAAACAAATCGTTAATTGTTTTTCATTTATAGTAACTAGTAAATTCTGGGGCCTCATTCTACATATATCTTTATGCATAGTCGAGTAGCTCTTTACTCACTTGAGACCATGACAATATTGTACACAAACGTAACTGTCAATGTAACAGTAAATTAATCTTCGGTGGTCGAAATAACAGGGTGCATTAAAATAAAACCTTGAATTAATCAAATCCTTTTTTACATTGGCTAGGTGAAATTAGTTCAAGTAAGGAGTGGAATGACAACTAAAAATAATAAGGAAAAAATTTGGGATATTCGAATGAGTTCAAGTTCAAGGAAACTGTACTCGAATGTATTACCTTCACTTTTTAAGGTCTATCCAGTGAAATATTTTATTTAAATTGACCGTCGACAACATCTTTGTAATGTGTATTTGAAGTGAAATTTTAAAAACATGACACAAGTTTTGAAACAACATATTACGATTTTTTAACAGCTTTGGTATAACCGCAAGAGAGGATTTTTAATTGATTCATATTAAATTAAATTGAGCTTTATATAGCGCAATATCCACTTAATGTGTTCAAAGCGCTTTACAACAGTTCCCTGGTCAACAGCAACATTTAACATGAAGGATGGGACATGACGCCTGTCAGGCGATATTACAATTTTTCGAACAAGGACAACACTGTTAACGGCCAGGTACTCATTTTACACCTGAGTACGGTGAGAGAATGTGAGAAAAGAGTCTTTTCCAAGGACTATGCGCCGAGCACGAGGCTCGAACCCAGGACCTTCCGATCTGATATTTTTTAATTTATTTTTTTTTGTATTTCTTGTAATGTTTCGAAAGGCTCCGATTTCTGCTTCGTATTGAAATAGCGTCATAGTTTGTATTTTACTCTCGCATCTATTATAATATTATAACGGTGAATCTCATCATTTAAGCTGGGATGAAATAAACTAATTTTCCTTAAGCCTTAAGGCAACGTGCACTCATTTGCAGGTCTGATAACCCAATACATCATGAGTTCATGGTTATAATGAAAATCTAAAAAAAATTACACAAAATAATGTCCAGTGCAACAATGTTAAACGAGGCCCATATTGCATTCGGATGTCAGACCAGCATATATGCATATAAAGATAACATTCCCTTTTGTCATCAAATGGGGAAATTTGTCTGTCTTTAGGGTCTATTCCAAGGGAATACTGGAATAACCCAGACATCAGCCGCAGTGCAGTGCCACAAATGGAACTAGGACGAGATGGATTGCTCAAGGCCACACAGTACAACGGGTGATCAAACTAATTACCTTTTGGATACAAAGCAAAGACCATACTGCTGAGCCATGCTGCCCCATCGCCTCGAGTGAAAAATCCTATTTTAAAGATTGATTCTCCTCAGCAATTTGTCAGTCCAACTGTACAATTATTTTTTTTTTCTTCAATTCTAAACTGGTTTTGCTAATGAAAAATGTTCCCTTTCAAAATATTACAATTACAGTGAAAATAATCTCCAACAAGAGCTCGAAAATTGGTTAAGGGAATGCAAAATTCAATAGTGCCAGAGAGCGGTGAAAAAATTTCCATTCCATGTCATACCAGTAACAGTAACAGTCATAGTGGTTTGTGTGTGATGATTAGAGAGATCTACCAACACTAACACTTAGTTTGACTAGTTCAGTTGAGAAGAAGAAGAGGAGGAGGAAGAAGTGGGAGAAGAAGATGAATATGATGATGTTGATGAAGAAGGACGAGGAGGTGTGAAGATGAAGGAGAAGTCTTGGCACCGATTTTGGGTTGGATGCATGAGAATGTAAGAAAACTTCTCTTTAAAGATTAGATAGTAGGAGATTAGAATTAAAATGAATACAAATACTAACCTTTCCTCCAGAGAAGACGACCAAGGTCGTCTTTTACAAGATCACAAATTATAAAAATGTGCTCACGATGAAAACGGAAATGTTCCTATATTTCATCGTCGTTAAACGAATCGATGGGATTGAGTCTGGCCCGAAACACTCTCTCCCGTTGAATCAGTCGTCTCTGACGAATTTGAAACAACACAGCTGCCGCCATTTTCATGTGTTGACAGTTGTTTTGACAGTACTGTCAATGACAGTGTCATAGTCTAGTCATACGAATCACGTCATGTGATCGAGAGTAACTTCGCATTGCTTTGTTTGGCACAAAAATAAAGAAAATAAAAGGGGGTGGGAGTGTTTTAACAACATAATTTTCATATTAAAAAATAAGCTAGGTCTAGTTGTGTGTTTGTTATTCTCTCAATATCTAAATCTAAACTTCGAACCAAGCGAAGCTGAAATCTCAGACTCAGACTCACTGAGTCACTCAACTTCATCAGATTTATTAGTTTCCCGGACAAAAATGTGTGCTTTCGACGATCTGTGACCTTCAAACCGTTTCCATTAGCATTGACAAATATCACCAGATTACTTTTGTCGTTATAATTCTTTTTCTATGTATTTTTTTCTCGCGAACCGAGTCGTCTAACATTGGCCGCCAACTTTGTTGACGCCGTTTCTTAGTTACTAGTCAGAGACTAAACGATCAAGTCCGACTCGAGCAAGTGACTAAATCTTGGCCAAACTTAGTCCGAAGGTGACGTGATTTTAGTCTGGGACTAGCTTAGTCAGCTCACATTAAATCCGATCTTTTCTAGTCATTTACTAAAGTCAGAGATAGTCCGGGACTAAGCGCTAGTCCGCGTTCATTAGAACGGGCCCAGATGACCACATAGCCGCACACTTACCAGAGGATCAGTTGCACAAACTATGTATCCGGTCCTGATAATAACTGGTTTCACACTTTCAAGGAGATCGGAACCAGTATTTTGACGTCACACTTTTGATCCCTAATTTAAAAGTTTAATAGCATACAGTTAAGTATAATTTATGCTCACCAGTATAAACTGTGCTACCCACACAAAAATCAATAATTCGAAATCAACACAGAAACGTTTAATATAATGTTCCTAACATTCCGTTATAATCTGCCATATTGAATGTTGTCAGACGTTATCACATCCATGGCTTGCAAATTAAAAATAGAATGAACAAAAATGGTATTAAAGAGGATCTGTATTAATAATAGCAACAGAACCGGCTGCGAAAGAGTGGGGTAAGTCCGAGTGTGTATACACACAGCCGGTTTCACCAGCTTGTCAGTGACATTGCATCAAACGGCCGACACATTAGCTAAAGAAAGAGCGATGGGTGAATTTGATCGATTGTAAACGCCGAGATTGTGTTGGTTGTGTATAGGGTCAAGTTAATGTGTGTGTACTTTTGTGTGTGTATGTGTGTGTGTGTGTGTGTGTGTGTGTTAGAAGAATAGATACGCAGAAAGATGGATATATAGATAGTATGCGCTTGGCTAAGAAGCTCATAACATTGCCATCCGGAAGTATAACGGACCAACACACAAAACTGTGTGTATCCATGAATGTTTATAGTCAGGTTAATACAGTTCAGTAAGCATTACTCATAAACGCGGATGGCAAGAAACAATAACAAAGACCTGAGTGACGTCATCTTCGAACTATCTATAGATAGACAGACTGACAGACTGATAGATAAATAGATATATAGATAGACAGATAGATATAGAGATAGATAGACAGATAGATAGATAGATAGATGGATAGATAGATGGATAGATGGATTGATAGATAGATAGATAGATAGATAGATAGATAGATAGATAGATAGATAGATAGATAGATAGATAGATAGATGGATAGATAGATAGATAGATAGATAGATAGATAGATGGATAGACAGATATATAGATAGATAGATAGATAGATAGATAGATAGATAGATAGATAGATAGATAGATAGGGTGGAAAAGAGATCGATATGAGAGTGTGCATCATAATCAACAATGATTCACAAATTAAAAGTATTTTTCTAAATAAGGAGACAAAATACACACACAGACACACACATAACCACATATGCACACAAACATACACACATACACACACAAAGAGAGAGAGAGAGAGAGAGAGAGAGAGAGAGAGAGAGAGAGAGAGAGAGTTGAACAAATAGTATGCTAATTATAGGAAAGACGATTAAAGATGATAATGATGAGGATGATATGATGATGGTGGTGGTGGTGATGATGATGAAGAAATAAGTATTTACCTCTAATATTTTACTATGGATCATAGAGAATACAGGACCTAGTAGTCTGTGCTATGGATACACATTGTCCAACTAAAAAGAAAGTAAAAGGCTGTCTATTCAAATAACATTATATAACTGACACAAGATTCCACTTTGTCCACTATCATACACTATGGTAGGCCTATGGGTGGAGCGCCGTGTACATATATGCAGGTCTAACATCCGAACCCGGCTATGGGCGTAGTTTAACATTGTTGTACTAGACAATATTTTGCGTCATTATTTTTATTTTTTAATTTTTTTTTATTTTTTTTTTTTGAGTTTTCCATTACAACATTGAGCCCATAATGAATTAGGTTATTAGACCTGCAAATAAGTGCACAGCGGGTTGAGAGGATGCAGAAGAATAGGCAAAGAAAGACATTATTTTACCTGTTTATCAATGTTTACATAAATAATGCATTGACTTGATATTATTGTAAAATCCAATTAAATATACATTCTTACTGGTCGTAATCCAAATAAATAGAAATAAAATGGATCGTTCTAACCAGGGTTGCCAATTTGGCAGATTTTCTGCCAAATGTCCTCTTTTGGCAGAATTTGAAGTCTGGGAGAGAAAAATCGGTTTGGCAGTTTGGCAGATATTTGGCAGATTTTATTTTCCGAGGCATAGGGATGAATGTATAGATCAAATCCACGTTTTCCATGGCAATTTTTATGTATTAGTGATTTTTTTAAAACTTGGGAAATGAAAAAAAAATTATAACATCGGCCTTGAGAATTTTTTGTTTAAAACAAAACTGGTGAGTTTTCAAAGGGTGTACTATAAATAGTACGGTTTGGCAGATTTTTGTGGTATTTGGCAGATTTTTAAAATCCAGTTGGCAGAATGCCTGAAATTAATCTGGCAACCCTGGTTCTAACACAATGCGATGTTTGTGGTGAGCAGCACGGACTGTTGAATCTCTATGCGGTTATGTGGTCTAGTGGTATGACACTCGCTTTCGGATCGGAAGGTCCTGGGTTCGAGCCTCGCTTGAGTCATTGTTGAGTCATTGGAGAAGGCTCTTTACTCACATTCTCTCACTGTACTCAGGTGTAAAATGAGTACCTGGCCGTTAACAGCGTTGTCTCTGTCCGAAATAAAATTGTACTAGGCGCCTAACAGGCGTCATGTCCCGTCCTAAATGTTAAATGTTGCTGTTGGCCAGGGACCCATTGTAAAGCGCTTTGAGCACATTTAGTGGATATTGCGCTATATAACAGCTCAATTTAATTTAAAGCTCAAATTATTCTCACGCGGAATGCATGCACAGTGCACAGCAACCTCTAGTGCTAAATGACATGCGATAAGTGACCTAATCCACTAACAGTGATAAACGGGAGAATGAATTGTCTTGTGTGTGGTCTGCTTGGCGTCAAGTACGTCAAGTGCATTTTCTCTAAACTGACAAATTGAACATTAACTGAAGTAATTTAGATGCAGGCATCGGGGTAAGATAAGATCTGAACAAGTGTGTATGAAAGGTGCCAGACAAAAAATAGAAAGAAAAATAGAAGGAAAAAAAAAAACAATCCCAAAAAATCAGTCGACCTCAACTGGGGATCGGACCTCGATCTTTACCTTTAACTGGGCTACCGGAAGTTCCAAAAAGTATTAAATAAATAAGCATAATGGCCTGGAAGAACAATTAATGTATAAAACACAAGCAAGGAGCGTGTCCGTCTCAAATCTCTTCCACGACCAAAATAAAAGCAACCTACCTGAATTCAGCTTTTCAAACTATTCAGAAGAAAACTTATTATACTACGGCATCCTAACAGCCACAAGGTTTACTTTTAATACTCACATGGCACGGTGACCACCACAAATTATCATTCACAATAACACTATAATTGGTTGCTAGCATTTGTAAACTTTGTCACCGCGAGTGCTAGTGCTAATGCTAGCAACATAATAATATACTATTTTTTCATCTCTTTGTATTTTAATATTAAACGAGTGGTTTGTATCGTGTCCAATAACACAACGAGCATGTGGGTATTTGTTACTGCATTATAAAAATATAACGAGTTTTTAAAAATACAAGGAAATGACAGAATACGTTTATTCCACCCCTACAAGTAAGATTAGTAGATATTTTGTAACCATGTGGTATGGTATTAGTGCTTCTATTCACCATAATTTGTATCTTCCTTCTTCTGCTTGAATGACAATTTAACCCAAAACTTAAAACGTTGGATATGTATTCAGGCGCACCAAAAGATTATTAATAATTGCCAGACAGCTGCCATTTACACCTTATTTCATACCAATAAAATTGTGTGAAAAAGTTCTGCGATCGTTGAATAAATATTTCAAATGAGAGGGGTGGAATAGTATTATTTGTTTACTTCCTTCACACTGTAACAACGTGAGAGAGAGAGAGAGAGAGAGAGAGAGAGAGAGAGAGAGAGAGAGAGAGAGAGTGTGTGTGTGTGTGTTTGTTATGTATGAGAGAGAGAGAGAGAGAGAGAGAGAGAGAGAGAGAGAGAGAGAGAGAGAGAGAGAGAGAGAGAGAGAGAAATATTACCTTTAAGTTCTATGACGCACAATGTCCACGAAATGAGCCCAAAGCCCTCTACAAGATGACCCAAGTCAACAACACTGAGCAGTAGGACGAGATGTAACGCCTTTCAGGTGCTATTTCATTTAAACATGCAACGCCGATACCTGTCAGAAACAATGTAATTGTGGCCCACCGTCTCAAAACGGTATTATGTCTGAATGGACAAGATGCTAGAAATTGAGTTTATAGACACAACTATCAAACTTTGGGTTAACGTGGTAGAGAAGTCGTGCGTCACACTTTCTACGCTTCCGGTTCCAAAATCCACGGAAGTGTGAATGTAAAACAAGTCTTCGGAGGACTAATGATGAATAGGTTACATATTAAATCATAAGGTAGCAGAACTATTTCAGTAGTAGTATGTGTAGATAGGTAGATTCTTAAGATTACGGGATGTAAAAGAGCGCGGATTGTTGATCTTTATTGGCGACCAGCGTATATTTAGATTGGAAAGTAAGGTGCCAACACTCAGTAGCAAGAAGATTAATTACACAAAATATGTACCCAGTCTTCTGGAAGAGTGTTTTTTTTTAATGAGCTTTTATATAGCGCAATATCCACTAAAATGTGCTCAAAGCGCTTTACAAGGGATCCCTGGCCAACAGCAACATTTAACATTTAGGACGGGACATGGCGCCTGTTAGGCGATGTTATAATGGTTTTCGGACAGAGACAACGCTGTTAACGGCCAGGTACTCTTTTTACACCTGAGTACGATGAGAGAATGAGTAAAGAGCCTTCTCCAAGGACTCAACTATGCGCCGAGCGAGGCTCGAACCCAGGACCTTCCGATCCGAAAGCGAGTGTCATACCACTAGACCACATAGCCGCATTTTACCATTGAGATTGGAATTAGTTTATTAACATCACACTTTTGTTCCCTACTTCTGTGCTTTATGGTGGATAATAAATACAATTTATTACAATGCTAAAACTGAAATATATTTCTTATCATTTTCATAATAAATTCACTTTTTATGGTCCCATTCATCCCGACATAATCCAATTATGTTGAGAAATTGCGAGTAGAGAGTCTTTTCCAAAGGATAAACTTTACCCCACCCATAACTGGATTCGAACTTACAAAGGATGAATGGGAGCGATCTATATTCATGTTTTCGTCCAACCAGGTCATCAATCACATGATTTGTTGCTGTCCAATGATTGGATATTTCTTAACAAATGTAAACACGCTGCTTTGTTTATGAAAGTTGTAAATATACACACGTGTCAAGCAGAATAAAATGACCAATCGTGATGTTAGATATTTAAAAGGTGTGAACACTTTTCACTAAGTGGGACACTTTGAGCACACTTTGCAATGTGACCAATGACCTCGAGCACATGGAAAGTTAATATAGATCGTGCCCATTGAATTCGACTGTCACTGTCATACAACAACAATCACATTACAATTCCGCAAAGAATGAGTGGGGGGGGGGGGGAAGCAAAGGAGGGAGCAGATCTGATTTTTCATACTGGCTGTTTAACCAGTTAATTGACATACTCTGGAGAACCATGTATTTAAAAATTTGAGTCAGAAAACTCATCATTCAATGGGCATGATCTATATTACATTTCTATGTGCTCAAGGTCATTGGTCACATTGGAATATGTGCTCAAAGTGACCCACATAGTGAAACGTGTTCACAGCTTTTGAAATATCTAACATCACGATTGGTCATTTTGTTCAGCTGGACACATGGGTTTGTTTACAATTTTCATTAACAAAGCAGCGTGTTTAAGTTTCTGAAGAAATATCCAATCGTTGGACAGCAACAAATCATGTGATTGATAGATGACTTGGTTTGACGAAAACAAAAATATAGATCGCTCCCATTATCTTGACAAGAATTTTAAACCTGGAACTTTTAAATCGGTCAATTTTTGAAGAACACGTTTGTTTTCTGGACACATTTTAAATAAATGGTTTTCCGGAGTGCGTCAGTTAACTAGTAAACTGTTACTAATAAAATTAAATGGGGAGAGAAAGAGAGAGAGAGAGAGAGAGAGAGAGAGAGAGAGAGAGAGAGAATAAGTAGGAGTGAAATATCTGTTCAATGTTATAGTTATCATATAACGTTATAACAAGTGTATATAATGACAAATTGCTTATTTATTATTATCATTATTATTATTATTATTATTATTATTATTATTATTATTATTATTATTATCATTAAATGGCATCGGTGCCTTAGCGTTACAGTCTCTTTGCCTTGGAACAAAAGTCAGGTGTTTCTAAGCCAGGTCACTGACCGGATGGGTGACAATAGCAACTTAACTTCGCTCGTAGTACCGTTGTGAGACGATCGGTCGCATACCTTCATCATAAGTACACAAGACTTGAGTGTTAAGTGAATATTAGAAGTCTGTATGGATTCATGAGAGTCGCCTCGCGGGGTTTGGAATTAATAATAATGTCATCAGAATGTAATAACAATACCTAATTATATATTATTATATTATACGTGTTATTGTATTATCCTGCCAGCGATTAGGCGTAGCAGTACTCTGATGTACTCGGAAAAAGTAATAACAACACATTAAAAAGATTTGGCCAGAAACTCGTCCTTCAAATATTAATCGGTTAAAATTATTTTTAATATTAAAGTCCCAGGTTATAGAATTTTTGGGAAGATAAGGATCATTTTAATCGATCAAATTTTGAAGGATGAGCTTTTTGGCCAAAATGTTTTACATGTGTTTGTCTTTTGTTCAGGGGGGGGGGGGGAACTTGGTGTGTGTGTGTGTGTGTGTGTGTGTGTGTGTGTGTGTGTGTGTGGGAGTTGTTTTTTTTCTTTTGCAGAGTACGGCAGTACTGATCCTGTCCGAGCTGTGACCTTTTGAACCCTTGTATGTTTAACCTTTAGCACGCAGGATTCGATTTTACAGGATCGTTACATCAGATATCGAAGTATTCATAGTGAGGGGAGAAACGGAGATTTCTCATCTTATCGCTATTACTTCTCCCTTGGTGAAAACGGTTAGTTTCTGTGGTTGTATTCAATATTGGAAAAAGGAAGGATTAGGTTAGGTAAGCGATTGGGTAAATGATGTCCCGCTGTTAGGGGATTAATGGCAAACCTGGTGGATTTACGTATTCCAAGATAATCAAGAAAAGCTGTAGAGTCTAATCCTTCGGAGTCATTAAGTCCACAGAAGCAGACCTTATTCCTGTTTCTATAATGATAAACAAACTGTATCAATTTCTTTCTGTCCTTTGGATAGGATGTTAATATATCGTAATATACCTTTCGCCAGATTTTTAAGCAGACCTCGCTGTCCAATCACTAACAGAGGGAAAGGTGGGAGGGGGGGGCATATAAATCTTGACTGCACCAGGAATCAATCGATGGTCCCTTAGTATATGAGGAAAGTGCTTTATCACTTGGCAATTGGGCCCCGACTTCGAATAAGGCATTTACCAGAATTAGTCACAGAAATGGACATTTACAACGGTCAAGAAATTGATTATTTAAGTCATTGTTCAAAATAACCTTTTCAGTAGCACATAATTGTATATTATGCAGATAGCGGATGCTTTCTATGGCCAGACTTGACAAGGTTATTCATGTCGCCTGTCTGGCAAATCAGATATTACGTCGTCAGAAAGAAACAGATGAATTGAGTATAAAGTCAAAATTATCAGAACTCAGAACTTCATGCTTGACGGGGTTTTTAATTTTGTTTTTATTTGTTTTTTGTTTTTGTGTGTGTGTGTGTGTGTGTTTTGTTTTTTTTTTTTTGTTTTTTTGTTTTGCTTTTTTTTTTTTGTTTTTTTTTTGTTTTTTGTTTGTTTTTGTTTTGTTTTTTTTTTTTTGGGGGGGGGGGGTCTCTTTGGGGTTGTTTATTTTGTTTGTTTGTTTTGTTTTGTTTTGTTTTTTTGTTTTTGTTTTTTTGTTATTTACTTCTTATTGGTTTTTTTTTTTGGTGGTGGTGGTTGGGGGGGGGGGGGTTATTTTATCGTTTTGTTTTGTTTGCCTTGTATTTTTGTTTTAATTCGGAAAGGAGTTTGTTTTGGGCTTGTTTGTTTTTTGTTTTTGTTTTTGTTTTTTATTTTGTGTTTTGGGGGGTTCTTTTTTTTAATTGCTTGTTTTATTTTTGTTTAGCTTTTTTGGTTTTCTTTCCTTTGTTTTGTTTAGTTGTTTTAAGTTTTGATTATTTTTTTTGGGGGGGGGAGGGGGGGAGGGGGTGGGGGGAGGGGATGGAGGGGTTGGCTTTTTAGTTTTGTTTTGTTTTTATTTTATTTGTTTGCTTTGTTTTGTTTTGTTTGTTTGTTTTTTGTTTTAATCCGCGAAGGGGCAACTTTTTTTTTCAGCTCAAGAGGGCAAAATAGAAAGTAAGTAAGCACTGGTTTAATATAAAAACGGGGAAAAGTGTATGAAAAAGAAAACAACTATCCTTCCTCGAATTTTATAGATCGATGATTTTTTTTGTATTGTTTGTTTCTTTCTTGAGCTTTAAAAAAACGTGAGCTCTTAGATGGCGCAATATCCACTTAACGTGCTCAAAGCGCTTTACAACGGGTCCTTAACCAACAGCAACATGTAGCATGTAGAACGAGACATGACGCCTGTTAGGCGATTGTACAATATTTTTTGCAACAAAAACAACGCCGTTAAGGCCAAGGTACTCATTTTACACCTGAATACGGTGAGAGAATGTGAGTAAAAAAGAGCATTTTTAAGGACTCAACCATACGCCGAGCGAGGCTCGAACCCAGGACCTCCAGATCCGAAAGCGAGTGTCATACCACAAGACCACATAGCCGCTATGTCCAATACTGTTTGATACACACCTTTTCAGATTGGCATGTCTGAAACGACTGGAAAAACACATTTTTTAAAAACGGCCAGTAAACTTGTCTTTCAACGATTAAAATTACTCTCATCTCAAAGAGTTTTGACAAGATGAGGGTCATTGTAATCCATCTTTCCGAATATTTCAGTTCGTCAACAGATTTTTTTTCTTAGTTTTTTTGTTTTTTTTCTAAATAATGTCTGTGGCGAATATCACAAATCGACTTTCAGCAAAGGCTCATACACACATATACATACACACACACACACATACACACACATACGCACACACACAAAAAAGACACACTAACATATATATATATATATATATATATATATATATATATATATAAAGAGAGATAGATAGACAGAGAGAGAGAGAGAGAGAGAGAGAGAGAGAGAGAGGGAGAGATAGACAGATAGATAAATTCTTCTTCTCCGGGTTCCATCTCTTTCCAGACAACAAGATATGAAGTGAGTAGAAAAGTGCCAGAAGACAATAGAGAATAAAAAAATTTTTCGCGGCGGTGGTGGGGTTTGAACCTGCGACCTTATTGGTACGACAACTCCGCCTGGCAGGTGAGAGCGTGGCTCTACCGTGTGAGCTATCCACGAACACAAAAATATTCGTTTCAAACCCAAAGTCATTTCTAGATCCCTCTCTCACCCACTTCTTGAGATCGCCGATTCGTTCACCACCATCGCGAAGTAATTTTGACCAGCAGTTAAGCTTAATAGCAAATATTCTCATCACAAACATATAACAGAAACGATTGAGACATTGAGTATGCTCCGGTGTATGGGGTGAATTTTTAATTCAGAAAAGTGAGTGGAGCAGGCACTTATGTTGGTAACAACAAGATATGAAGTGAGTAGAAAAGTGCCAGAAGACAATAGAGAATAAAAAATTATTTTTTATTTTTTTTCGCGGCGGTGGTGGGGTTTGAACCTGCGACCTTATTGGTACGACAACTCCGCCTGGCAGGTGAGAGCGTGGCTCTACCGTGTGAGCTATCCACGAACACAAAAATATTCGTTTCAAATCGGCGATCTCAAGAAGTGGGTGAGAGAGGGATCTAGAAATGACTTTGGGTTTGAAACGAATATTTTTGTGTTCGTGGATAGCTCACACGGTAGAGCCACGCTCTCACCTGCCAGGCGGAGTTGTCGTACCAATAAGGTCGCAGGTTCAAACCCCACCACCGCCGCGAAAAAAAATTTTTATTCTCTATTGTCTTCTGGCACTTTTCTACTCACTTCATATCTTGTTGTTACCAACATAAGTGCCTGCTCCACTCACTTTTCTGAATTAAAAACCACCATCGCGAAGTAATTTTGACCAGCAGTTAAGCTTAATAGCCAATATTCTCATCACAAACATATAACATAGAAACGATTGAGACATTGAGTATGCTCCGGTGTATGGGGTGAATTTTTAATTCAGAAAAGTGAGTGGAGCAGGCACTTATGTTGGTAACAACAAGATATGAAGTGAGTAGAAAAGTGCCAGAAGACAATAGAGAATAAAAATTTTTTCGCGGCGGTGGTGGGGTTTGAACCTGCGACCTTATTGGTACGACAACTCCGCCTGGCAGGTGAGAGCGTGGCTCTACCGTGTGAGCTATCCACGAACACAAAAATATTCGTTTCAAACCCAAAGTCATTTCTAGATCCCTCTCTCACCCACTTCTTGAGATCGCAGATTCGTTCACCACCATCGCGAAGTAATTTTGACCAGCAGATCTCTTTCCAGAGGTCGGATGTCATGGCCTTCCATCCTTCACGGTCCATTGCAGCCTCGATACAGTCTGCCATGCGCCGTCCTGTAGCTTCCTTGATGCCATCTGTCCAGGATTTCCTTTGTCTTCCTCTGCCTCTCTTTCCTTCAATTCTTCCCTCCATAAATAGATAGATAGAAATCTAAGAACCGGTTCTTTTTCTACATTGGCCATTCACAAGGGGTCGTTGAGACCGTCAAAGAACCGGTTCTTTTTCGACATTGGCCAATCACAAGTCATCGTAGGGACCGTCAAACGATGGGATCGTGCCTGCAGTAGATGGCTGTAGAACCGCTAAGTGTAAGTGAGAGCGGAGAAGGCTTATTACCTCAAAACATGAAAATAGTGCTATAGCACTATCCATTAAGCATGTGTGTGTGTGTGTGTGTGAGTGTGTGCGTATGTGTGATGTGCGTGTGTGTGTGTGTGTGTGTGTGTGTGTGTGTGTCTGCGAAGATTGATGGAGCGGGTCAGGTCAATGTTAGTGTTAGGGAAAGCGGATTGTTAACATTTTGTGTCTGTGGCATGCTGGACCAAAAGTATGGGAAGAGTTTGTTTTGATTTGTTTTGTATTTTTTTTTTTTTTTGTTTTTTTTTTTCGTCCCCATCCTTTTTTTTTTCTATTTTTGTGCGGCTATGTGGTCTTGTGTTATGACACTCGCTTTCGGATCGGAATGTCCTGGGTTCGAGCCTCTCTCTGCGCCTAGTTGAGTCATTGAAAGGCTCTTTACTCACATCCTATCACCGTAATCAGGTGTAAAATGAGTACCTGGTCGTCAACAGTGTTGTCTCTGTCGGAAAAAAAATTGTAACATCGCCTAACAGGTGTTATGTCTCGTTCTACATGTTACGTGTTGCTATTAGTCAGGGACCCATTGTAACGCGCTTTTCAGCACATTTAGTGGATATTGCTCTACTTAAAAGCTCAATTTATTTTTTGATTTTGATTTTTAAAAAATAATATTTCTACCTTTGGATAGGACGCTAGTCTATCCCAAAGTACTTTTTGCCAGATCTAGCAAACATTGCTGAGTAGACAGGGAGTTCAGAGAAAAAAAAGCTCGACTGCACCCGGGATCGATCTCTGGCCTTTGCGTACAAAGAGTGCTCTATCAAATGAGCTATCGGGGCCCACAAATATTCTATTGGGCTTTTTAAAAATACAGATGTTACTTTGAAAGGAAGATGTAATATTATATGAAACTCATATTATTTGATTAGTTAAAACACCAAATGAAATTCTAATACGTAATATATTACTTTAAATGACAACAATGCGATAGAAAGCAGTGGTGACAAGAGATAGACAAAAGAAGACAAAAAATCGGACTTGCTAGGTTCGAAACACACACACACACACACACACACACACACACCTTTTTATTCTCTATAAGAACACTCGTAGGGCTTTGCAATTTGTTTTATTTTGCTATGACAGTAGTCACATCAGACAGTGACATCTAACTTAAAACTTCACTCGATTAATCTCTTTTTAATATTGAATCAGTTTTAATCAGCCTTGTATCATATCATTTAAGAACTAACAGGTTCTAAAAACCTTTAAATTTTGTGCGTAACTTTTATGCATAGATTCAATTTATCAATTATATAAATAATAATGTCAATTAAATGATAATATTGAGATTTAAATATCTAATACATAAATAAGTGTCATATTCAAGAAAAGACTACATATTTAAGAATGGACTAAAATTGCCAGGGTTTTATGGCCATTTCCCGCCATTACATAAACAAAACAATTTGTAATACGAAATAGTGATGTGGTTCAGCAGTTAGTGTGGACTTTGAAATGCACCCGAAAGATACCTATATATATAGAATATCCATCGCGTTAGGTGGCCTTCAGCAAGCTTTTTCTCCTAAGCTCAATCTGCGAGGCTGCGCCGTGGCTGACACCTGGGTTATTCTCAGTCGCCCCTTGGAATAGACCCTAAGACAAATTTCCGCTTGAGGATGAAAAAAAAAGGAACTTTATTGTTTATTTATTTATTGATAAATTGAGGGAGATTACTTTATGCATGACATGTTATAAGCTGTCGGTTTGTGTGTGTGTGTGTGTGTGTGTGTGTGTGTATGTGTGTGTGTGTGTGGAGAAGAGATGACATACGTGACCTGTCAATCATCAGTGGTCGAAATCGCCTGGCGCATTAGAAAAAAAAAACCCTTTGATTATTGTTATTATTTTTATTTTTTAGGTGTCTGCGTGAAATTAGTTCGAGGAAACCGTGTTCTAGGTGAGAATTAGTTCGAGGAAGGAATTGAATGAAAACAAAGAAATATAAGGAAAAAAATCGGGACATTCGAATGAGTTCGAGTAAACCGTGTGTTCGAGGAAACCGTGATGGAGTGTGTTTTAAATTTGAAATAAAAAATCCAATGAAGTGTCTCAGAGATAAAAGCCGACAAAGAGCGGTACAGTCTGCTTTGTTTTGTTTTTGTTGGGTTTTATTTTTATTTTGTTTTTTTCTTGTTTGTTGTTTTTTGTTGTTGAGTTTTTATTTGTTTTTGTGGCCACCTGATATTTGCCTTTTATCCATATTGCATAATCAACATGACACTTTGATGGGAATTAAGACCGATGTAATTCATTTGTTATTTATTGCATTTTCAAAATAAATAAAAATAAAATAAAATTCCCTATATTCACCGTATAGAGGAAATTTGTCTCTAGGGTCTATTCCAAGGGAAGACTGGAATAATCCAGGCGTCAGCAGCAGTGCAGCGCCGCAAATTGAGCTAGGGCGAGGTGACTTGCTCAAGGTACGAAGCAAAGACCGTACAGCTGAGCCATGCTGCGCCTTGAAAGCGACACATATGTTGGTTGAGTATATATCATGTATTTACCAATTTTTACGAAATATTGGCTAAAAATATCGATTCATTTTGAATCGAAACGAGGGTTGGTATATGTTATAGGGAGCCTCGTTTGGTTGTTATTTTTAAACAAAAAAGAGCTGTTACGGGAACCACATTATCAGCACGAAATATCTGGCTTTGTTGACTATCTAGTGAAATCTATGTTTCCTTTTATTTTTTAAAATTTTCTATGTGTTTTCTTTTTGTTTTGTTTTGTTTTGTTTTTTTCTTGGGGGGGGGGGGTGGTTGGGGTTTTTTTTTTGCTGTTGTATTGTTGTTTTTAAATTTCTGTTGTTAGTTTGTTTTGTTTTGTTTTGTTTTGTTTTGTTTTGTTTTTGTTTTTTGTTTTTTGTTTGTTTCTTGTTTACATATTGCAAAAAGCGCAGTGAGCTGCGTTTGTGTCTGAGCGGGAATATGCCCCATGGAAATTATTTTTATTATTACTATTATCATCATCATCATCATCATCATCATCATCATCATCATCATCATGATCATCATCATCATCATCATTATCATCATCACCACCATCATTACTATTATGATTATCATAATTATAATCATAACATCATCTTTATTGGAGCGTTCAAGAACATCTGGTAAACCATAAATAACCATTGTAAATAATTAACTTGTTTTGAACGAAGGTTGCCCCTCAGCAGATTTGGCAGGCAAAACGCTTTTTTTTTTCAAATTTGGCCGGAAAATTTTAATTAACGTGTTTTTCCACCTCTATCATTTATTAGTAAATAAATACGTAATCTTTGGATAATGCTTTGAACTCGTTGAATAAAAATTACCTTTCAACGATATTTGTGCACATTTTATTACATGCCCTTACAGAGAGAACGTCAACATAGCATTTCACGCGTCTCTCTTATCAACTGAGGAAATCTATCGTTTGGTGAATGAATTTCAAGTTAAAATGATAAGAAAAATGAAAATTTGTCTTTCTCAGTTTAAATTTTTTTTACTTTTGCTCAATTCAACACATAAACTTGATTTCATAGCATTAAATGAATATGAACAATTTATATATGGCATTTCCACGGATTTCCCATGCGCAAACCATTTCATAACGTTCCATTTATTCACCAAGTAGGCTATAAAGAACCACACATTTCCATTTCATACAGTACAAACTCCTGTTAGGCGTCATTTGTGTAGGGACACTCTTACAATATCCTTCACTACCTACAGCCAGGAACTCATTCACACATGAGTCGAATGGGGTCATGTGTTTAAAGTTCCTCACCCAAGGACACAACTTCGGCACCATGTTGACTTTTAACTACAAATTCCATTTGAATCTTCTAAATCATTCCTACATAACGATGGATAACAATTATCGATAGATTGATATTGCCAAGAACTTTTCAAAAAAAAGGGGGGGGGGGGTCTTTATCCTTTTGGGGGTTTTTTTGTTGTTTTTTTTTTTTTTTTTTGTTTTTTTTTTTAACGGATATCACCTGTCAGAGTAATTATTATAATGTAAATGATATCGATTAATGCAGTTATTGTTCTTGAAAATAATTGATGAAATTATACAATGACATTGATGAAAACATCGTTGTTTTAATTATTAAATGTAAGTTTGTGTGGGTCGTTGAGAGGTTATGAAAATATTCATAACTCATATATACAAATGGAACAACAATAACACGGGGGGGGGGGGGGTGCCTTTTGTGTGTGTGTGTGTGCGTGTTTTTTTTTTTAATTGAAATAGAGTGCCTACACTTGTATGAATAATCTATAGTATTGAAATGTCAGTTTGGACTTTGAAATTATATAATAACAATTCCGTTGATAAAATATTTCAATAAAATAACTAGTGGCACGTTCAAGTTTTATGTATCGTTGACAACACACCGTGGACTTGTTAATTCAAATGGAAAAACCAGCGCAAGGTATCCCGTATTGTTATAATCTTACACAAAACCATCAACGACCCAAACTCGCCCATCATCATTCCAAACTACAAGAAAAGCAAACCGGATAGGCACGCTACACGTCGATACAATGCATCACAATACATACAACCATTTACAAGAACAGACACACAAACACAGCTTTTTTCCCACGAACTGGAATGTCCAGTCGCCGGACATAACGAATGTTGTATGCTTTGAAACTTTCAAAACTGTATTGAATACACTTGATGAGACAGACTGTTCCCTGTTTTGATGTGACTCTAACTGAAAATTTGCAGTGATGGGCCCGTGGGGCCTTTTGCAAATACAAGCCATTGAAGATTGAGGAATCGACGAAATATGATAACTTACAACTTGCGAAATCATTCTTAAACTAACGAAGTTTCTGATTTAAGGAGTTTTGACCATTCGGGGGTTATCTTAATTCAGCTATATTTGATCTAAAATGTCTAGTCAAATTGGTCTTCTTCGGCAACATAGATTTTGTAGAAAGTAACAAGTTAAAGACACGAGAAACACGCGACAGAAGGGGTTATAAACAAATATCGAGTTTCCTGTCCAATTCAATAGGTAACGTTCAAGATTTTGTAACATAATCCAACATTGGAAACAGAAGACCTTTTACTGTTAGACATTTATACTATGCAAGCTGAGCCCGGACTTCGACCGAATCTTGATCTCAAATCCGGTGAAAATGAAACGATACAGATTCATAGAGGATCATTCCACAAATACTTTAAATGATCAAATCAATAAATATTCAAAATTTATTTCCAATATTGTAATATTTTATATAAAATACGCAAAAAGAGGCAACTCACGTCTCGATTAATTTATAAATTATGCTATAAACAATAATAATATATATTAATACATCTATCGCTTCACACAATATTATACAGGCTATAAATGCTTCCATTCTTATTTTTTCAACCCAAAGATCAAGCACCAAATTGTATTGAACATTGAAAGGTGCCTCCGATATGAATTACAAACCAGCACAATTATCAACCCGAGTAGTCGATATCATCAAAACGTTAAGCGATCTGAAAAGGTTTGTTACATGAAACTGGTCAATAGTATACAAGTTTATTATGTAAATTCTTAATCTCAAATAATTATCATGCAGAGGACTGTCTTGATAACAAAATAAATATTATCATGAAAATATCGCCATCTCTCGATTCTAAGTTGTAGTCGAATATGTGAATCTTTTCTACCATAAACCCATTGTAATTGAGTCCAAAAAGGTGTTTTTAGATAATGTGGTTTGAAAGAAAGAAAATTA
>NC_088362.1:68414167-68444167 GCF_034508935.2 Berghia stephanieae
TGAGACGGAGAGAGTGAGGTAGACATGAAGAAAGGGGTGGAGGCGGAGCAAAGAATTGTAGGGATAGTTAAATAAAGCATTTTGTTTCAAAATAAGTCATAGTCAATCATCTGGAAACATTGACCAATTAGATTGCAATTAAAGAAATGGGCTGGTCAAATTATTCATTGCATTGTTTCCATTTTGAGTCAGATGACAGCTTGAGGAGGAGGGGTGGGGCTTATTGTGTAATGACATACATGTAAACATGTTATTGAATCTGTCAAGTTTTTCTTAGCGTTCACCACATTGTTGATTGTCTAAAAAGACTCCCCCTTCTTTCAGTATATAAAGAAAGCACGACAAACGAACACCTCTCTCTCTCTCTCTCTCTCTCTCTCTCTCTCTCTCTCTCTCTCTCTCTCTCTCTCTCTCTCTCTCTCTCTGTCCCTCTCTCCTTTTCATCTATCTATCTATCTATCTATCTATCTATCTATCTACCTATCTATTTATACATTGATAGGCCCGTTTCTCTTTCTGTTTATCTATCCATACATCTAACTCTTTTTCATTTTTTTAGTTACACGCATTTCCATCGGCAGTTCATTAATTGTAGAAGGCTCTATTTACTATTCTGCTTTTGTGCTTAAAATTAAATGTTTATCCTACAACAATCTCTGTAAGTGTAAGATTGCGCAACTCTTGTCCTATTAAAGTCTTAGCATGTCCTATAATTTCATGAATAAAGAAAGAGGGACAAAGTACTGTCATCTCAATCATTAACCAATGCAGATAGACAAAGAAGTAAAAGCACGCGGTGTGTATTAAATACATATGTAACACACGCATGCTGACGTCATGACACATTGCCCGGGCATTTTAATGGCCAACGGGTGCATATGATGATCCTTGACCAATCAGAATCATTCATTTGTAAGGTTGTCAGGGATAAACCTAGACTTGTTTACAGTTTTTAAATTTCATTATTGGTTGAACCATGAAATTATGGAAACAGACATGCTTTCCCGGAGATAGATAAAGACACGCCCTTTGCTGTGGTATCTTACATGGTATTGGTGTACGAAAAGACTTAATATTACTAAGTTTTGGAAATGGTGGCTCTCTGAGAGAAAGTCAACTCTCGTTTTGAATGTCTCTCTGATAGTTGCATTTTAAAACTTTAAATTTATATTACTTATCGTCAATATCTATGTTGAATAATTATGTTTTCATGTAGAAAAATGATTGTAGTTTCTGAAACAACCAAAAAATGAAATTTGATAATTTTGACCATTACCACTTTAAAACCGGTTTTCTTCGTTTTCCAAATCCCGACCTAATACCGCTTCGAGGCGTAGGGTCACATATTATCTGAAGTCTTTTTCTGTCAATATCAAGAAGAATAACTTCGTAAATACTCAGGCTTCAATTGGTTTATCTTGGTTACCCCGCTTTACAGTTTTTACTTCTTTTTTTTTTTGGAAAAGTTTATATTCTTATTAATGGAATAATACACAATACTGATAGGAAAATAGTTTAACCTTGAGTAATCGTGTTCAGTACCGTTTGACATAAGCACAGTTATTGGCCTGTAATAATAC
The DNA here is from genome assembly GCF_034508935.2 of Berghia stephanieae. NCBI lineage: Eukaryota > Metazoa > Mollusca > Gastropoda > Nudibranchia > Aeolidiidae > Berghia > Berghia stephanieae. Next base: position 68,415,748 of record NC_088362.1, read on the forward strand.
TGGTAAGCTCTTTGGATTTCTGAGGCAAATGTTTCATGTGGGGAAACCACTTCGCTTTAGTGATACTGTGATACCTATAGCCCAGTTGATATTACACTCGCATCACAAACAATGAGACCAGTGACAGTTCCTGGTACAATAGAGGTTATTTCTGATCCCCTGTCTACCATTGAGTGATAGGATAAATTCGGGTAATTAGTTTTTTGTACTATCCGTGAAGTTCCGATGTGAAGATGTATTATTGACCGTGAAAGCACTCTGTCTCGCACATAAAAATGCGGTTAGACAGACAATGGTGACAACTTCCCACTTCTTTGGCTGTCTAAAGACGTCAATATGCTTCAACAGTCGTAACGTCACTTCCCTCGTAATGACGCATGGTAACTTAGTAACTGGCTCTAAACTATCGGAACAACGGCGGACGCCCTTATTAAATATTTCTCCGACGAGCATAAAAGCGTATCTAGAGGAGAAAAAAACATTACAAATATGATCTTGTTTTGACTTTTTCCACATTCTGATCACAAGACATATGAAAAGTTATAGCCAGCATGAAGAATAAAAATTACCGATTTTCTTAGTTTAAAACCACGATGGCGGTCGTTGCGGGGCGACGTGACATCAGACTATTGAATCCAATTGCAATTTACTGGAGTGAACACATTTGTTACCCGACTCAGTTGAGTAATAGTTGCCCATATATTAGAGACTGTAATCTCAGTTTAGTGGTCTCTATGTACTCGTAGAAATCACCAAATCCTTTAACCCTCTCCTTACCAATTACAGGAAAATTGTCACAGTCATTTCGATTCATTGAACATTCTTATTTTTTAGAGTGATTTGTTCAGGGACGGCTGGTAATAATGGGCAGGGTGGGCAAATACCAGCCTGTTTTTTCAAGTTATATGCTGTATTACCAGGTCTGAAATAATCAAATTTAAATTAGATAATTTCAAAAGTTACTACTTAAACTTTATACTTCGTACTGAAATCAATTTGTGTGTATTTTTGATAGATTGCGAATCACCATGCATCCCTTAATGCATAAACCGGGATACGCTCCTGTTCTTTTTTTATCACCCCCCCCCCCCCCAACCACTCCACTCCGCCCACATCGTCATCTCATCGTCTCGTCGCCTGACGGTGAACTAACTCCGATTTTTGCTGTCTGGCCTCTCTAGTACTAGGTCGGGCTAATTCAAATGAGCCCACCTTATTAACCAGTGAAAACTAAATAGAGATTTTGGCAAACGAACTTTTTCTTATTTATTGCCTTACTTGTGCTGGTACCATTGATGTAATGACTTTGGGAATGTTCCAGTATTGAATTAAATTTATTAATTTACTAATTTTACATCAATTTAGTATTGATTTGTGTTGTTTTTATATATTTGTTTATCCATTTAAACTTTTCTTTTTTTTTTTCTCGTTTTCTTTAGTGCTTCTCAAAACTCATTTATTTAAATTGTTTTCTTATTTGTTTTTTGTTGTTGTTGTTTTTTTGTTTTTTTTTTTTGTTTTTTAACAAATTAATTTGTTAGTTCTTTTTTTTTTTTAATTCTTAAAGTAATTACCCCTGTATTTTTATTGCCAGACAAAATAATTTTGCAAAACAATGTAATTTTCTATTGTATTCCGTATAATAAAACAAAACACTTTTATTCAAAAGTCACGACTAAATAAATATATAAAATACAACCACCATTTTGGTTTGCTCAACATTTGAATTAGTATACGAGAAATACTCTTCTGAGAAAGGAGAGAGTTGAATTCTAACTGACTTATAGAGGAAATACGGAAGGGTGGGCAGATTCCGTACTTGCCCGTCCTGAAGCTAATACATACATAAGATAGTTCGCGATGAAGAGGCGGGAAGCTCGGGTTGGTTGGGTAAGGAGTAAAGATAACACGGTCGTTATTGTTATAGTCTAACGAATGCATGAGGAGAAATTCGTAACATTATTTTGTCTTAATTGTATTGTATGAAGTATTGGCGAAAGCCTAAGATTAAATAAACGTTGTTTTTGTTTGTCTTATTTTGACTATGGAACTGATACTGATACGAGTACTTGTCATAGCAGAGCTGCCTACTTGAAATAGGAAAATAAAAATCGTAGTTTTCAGGGCTAATAAAATCGTAGATATTTTAACTACCCTTTTAAAAAATGACCGGAATTTCGACTGTTTTGATAGATATCAATTTTTTTTAAACGAGAAAAAATGATTGGAAACGTAATAATGATGGTGATGGTGGTAGTGATAGTGGTAGCGGTGGTGGTAGTAGTAATGATGGTGGTGGTAGTAATGATGATGGTAATATTATTATTGTTATTATTATTATTATTATTATTATTATTATTATTATTATTATTATTATTATTATTATTATTATTATTATTATTATTATTATTATTATTATTATTATTATTATCATCATCATCATCATCATTATTATTATTGTTATTATTATTATTATTATTATTATTATTATTATTATTATTATTATTATTATTATTATTATTATTATTATTATTATTATTATTATTATTATTATTATTATTATTATTATTATTGTACGTATTGGTGGTATTACTATTGTTGTATTTTTGTGTGGTTATTAATGGTATCAGTTTATTGTTTGGTTCCATTTACCATTTTTCCCCACTTTCATGTGGTCATCAAATTGTATGATTTATTGTCGAAAGCCTAAGATTGAATAAACTTTGTAATATCGTATGGTAACCATCATTGTCGACGACATCGTCGTTGTCATCATAATCATCATTATCATCATCATCATCATCATCATCATCATCATCATCATCATCATCATTATCTTCATCATTAACAACAACAACAATATTAACAACAAGTACTACAATAGCAATAAAAACAATATCAACATCATCATAACATTTCCGTCATCGTCTCCACAACTATCATTCTAACCAACAGCACCACCAAAACCACTACCATAATTACATCCTCCTCCACCAACACAAACCACCGCTACCACTATTCCAACCACTACCACCACCGGCACAATCACTCTAATCATCAAGACAGCATTGAAATGCAATTTGAGCTCTGAATGAAACTCGAGTCATATCGCTGTTGTTGCTTCTCGATTAAAACTTTAAGGTTACTACATACTACTGAAAACCAATAATGTAACAGAAATATTAATCTCGCCGTTGAGGGATTAAAGCAAATCTTTAATTTTTTCGAGTGAACGAAATGGACTTGTATTGTCAAGGTGTTGTCGCATTATGTCTCGTCGCTTTATTTTTTAGTGGTATTCTCTTTCGTGATTCAGTTTTGATTACGTTTGGAATAATTAAAATCTACTTGTATTGTCATTTCATTGTGAATGTGATTATTTGTGGTTGAAATATTATTTTTTAAAGGTGAAAAAAAAATAATAATTAAAAAAAAAATAATTAAAAAATAAATAAATAAATAAAATAAAATAAAATAAAAAAATATATATAATATATATATTATATATATATATATATATATATTTATGACCGAATCATCTTTGCCCCACCACTGTAAATAGGCTAGAACCGCCACTGGATTTGTTTTCTATTATATCACAAAGTTTGAATAAAAATATTTGTTTAAGCTTTAAGAACTAAATACTGTTGTGTAAAACTTGCTTCTGAGTTTTAAGAAATTAAGGAGCAGTCACCGGTGTAAGATAAAGATAAAGGGTAAATGAAAGGTGTCAGTCGAGATCGACTGATTTTGGGGTGGTTATTTCTTGGATTTCTTGCTTTGTTTGTCATCTTTCATACACACTTGTTCAGTCAGTTCTTTAACTTTTATGTTTATAGTGTAAAAAAGTCAGTTTTTGTATTTTGTAGATATAGCATTTCGGGTTTTTTAAAAACTGAAAAAAGGTCGATAAAGAGAAAGATAAAGTGTAATGCGAGTCTTCCTCATTACATTGTTCAATGCGTTATAAACATAGATGTAGTGATCTATTTTAAATCTCTCCTAACTTTCACAGGATTTTAAATGCATATTTTCTAACAGCGTCGCCCTATACTTTATGATTTTATTATCCCAGCATAATTAATGCATAAGTCTGATGCACTTACAAAGACGCCAAATTATGATATTGAATAAATGAACGGCCAGCCGAGAGACGAGAGATGGCATATGACTGCATAATTAATCGGCTGATCAAAGCGGCAGTAACATTATCCTAAGATTACGTTATGACGCGTTAACCTGACAGGCCAGCAGGAATAGCTTAAGCGGAATATGATTGGATTCGACCAAATGACCAGTGAAATTCTGAAACTAACGAATCCAGGAACATCATTACTTTCTAGGATTGACTAAACTCCGGTCATATTTCTATATAAGCAAAGGCTCAGCTAATTCGGTCTCTCTCATTCCATCAACTCTATCACCAACATGCTATTATAGCGGTCAACTTGAAATTCTATTTAGTGGAAACATTGTGTGGACAAGGGTATGAATAAATATATCAATCTTATGGCTTTGGACTTAAATTGTGTTGTGATTAATTAATGTCATTTAAAACTAGTACGTGTAGTGAGTAACAATTAATATAGTGTATTTGCCTGGGCCGTAAGTAGACGCAACCTATAAAATAACAGAAATGGATAACTCATGTTATTATAACCAAATATTTCATTCAATCTCTTTATCTAAAAAGGTATTGTATGTAACAAAGTGACCGTTGCCCCGATGTTACTTAAGCGCCGGAGTGAGTTCGCAATGCGCCCACTACGCACTCAGTCCGTCGCCTTTACCTATTATTGTCAATGAACACAAACAGGGACGTAACACACCGACAAGCAAACAAGTGATGTACAGTTTTATATCAAATGGTTTATTTATGTATTGAATAAAGAGAAATAATGAAAGAAAAGGAAAAGAAGTAGGTCTTATTCATATATAGTAGTAATGATGTATTACAAAATAAAGGGTTGGAATATGAAGATAGAGCAGAAGAAATAATGAAGAGAATAATTGAAGAAGAACAGAAATCACAAAATAAAATATAATACTGTATCTCTAAGGGCGCCCTTACCTTAATTTAGCATCTAATCTAACACATAACATGACGACAGCAACCAAGGCAGGACAGCAAAGATGATAAGTATAGTTTCCGATGGATGAAGAATGTCTTATCAAATGTTTATCGATCAAATGTGTAAAATTGTTTTCTTTCGTTCCCAAATAAGCACTGTTCCTTGTATTGTTAATGTTTCTTTGATTTCTTCAAAATATTAATGTTTGATTTCAAATCAACGTTAAAACAACCTCACGGCAACCTTAGGTCAACCTCAAGCCAACTGGCTTCACTAAATAAGGAAGGATATAGAAGGATTAATTAATCAAAACCAAATATTATATCAATCTATTAATAAAAGTAATAAATCAACAAAACTGAATAGCAGTGAATACACTTAGTTAATGTCATTATATTTATGGACTCACTATACTAAAATCAAAATTCCTCATCAACTATCAGTCACCCCTATTAGGGAACCATTACTAAAATAACACAAAATATCACTCAGCTTTCACAATAAATATTAATTTTGAAATATTACCAGAGCCAGTAAAACAATGTAATTAAAATAAAAAGCCTCAAAGGCGTCACAATAACGACTTGGACGGAGAAATACTGCCACAAACAGTATCACCGCTGCCACAAACAGCATAAACTTTGGGAATTTATTTATTATAATTTTAGTGCTATCTTCGAGTCACTAACACGTCCGTCCAAGCCGGAGTCTTCAGTTCAACTGATCAAAATATCAGAATCTACAATTGAACCCTTGTTCAACGAAACATTCTGATTGGTCGAAATCTTAAATAATAGAACTAAATTATGGACACCCACCTCTAACACCAAACTTCCGTTCCAACCCATCCCATATCAAATTCATTAACGGATAGTTTGCAGTGCTTAGAAATTTCAATACAACAAACCTATCAAATTACCCAAAAATCGAGCCCCCATGATGCACGTACATCCTTTCTCAAGGTAAAACCCAAGACTCGAAGACAACAACAATGACGGAAAACACGGGGACATCAAAGCTCACCACAATGACTTTAACCTGGGTATCAACCCTTACACCACAGTTATTTACAATGACTCATCTGGAAATCCACCCCTAAACCTTAGTTATTTAAACTGACTTATCCATCAACCCCTGACATAAATCAAACCCTGACATTGTATATATGTATAATATATATATATATATATATATATATATATATATATATATATATATATATACAATGTAAATATATATATATATATATACATATATATATATATATTTATATATTACATTTACACATTACAATTACAATTACAATTATTACATTGACTGTCTGCTAGATGACACAGGAATGGACAACACCCTGGAGCTGCGTACGCTTATGGAGGACAGGACAGAATGGCGAAGACTTGTGGTTCATGTTGGGCGCCCCAAGGGGCGGCCAATACGCGATAGTATTATTATGTATTTATATGTATTGATTCTAATGCTCTCATTGTTTACATATCTTTCCCCATCCCACTAAACTACCTGTATCCAGTTAATTAAGGATGATGAATAACAAAAGTTAGATCAGTGGTGATGTCAAGGGTTTGTAAATTTGAAATCCTAACGACATCACTGGTCATAAGGAATACACACTTTTTTGCAGCTTGTCAAAGATTTGCTCCCGTGTATACACAGATCTGGTTACCATTAATCAACCATTTGGTTACACGTTGATCCAGAGCTAAAGCTATTAAGTGACTCACTGGGACAAACAGAGAATGACTATAAGAGGCTCCTCCATAAAATAACCAGGCTGAAGCAACCCTAGCACCGCCACCAGTCATAGGACGGTCGCCACCAGTCACATCAAACCTCTACCAAACTGATAAGGAACCAGTTATAATAATTTGAGAAACGGACCATGGATGGATGAAAATTAACTGCCGATATCCTTAATTCAATTAATTAAAATGAACTATCATTCTTTTGGTTAATTATGTGTTAACGTGTTATTGTGTGAGGTTATTCTGTTGATTTATATTTATGTATTTCTGCTTTAACAGGGATTAATATTTACCTTCGGAATCTATTTATCCCTATATATAACGTACCATAACCTACCACTACTTCTGCTACCTATTTCCTTAAACTTAATATTTTCTTACTTTATGACGAGTTGTCAGGAACTTTAACGCAACTATAACAGGAAAAGGGCAACCCGACGACTTATGTCTTTGGGAAAACTATCTAACTTCTATTTGTCGATTCCTACTTGCCACTTCTCCTACATAGATACAACAATAGACACATTCGGGAACAAACGCATTCCGCCATAAGACAAGTGTCTCATTGATATGATAAAATCAGCGATTAAGTGCTTCTCCCACTTTACAGAAACATGGCGTTATAGACGGCATTGCTTCAAAATGACCATTTTCCTATACACTCCAATCTGTTATGAACCATAGGGGTTATTTACACATTTATTTAATCACAGTGTGAGATTAAGGACTTAGGCAGACCAGGATTCCAATTGAGTTACGATTACAAGAAGACTTCTTAATCCTTGACACCCACTTGTAAAGATTTTACGCTAAATTTGCACTGTTAAAAAATACATTTTTTTCATTTCGGCCGCAATTTATTAACTAAAAATATCGATCTATTAAGATGACTCCAAACTTTTCAGTCTTAAATCTGACACTTCAGGAAATTTGTTGGTTTTTTTTTAAGTCTCAGGTTTGAGGCTTTTTACAAGGTATGAGACATCTAAATAAATGATCGATATTTGAAGTGAATCTTTTCTGGCCAATTTCATTTAAAATGTGTTTAGTCAGTGTACGGGAATACAGTCGTCAATTGAACGGACCAGAATGTTTGGTGAAGCATGGAAATCAATCGACTGTGTTGGTGTGATCTTAGGTCAATTCCCTATGAGATAATTGCTTGGCATATCAAATCTCAAAACCGACTAGGAAGCAATGGACAGGCACATGTGTAAAATAATAATCTGTAGAAATTCGAGGAAGGATGTTTTTTGGGGGGAAGATAATTTTTCTTGTATTTTCCTTTCTGGTTTGTCTGTTTCTTTGTCACAGCGTCTTTTGATGGGCAGCGTGATTGAGTAAATTACTTTTTTTCCGACAGAGATAACGCTGTTACAGGTCAAGAACTAATTTTACACCTGAGTTCGACGAGAGAATGTGAGTAAAGAGCCTTTTCCAAAGACTCAACCATGCGCCGCTCAGAGCAGGATTCGAATCCAGGACCTTCTGATCCGAAGGCTGGTGTCATACCACAAGACTGCATAGCCGCACGTGGAGCATTGTGATACACATTATTATTATGAATCCGTTGAAAGGCAATTTGGTTTATCCATATTTAATTTGTTAACTGTTTTTTTTTTCTTTTATTGTGTTTGTGTCAGCGCGCGAAAAAAAAAAAAAAATAGGGTAAACTCTGGCAAGAGGCACAAGGTGAGTGATAGATTGAGAGAGAGAGAGAGAGAGAGAGAGAGAGAGAGAGAGAGAGAGAGAGTGAGTGAGTGAGAGGGAGACAGAGAGAGAGAGTGAGAGATTTGGGACAAGAGTATTCAAGGGGGCATTCGAGCATGACGTTTGATTTATTTTAAAAATTACACTGTTGATTATGTTTACAATATTTGTTTTGGTAAAAATACTTTGGCCCTGTCAACTATGCCTCAATAATTTTAAATACAATTGCTATCTATGTTTTTCATAGTAATAAACAAATAACACACCCACTCACTCATTCACACATATACGCGCGTGCACACACACACACACACACACACACACATTCTCACACACACACATACACTCACAAACAAACACATATACCAAGGATGTCATCTCTCAGATTTTGAAATAATATTTTAATTGTATACGTACGACTCTGCCACAATATACCGGGACTATTCAAGTTTGGCAGTTTTTAAATAATCCTCGGCATTGTAAATACGATATGTCTGTCAAGAGTACGTATCTAAACAGGATTAACCAGTAGAGTTTTGACCAATCAAAGCGCGGGATTTTAGATACACCCTCAAAGCCAACTCGGACACATAATATAGAGATGGTTAGTATTTTTCTACCACTGGATAGTTGTGTACTTAGATTTTTTCCACCCCTTTTCTTGGAAAACCCCATAATTTCTTAGTAATAAGTAATAGTTAAATAATGCTTTGAACCCGTGGTATAAAGTATTATTCAACGATTGTAGAATATTTTCGCTTAATTTATTGGCATGAATAAACTCTGAAAAGACAGCTGATTGATCATTTAAAATAACCTTTTAGCGCGCATGAATACAATTCCAACGTTTTTGGGTTTGTTTTTTTTTTTTTGTTTTTTTTTTTGTTTTTGTTTTTTGTTTTTTTGTTTTTTGTTGTTTTTTTTTTTTGGGGGGGGGGGTCAAAGTCAAATTCAGAAAAATACAAATGACGAATCGAAGAAAGTACTGCCTTGCATCATAACCATTAAAATTCACTGTCACATAACGTTGATTCAGATTTATTTTATTATCGTTTTATTTTAGTAATATAAACAAAAAAAAGTAAGTTCATCTTACTCCAGTTATATTTCGGTAGACTTAGAGAATTGTTACCTTCTAATATTAGATTATCTTTCCTGTAATAGCCTTCTCTTTGAATTCAAATTAGTGAATGCGTTTCTTTCTACCTTTTGTCACGTAGCCACCTATTATAAAAGCTGATTGATTTAATCTTTCTTACTCACTTTTCTCAATAACTTATGTCTTGACGTCCAGACCACTCCACTCCTCATATCATTTATATTTTAAAGATTTATATCTTATTATCGGGACTCGGTGGAAAACTCCATTATTTGAATCCACTATCAAGACGCCGGAGCATCATCGGTCACCTTTGCCAGCAACACACTATGACACTATCGAGATTGTCAGATCCGGATCTTGCCGAAAGTACTCTCTGTCTGGAAGTTGGACTTAACAAGTCTGTACAACATTACCCTCAAGATCACAGAAGTTACATAACATTGTTATGTTTTCATTTGTAAGTGTGGTCACTATTTATCTATAATTACATTCGTTTCATTCAATTTTATCTTTCAATATTCACATCATCTTAAACCAACTCTTCATTTGTTCTTTTTTAATTTAAGTAACTAGTAAATTCTGGGGGCCTTGTTTATCACATCTTTATTTTATGAATGTAGTCGAGTTAGCTCACCACCAATTACTTATTCTAACTTAATAATCTTCTGCTGGCGACCCCCCCCCCCCCCTCTCACGGTCACACACACACACACACACACACATGCACACACACACACATATATATATATATATATATATATATATATACATAAATATAATATATATATACATACATAATATATATATATATATATATATATATATATATATATACAACGAGAGAGAGAGAGAGAGAGAGAGAGAGAGAGAGAGAGAGAGAGTGAGAGAGAGCATAATAATAATAATAATAATAATAATAATAATAATAATAATAATAATAATAATAATAATAATAATTTTTAAAAAATTATCGGCAATAGATAAACATCAAACCTTCAACGTTATATGGTCGTCAAATTGATTAGAAGGAGCACAACTTTCCATTATATGTGAGAATCTAAAAAAATAAAAACAAATCTCACTCACACATGACTATAACATAATTTTAAACTTTAATAAATACCTTCAATTTCTTTGTGCCTTCATTGGTGTACATTCGGAAAACAAGATTATCAAACATTGAAAGCTCTAGCACACAATAACAAAACCTAAAAACATAATTAGCATATATGTCTAGCCTAGCAGACGATTTTCTAGTGCCAGATTAAGTTAGAAAAAAATGCCAAATATTTGAATTGGTCTAAGTAAATACCAAAATTTTAGAGGTATCACATTTTCTAGTAAATGCCCGTAGAGGTGGATGACTAATGACAATCTTGAATTGCTTAACCCATTTCCATGGCAAGTGTCTAGACAAGACTCTTTTTTTTTTGTTTAACGACACGTTTTTTAAATTGCATTAAAAGTACCAAATTGGCATCTTGCGAGTGACGTCTAGCCTTTGTTTATAGCCCTTGGACGATAGTTGAGGGGGAATTAGATACAAAATACCCATGAATTGTGAAAATTAGATTTGAAAGCATGACAATTACATATGTTGTAGAATATGACAAATCCTATAATTTATGTTATAGAACCACTCTGAGATATCATTATTAGTTGAGATACAAGCTTTGTAAGATCAGAAAATTTTGAAAGGGACGACAAAAACATTCATTCATTACATTAAAGGCAAGATGACTCAAGGTTGTTTTACGTCATCCTTAGATTCCCATTGGCGATTATTTTTAGCGTCAAACCTCCTTTCACTAAACTTTTGATTCATGAACTATCCAAATTGTTTAATCGTCAATCTTATTCAATCTTGCGAGTTTTTAGGGACTTCTATCATGCAAAATTCTATTATAAGAGATTTGTGTTTATCTGACTTAGCAAGTTTAATCAACTACACTAATAATGACGGACAAACAAACAGACTCGCAGAACATTGCCGGATTAAATGCCGGAAACCGGTGTTGACACAGACAGTGTTCCTTCTCCCCTCCCCCTAATTATTTTTTCTTTCCAAAATTACTGGGATAATCATTTTACGTGTTTTATAGCCTTTTGGTCAGACTTGATGATAGGTTGGGGTCAAGATATCTCAGTTGGTAAAGCACTCGCTTCACACACAAAGGTCTGAGATCGATCCTGGGTGAAGTCGAATTTTTTTTTATACCTGACCTCCCAGTCCACCCAGCAGCTGGGTCTGTTATATCTGGCGGAAAGTACTTTGCGATAGACAAGCTTACTATGAAAAGGGCATCAAGCAATGGCTATTGTCCTCTTCACGCTATAGAAACCGGGATCAAGCCCGGCTTCATAGACCAAATGGCTCTGAAGGACTACTACTTTTTTATAAAATTATATTAGAACGCTGTGACTATCGTCACCATTGTCATCATCATCATCATGATAATCATCGTTATAAAGCAATATTGTGTCAAGCTATTGACGTTACATTATTGGCCGCATGATGGCAATGGGATCATGTTCTATCTGCACTGTGGTGTCCTTGAGTAAGGCACTGCACACAAATTGCCGGCTCGTTCAGGTATAATTAAGCGCTTGGCTAAAAGCACCCGCGACTGTTCTATCTGTTGATAATAACAAGAAATTATGTGTGTAGGAAAGTGCCAGAAGACAACAGAGAATAAAGACTTCGCAGCGACGATGGGGGGCTCTCTATCCGTTGTCCAAAAATGACCCTGTACTGATGGCTTGTTTTGTATAAAATAGGTCTTACGTTATTGTAGCGTTATAAAACTGTAGTATTACTTGTGTATTCCATATGAAATTCTCTTAATTCATAATTGAATGTTGATGGGTCTTTAAAAGAAAGAAAGAAAGTAGAGAGAGAGAGAGAGAGAGAGAGAGAGAGAGAGAGAGAGAGAGAGAGTGAGAGAGAGTAAATGGAAGAATATTACATATAACTGAAGAAAGAAGACGTTTGCATGTTTTCAGATACAACTACAATGGCAAAAAGAACTTCTCGCAGGGACTGATGGGACAAGATTTTAGTATGTCAAATATATAACACTTGCTTCAACCACCCAGGAATACACACGCTACAATTCTTACTACATTTTGTTTTATGTTTTCAACGTTCCTTTTGCTGATTGTCCCTGAAACATTGTCTGTACTTTCCCCACCGGAACCCATTTGTTAGCTACTTTAATGGTCAACAATGTATTTAAATTATTGGACGCACATTGTATTCTCGTAGTTATTTTCCTTGGATAAGTAATGCTGGGGAGAAATAAAAGAGCTGAAAACGCACTGTTATGATCAATTGCGAGAGTGGTTCTATTGCATATGCCATTATAATATGAGTCTTAGCTACCAATTCTGCCAATTTTCATGCTTTCAATCTGAATGTGCACGGTTTTATCCCAATTATCTCTAACACGCTATGATTATCGGCAACCGGTGTTGACACAAGATCGTGAGTTATTTGGCGCGATAAAAAAAAATAACTCACTTAATAAAGTCACACTCATGAAAAGAAGAATATATATTCACTAGATTCGCTCAATCCGATTTTTATATTTAGACGAATGTCCGAGGGTCGTGGTTATATTCACCTCCACACGGTGTTAATTCTCTTTGTATCCATTGTCTTGGAAAATGGGTCCAAATATCTCGGAAGATATTGTAACTAATTTTAGAAAATGTAGCCCATCGTCTCAAAGCGGTATTTTGTCGGGATAAACTAGATGCTGGATATAGAAGTTACAGCCACTGATGTCGTGAAATAAATATTATTTCTTGCACTGTAAAACAAAACACAAAGTTCGTATTTTTCATCATTTTATTTCTAAATTTCCTTTTTGTGGTCAGATTCATCCCGACATGATACCGAGTTGAAACGGTTGATCACATCTGCTCGGCTATGTGATTTTGTGGTATGATAGTTTCTTTCGGGTCGGAACGTCCTGGGTTCATACCTCGCATGGCTGAGTATAGTTGAGTTCTTGGAAAACACTCTTTACTCACATTCTCTCACTGCACTCAGGTGTAAAATGAGTACCTAGCCATTAACAGTTTTGTCTCTGTCTGTTTGTCTGTCTGTCTGTCTGTCTCTCTCTCTCTCTCTCTCTCTCTCTCTCTCTCTCTCTCACTCTCTCTCTCTCTCTTGACTTGAGAGAATGAGTGAGAACTAACCACCCGACCAGCGGTCTAAAAACAAGAAGAAAGAGTCCAGTGACGTCAACTTCATTCATTCTATTAAAAAAGTTATGAGCTAAATCATTTATTCAAATTCGACTCATCTGTGGCTATAGCTTGACCTCAATCGAGAGTCCCAGTGGCTCAGTTTTAAGATCCCCGCTAAAGTTAAGATATTTTCCGACCCGACCCGACCCCCCCCCCCCCCCCCCCCCTTACTCCAACTCCCTACCCAGAATTGATTTGGCAGCTTGGTCTTCACAATCTGGTGAAAAGTTCTTTACGATCGATTGCCGTTCTATCTTAGGGATAGTTTTGCTATACATTTAACGCGACAGTAACCGGATATCAACATTGATGGCAACTGGAGTTTCATTATAAAGAGTCATTTTGTAAGGCATTGTGTTTATTCCACGTACCCTTCACGTAGACTTAATGAGTCTATTCTATTCAAAAGATAGTGGCTTGAAAACAAAGAATCAACAAAGAGAGGAATAAAAGAACAGCCAATGATAGACCTGTTTGGAAACCCTGGCAGGCATTTGTTTGAATCCACACTGTGTTCTTATCGTCAAATCGGCACAATGGCTTGAAATGTATAAATAGAAAATTACGACTGGGTGTCAAAGAATACACAAGGTTCATCAACCATGTGCCTACATTCAGTAATTATCAAGTTTTGAATGAATCAATTCTAAATAATGAGAAAGGACAGTCGCCTGATTTTTGCTGAAGTATGAGTTGTCAGATTGTTAATTACTGCCGTTGTACAAAAACAATATAATATCTGATATACTAGTTGGTAAATATTATGTAAAAATATAGGTAGGTATTCTATTATTATCCTAATTTCATGATTTTCATAAGGCATTCTGTTGCTTGAATTTTAACATGAAGACTTACGTGCCATCGTGTACCAGAGAGCGTGATGTTACTAGCACAAAATAGCCGAATAATTAGTCAACGTCCTTACAACGCCCACTTCTAGGCAAGAGACCAGCAGCTAGTCAGGGACTAGAAAACGTTCATGAAATCCGATTTTTTTAGTCACTTTCTACTCAGGTTTAAGACTAGCAAGTCACTTACTAGACTAGTAAATAACTAAATATAATATAATATAGATTTTCTGCTTTCGCTCCACCTCCGTTCCTGGCTACTTTTAGTGAAGACAAACGACTCGTGCACCCAATCGAAACAGATAAGGGGGTTTTCATCACAAATAATTAATGGTAAATTCAATATCAACCGTTGTGTATAAATTCATACAAGACACCGAAAACAGAGAGCTAACCGATAAAGCACCAATGACCTGAGAACTAGGACCGATAACCACAGTGTAATTAATCTACAAGTGTTACAGATTACAGTCCCTTGATCTGCCAGTCCACTGTTTACGATTTGGAACGGGAGGTTTGCAGTCAAGGCTGTTGGCTTTAATCTGATCGTTAATCGCTGATCCAAACTTCCCTTGCCACCACGGTTGGTAGATAGATCAATAGATATGCTTCATTGCTGTTGTGATACATACTACATAATTGCCCTTGCCTGTGTTATTGGATTGATTATGTTGTAAAGAAAACATTGATTAGGATATAACACAATCCGATCGATTTGGTGTGTGTTATTGTAGCGGTCTGGGTTTGTCATACCACTTGAAAAATCACGGTTCAAATTTTCTATTGTCAAATTTCCAAACTTAAATTCGATACTTCAAGTCTTTGCCATAGGATTTTAGAACATGTGACAATTGCCTTAGGACATCTTACTGCGTCTTGTTATTGGTGGATATAAGATTTTATACAAACTGATATTAATAAATTGTTCAGATATGCAATATTCCTTATCGGTATAGCAAAGGATTTCTGAGTCCTCAATCGATACTCAACAATGATTTGGATTATTTCTAATTGACAATCACCGAATCTTCCAACCATTTTCAAAGATAACATACAATATTTTATAATATATAAATCGTGCTATTTGTTGGGGGATTTTTGTGGGGGTTTTTTCACCAGCAATGTTCTAGCTGTCATTGTCACAATGTAAGTACCTGCAAGTATAAACAATATATAACTATGTAGTGGAAATTATACTTGAATCATTATTTCTTTTATATTGATAGATACCTTTTGACATAGCAATAAGACAGTGGACATAAATGTGTGCGCTCGGTGAGCGTAAGTGATATTAATTAATGTGGAACATCTCGGGCAAAAAGTATTTGTATAATGAATCTAATCCTTTCACTAATACCTATAAATTAGGATGAATAATCGAATTTATCATTTATGTATGATTTTTTTTTTGTATTTTAGATAGAAACTGATTGCTGTAAATTATTAGGAAACTAAAACACTAGTACCATTCAATCACTGCCCAGTAACGATAAAATAAGCCCATAATGGCGTTCGGCGGGTCTCTAAGGGTTATATCGATGGTCGGCGGATCAAACCTCTGAAGTACCGATTTTTACGATCGGTGGATCAAAACTCTGAAGTCTACATACGAACTTTACGCACCATGTTTTATTTAATCTTGGACGGATCAGAACTCCGATCTGAAGTCAATACACGAACTTTGCGCACATTGTTTTATTTTACATCTACAGAGGTCTGATCCGTCAAAATTAAACAAAACATGGTGCGCAAAGTTCGTGTGTTGACTTCAGAGTTTTCATCCGCCGATCGTGAAAAACGGGACTTCAGAGATTTGATCCGCGGACCATCGATATTAATATTTGTCTTTTTAATCGAAGGGACTAGATTAAAATATGCAAAAAGCAAAAAAGGCGTCAGATGTTGATTTATCGTATTTTTGAAGCTCTCCTTGAAGACAAGTAATATACGAATAAGTGCTATATAAATACTGTATATATACTTACTTTCTTATCCGAACCAGCGACCACCTGAGCTCTAGCCCTTCGGTCTTGTGCCATGACGTAGAAGTTAGATGTCTTTTGTAGTTGTTCCAGATGACTATAAAGTGTGTTACTGATGCTTGGATTTGGTGGGAGGAATGTGCATCTCAGGTCTTCAAGAGGTTGACATTCAAGCAAGTGGTGTGTTACTGTTTCATTGGGGTGTTGACATAGGGGGCAGGAAGGGGATGTGTCTTTTGTAATTTTGCTTAAATGGTTGTTGAGCGGTATGTGTTGTGTTCTTAGTTGAAAGATGATGCTTTGCTGGTGTCTTCTGAGCTTATTTAGGCAATCAGTCTTTACAGGAGTGGTCATATGGGAAAACATACATCTACCCGTGGTGCTCATTGCCCAACTGTTCATCCATTCTTCTCTCTTATTTGTTTTGATTATTTGTTTCGCTGTGTCTAAGGAAACTGGAATTGATGGTTGTAAAAGTGTTGATCCGAGTCTGGCTAGTCAGTCTGCATTGTCATTTAATGGTATATTTGAATGTCCCGGTATCCACTGGAGAGATAAGTCTACTCTGTGTGTTGTAAGGAATTCATCTAGTTGAGATCTTAAACTATTGAACGTTGAGGAGAGTTTATCTAAATCGAGAGCTTGGAGAACCGATTTGGAGTCTGTGAAGATGACAGTGTTTTGAAGTTTTGAAGGGTTTAGCTGGAAAACAGAAGAGAGGTGTCGCAGTGAAGCTTCTATTGCAACTGCCTCTGCCTCGTAGTTTGAGCAGGAGCTTCCGCAAGAATTGTGGATTTTATCACAGGTTTTATCTGGGTATTCTACTACAAACCCATACCCAGCATTTTTAGTTCCTTTGTGGGCAGATCCATCTGTGTAAACATGTATCCAGTTGTCTGGGTATTCTTGTATTGTCTTCATTGCTAATGTTTGTATATCTGATTTGTTTTTATTTCTTGTTGTTTCTTCTACGAGGTTAGTCTTTATTTTTGGAAGTTTTAGTTCGGCGTATGGAGGTTTTTGACTGATTAAAATAGATTTTTCTCTGTTTTCTGGGAGTCTGTGTCTTTCATTCAAGTTGTTAGCAATGTGTAGCAGGGATTTTTGTTTTAATCTTGTTCTTGGTTTCCATTTCTCTGCCAGAATTCTGTTTGGATGGTTTTCCTCTTTTCGTTTGTATCTTTCAACCATTTCAAGCACTGCTGATTGATTCTCTGCGAAGTCCAAGTGGTTCCACATTAGTATGTATTTCACATGCTGCTGTGGGTGTCGATCTCAGGGCACCGGAGATGAAGCGAAGGGCTTGGTTTTGTACTCTGTCCAAGGTTTTGTGTGTGTTTTTACTACCTACATTTTGGAGGGCTAAATTGTAGTCCATGACGGAACGCACATAGCCTAAATAGAGTTGTCGAAGCGAGTTTTTGTCTGCTCCCCAATTAGTACTGGCTAGTCGTTTTAGTAACTGGAGTCTCTTTGTGGCTTTGATTTTTACATTCTGAGTGTGTTTGTTCAGAGATAGTTGTCTGTCTAACTGTATGCCCAAATATGTGGGGTTTTCTTCTTTCGCGAGTCGATGGCCTTGGATGGAGAGTGTTATTTCTTTCTTGGAAACAGGATGGCTCTTAGTAAATATAGAGTAGACTGTTTTATTGCAATTAACTTTTAATTTCCATTTATCACAGAAGGTGTTTAAGCTTTCTAAATCTTCATTTATTCTATTGGAGGCTATTGGTAGGTGCTTCGTAGTATACCACATAACTAAATCGTCAGCATATAGGGCCTTTTCTGTCTGTAATACTTCTGGTAGATCATTTATAAAAATAAGAAAGACAGTACAGCTGAGGCAGGATCCTTGTGGGAGACCTTCCTCTAATACTTCTCTGTTTGACAGTCCGTTATTAATTTTTGTTTGGATTGTTCTGTTACTGAGAAATTGTTTAATCCAGAAGTAGAGATTTCCATCAATTCCGTAGTCCATCATTTTTGATAACAACCCTTTCCTCCATACTTTGTCATAGGCTTGTTGGAGATCAACAAAAACCGCGACTGTATGTTTTCCATCTTGAAAGCCATCAATTATTTTTTGACTTAATCTAAACAATTGATCTTCTGTTCTTTGCCCTATCCTAAAGCCTGCCTGATATTTATTTAGTAGGCCACATGTCTCCAGCCACCAGTATAATCGGTTATTTACCATTCTCTCAGCGATCTTTCCAACACATGAGGTGAGAGATATTGGTCGGTAACTTTTCGTTTCGTCGGGTGGTTTATCTTTCTTTAAGATTGGAATTATAATAGCATTTTTCCATCCCCTTGGTACTATTCCTGTCTCCCATGTTAGATTTATAAGTTTGAGAAGCATCTGTTTACCTCTCACGCTAAGATGCAAGAGCATTTCATTGTGTATCTTATCTGGTCCAGGGGATTTCCTTAACTTGAGTTTTTTCATAGCTCTGTGAAGTTCTGACATGGTAAAGCCCTCTTTGAACAGGTATGAGATAGCTTTTGGGGCCTTTTCTTGATGTTTAAGGTCTTTAATCAATTTTTTGTCCTTTTCACTTCTTTTTGATGCCTTGTTTACTGAAGCAAAATGTTTGTTGAAGATCATGGCTTTTTTTTTGGTCATCTACGATTGTTCCTTCTGTAGTTTTCATGGGCTTTGGGTTGGTTTTCGGGGTTTCATTGTTAAGATTATTAAGTAAGGCCCATGCTTTTTTCCCATTTTGATTGAGGTCAATATTAGCGCATGTGTCTGCCCATTTCTTTCTTTTAGCGTTGTTAATAGTTCTTTTAACAATTGCCGATGCTTTATTGTACTCAATCTTGTTTTTCATGGTTTTGCTTTCCTCTAAGTTTTTCCTTGTTTCCTTTCTTGCATTTACTGCTTTTTCAATTTCTTTGCTCCAGAAGGGTTTGTAATTCTGTCGACTACCTCTTGGAATTCCTGCTTTTGCAGCTGCAAGAATGGCTTTGGTGAGGGCTTTGTTTAAATGTTCTACACTTGATGTATCTGTAATTTTTGGAAGCTGGTTATCTAATGTTGCTGTGAAAACATCAAGATATGAAGTGAATAGAAAAGTGCCAGAATAAAAATTTTTTCGCGGCGGTGGTGGGGTTTGAACCTGCGACCTTATTGGTACGACAACTCCGCCTGGCAGGTGAGAGCGTGGCTCTACCGTGTGAGCTATCCACGAACACAAAAATATTCGTTTCAAACTCAAAGTCATTACTAGATCCCTCTCTCACCCACTTCTTGAGACCACCGATTCGTTCGTACACCACCATCGCGAATAATTTTGACCAGCAGTTAAGCTTAATAGCCAATATTCTCAACACAAACATATAACATAGAAACGATTGAGACATTGAGTATGCTCCGGTGTATGGGGTGAATTTTTAATTCAGAAAAGTGAGTGGAGCAGGCACTTATGTTGGTAACAACAAGATATGAAGTGAATAGAAAAGTGCCAGAAGACAATAGAGAATAAAAATTTTTCGCGGCGGTGGTGGGGTTTGAACCTGCGACCTTATTGGTACGACAACTCCGCCTGGCAGGTGAGAGCGTGGCTCTACCGTGTGAGCTATCCACGAACACAAAAATATTCGTTTCAAACTCAAAGTCATTACTAGATCCCTCTCTCACCCACTTCTTGAGACCACCGATTCGTTCGTACACCACCATCGCGAATAATTTTGACCAGCAGTTAAGCTTAATAGCCATTAAGCTTTTATTAAGCTTAACTGCTGGTCAAAATTATTCGCGATGGTGGTGTACGAACGAATCGGTGGTCTCAAGAAGTGGGTGAGAGATGGATCTAGTAATGACTTTGAGTTTGAAACGAATATTTTTGTGTTCGTGGATAGCTCACACGGTAGAGCCACGCTCTCACCTGCCAGGCGGAGTTGTCGTACCAATAAGGTCGCAGGTTCAAACTCCACCACCGCCGCGAAAAAATTTTTATTCTCTATTGTCTTCTGGCACTTTTCTATTCACTTCATATCTTGTTGTTACCAACATAAGTGCCTGCTCCACTCACTTTTCTGAATTAAAAATTCACCCCATACACCGGAGCATACTCAATGTCTCAATCGTTTCTATGTTATATGTTTGTGTTGAGAATATTGGCTATTAAGCTTAACTGCTGGTCAAAATTATTCGCGATGGTGGTGTACGAACGAATCGGTGGTCTCAAGAAGTGGGTGAGAGAGGGATCTAGTAATGACTTTGAGTTTGAAACGAATATTTTTGTGTTCGTGGATAGCTCACACGGTAGAGCCACGCTCTCACCTGCCAGGCGGAGTTGTCGTACCAATAAGGTCGCAGGTTCAAACCCCACCACCGCCGCGAAAAAAAAAAAAATTTTATTCTCTATTGTCTTCTGGCACTTTTCTATTCACTTCATATCTTGTTGTTACCAACATAAGTGCCTGCTCCACTCGCTTTTCTGAATTAAAATTCACCCCATACACCGGAGCATACTCAATGTCTCAATCGTTTCTATGTTATATGTTTGTGTTGAGAATATTGGCTATTAAGCTTAACTGCTGGTCAAAATTATTCGCGATGGTGGTGTACGAACGAATCGGTGGTCTCAAGAAGTGGGTGAGAGAGGGATCTAGTAATGACTTTGAGTTTGAAACGAATATTTTTGTGTTCGTGGATAGCTCACACGGTAGAGCCACGCTCTCACCTGCCAGGCGGAGTTGTCGTACCAATAAGGTCGCAGGTTCAAACCCCACCACCGCCGCGAAAAAATTTTTATTCTCTATTGTCTTCTGGCACTTTTCTATTCACTTCATATCTTGTTGTTACCAACATAAGTGCCTGCTCCACTCACTTTTCTGAATGTGAAAACATCCCAGTTTGCTTTCTTGAAATTCCATTTGGATTTCTGCTCAAATGTTTTCTTCTCTGTTTGAACTGTCATTTGTGTTAAAATTGGTTTATGGTCACTGCCTATTTCATCCAGGACTTTAATGTGACAAGAATTCAGAAGGTCAGAGGAGATGATGGTTAGATCGGGATGACTCATGGACATATGAGCTCTGTGAAGAAGGGTGGGGACTGAGTCTGCATTTTGTAAATGGTGAGGTTGGTTGTATTGCAAAGCTTTTCTAGTTCTTTTCCTCTGTTGTTTAAATTTTTGTATCCCCATAGTGGAGAGTGGCCATTGAAGTCACCAGCAATTATTGTGTTGTTGTATTGGGAACTGTTTAGATCTGTTAGGTTTATAGTACACCGTGGAGGGTTGTAAATCTTGTAAATGGTAAATTTCTTATTTAGGTGCCATAAGGTGACTTTCTGTACATCGGTTGAGTTCTGTGATGGTTTAGAAGTAACATCTCCCGTGATGTCATTTCTTATATAAGTAATAACACCACGGCAGTCGTCACATTTGCAGGTATAGTATGTATAACCAGCAATATATGGATCGCTGTTTTTATACAGGGTTTCCTGAAGTAAAGCAATGTGAACTTCCTTTTCATTTAATAATTTCTTTAGCTCTGTCTTTTTATTCCTGATTCCACAAATGTTAATTTGTAAAATATTCAAATGTTTGTGGAATTTATTTGTCCCAGTAGCTGACTTTTCGCGCAGATCAGCCTGGGTACTCACTGGCGCGGACCTTTTTCGAGGCGACGTCCGAGCTCGTATGCTTTCCTTTTGTTTGTCATGACATGCTGGGGAGTCTCTGGTCTGTCTTCCCACCCTAACCTGTATTCCTTGTCAGCTGCATAACATCAGGAGTTGAGCTGCAGATGCATGTTCCTCATATAATTAATTATTTTTTTTATAGGATTTAGTCAAGTAGCCTTCATTTTGTCTTTCCCACAGTCTCTTTCATGATTGACGGTCGCCCATTCCCCGCCACCTACTGTTTCCTGGCTTGCAGTTATCAATTTCAGTTATTCTTTCTGCTTAAAGGGCCATATTTCATAAACAGAGGATCGTCACGTCCTGGGTCATTTGTGTCGATGAGAGATTCTGTGGGCCTTAAACAAAGGGATACCAGCCCTTTCCCCTAAAAATCTCAATTTTTTAAGAAGGATACATGATTACAATCAATCACAGATAGTCATGCAGAAGACATGGGCCACAGGCCGACCAAAGAGGGAGTATAGAAGTGTTAAAGTTACAGCACTAGGAAACAAGTATGAGCTATAGGGGTAGATTAAGAAAAGTAAGGACATACAGAGGACACCACACTACAGAATGAGTGTGAGGTGGGTGGGTGAGGAGCAGAGCGTGTACCACTCATCGGTGGGTTCTGTCTCCTGCACCTTAAGAGGAAGGGGTCCCACCTACTCCCTAGCCCGGTTATATCGCCGGGGACTCGGTCGCGCCCATAACAAACTCAGTAGAAACGGGGAACACCACGGGAAGGTGCTGTTATGGACACAATAATGCATGAGAGGCCATATGCAATAATCTCTGCCAGACAGGATTACGCGGCAATCAATGCACCTGGAAATGAGAGGTGTTGGGTTCGAAATGCACATCAATTTCCTTTCAGCAAGCGGGACGTCCGGCCCAGACCTTGCAGCTCCCCCTGTATATATATATATATATATATATATATATATATATATATATATATATATATATATATATACTGTAGATATATATACAGTATATATATATATATATATATATATATATATATATATATATATATATATATATATATATTTATATATATATATACAGTATATATATATATATATATATATATATATATATATATATATACATATACACGCAGAAGTGCAATATACGAAGAAGTGCAATGTGGATAATTAAACATCCAAGCATCAGAGATAAATAATGGTAAAGTAAATTTATATAGGATTCTTAAACTGCTACATTTAAGATTTCCAGCAAATTCCCAATATGGGAGCTTGGGTTTTGAAATGAGTTTGAAATATTAAATGCAGGATAGGAGTTCAAGAATCTGTTTTTATTTTACTCTCTCTTATATTATTATCATCATCATCATCATCATCATCATCATCATCATCATCATCATCATCACTATTATTATTATTATTATTATTATTATTATTATTATTATTATTATTATTATTATTTATTATTATTATTATCATCATTATTATTATTATTATTATTTGTTTTGCTATATTATTGATTTTACTCACTTCGAGTTGTTGATTGGAAATGTTATATCCATGTATGAGTTATATTAGCAATTTCCTAAAATTAAAACTTTGAATTGAATTGATGAATATATTTTTAAAAACTACGTACACCATGCACTAGCCACGAGATTCTACCAACGTACTTTATCCGAAATCGGTATACTTTTAGTTAATAGATTCAAACACCTTGGTGAAACTTGGGGTTTTGCAAAATTTCATGGTGCTTTAAAAATAATTAATAAAATTGTCTTGTCTTCTCTCTCTCTCTCTCTCTCTCTCTCTCTCTCTCTCTCTCTCTCTCTCTCTCTTTCTCTCTCTCTCTCTCTATCTACCTATCTATATATCTCTATCTCTCTCCATGCAATACATCACCTATGTTATTTCTCATCAAAATTTATTTTGATACTACAACGGGCGAATCGAATTTGATGATTTTTTTTTTTACCCTATGGATTATCATTTTTGTCAGGATATCATTACGCATCAAAATCTAATTTTCGTGAAACCGAATGAGTCCGAAAGAAAAATATTTCCTAAACTGCAACGTATTTTTTTTACAAAGAATGATAGGGATGCGTGATAATAATTTTGCTATCGTGAAATGGTAAAATCGAGGTTTTCCCAAAACAAAAGGAGTGTGATTGACGGGTACATTTTTGCAGAATCGATAACTCAAATTACTGTGGGCTCATTGTTGTTATGAAAATACTCTCATACGACTTGGAATGTAATATACAGGCCTGACATCCGAACCCACTTATGGGCCTAGTTTAACATTGTTGTCATGGACAATATTCTGCGTCATTTATTATTTTTTTGATATTTCCATTACAACAATGAGCCCATTGGAAATTTGGTTATGAGATCTGCAAATAAATGGACGTTACTCTGATACCAACGCAAAACATTCTCCATTACAAAAATGTTAAATCAAGCCCATAATAGCGTTCGGTTATCAGACCTGCTAATAAGTCCGTGTCGGTATGTCAAAGAAGTTTAATGCACTGCCACCATTTTAGAACCACAACTAGATAGATATCATGATCTTAAGAGTAATTTATGATCTTCACTTGTGCACGAATAAAGACACTCTTTCAAAATGTATCCTATGAAAGATACCAATCGCTTGGATTTTTTGTGAGTTTAGAAAGATAATATTGTAGATGTGTTTTTGTTTTTGTTTTTTTTTGTTTTTTTGTTTTGTTTTGTTTTTTGTTTTTTTTTTTTTTTTGTGCCTATGTATATCTGACCACACAAAATTTACGACGGTTGATTGTCAGGTCCTTGTCAGAATATAAGCCTGATGAGATTTCCAAATTTTATATTGACTTCATGAATAGAAAGGCGCATTATTGATGATAATGTTGAATAATACTGAAAATTTGTATAGCGCTGTAACTCCGAGACATTAGACTCTAAGCGCTTAAATTACAAATTTCTGGAGCATACACACACACAAAAAACACATACACACACACACACACACACACACACCTTTCAAGATTTGAATTGAATTGTACAATATTATTCGTTGTAGAGAGATTGAATGGTCTCTCTCTCTCCTTTTCCATTTACTTTATAAGTGACATCAATAAAAGGTCATTATCGCTATGTAATAAGGGAGGTAAGTCACATTGGCATTTAAAGTCTTTTTCTTTTTTTGGTCGTAAACTTTTTAAGAGTCTTTCAGTCTCCATCATGAACGTCCAAGCAGGTCTGTTAACCCACAAGTTAAACACTCTCAATACAACAGAAAGTATTGTCCATTACAAAATTGTTAAATCAAGCCCATCATTGCGTTCTGTTCTCAGACCTGTAAATATTTTGTGCTCGTAGATCACAACCACACATAAGGATTGACACTGTCGTGCACAATGAAACCGAAGTTTTAGGTGGGGTTCCCTTCCTGACCTCCCATAGTGGGCAGGGAGGCACTTACTGTCTCTTCTTTCCCCCTATATTACGTTTTCCAACATGCTTTCTGCCTTTGTCTTGGGATGAGATTACTTGGTTTTGTCCTGGCCCTGGCCGGAACTCTAGCTGGGAGGGAAAAACAGTCGAATGTATTGAGTTTTGGGATATGAATTTTTTTGTCTTGTGAATCATCTCTCTGTTATGCACTTTATTATGTTTTATTTACAAATTATATATGAATTGTAAACATTTGAGTGTATTGTATTCCTCTTAGTGGGGACCTGCTCGTGTCTGGATAAGACTTTTAGGTGATCTCAGACTAAGTACCTATACTGATAGTGTGCATTTGGAATCTCAACTTTTCCCCTACTCGAACCAATTCCCCTCTGCCGTCCTTTTCTTTGGTGCTTTAATTGTAATTCTAGAACTTTTTATTATCGCATTTTATTCCATTGTACTGGCGCTGATATAACCTTAATGTGTTACAAGAGACGTAAAACCCTTAAAAACAAACAAAAAACACAAACCGAACTTAAAACGATATAAGAAGAGAATGTCCTTTGTGCGGCTTTGTAGTTTAGGACGTTTGGCTTATGACATAGAGGTCCTTGGTCCGAGTTTCGATGAGAGTGACGCAAAATAATCCCTTGACAAAGGCTCTTTACTAATATTTTCTCATCATAACCAGGTGTTAAAAAAAAGTTCCTGACCATTAAAAGTGATGGCTCTGTTGAAAAAAATAGAGTAGCGCCTTATTGGCGTCACATATGTCTGGTCCTAAATGTTAACTTTTGCTGTTATCTTTGGAACACTGTAACGCGCTTGGAGCTCATAGTTTAGTTGATAGTGTGTTCTACAGAATCCCAAAGTAAGATCATTATTGTTCTTTTTGTTAAGATATGTTTTGCCATAAGGAAAATGAATGTTATATTCTCTTGTTTTCCATTATTTCAGGTTCAGATGGAAGTCGTTAAATATCCCATAAGGAACTTTGGACATCTTTAATCTTATCAGGTTAAACTATTTATTTTCGTATGATGTTGGAATGTGGGCACCAGGAAGTTTCTACAGTGGATTCAAAATTGATATTTTTAAACATCAACAACAAATTCATACAAAAGATGTTTTAAAATATGATTATTATAAAGAACGACAACTTAACCTCCGGAATCAATCACTGTGCTGATTAGAAGGGGTAAGTCAATTCAGTGAAAGGACAACAAAGAGACTCATCAACATCAATGGATAAACTTAGGCCACAATGTAAGTAGAAGATCAAGTCGGTCAACAACAATATTGCCAAATAAATATTGTAATTTCATCCCCATCGTCGCCATAGCAACTAAAACACAAACAAAAACGACGCAGATATAAAACTTCCTCATTATAAAACAGAACCTTTATCTCCTACATTCACACCCGCAAAAAAAAAATAAAAGACACCAGCATCACCATGACGTCAGCATCCTTGGATCGCCCTCATCACTCGATGACGTATGATTCCAGTCTCCGTTTGACCACCCCAGCAGAAAACTATCGTTGTCCAGTGTCTACGCCAGCCAACCACAACCCCTACATACAGAAACACTCACGGATTAGACGGACGAAACCCATGAATATTCTATACTCACAGGTTTGTTGACGCTTACAGAATATAGTTTGAGTCATTAAATCGCTAGAAATATCAAGTCAGCCGTTTAATAATAGTTATTTTAGTTTTTCACAGGAAATAATCATTTTATTCTTAACGTTCCCATGTATTTACAGTGACTAACCCCTGGTTATTTCTCAATGTACTTACTTTCAATAGTGAGACATATCTCATACCGCAACACCAGCAGCAGGTTGCCACCAATGATTAGGACCAAATAAGCTTTGCTTCTTGTAGTTTGTCATTAGAGTTGAAGCGTTTGCCTCCAAAATTCGTTTGAGATGCATGAAAAGATGAAAATCATTTGGGTTAATTCAGGAGAGGGGAGTGGCCAAGATGCATTCAGGTTATTTATATGGGATCTAGCGTTGTCAAGAAGCAAAGGGAGCCAGAACTAACCATCTCGCGTCTCCTATTTTAAATTCCTTGCTTCAATTATTTAAAAGTTCCTCAGTAAATTTCAACACTTATTGTCATGCCTCGAGGTATAAAGTCTACTAACAGATTCCCCTTACAATCCCAAAATCCAGTGCACACATGTCTTTGACTATAATGTTGGTGGTGAGTCTGAATGATCCATTTCATCGTCGGCTGTGGTAGCTCAGGAGTGTAACATTGTTATGTTTTCCACGTCTCATCTCCATGGACAAAATAATGCTCAAGAAATTTACCTCTTTCAATATGGTGGTGCCGAAGGAACGATGCATCACTTCCGTGTCGTTCGGATTATTTGTCGTCTCTTAGTAAATGGGGAAACAGGTGTGGAAGCACATTGCTATAGCAATATCTTTTGGCAACCAATTCATACAAAACAGTTCTTGAAATTTATGAAAAATGTTCGGTTAGAGACGACATGCTGAACTTTCTGTTTTCGCGGGATTTTTCTATATACATCAAAAGTTGAATGATCTGTTACAAAGATGCACGTCCGCTTTTTCTTTCTTTGTGGACATTTTCACGTCCATAAGG